>NC_133518.1:45184285-45790357 GCF_049354715.1 Callithrix jacchus
GACTGGCCTGGTACCTCAGATGTATGGCCAGCTACTCTCAGACAACTGTAGGTCTCAGACCACGGTTCCTCATTTCAGAAAACATTCCATTCGCATGAACTTTACTAAGTCACCTCCTAACAATAACCTTCCCTGATGACTTGACCTCTCCAGGCCCACATGGTCTGACAGGCCTCTCAATAGCCACGGCCAGCTCCCAGCCATGCATGGATTATGCAGTGTTTTTTCCCCATGGGAGAGCGACTGTGGAAAAGTGGCTTATGAAGCCCAGTGTCTAAATCCTTTTTTGGGGCTTGAAGAGAAGGAGACCCTCAGGAGGCCAAAGAGGCTAGGTTCATCACACCCTTTAGTCCAGGGTTTGGGGAAGCGAGATCACATCTACAACAACGTGCTCATCTGCAATCCAGCACAACCCCAGCAATGCTACTGATGGCCTTGGCAGCTATCATTTGGTGAGCAACTGCAATGTGCCTGGTCCTTGCTCAGGGTCTCACATTAAATTACTTCATTAGATTCCCCCTAAAATCCTAACAGAAAGTTCTATCATTAACAACGAGAGATGAAAAAACTGAGGCACAGAGAAGTTAAGTAACCTGCCCAAGTTCATTCCACATAAAAGTGGCCCAGCTAAGCTTTGAACTCCAGCAACCTGCAGATAACCCTTAGAAGCAAAGATGTATGTACAGATTGAAAGTGGGCTTAGGCATTGATTCAAAACCTGCCTTTACCAGTTCCTCATTGTGACCCTGAGCAAGTTTCCTTTTTTAATAACTTAATACCCAAAATAGGACCTACACTTGCTGTAGGGTCAAAGAAACAATGGATGTGCAGCTATCTCTTAAGGTATAGGAACCAAAATATAGTTCCTTTACATATCTGTTGCAGCAGTCCTACCTGACAGTGAATCTTCCACTGTGTCCCAGCAACTGGCCACCCAGCCTGGCTTAGAATATGCTGTCTGTCCCCAGTTCTCATCCTTGGGGCCCTGCCCTCAGCAGCTCAGGACCTGGCCTCAGCCCCAGACCCCTCAGAAGGTCAGCTCAGCTTTGAAAGAGAAGCCCACCAGCCCAGGAGTTCAAACCATCAGGTCCTGACAGAGACTGCACCACTTTGCAGAGGTTTATTTCAGCTACTTCCAAGAGACTGTACACCCCCAAGTTCCCATTCTGGAGATGTGCCTGCAGCCCATGCACCACAATGGTCCAGAAACTAGGTCTACCAGGCACTTAGCCAATCAAGTGGCCAGTGAGACGGGGGGCCTGGGGCTCCATCACTCAGCTGCCAAGCTTACCAAACATCCACCCTGAGGCCCTCTGTAGACAGGACACACAAAACTGAGATGACGGCTCTTCCTCGTGCTGTCCTTTCTCCGTGCAAAAGTGTGTTTTGCATCCCACCCTACCCCACAGAGCCCACATGGTTTAAGTTACTGGAGTCCCCTCTGAAGGGGGTGGTCTACTGCTTTCATCTGTCAAAGAGAAGGTACCACAGCTGGGAGCAGGGCAAGATCTGGGCACAGGGACAGCAAGCAGGGGCTGGGTCAGGAGGTGTGGCTGGCAGCCTGCCCAGGCCTCCCCTCTCTCTCTCAGAGCCAGGCCCCAGACACGTGGCACCTGCCCAAGCCATGCCTCTGTATAAGGAGGGTCCCTTCCTCCCAATAGGGTTAACCAGAGGTGAGCGTGGGACAAATGTCAGGTTCCTCAGCTTCCTGCAATGCAGGGTAGACAACAAGATTGTCATACTTCAGAGGGGATACAGGCTGAAAAGAGCCGCAGGTTCCAGGAGGGTTTTGAGAGTGGCATGGAGTGTGACAGAGTAGGGAATATGACTAATTTTGAACAGGGTAGCCTGTCCCATCTTTCAGCATCTATTCTCATTCAAAGATTCAATGTTCTTCAAGGAAAAAAAGGCAATTTATTCACACTAAAATGTGAATGACTAAATGTTCCTTATGCACTGCATGTCATGGAAGTGTTTCATAGAAAATATGTAAATAGAAATAGCCAATGCAACTCTTCAGTTCCTACCTCCCCCGATATACAAACATACATGCACACACACACACACACACACACACTGACACAAACAAGCACAAACACATGCCTCCCCATCCAAAGCAAACAACTTCGTATTTTCTGAGCACCCGGACCCTTTTAGGTCAGGCTTTTATACTATCTACAACTCATGAAAGCATCCCTTCACTTTGTTTCCCTGGTTATCTTATGTTCACCCTGCAAAACTCAGCCCACTTATCACCTCCAAACAGCTTTCTCTGCTTGCACCTGCCCCCAGGCCACATTAGGAATTTCTCCATGATGTGCTCTCTGCATGCTCCATAGGTAGGGCCCTCCCCATCCTGGGCTGTCATTGCTTCCTGATCTGACTCTCCCACTAGACTGTTAGCTCCTCCAGGCCTGGATCTCGTTCTCCATTTTATTCCTAATGCCTAGGCTTGGCACAGAGTAGGATCTTGGGGAGTGTTGGTTGAATCAAAACTGACAATCTGCATCAAGGAAGCTTCTTTCTTTCCGAGTAAGGAGCATGTAGAGCCAGGCACACAGGGAAGAGTGCCTGAATGTGATACAATTCTCACCTAACAGATGCACCCAAAAAACACATGGGCTCTTTTCATCAGTTTTCTAAGAATCATTGTGCCCACAGCTGTGAAAAAAAAAAAAAAAAGAAAAGAAAATCAAGAGCTTGAAGAATTTCAAAAGACCCTGTGCCTCTCAGTATGTTATTGGGGTCCCTGGAGAGATACGTAATGAAAAATGTTAAAACTAGCCAGTAAATAAATATGCCATGATGAGTGTGGTGTCCACAACCTTTCAGAACTGCAGCTGTCACCACCCCACCATCCCACACATCATCAGGTCCACCCAGAGGCAAGCAAATGATTTCTCAAAACACAGTGGTTTTTATTTATGGTTTTTATGACAGCACATGCTTCGAGATTACCTTTTTCTGTCACTTGTACCTAAAGCTATAGCTTGTTTCTTTCTGCCACCCCAAGCTCTAGAGCCTGTCCAGGGTCAGGGCCAGAGACTTCACAGCATAATAGGAGCTTCCCGGGATACATCTGCCACAAGCCACACATGGGCACACCCATCTGCCCACACATCAATATGCACAGGTACATGCACACACACACACAGGCAGGCATGGGAAATCACACTCCTCATGACAGCATCAGTTCTAGAGCTGTCCCACTTGGGTTCAAGTCCTAACTCCATCCACATTTACTATGTGGATGGCCTTGAGCAAAATATTTAACCATTCTGGGCCTCCATTTCCTCATCTGCAAAATGGGGGAAATTATCATTCTCACCTCACAGGGGTGGGATAAGATTAAATCAACCTAAAGTACTCCTAACCATGTCCAGCTATCATACACACTATAAATAAATGTCAGCAATCATGGTCATGTACTCACACATACAGAAATTCACACACTGCTAGCCTACGATTTCCCTGTAAGTGATTCTCAATCATACGCAAGAAAGTTCTTTTCCTTGACTCTCTTATAAAGTGCCCTGAGAGGGATTATGGTTAGGACTCACACTCTTTCATTCATTCATTCATTCATTCAACAAACTTTTTTTTTTGAGACAGAGTCACTTTTGTTGCCCAAGCTGGAATAAAATGGTGCGATCTCAGCTCACTGCAACCTCCATCTCCCGGGTTCAAGTGATTCTTCTGCCACAGCCTCCCTAGTAGCTGGGATTACAGGTACCCACCACCATGCCCAGCTAATTTTGTATTTTCAGTAGAGACAGGGTTTTACTATATTGGTCAGGCTGGTCTTGAACTCCTGACCTCAGGTGATCCACCTGTCTTGGCCTCCCAAAGTGTGCCCAGCCTCAACAAACATTTAATAAACACCTGCAATGTGCCAGAGATGAAGCAAGATCTAGCCCAGCCTTGAGGAGTACACTGCTAGTACACAGACAATGGTGTGTGATAAGTATCATAATAAAGTGGGGAGAAAGGGAAATAATCCAGCAAAGGAAATCAGGGAAGGCTACTTGAAGGAGCTAACATCTACATGCTAAAAGCTGAGTATAAGTTAGCCAAGTGAAGGGGTGAAGAGGATGGGAGATGGACTCAGGCTGCACTGGCTCAAGTTAATTAATTATAACAACCAGTAACTACAATTTATTGAGCATTTTCTCCATACCAGGGCCAGTGTCAAGCATTTTAGCCATAGTATCTCACTGAAGCCTCACTCTCAGTTCTGAGCAGAGAGACGGCCTCTGCTTTGTACTTCGTTCATGCTGTATTCTCAATGCCAAGAATGCTGCCTAGAACTTAAGTGGTACACAATAAATATTTGTAGAATGAATAAAGATCAAACACTGCTATGAAGTTAGGTCTAAAACAACCCCCATTTTACAGATGAGGAAACTGAGATGTAGAGAAATCAAGTGACTTGCTGAAGGATGCCCCACAGCTAAGTGCGGAACGGAGCTAGGATCGGATGGAGCTCTGTCTGGTGTTGGGCTGGGACTCTCACCTCCCTGCCTGCTGGTCAGGCCAACTGCATTTCTCAGATTCACTGAGGATGAGGCTGGCCTGAGGGATCTCAGCAGCCAAAACAGCCACCCCTCACATGTGACCTGAGAAAAATCAGGTCACAGAAAACCAAACCCTGCTCCCCACACAGTGGGCTCTGCGGAGGGCCAGTCAGCGGGGTGCCCAGCTGGCTCAGCAGCCTATGTTTACAATTCTCCCTCAATCTGGAGGCTGCAGATTGAAATTATCTCCTCTCTGCCATGTCAGCCTGTCCTGAGGTTTGCTCCCAACCCCAGCACCTCCCAGCAAGTCCAAGGCAGTCCCAGCTGGGACATGATAAAGATAGCTCTGTACCATGGGTTTCATTTGGATGGGAGAGAAAGGCCTCTCCCCTGGGCTTCGGCTGCAGCAGGGACTTTTCAGTTAGCAATCTGCCCTGCCTGGGGATGGAGGGAAAGTGGAGGGACCCCCACTGCATGCCAGCCCCAACAGCCTCTGAGATCCATAAAAGTATCACCGCAGGACCCTGGGGGAGCAGAGTCTACAGTTGACCCAGGCTTCTGTACTGCAGCCCAGGTCACCTGGTAGGCCAGCTATCTAGGGGATGGGGGAGATGTAGGGCACCTTCCTCCTCCTCCCTCATGGCCAGCCTCACTATCTGTGAGGAAAGTACTTGCTATACAACCCTGGGCCAGTTCCCTCCCCTCTCTGTGCCTCAGTTACTTCATCTGTACAGTGAGGGACTAGGATAGATGATCTTGGGTGACATGCTGCAATCTGCCATGCCAGTCTCTTCCAGGCTTCCTGAGGGCAGAGGCCAGACTTTATTCCTATCCGCATTCCCCAGCAGCCTGCATAATGCCTGACCCTCAGAAGCTCTCAGGGAGTGTTTGTCACTGAATGACTGACAAAGATCTGCCTATCCCCTCCCTTGCCAGTGGTAACCACCCTTTCTGAGCCCCCTAGGGACCTCACGAACCCCTGGAACCTATCTTAGTGGTCCCTCGGCCAGCCCCTGACTTAATCTATTGATCTATAGATTAATCTTTTCCTATCCCTGCTGTCAGTATGGGGTCTCAATAAATATCACTTAGTACACTATCAGAACTTGATAAATACTGGTTATTACCATTATTATTATAGTATCAGATAAGCTCATTCACACTAAGATCTTAATAATGAATAGAAAATGAACAGATCTCTTTTCTAGATGGATTCAAAGAAGGGACAACTCCAAGAGACAGATCTCTAACTCTGACATCTCAAGTGCTACAGCAGGTGCTAGCCTGGATCCAGGAGAGGAAACAGGGAGGGCTGGCTTTGCAGCAGGGAAGCAGAGTCCTGAGGACAAGGTCCACATCTGAGAGAGACTGAGGAGGCAGAGACAGGACAGGAGCTGTACAGACACATCCCTGTGCTGAGAAGTCACATACTTACTCCTTGTGGAAGGGTCTGGGCTGCTTGCTATGCCTTGTGGGTGAATACTGGACTAGAGGCAGAAGGAGTCAGCATGGGACCAGGCTGAGCCACACAAATGCTCTGTGGCAGGAAGGCACACTTGGCCTAGAACCACATACCAAGCCTGAGGAATTCACAAAAAGCTAAAAAATCAGAGTAAAGCATCAGCAATATGAAACAATTAAAGACACAAAGCTTTGGCCACTAGATTGTGCCACAGAGGTGTCTACCACAGAACCCTGGGGGAGCATTGGAATCCTACTCATACTTCAAAATCCTCAGAAGGACTTCTGCTCCTAGTGGTATTGTGGATTAGATATTCTGGCGGGGTAGGGGAGTGGGGACTATACAAACAAACCTCCTAACATAAAAAGAAACTAGGTGAAATACATCAAACATATTTTTTAAATGCAGAGCTGAACTTGTAGTAAAATAAGAACTCTCCAAATGTCAGAGGTGGAGGGGAGACAGGACTCCAGCCTGTGGAGCCAGCACTGCCCCAGCACAGCTATCAGGCATTTGCTGAAACAAGGTTTATTGGCAACAGAAGATACAAGGTCTTAGGGATATGCGTGATTTGCTCCCCTACCCTGCCCCACTCCCACAACAGAAGCTGGGGATCTTGAAGGGCTACACCCTAAGTAAAAGAATAGACTAGAAAAGAAATCTGCCCACAGCAAAGGGAAACAACTCGGCTATCTTAGGCTCAGAGCCAAGTGGGGAAAGGAAAATAGAAGAATAAAGACTCCGCTGGCAATTCATAACCATAGCCTCACCCTGCAGGTCTAGGATTCAAATTCACGCTACTTGCCCAGTTCAAGAAACCCCAGGTCAAGAGATTAAAGCATCTTCAGGCTGGTGGTTCTCTGAGACAACCAGAAGAGGCAAAAGCAACTTCTGTCTGGAAGAGCATGCCAGCAACCCAGGTGCCTTAGGTTCCCTGCAGGTACAGAACAGTCAAATTGAGCTCACAATTTAAAAAAAAAAGGTATAAGACACATGAGGAATAGCAAGTGAAAGTTATCACAAGCAGCCAAATGTAGGATTGCACCCAGAAGGACCTGAGACATTGGAATGATCAGATACAATATATGAAATAAGTACATTTTTTAAATGTTTAATGAAGTAAAACAGGGAAGAAAAAACTCAGCAAGGAACAGAGATTATTAAAAATGGGCAGGCCTATTTGGAAAATTAATAAATAAAACCTCTTGAAATAGAAACTCAAATGATTGAAGTTTCAGGCCCAATGAAATTGGTTAAACAATTGAGAATTTGTGAGCTGGGAGGCAGATCTAAAAATATTACTTATAGTGCACCACAGAGAGAAAGAGAGATGAAAAATGTAAGAGGGACTAAGAGGCACGGAGGACAGAATGAGAAGATCTAATAAACTAGTCTAGCTGGAGCTCCTGAAGAAGACATTTAGAATTTCTTCTGATATAAGGAAGAACTAATGGCTAAGAATTTTCAAAAATTGATAAAAGACATGAATAATGAGGTTCAGGAACTGCAAGTAATCCAGGCAGGATAAATAAAAAGGAATTCACACATAGACACATCATAGGGAAACTATGGAAACAGAATCTTTAAAAACACTACAGGAAAAAGACTACAGATCCCTTGTACAAGAACAAGCAGACCAGCAGCAATGTTTTCAACCACAACAATGGGAGCAAGAAGGCAGTGAAGTAACATCTTCAACAGGCTAAGGGAAAATAACTATCTACCTGGAATTCTGAACCCAACTTAACACACACTCACGAATAAGAGAACCAGAGCCATTTCAGACAAAGAACTGAGTTGACTCCTATATGCCCTCGCTAAAGTGCCAAAGGAAGAAGGAAAATGCTTCCAGAAAGATCTCATACACACAAGGGACTTGAGAACAAGGAAAGTAGTAAAGAATTGGGCAAAGTTCAAAAAGTATCAGTTCTATTTAACAGTAACAATAATGGTTCATATTGGGATAAGAAATGATTTGAAACAAAATTAGTGGACATTGATAAGAAGCAAGGTATGGCAGACGGCAACAGGATAATTGCCTTTAAGTGTTAAAGGCACATGTTAAAACCCTTTTTTTTTTTTTTTTGCCACCTTGTCTAACATACATGTTAAAACTTTAAGAGTAACCAATGAAATGAGAGTTTAAACTTCCTAAATCAATAGAGGAGGAAAATGGAATTTAAAAAAAATCTTCAAGTTAAGCAAGGCATGAATAATCCCTGACCTTGAGGACCTCAGAGTCTGGTACAGAAGGCAGGCAAATAAGGACATAATTCTTTTCTTTTTTTTCTTTTGAGGCAGAGTTTCGCTCTTGTTACCCAGGCTGGAGTGCAATGGCGTGATCTCGGCTCACCGCAACCTCCACCTTTTGGGTTCAGGCAATTCTCCTGCCTCAGCCTCCTGAGTAGCTGGGATTACAGGCACGCGCCACCATGCCCAGCTAATTTTGTGTGTGTGTGTGTGTGTGTGTGTGTATTTTTAGTAGAGACGGGGTTTCACCATGTTGACCAGGATGGTCTCGATCTCTTGACCTCGTGATCCACCCACCTCGGCCTCCCAAAGTGCTGGGATTACAGGCTTGAGCATAAGGACATAATTCTATTGACAACATTTTAAATGTGTAAGGTCAAATACTGAAAGAATGTGGGGAGGGGGTTGATAGTCATGACACACGTGAACATGAATTGGTACAGGTGCTGCAGCAGACAGCCTGCCATTAGCTTCCCCACCATTCCCCTCTCACTGCTAGGCCTCACTGAGCCATTCACCCCTGTGCAGGCTTGTGCGAAGGAGGCACACACCGGCATGCTACTGCAGTGTTATGGGAATATCAGAGACCCAGAAACAGCCTACCTACCCACTAATGAAGGAATGGCCAAAACCACAAACATTTCTCCATGGCATAAAGGAGGACGAGGTAGATCTGCTATGTTCTAATATCTAATAACTCATCCTACACATAAACACATGCACATCACAGGAAGAGATCTTCCAGGCAGAGGACAGGGTCCTGGAACCTCTTAAGAGTGCAGTGAACGTGAACTGAAGTGAATGGTACACATTACTGCACGGGGCGGGGGGGTCAGGAGAGACACAGAGATCTAGATCTTATGAGCCAGGAGGAGCTTTCCGCAGAAACAGAGTAAGCTAGAAGAGAGTCCCTGGATGACACTGTGAGGGTACTGGGGCAGAAGCAGAGGTGCAGCCCACAGCCCCTCCCAGGCACATCTGGTACAGAGGTGCATGCCCCCCTCCCAAGCCCATACTTTAGGGGCTCTGGGAGTTCTGGACCAAATCTGGTCTAGGGTGAGGGTGGAAGAGGAGGTTGGAAAGGGACCAGGCAGTGAGCCGCCGCCCTTGCCTCCTTCTCACACTATCAGCTCTTGTCTTCCTGTTTGACCAAACTTGTCAAGCGTGTTTTTGAAAGTTCCTATCCTTGAGAAGAGTTATGGGGGATGTGAGGTCCAGATCTCTCAGGAGACCACAGTGACCACCAGGCCACAGCTTCACCTCTGCCCTGAACTTCCAGGGAGGAAAATGTCTCCAGTATTTGGGCCACAGGGCTCACTTCCTACCAGCTTCTCTCCCACGGGAGCCCTGTGGGGTCAGGTGAACTCAGCTGTGTGTGTGCATGCACTTCTCCCATTCAACTGCTACCTGACCACACAGAAGACTCACCCATTATATTCTGAGCACATTCTAAGACACTAGAGATGAACCAGCCCCTCTCTGTGCCTTAGTCCTTGACTACCTCTGCCACCTCTTCATTCATCATTCTATACTTTATGCAGAATATTAGTATATCCCTATACATGGTAGACTGTTTCTTACTTCTACTCAGTGCTGTTCTTCCTGCCTGGGACTCCTTTCCTCTCTTATCTGATTAATGGTCATTTGTCTTTTAGAATTGGCTCAGTCACTGCCTCTAGGAAGTCTTCCCTGACACCCCTCTACTCCAGGTTGGGACACGTGTCTCTCTTTGGGATTTTCATCATGGTCTAGGCTAATTGTGTCTATTATGAAATTTCTATCAATAGTAAAAGCAACATTTATGAAGTTCCATGAATGATCCTACGCATTTAATATGTATTAACATTTTTAATTTTCACATTATCCCTATGAAATGAGAGAGCTTCTAATTGCCTTCCCGAGAGTAATTTTCCCTTATTTCTTACTATAATAACTTAATTCTGATTCTATTGGGAATAGGAATGTGCCCTGGTTAATAATTACATTTTATTTCTAAACTGGCAATTAAATTCTGATCAGTGGGATATAGATAAAAGTTGTTAGGTGAGGATAATGAGAAGACCTTCTAAAGGATGGCTGATGTAGCTGAAAAACACATCTTACCCTTTCTCCTTCATTCTTCTTCCAGCCTGGAATGTTAGCATAATGGCAGAAGCTGTAGTAGCCATATTGCGACCATGAGACTGTCTTGAAAAACAAGGCCACCTTCTAAAACTGGTAAAATTAGAAAAATAGAGGAGTTCCACTTATGATATAATCAACAGATCCATTGGACCAAACTTCCCAGCAACTATAATTATTAACTCTAGACAAAATTAAAAATGCGACTATCCAAAGGAATTAGAAAGTGAACAAAAGCAGGCAGATGTTGGAGGGTAGCTGACATCTGGAAGAAGGGATGAGGCACAGGGTATTTCCCATTTTTATGCCTTTTAGGTTGTAGATAGTTCAAAATCATCTTGAACACACACTGAGCAGTGAGTACCCTGTAGGGTGACTGACACTCTTACTGAAAACTTGTAGTTTTTCTGGCTTACAGAACAAAGCTCAGAGAAACCTCAGCTGCTAAAAAGTAAAGGAATAATCCTAGAAAGTAGAGAGCTAAAGAAAAAGAGCCCTGAATTCTATGTAAAAACTCTGGCTAAACTCTGGCTAATTGCTGAACCTTGCCTTCATGGAATAGGCTAAAACCTGCCCAGCTAATGACAAAAGCACTCAGCTGAGATTTGTATTGCTGCCCCAGCGACAGAGTTTGCAGTCTGAATCCAACCAAGCAAATTACCAGCTAAAAAAAAAAAAATCAACACTATCCCATAAGAACAGAACAAAGTCCAGGGCATCCAAAATATTACATTCACAATGTCCAGGATATGAAAAAATTACAACATAAAGAAAAAGAAAGTTTGACTAATTCCCAAAAGAAAAGTCAATAAAGACCCAGTTGTTGGAGTTAGCAGACCAGAATTTTAAAGCAGTTATTGTAACTATAATCAAAGAGGTAACAAAAACATACTTGTAATGAATCAAGATGGAAAGAGATGCTTGTGCTGCTGTTTCTACACAGAGCATACCTGGAGAACTTGGGGTACTTGTGCAGAGTTGGTCTGAGGACAGAGGGAGAGAAAAGGAGAGGGGAAGAGAGAGGAAAAAGGAAAGGAAAGGGAAGAGAAAGGGCGAGGAGAAGAGAAAGTGGAGAGGGAGACAGATGAGTGAGTATAAGGGTCCTAATGGATGGAGAACAGTATCTTAGGAAGGTACCTGTGACTATTGACTCCTGTGACCTGACGGTCACCCCTCCTCAGGGTGCCTCAGTCTTCCTCCTGTCACCCTGCACTACCTTCAGAAGCATTGCTCATCCTGTGACCCTCCAACTCCAGCTTCCTCTGATGCTGCTGCATCCAGGCAGAAACACTTAATACTCATCAAAGGCCCAGGGTGAGGAACAGGGAAACAAACCCAAACTCTACTATAAATTAGGGTAGTTGTAGGCTAGGACTTTCTGTATAACTGCAAGGTCCCTTTCCATCCTAGCTCCCAGCTTTCTTCCATTATGTCCAAACCTATGGACAGTTGCACCCCACAGCTCTCTGGAGGATTCTGTCTGGACAGCTGGTCCACCAGACAGCATTACCTTCATCTTGAAGTGCATCTTAAACAGCAGACTGAGAATGCTCTTGGGAGTTCTAAGAGGGCTCTGGGTATACCCAGAGAAACAAAAAATTCAAAATATGATTTCTGTATTGCAACACCAAAATAATAGCACTTTGTTCACTGACAGCAGCAAACGGGGCATTGATAATCACTGGCACCCACATTACTTTTGTACCCTCCCCAGGCACCTTCACAGCTGATTTCTGCCGCTCATAATGGTTCTGTGTGAATGCTAAGATAGATAGTTTTCTCTCCCACTTTACACAAGTCAAAAGTGAGGCCTTGGAGTTTAAGGGATGGGTTTTTATTTGCACAGTCATGTACAATAAGTAGCAGATGTAAGTCTACAATCCAGGAGTCCTGTTTGCCATCCAAAGTCCTAACCCACTAACAAGGGAGTCGGGTTCCTTCCTTCAAGTCCATTCTATTATCCCATACCCTAACTATCTCTTGTGATGTAGGCACGCTCATCTTCATCAACTGTGAGTTCTTAGAGGACAGGGCCTGTATACATTCTCTCCTCTACCTCCAGAAGCCAACATGGAGCAGACAGAGACTTGGAAAGCATGATGTAAAAACTTAAATCAGCTTTGGAAAGAGAAGACTGAACTGCAAGGCAGACATTCTCTGACAGTTACCCTTTTCCCCCCAACAAGCATGTGACTGCAGCAGCTGCTTGGGGAAGTAGCTCTCCAGCATTAGAGACCACCAGCATAAACACAATCCATGACATCTTTAGCAAAGGAAATTGAAACCAACTAGTTTGGTTGGCAATCTTTTTTTATTTAGCATCTCTCTAAAAATAGGCAAGCAAAGCAGTCAGCTCAGAAGCCAGATAACTGGAATGCATTTAAGGGCTTTGAGGTTGTCCAACCGGAAACTGCACATACAGAGACCCCACCTCATTCCCGATCCCTGACAAGCTGATTGAGTTGGGACAGGAAGAGTAACTGGCGGGTGATTGCAGACTATCCAGTGTCAGCTCATTGTTCCAGGAGGAAGCTGTCAGGACAAGACCTCCCTGGAGTGCCTAGGGCCTCTGGTTCTTATTTTTCCCTTTGTAGGTGGGAGGACTGCGGGGATGGTGGCAGGGAGCCATCACCCTTTCCGCCACCCAACTGGACACTCCCAATTAGATGTCATCAGCCCAGGGTCTGCACATTCCCAACTCCTGGAGGCCTTAGACAAGGGAGTAGGGGCTACGTAAATGCTATTTTCCCCTGGAGTTCGCTTTAAAACAAACTATTATTTTCTTAAATTTTATTTTATTGTGGTTTGAACACTTAATATGAGATCTAACCTCTTACCAAATTTTTAAGTATACAATGTGATATATTTAACTATATGCACTGTGTTGTAAAACAGATCTCTAGAACTTCTTCATCTTGCTTAGCTGAAATCTCTTACCCATTGATTAATTAATTCATTAATTAATTAAACTCTCCATTCTCCTTGCCTACCATCCCCTGGCAACCATGATCCTGCTTTCTGGCTCTAAGATTGTGACTAGTCTAAGCATCTCACCTAAGTGGAATCATATAATATTCATTTTGTGTGACTAGCTTATTTCACTTAGCATAATGTCCTAAAGTTTTATCCATGTTTTAACACTGTAAGAATTTCATTCCTTTTTAAGGCAGAATAATATACTATACACACACACACACAGACACACACACAAAGGTATACATATAATATACCTTACTATATATATACACACATACACACACCAAAGTTATAGATATAATAAACCATATATATATGGTTTTTTTGATAACCATCCTTACAGATGTGAGGTGGTATCTCATTTTGTTTTTTATTTGTATTTCCATAACGATTAATGATGCTAAACATCTTTTTATATATCTATTTGCCATTGGTGTGACTTCTTTGAAGAAATGTCTATTCAAGTCTTTAGCCCATTTTTAAATCAAGTTATTAGGTTTTTGGTTTTGGGTGTTTTTTTTTTTTTTTTTTTGCTATTGAGTAACAGGTGTTCCTTATATAGTTTGCAAATTAATCCCTTATGATATATGGCTTACAAATGTTTTCTCCTAGAAAATATTTAGGTCTATTAGTTGTTTCTGTTGCTGTACAGAGATTTTAGTTTAATATAGTCTCACTTCTCTGTATTTTTTTGTTGCCTGTGTTTTTGATATCATATATATGAAATAATGCTAAGACTCATGTCATGAAATTTTTCATTTTCTTCTGCAAGTTTTACAGTTTCACATCTTACATTTTAAGGCTTTAATCTATTTTAGTTGATTTCTGTGTATAAGATAAAGGGTCCAATTTCATTCTTTTGCATGTGAGTATCTAGTTTTCTCAAAACCTCTTGTTGAAGAGATTATCCTTTCCCTATTGTGTATTCTTGGCACTCTTGTCAAAGATCAGTTGACTGTATATGCATGGATTTACTGATGGGCTCTCCATCTGTTCCACTGTCTACAGGTCTGTCCTTATGCCAGTACTATACTGTTTTGATTACTGTTTCTTTGTAATATATTTTGAAAATATCTTAACATAATAAACGCTATATATGAAAAGGCTGCAGCTAACATCACCTCAGTTGTGAAAAACTGAAACCTTTTCCTCTGAGATCAGAAATAAGGCAAGGATGCCCACTTCTTACTATATGTACTGGAAGTCCTAGTCAAAACAATTGGGTAAGAAAAATAAATAAAGGTTATCTAAATCAGAAAGGAAGAAGTAAAACTGTCGTTGTTCACAGATGACATAATGTTACATATATAAAGCCCTAAAACCTCCATTAAAAAACTGTAGAACTAATAAATGAATTTAGTAAACTTGCAGGATACAAAATCAACATGCAGAAATCAGTTGTGTTTTTATATACCAAAAATAAACTATCTGAAAAAGAAAATTAGAAAAACAATTCCATTTATAATAGCAGCAAAAAGAATAAAATAGGAATAAACTAAGGAGGTGAAATACTTGTATACAAAATACTACAAAATATTGATTAAAAAATTAAAGATACAAATAAATTGAATGATATCACATGTTCATGGATTAGCAGAAGTAATATTGTCAAGATATCAATACTACCCAAAGTGATCTACAGATTTAATAGAATCCCTATTAAAATCTCAATGATGTTTTTGATAGAAATAGAAAAATCTATCCTAAAATTCATATAGAATCTCAAAAGACCCAAAATAGCCCACACAATCTTTAAAAGGAAGAACAAAGCTGGAGGACTCATACTTCCTGATTTCAAAACTTACTATGAAGCTACAGTAATTAAAATAGTGTGGTACTGGTATAATAACAGATATAGAGACCAATGGAATAGAGAATCCAGAAATAAATCCTGAAATATAGGGTAAAAGGTTTTTTGACAAGGTTGCCAGGACCATATAATGGAGAAAGAACAGTCTTTTCAACAAATTACTGTCTTTTCAAAAAATGGACAGTCTTTTCAACAAATGATTCAGGAAATTAAATGTTCACACACAAAAGCAGTAAGCTGTATCTTTTCCTAATATCATTCACAAAAATGTAACTCAAAATGGACAGAAGACCTAAATCTAACAGCTAAGACTATAAAACTCTTACAAGAAACATAGGGCAAAAGCTTCATGACACTGGATTTGGCAGCAATTTATTGGATATGACAGACAAAAGCAGAGGCAACAAAACAATCATCAAAAATGGACTTCATGAAATTTTTTTAATTTTGTGCATGAAAGACAGTATCAATGGAATAAGAAGGCAACCCACCAAATGAGGGAAATATTAGCAAACCATTTATCTAAGAAGAGATGAATATCCAGAGTATATAGAGAACTCCTAAACTTAACAACAACAAATCAAACAGCCTGATTCAAAATGAAAAAAAAAAACTTGAATGAACATTTCTCCAAAAAAGATATACAAGTGGACAATAAGCACATCCTGCTCATCAACTGGCTTTTTGTCTTTCTTTTTTGCTTAACAACAATGTGATAAGCATTGAGCTAAGTGCTTATTTAATTTACTCCTCAGAATGAACCTATTAGGTAGATATTATCATCTCCATATTCAGATGAAGAAAATGAGCTTCAAAGAGGTTGAGTAACTTTGTCAAGTTGATACAGTCAGTGAATGGTAGAATCAGATTCAAACCTAGATCTCTAAAGCCCATATTTATATATTTTGGGTCAATTGAACATTTTCTTTTTCCTTTTTAAAAAATATTTTCTATGGAGGTATTGCTATACTTCACTTTATTGAGGTATAGCACATAGTTGAGTATACAGTTCTTAAGTGTACAGTTCAATGAATTTTTGCTTTTGCCTACACATTGGAACTGTCATCCAGCTCAAGATATAAAACATAACCAGCAACCCAGAAGTGATCTCATACCCTGTCCCAGTCAGCAACCCCCACCCCACTAGAGCTAAACACTGTTTAACTTTTGAATTCTATCACCATAGAGCAGTTTTTCCTGTTCCTACACTTTCATATCCATTATACTGCATTTACTCCTTTATGTCTGGCTTCTTTTGCTCAAGATAATGTCTATGAGATTCATTCATGTTATCGTGTGTATCAGAAGTTCATTCTCTTTTACTGATATGTGGTATTCCATTGTATGATTATATTCTGATTTGTCCATTCTCTTGTAAATGAATATTTAGGTTGTTTTGAGTTTTTAACTATTATAAATAAAGGTGTTATGAACATTTCTTATACCTGTCTTTATCTTGACATGAAACATCTCTCCATTTACTTAGCTATATAACTCGGAGTAAAATTCTGCCTATAAGGTAGGCATATGTTTAACTGTTATGAATAATACCAAATAGTTTTCCAAAATGGTTGAACCAATTAATAAGTAGTGTGGGAGAATTCCAATTGCTCCACAACCTTGCTCATACTTGGTATTATCAGGTTATTGGTATTGTTAGTTTATAAGCTATATGAAGATGTAAGCTTTTCTCATTTTGATTTTAATTACCTATTGCTCATGAGTAATGATGTTGAAAAATTTTCAGCTGTTTATAACTATTTAGAGATCTTCTTTTGAAAAATATCCATTCAAGTATTTCTCTTTTTTAATAGATTATCTTTTTTATTGGTCTTTAAGGATTCTTTGTGTATTCTAGATACAAGTTCTTTGTTAGATATTTATATTGTGAATATCTTCTCTCAATCTGTGGCTTGTCATTTGCTTTTAAAATTTTTTACAGATACGCTTTTTTGTGCTTTTTGTGTTCTTTTTAAGAAATATTTTCCTTTCCCAAGGTCATGAAAATTTTCTTCTCCATTCTCTTCTAGAAGCTTTATTGCTTAACCCTTCACATTAACATCTATGCTCCATTTTGAATAAATTTTTACAGGGTGTGAGGTAGGGATAATTGTTTATTTTTTTATATACAGATATCTTATTTTTTAGCATAATTCCTTTTTGCAAACACCATCTTTTCCACACTGAGTTGCAGTAGATTCTTAGTTGTAAATCAAGAGGCTATATAGTGAGTCTTCCTATTCTGTTGCATTAATTTTTCATTCCTTATACTGATACTACACTGTAATTAATTACTGCAGCTTTATAATAAGCCTTGAAATCTGGTAGTGAAAATCTTTCAGATTTGTTCTTATTCTTCAAGATTACATGATGCCTGTAGATCTTTTGCTTTTCCATATAAAGTTTCAAATCAATTTGTCAATATTTATCAAAAAAATCTTCTGGGATGCTGATTAGGGTTGAGTTGAATCTACATATGAATTTGGAAATAATTGATACATTAATAACATTGAATTTTCCAATCCATAGACATAAAACATCTCTCCATTTACTTAGATCTTCTTTTAGTTCTCTCAACATCATTTTATGGTTTTCAGTCTTGTACATCTTTAGTCGGTTTATTCTACAGAATTAACTTTTGATTCGGTTATATAGTATCACTTTTTAAATTTTACTTTGTAGTTGCTTGTTGCTAGTGATATAAATAGAAATAATACTTTATATATTGCCTTTGGATTTAGTGATCTTACTAAATGTACTTACTTATATGAATAATTTTCAATAGTTTAGAGATTCATTTAGATTTTCTACATATACCATATTTCATCTGCAAATAAAGCCATGTTTACTTCTGGCTTTCCAGTCCTTATACAGTCAGCCTTTCCTATCCCTGGGTCCCACATGTGTAGATTCAACCAACTAAAGATCAAAAATATTTGGAGAAAAAAAAGGATTGCATCTGTACTGAACGTATACTTTTTCCCCTTGTCATTATTCCCTAAACAATACAGAATAACAACTATTTACATAGCACTTACATTGTATTAGGCATAATAAGTAATCTAGGGATGATTCGAAGTATATGGGAGAATGTGCATAGGTTTTATGCAAATACCACATCATTTTATATAAGGGACTTGAGCATCCATAGATTTTGGAATTCACAGGGAATCTTGGAACCAATCCCAAATGGCTATCATGGGATGACTATATCTTACTGCATTTGGTAGGCCTTTCAGTATAATGCTAAAAGAAGAGGTGATAGTGGACATACTTGTCTTACGTCCAACCTCAGGAGGAAAGTGTCCAATATTTCACCATTGAGTATGATGCCAGTTATAAGATTTTTTTATTATAGCAATTAGGTTTTGTTCTGCAAATATCCTTTATAAGATTAAGGAAGTTCCTTTCTAGTCTTAGTTTGCTGAGTGTTTTCACCATGAATGGATGCTAAAATTTATCAAGTGCTTTTACTCTATCTACTGAGCTACTGAGAGTAAATAGTACCACAATTCACCCCATGATAAACCCTTTGGCAGGCCTTAAAATGAAAGATGCTGGGGATTATTATAATCACCCTCTTGAAACATCTATCAGGAAATGGAAAAACTATATGACAAAATTGGTGAAGAGTCAGCGAAAGGCTATTACTGGAAGGCCTTTGTCTACAGAGACTAGGAAGGAGTATCCTTTTTTCAGTCCAATTTTAATATATGATTATCTTGGTGTTTATATTTGTTTATCCATTTTGGCTAATATTGGTGCTCCCCAAGAATTAGGATTCAGGGCTGTGTTGTCTTTCTTCTCCTTGCTCTTGTAGGGAAAAGTGATAACTTCTCTAGGAGCCTAGATCTTCCCCATCACCAGCCTCCCCAGAGGCAGGTGGTTGAACCGTACCTGGAGAAGAGTCAGGAAAGGGTCTCCCTTTCGTCTGCCTTTTCTCTCAGAAATTCCCTGGGACTTTCAGGTGCCATCTCAGTATTCAAATTGGACTCTGCAAGCCGCATACACCTACTCTCTCCCTTCCTCCAAACCCAGAGCGGGTGATGGGAGATGGGCATCACCATGTAGGACAGCAGTAAGAGTGGAATGGTGTGGGGAGTGTTGCTGAGTGATCTGGAGGCCCAGGAAAGCCTACCACATATCTTAGCCCAGTCCCAGAAAGCTAAACACTTTTTTCCTTAGAATCATTCCATTTTGGAAGAAACTTCAAATAATTTCATCAGCAGCCTTGAGATTTATCTACAAAAACTCATAAACATTCCAACACCTTTAGATGTTGCAATCTAGACACAAGTTGTCACAGGACAGATCCAAAAAGGTTAACAGAATTTGGAGGACAAGGCCTTCTGCCCACACCAGAGCTGATTTCTTTTCTAGGCCTTGCTAGCTAAAGGCCACCACCAGCTCCTCAGTGAGGGGTGTCTGGGTGGGCCATTGATAATTAACTCCATAGTACATTGTGGTTATGTTCGGTCACTCCCAACTACGCCATTTGTGGTCTTTGTAAAGTCAGGAATTAACTAACCTCGCCCTCTTGATATGGAAAAATAAAATACCTGTACCAAGTAGATACTACGTGGGTGTTAGAGGAAAGATTCTGGTGTCCAAACAGAACCAAACCAGACAAGCAGGTGGAGCTTCTCTTGGAGCTGACAGTTTCCTTGGGTGTTTTCTACATTTCTGCACTCAGAGCCTTTAGTTGGGAATTCTCCTCTCTCATTATCACCATCCCTTCTTCCAGATTCAAACTCCGTACCCATACTAGGTCAAGGGTCCCAACTTGTCACTGCCCATCCTCAGCAACAGGACTCTAGGCTTTTCACCTTGATATTGGAAAGTAGCTCATCCTTCAAACAACCCTGTTCCCACAAAGCTTTCTCTGATAACGTCAGTGGGAGTGACAACCCATTCCTCAATTCAGGGAAGTAGTTGCTCTTCTCTTCACATACCACTCACTGTCCTATAACTGTCCTTTCTATCCATTTTGTTCTTTATTTTCCTAACTGGCTCCTTGAGACCTTTATTTTCCCCAACTGACTTTTGAGATCAGGGACCAAGTTTTACCATTCTTGGTAGCAACTTCTGCTCCTTCAACATTTCTAGAAGGTTGAGGGACTAAATGCTGCATTCTGGGCCATTCCTGGCCCTCTCACCGTGACTGTGACATCCTTTGGGACAGCACTTTGGATACCTATCATCATTAGAAAGCAGTGCCCTCTGACTGCAGGCCCCATCAATCAGTCCATCAGGGAGTGACAGTTGTTAGTTCAACTCTGAGTGATGAACAATTTTGCCCTAAGGAAACATGCTTTCTGAGACCAAATTGCAAGAGCAGCTATTTGGATAGGGCTTTGCCTAGATGGGGCAACTCTGAGGAGCTGAGCCAGAGGCTTCAGGAAAACCCACAAAGGCATGTATGTGGTGTGGACACTGCACACCAGAGGAATCCAGCCAATTAGACGGCCTCCTGCCTGCTCACTGGCCGCTCTCTCCTAAGTCCAGACGTTTGCAAAGTCAGAAGTTTTGGCACAAGGCTGCTCCCATCCTTGCCGGCATGGGTTTATGGATATTAAAAATGTGCTGATGCAAATCACCATGCAAACACGCTTCAATAGAAGTGCTGCATGCAGAAACACTGCTCCTTTTATCATCTCCTCCACCTCTGTTGGAAACATTCATCCACAGATGATGCGGAGATTAGAGGGGCGTCAGGCTGCTGTGTGTTTTTAGGCTGCTTGTCAGCTCCCATCGGCTACGGCTAGGGCTGTAGAGAAGGCTGGGACACACCTCAGTGCCCTGCCTGAGGCCCATAGGCAGAGTTCTGGGGCAGAAGCATGGTTTAGGAGTGGGAGAAGAAAGAGCCCATTCCTTAGTCAGATACTCATATTTTCTCAAGTATTGAAGCTCTAGTCATTGGCCCATAGTGATACAGCCAGCACATCTAGGGTGTGCTCTCCAGACTGGCAAACAGCATCAGCACAAGTCCAAGTCCTTCCTGCTCTGGTGACAGCCACCCTCGCCCACTCTCTCTTTTCTACTTCCTGCCCTCTCATTCCCCTCCCTACAAGGTTTCCAGGTAAAATACAGTCCCATGGAAGGATGTAAGATACACCAGACAGCCCATGCAGAACAGGAAGGGCTTGTACTTGAATTCTAAACTACAGTGCCCCTCTGCCAGTGAGAAGACCCTACATTTTCCTTTTACAAGAACTACCTTCAGGTTACCAACCCTTAGATTGCAGATGCACAGCCTGGCAGAGGTGGGGAGGGGCTTGGCAGCCCCCAGTGCTCCTCATCTGCCTACCCTGCCATTCTGTCTCTCAGAGAAGAGCCTGATGCTGAAGAACCTTGAAGACAAGCATGAAGGGCCTCCTGGCAGTCCTGCCTGAGCTCCCTGAAGCAGGTCTAGTGCCCTTCCTCTGTCTCCCTTGCCTTCCAAGAGAGACCTGCCCTCCATGAGGGACACAGGGACGGTCAGTAGCTAGATCAGAGATGTGCGATGGGGTTGACACAACTTTGGACCTGGACTCAGCCACCTCTCCTGACCTTTGGCTGATGACGGAGCATAGCCTGAGTGGAGGATCTCCTGGGGACCCTTATAGGGAACACTGACCGGGCCCTAAACCCCCCTTAGGAAAATGGATCTCCCTTTCACCACCTAAGAGAAGAGGAGGGTTGAGCCACAGAGCACAGGATGGGAGGATCAGCAAACATCCAGAATTCCACCCCCGACCCTAAGGCCTTCCAGGGACATCCAGCCTCCTCCCCAGCTAGAGGTGACCACCACGCCACCGCCCTTAGTCTGTACCCACCTTGGTCTAGGAGTCTGAAATTCTACCAGTGAAATTCTTTCCACTGTGTTAAGTCTAATATGAATTAGCTAGAAGTTTTCTTTAGGGTAATTTTGAAGGGGTTAGAGAAAGGATAAAAGACCAGTGCATTCAAAAAGGATGACAAGGTGTCCAAACAATTGAAAGTAGAATGTGGATTAAGCTTTCATAGAAAAATAGTGTTTTAAATTATCTCCTAATTTTCAACCAAACATCTCCAGGTGTAGATAGTATCAGAGGCAGGTAAGGCAGGTTAATGTCTTGGCTTCCAGGACCCTACATTCTCCCTTCTGTGCCTCAGGTTGAACACCCAGAACTCAGAATCAATTTCAGTACTAGAATCTCAGGAGCAGAAAGAATCTCAGGGGTGATGCAATCTGGGAGTCATCACCTGCTCAATATAAAGGACCTCTCTTATTTTATCCCATGTGATTTAGGAATTCTAATGTCATTAAAGCCAGTCAGTACTGATGACTGGGATGGGCTAACCTTTGGGATCATGTAGAATTGGTGTAATTTCAGCCAAATGCCAAACTATCTTAGATGACCTGGTACTCCTCATTTTGGCAAAACATTGGCTTTCTAATCAGCTTTGAAAAATGCTCAAAACAGTCTCACGCCACATTTATTTCCATTCGCCAGCCCAAAAGCATCTTGGGCCTGGCCTAGCCAACCTCAGGGACTGCCCAGCAACCCTGAGCAGTGTACTGTGTGTGGCAGCCCTGAAACCACACACCATGTGGCTGCATATCCTCCAAGAGAAGGTTGATATTGTGGTCATCAGCCCTGGCGAGGACAGGGACTGGGGCTAGGGGAAGACCAGGCTTTCCCAAGATTGTCTCTCTACAAAGTAGTCCTATCAACAAATGATCCCCAGTGGCCCAGGAGCTGTGACATCAGTTTAGTGCCCTTGATGTCAGTGGCTGCTGAATTTCACCTTACATCTGGTTTCCTGGCCAGGTCACTGAGAAGGCCAGGTGGTGGGACTCTGGAGCTGTCTGTCATCCAAGCTGGCACATGACAGCCAGCCTGCGCTGAGCCTGAGAAAGCAAGATGTGGAGAACAAAAGTCCATGACTATTCAGGGAACCCAGTGCAGCAAGGCGCATTCCTTTCGTTCCAGGAGAGACCAGGTCTGAGATGACTCAGGGACACCCGGTCTGGCCCCAAGGAAGGGCTACCTAAGGCTGAGGGGGTATGGAAGAGAGGCCTCATGCGGCCCCTCCCTGGGGACAGAAATGGGAGGTCCATGTGGCGTGGTGTCAGGTGACTTCTCAGTCTTTCCCAACGCTCATTTCCTACCCTAGGGTGGCACAGGACACCTGTCCCCAGGTGCTTCACCAACTTCCATTTTTTCCTGCTTTAAGTTTCCCAGGGAATTTTGCTGTGTGTCTCCTGCTCTTCGCTAGAAGGCAGGAAACTTGTGTTTAGAAATTAGATTTGCCCCACTCTCACTGTGTGATCTTGGGAATTCCCTTTTCATTTTTCAGGCCTTACTTAGTTCTTCATCCATCTAACATGGGAGTGAAGGAAGCAGGTGCGAGGCATATGAGGTAGACCCATTTATTGTACACATTCTATGTATCTGTCATTTGATGTACTTTATTTCTTTTGATCTGCACAAAATTATAATATTCATAGAACTTGATATTTTATTGACTTCACTTGCCAGACCTGGTGCTGGGCTCTTTCCATGCATTAATTCACCTATTCCTCGTGATGATCTCATAATGTAGACTATTATTATCTCCATTTAAGAGAGGAAACAGAGGCACAGAGCACTTAGATAACTTTCCAAGTCATACTGCTCATAAGGGAAGAGCCTGAACCCTGATAGCAAACCTCAGGGCACGCAGCCATTTTCTGCTGCCTCATGAAGTTTATCTGTGACATTGTAATTATAAGAGCACCCTCTCCAGGCAGGGTAGGAGCATTCAATGAGTGGTGAGAACCTAACATAACATGTAGATGTGCTCAATGAAGGTGAATAATTTGTCTTCTATTATACTAAGGATCAGAGAGGTGAGGTAACAAACCCAGGTCTCCCAAACTAGGAGTCAGTGCCCACCCACCACCCCTGCCTGCCACTCCCTTTAATCATTCAGGTCAAGGCAACCCCAGACAAGGCCAGAAGGACAACCCATCATCTGCCTGCTTTCCTCATTTCTAGTCATTAAATTTTTTTATTCTGCCTTGGAGATTCTGCCTCAGCTTACTCCCTGTTTCCAGGGTCAAAGGTTTCTACCTCTCAGACGCAGGAATCTCACTCCCTCTCGGTAGAGTGACTGATAACAAGCTTAGAGTGAGATCCCTTGGTAAAGGCACGTCGGTCCTGCTGACAGAGGCACAGGAGTGAAGTTCCACGAGATGGCCCCCAGAAGCAGCCTGAGGAAGGAGGCAGTGGGGACTGCTACACCCCCAGACCAGCCCTAGTTCCTGGGAATTATGCTGCCCGGGACCACCAGCATCTAGGAAGCCCTGAATCTAAAAAGAAGTCTGCCCTTTGGTGTTTTGGTAAAGATTGGCCAGTTTGGGGTTTGAAAAACAAAACTTATTTTAAAAGGTCATTTAAAAAGTACAGAGAGAGAAAAAGAACTTAAAAATCCCATAGTCACCCTCACAAGTATGTTTTCTCCCAATTTTTTTCTGTAGCAAATATATTTTGTTTTAAAAATTAAAATAATATTGTGGCTATGCTTTTGAAACTTTTTTTTAAACCAAATTTTACATTGACAAATTTTTTTAATTGCATTTTAGGTTTTGGGGTACATGTGCAAAACATGAAAGATAGTTGCATAGGTACACACATGGCAGTGTGATTTGCTGTCTTCCTCCCCTTCACCCACATCTGGCATTTCTCCCCATGCTATCCCTCCCCAGCTCCCCCCAACACTGTCCCTCCCCTATTCCCCCCAATAGACCCCAGTGTGTAGTGCTCCCCTCCCTGTGTCCATGTGTTCTCATTGTTCATCACCCGCCTATGAGTGAGAATATGTGGTATTTCATTTTCTGTTCTTGTGTCAGTTTGCTGAGAATGATGTTCTCCAGATTCATCCACGTCCCTACAAAGGACACGAACTCATCATTTTTGATGGCTGCATAATATTCCATAATGTATATGTGCCACATTTTTCCAGTCCAGTCTATCATCGATGGGTATTTGGGTTGGTTCCAGGTCTTTGCTATTGTAAACAGTGCTGCAATGAGCATTCATGTGCATGTGTCCTTATAGTAGACCGATTTATAGTCCTTTGGATACATACCCAGTAATGGGATTGCTGGGTCAAATGGAATTTCTATTTCTAGGTCCTTGAGAAATCGCCACACTGTCTTCCACAATGGTTGGACTAATTTACACTCCCACCAACAGTGTAAAAGTGTTCCTATTTCTCCACATCCTCTCCAGCATCTGTTGTCTCCAGATTTTTTAATGATCGCCATTCTAACTGGCATGAGGTAGTATCTCAAGGTAGTTTTGATTTGCATTTCTCTGATGACCAGTGATGATGAGCATTTTTTCATATGTTTGTTGGTCTCATGTATGTCTTCTTTTGTAAAGTGTCTGTTCATAACCTTTGCCTATTTTTGAATGGGCTTGTTTGTTTGTTTGTTTGTTTGTTTTTCTTGTAAATCTGTTTGAGTTCTTTGTAAATTCTGGATATCAGCCCTTTGTCAGATGGGTAGACTGCAAAAATTTTTTCCCATTCTGTTGGTTACCGATTCAGGCTAGTAACTGCTTCTTTTGCCATGCAGAAGCTGTGGAGTTTGATTAGGTCCCATTTCTCTATTTTGGCTTTTGCTGCTAATGCTTTTGGTGTTTTGGTCATGAAGTCCTTGCCTACTCCTATGTCCTGGATGGTTTTGCCTAGATTTTCTTCTAGGGTTTTTATGGTGCCAGGTCTTATGTTTGTCTTTAATCCATCTGGAGTTAATTTTAATGTAAGGTGTCAGGAAGGGGTCCAGTTTCTGCTTTCTGCACATGGCTAGCCAGTTTTCCCAACACCATTTATTAAACAGGGAATCCTTTCCCCATTGCTTGCTCTTGTCAGGTTTGTCAAAGATCAGATGGTTGTAGATATGTTGTGTTGCCTCCGCTGCCTCTGTTCTGTTCCATTGGTCTATAGCTCTGTTTTGGTACCAGTACCATGCTGTTTTGATTACTGTAGCCTTGTAGTATAGTTTGAAGTCCAGTAGTGTGATGCCTCCTGCTGTGTTCTTTTTGCTTAAAATTGACTTGGCTATGCAGGCTCTCTTTTGGTTCCATATGAAGTTCAAGGTGGTTTTTTTCCAGTTCTGTGAAGAAAGTCAATGGTAGCTTGATGGGGATAGTGTTGAGTCTGTAAATTACTTTGGGCAGTAAGGCCATTTTCATGATATTGATTCTTCCTAACCATGAACATGGAATGTTTCTCCATCTGTTTGTGTCCCCTCTTATTTCATTGAGCAGTGGTTTGTAGTTCTCCTTGAAGAGGTCCCTTACATTCCTTGTTAGTTGTATTCCTAGGTATTTTATTCTCTTTGTAGCAATTGTGAATGGCAGTGCATTCTTGATTTGGCTCTCTTTAAGTCTGTTATTGGTGTAGAGGAATGCTTGTGATTTTTGCACATTGACTTTATATCCTGAGACTTTGCTGAAGTTGCTTATCAGTTTCAGGAGTTTTTGGGCTGAGATGATGGGGTCTTCTAGGTATACTATCATATCATCTGCAAATAGAGACAATTTGGCTTCCTCCTTTCCTATTTGAATACCCTTTATTTCTTTTTCTTGCCTGATTGCTCTGGCTAGAACTTCCAGTACTATATTGAATAGGAGTGGTGAGAGAGGGCATCCTTGTCTAGTGCCAGATTTCAAAGGGAATGCTTCCAGTTTTTGCCCATTCAGTATGATATTGGCTGTGCATTTGTTATAAATAGATTTTATTATTTTGAGATACGTTCCATCAATACCGAGTTTATTGAGGGTTTTTAGCACAAAGGGCTGTTGAATTTTGTCAAAGGCCTTCTCTGCGTCAATTGAGATAATCATGTGGTTTTTGTTTTTGGTTCTGTTTATGTGGTGAATTATGTTTATAGACTTCCGTATGTTGAACCAGCCTTGCATCCCCAGGATGAATCCTACTTGATCATCATGGATAAGCTTTTTGATGTGCTGTTGCAATCAGCTTGCCAGTATTTTATTGAAGATTTTTGCATCTATGTTCATCATGGATATTGGCCTGAAGTTTCCTTTTCTTGTCGAGTCTCTGCCTGGTTTTGGTATCAGGATGATGTTGGTCTCATAAAATGATTTGGGAAGGATTCCCTCTTTTTGGGTTATTTGGAATAGTTTCAGACACACACTCTTTGTGTGTCTGGTAGAATTCAGCTGTGAACCCATCTGGACCTGGGCTTTTTGTGTGTGGTAGGCTCTTAATTGCTGCCTCAACTTCAGACCTTGTTATTGGTCTATTCATAGTTTCGGCTTCCTCCTGGTTTAGGCTTGGGAGGACACAAGTGTCCAGGAATTTATCCATTTCTTCCAGGTTTACTAGTTTACGTGCACAGAGCTGTTTGTAATCATCTCTGATGATGGTTTGAATTTCTGTGGAATCTGGGGTGATTTCCCCTTTATCATTTTTTATTGCATCTATTTGGTTGTTCTCTCTTTTCTTTTTTATCAATCTGGCTAGTGGTCTGTTTATTTTGTTGATCTTTTCAAAAAACCAGCTCTTGGATTTATTGATTTGTTGAAGGGTTTTTCATGTCTCTATCTCCTTCATTGACAAAATTTTTATGTTACCAAACAATTTCTAAAGTCTGTTTTATTGTGGCAGAAACAGCAAATTGGTTACTTGACAGCATTTGGTTTTATGACCTCCTACTCCCTTAACTTCCTTATCAAAGAACCTAGAAAGCCAACAAGTCTTACTTTCCCAGACTCCTTTGCAGCTAGGAGTAGCCCTGGAAATGTTGCGGCCAATGGCTGAAAGCAGATATCACTGGGTGTGTCTTTAGGTAAAGTTCATACAAATGGATAGACTCCTGCCTTTTTGCCCTTTTCCTGTTTCTTCCCTTCCATCATGTTAAAGTCATACCTTGAGGGGCAGCCATCTTGTAACCTTCAGAATGAAAGCACAAAATCAGATGGAGCCTGGCTTCTTAATGACATTCTTGGACTGCTGCATCGGCCTGAAATGATCTATTTCTGGACTTATTGTGATAAATTAATCCATCTGTTAAAGTCCCTTTGGTCACATTCTTGGTTCTTTCCAGCTAACTGCAACCATGAATGCACATTGTGTGACTGTATCACAATGTAGCATTCCCTACTGACTTACTGCTACTATAAACAACATTGCCCTGAATATCCCCAAGATAAATCACTATGTATTTCTTCAATTATTTACTTTGGCTTTATTCCTGGAAAATAAATTATTAAGCTAAAGAGAAGGTAGTTTTCAGGGGGGTGGGGTTGTTTTGTTTTTTACCTCTTAATGCATCTTTCACACAGCCATGCAGGCATGTTATGCCAACAATGTTTCTACCAGCTTTTTTTTTCTGAGACGGAGTTTCGCTCTTGTTACCCAGGCTGGAGTGCAATGGTGCGATCTCAGCTCACCGCAACCTCCGCCTCCTGGGTTCAGGCAATTCTCCTGCCTCAGCCTCCTGAGTAGCTGGGATTACAGGCATGTGCCACCGTGCTCAGCTAATTTTTTGTATTTTTAGTAGAGACGGGGTTTCACCTTGTTGACCAAGATGGTCTTGATTTCTTGACCTCATGATCTACCCACCTCAGCCTCCCAAAGGGCTGGGATTACAGGCGTGAGCCACCACACCCGGCCTCTACCAGCTTTAAGTTAGTGGGGAGGACATACAGCCCACTTAGTGAAGCAGGAGCTAAGGAAACCACAGCCCATTAAGGAAGACTGCCCCAGCAAGGCCTGTTTGTGATCTGAGCTTTGCAGAAACTCCCTGAGGAGGGAAAGGGCTGGTTCTGGCCACAGAGGAACCTGCTGCTACCTCTGCTACTGCAACTTTTTCAGTAGGCTCCATCTCCAGAGGTTGTAAATTCTATTACTACCAGGGTTTCTCAACCTCTATGCCACTGATGTGGAATTGATCATTTTTGTTATAGGCCCCTTTGTTGTAGGGGGCTATCGTGTACATTATAGGATGTTTAGCAGCATTCTTGGCCTCTAACTACTAGATGCCAATAGCACCTGCTTCCCAGTTGTGACAATTGAAAGCATCTCCAAACATTGTCCCATGTTCCCTGGAGGAGGAGGGGGGCAAAATCAGTGTGGACTCCTTAAGGGCATAAGTCAGATTATAGGTTAGAACAACTGATCTAACCAGAGACAGTCCAAGATGGCCAAATAGGAACAGCTCTAGAGTGCAGTTCCTAGCAAGAATGCAGAGGGTGAGTAATCACCGCATTTCCAAACTAATATTTACTGCCGACAGACCATGCAGAAAAGCACCAAGAGTCTCCAGCACGTCTGTTTCAGCCAGCACAGTAGGTCTCCACACAAAAACACAAATCTGGGTGCTGTTTCAATGAGTGCCTAGAACACCTGGGAGACAGAGTCACCCATTCGACTGAAAAAAAGGGGGCTGAAACACGAAGCCAGGTCATCTGGCTCCATGGGTCCCACCCACACAAAGACAAGAAATCTGAAGCACTCTGGATTGAGAGTTTTACAGCAAGCAGAGCTGGACCCAGGACGGTCCAGCTGTCTGGGGAAAAGGGCGTCCGCCATTACCGAGGCAGTCCACCACTACCGAGGCAGTCCGCCTCTACTGAGGCAGTCCGCCATTACTGAGGCAGTCCACCATTACCAATGCAGTCCACCATTACTGAGGCAATCCACCATTACAGAGACAGTCCACCATTTACCAGTTGGTAAAGAACATTGACACAATGAAGAAACTGTATTAACCAATGGGCAAAACAACCAGCTAGCATCAAATTGGCAGGATCAAATTCACACATAACAATATTAACCTTAAATGTAAATGAGCTAAATGCCCCAATCAAAAGACGCAGACTGGCAAATTGGATAAAAAGTCAAAACCCATCGGTGTGCTGGATCCAGGAAATCCATCTCACATGCAAGGACACACATAGACTCAAAATAAAGGAATGGAGGAAGATTTACCAAGCAAATGGAGAGCAATAAAAAGCTGGAGTTGCAATCCTAGTCTCTGATAAAATGGACTTTAAACGAACAAAGATCTAAAGAGACAAAGAAGGGCATTATATAATGGTAAAGGGATCAATGCAACAACAGAGCTAACAATCCTAAATATATAGGTACCCAATACAGGAGCACCCAGATACATAAAGCAAGTTCTTAATGACCTACAAAGAGACTTAGACTCCCACACAATAATAGTAGGAGACTTTAACACTCCACTGTCAATATTAGATAGATCAACAAGACAGAAAATTAACAAGGATATCCAGGACTTAAACTCAGATCTGGGCCAAGCAAACCTAATAGACATTTACAGAACTCTCCACCCCAAATCCACAGAATATACATTCTTCTCAGCACCACATCACACCTACTCTAAAATTGACCACATAATTGGAAGTAAATCACTCCTCAGCAAATGCAGAAGAATGGAAATCATAACAAACAGTCTCTCAGACCACAGTGCAATCAAATTAGAACTCAGGATTAAAAAACTAACTCAGAACTGCACAACTTCATGGAAAATAAACAACTGGCTCTTGAATGTTGACTGGATAAACAATGAAATGAAGGCAGAAATAAAGATGTTCCTTGAAACCAATGAGAACGAAGACACAATGTACCAGAATCTCTGGGACACATTTAAAGCAGTGTCTAGAGGAAAAGATATAGCAATAAATGACCATGTGAGAAGAAAGGAAAGGTCTAAAATCAACACCCTATCATCAAAATTGAAAGAGCTAGAGGAGCAAGATCAAAAAACTCAAAAACTAGCAGAAAACAAGAAATAATTAAGATCAGATCAGAACTGAAGGAGATAGAGACACAAAAATTCCTTCAAAAAAATCAATAAATCCAGGAGCTGGATTTTGAAGAGATCAACATGATAAATAGACTACTAGCCAGACTAACAAAAAAGAAAACAGAGAAGAATTAAATAGATGCAATAAAAAATGATAAATGGGATATCACCACAGATTCCACAAAAATACAAACCACAATCAGAGATTACTGCAAATGACTCTATGCATATAAACCAATAAACCTGGAAGAAATGGATAAATTCCTGGACACGTGCACCCTCCCAAGCCTAAACCAGAAAGAAGTAGAAACCCTGAGTAGGACAATAACAAAGGCTAAAGTAGAGGCAGCAATTAAGAGCCTACCACACAAAAAAAGAGTTCAGGTCCAGATGGGTTCACAGCCGAATTCTACCAGACATAGAAAGAGGAGCTGGTACCACTCCTTCTGAAACTATTCCAAACAATACAAAAAGAGGGAATCCTTCCCAAATCATTTTCTGAGACCATCATCATCCTGATACCAAAACCCAGCAGAGACTCAACAAAAAAAAAGAAAACTTCAGGCCAATATCCATGATGAACATAGATGCAAAAACCTTCAATAAAATACTGGCAAACTGATTGCAACAGCACATCAAAAAGCTCATCCATCACGATCAAGTAGGCTTCATCCCAGGGATGCAAGGTTGGTTCAACATACGCAAGTCTATAAACATAATTCACCACATAAACAGAACCAAAGACAAAACCCACACGATTATCTCAATAGATGCAGAGAAGGCCTTCAACAAAATTCAAAGCATTCAGCCCTTTATGCTAAAAACTCTCAATAAACTAGGTATTGCTGGAACGTATATCAAAATAATAAAAGCTATTTACGACAAACGCACAGCCAATATCATACTGAATGGGCAAAAACTGGAAGCATTCCCTTTGAAATCTGGCACTAGACAAGGATGCCGTCTCTCACCACTCCTATTCAATATAGTATTAGAAGTTCTAGTCAGAGCAATCAGACAAGAAAAAGAAATAAAGACTATTCAATTAGGAAAGGAGGAAGTCAAATTGTCTCTATTTGCAGATGACATGATTGTATATTTAGAAGACTCCATCATCTCAGTCCAAAATCTCCTGAAACTGATAAGCAACTTCAGCAAAATCTCAGGATACAAAATCAATGTGCAGAAATCAATTTCTATACACCAATAACAGACTGAAAGAGAGCCAAATCAAGAATGAACTGCCATTCATGATTGCTACAAAGAGAAAAAATACCTAGGAATACAACTAACAAGGAACGTAAAGGACCTCTTCAAGGAGAACTACAAACCACTGCTCAAGGAAATAAGAGAGGACACAAACAGATGGAGATACATTCCATGCTCATGGTTAGGAAGAATCAATATTGTAAAAATGGCCATACTGTGCAAAGTAATTTATAGATTAAATGTTATACCCATCAAGCTACCTATGACCCTCTTCACAGAACTGGGAAAAAAAACACCTTAAACGTCATATGGAACCAAAAGAAAGCCTGCATAGCCAAGTCAATTCTAATCAAAAAGAACAAAGCCGGAGGCATCACACTACTGGACTTCAAACTATACTACAAGGCTACAGTAATCAAAACAGCATGGTACTGGAACCAAAACAGAGATATAGACCAATGGAACAGAACAGAGACCTTGGAGGCAATGCCACACATCTACAACCTTCTGATCTTTGACAAACCTGACAAGAACAAGCAATGGGGAAAGGATTCCCTGTTTAATAAATTGTGTTGGGAAAACTGGCTAGCCATGTGGAGAAAGCAGAAACTGGACCCCTTCCAGACACCTTACACCAAAATTAACTCCAGATGGATTAAGACTTAAACCTAAGACCTAACACCAAAAAAACCCTAAAAGAAAACCTACACAAAACCATTCAGGACATAGTCATAGGCAAGGACTTCATGACTAAAACACCAAAAGCATTGGCAACAAAAGCCAAAATAGATAAATGGGATCTAATTAAACTCCAGAGCTCCTGCACCACAAAAGAAACAATCATTAGAATTAACCAGCAACCAACAGAATGGGAAAAAATTTTTGCAATCTACCCATCTGACAAAGGGCTGATATCCAGAATCTACGAAGAACTAAAACAGATTTACAGAAGAAAACAAACAAACCCATTCAAAAGTGGGCAAAGGATATAAACAGACACTTTTCAAAAGAAGACATATATGAGGCCAACAAACATATGAAAAAATGCTCATCATCACTGGTCATTAGAGAAATGCAAATCAAAACTACATTGAGATACCATCTCACACCAGTTAGAATGGCAATCACTAAAATATCTGGAGACGACAGATGCTGGAGAAGATGTGGAGAAATAGGAACACTTTTACACTGTTGGTGGGAGCATAAATGACTTCAATCATTGTGGAAGACAGTGTGGCGATTCCTCAAGGACCTAGAAATAGAAATTCCATTTGACCCAGCAATCCCAATATTGGTTATATAACCAAAGGATTATAAATTGTTCTATTATAAAGACACATGCACACGCATGTTCATTGTGGCACTGTTTACAATAGCAAAGACCTGGAACCAACACAAATGTCCATTGATGATAGACTGTACAGGGAAAATGTGGCACATATACACTATGGAATACTATGCAGCCATAAAAAAGATGAGTTCGTGTCCTTTGTAGGGACATGGATGAACCTGGAGAACATCATTCTCAGCAAACTGACACAAGAACAGAAAATCAAACACTGCATGTTCTGACTCATAGATGAGTGTTGAACAGTGAGAACACATGGACACAGGGAGGGGAGCATCACACACTGGGGTCTGTAGAGGGGGTTCTATGGGAGGAACAGTGCGGGGTAGGGAGTTGGGGAAAGATAACATGGGGAGAAATGCCAGATATAGGTGATGGGATGGAGGCAGGAAGCCACCTATGCAACAATCCTGCATATTCTTCTCATGTACCCCAGAACCTAAAGTACAATAAAATATATATGTAAAAATAAATAAATAAATAAATAAATAAATAAAAACAACTGGTCTAACCTATAACCTGCTTAAAAAGTAACTCAATTTGTGCTGGGCACAGTGGCTGATACCTGTAATCCCAGAACTTTGGGAGGCCAAGGTGAGTGGATCACATGAAGCCAGGAGTTCAAGACTAGCCTGACCAGTACAGGGAGACCCCATCTCTATTAAAAATACAAAAATGTGGTGGTGCACCTCTGTAATCCCAGCTACTTGGGAGGCTGAGGCAAGAAAATCACTTGAACCCAGGAGGCAGAGGCTGCAGTAAGCTAAGATCACACCACTGTACTCTAGCCTGGGTAACAGAGTAAGACAATCTTGGGGGAGAAAAAAAAGAAAAGAATAGCTCAATTCCAAAAAGAAAATATTTGGGTTTAGTTCACAGTTGGATAGGTTGTATGACCAAAAGTAGAAAGGGCTACCAATGGTGAGAAGGCTGCCTGTCGGGCTGGCATCAAAGAAAGATGGGGCCTCCACCAACACCCACAACAAGTGGGCCTGCGACCAAGTAAGGGGCCCCAGGGGACAGTAAGCACACCTGGAAAGGAACACTGCACATAAGAAGTCCAGAGTGGTCTGCTCTGAGGGCCTCACAGACAAGCTAGGACACTCCATATGATTGACATGGTCCCTGCCGGCTCGTTGATGGTTGTTTTGAATCTAACAACTCCAATGTGCTTCCAATAATTGTTGCACTTGAAAGTATACCAGGCTGAGGACCAAAATTCTGCTTGAGCTCTGCAAAAAACCCTCTACGACAAGGGTTCTTTTTATTAAGGGAATTGACAAATATTCTCTGAATGCCAGTCCCAAAGCAGGCACTGAGGTGAGCACTGAGAATATAACAGCGAACAGACCAGGCATGATCCTTGCCTCCCCAGAGCCCACAGTCAGTTAAGGAAGTTAAACTATTCCGAGATGACACGAGCAAGACAGACTATCTGGGCTTTGGTTCGCTCATCTGTCAAATGGCAAGAATAGTACTCAGGCACTGAACCTCCCATGGTGGCTAGATGATCACCAGCAATCTATGTGGGATGCCATGCCCTGAGGAAAAGGCAGACTGAGACAGAGACCAGGCAGGAGGTGGGAAGAGAGACAGCAACTGGGCTGCTAGCACAAAGAAAAGGTCAGGCCTCTCCATGAACCAAAGGGAAGCCAAACCTGGACCTGTCATACATATCTGATGTCTAGGGTGTGACCAAATGTGCTATCTGGCCATCGGGATCTCTCTAGAAATGCACGGCCAAGTAGAAAGATGGACTACAACAATTTGGACAGCATGATTCACCAAGACAGAAAGTCTGTGTTTTCCTCTCCCTCCCTCATACTAGGCCTTTAACCTGGTGCCCCTCTGATCCTCAGGAGAGGCAGGTACTGCCAGGCAGGAAGCAGAAGCTGCTGAATGACAACCTCTCTTTCTATTTTTATGGACTCCTGGGTGAATTAAACTTCATAGATTCAGCTGTTTGTGGCGAAGACCCTAAAACCAAAATGACTTAAGATTGATGTTTATTTTACCCTCATGTAAATTTGTGACCCAAAATAGCCTCTCTGGCCCCCATAGCTCCCTTTCTCCTCTTGGTCTGCCATCCCTGGAGTGTTGCCCTCTTCAGCATGGCACAAGATGGCTTTCTACCATGTCTGCATCACAGCCAGCATGAAGGAAGCAGGTAAAGAACATGATGGGCCCAAGCCTGGGTCCTGTAAGGGCGTGAGTCAGAAGCAGCCCCAGTGGTGTGCTGGATCTCACTGGCTCCAAGAGATGACTGTGCACATCTCTCTTCAATCCACATTTGTAGCTTGAAGTCAGCCATGGTTAGAATACTAACACCATGGAAACTCACAAACACTACAGTCAAGGCTTTATTTTCTCTGAAGAGCTGGTTGTTAAATAATTACCAGCACATCCCTCACACATCTCTTCTACTCAGAATCCACTGATAAGAACTTACTGACAAAGTCACGCCTTAGCTGCAAGGGAAGCTAAGAAATATAGTCTCCAGGTATACAGCTATGTGCCCAGCACAAATCTTATTGCTGTGGAATAAGGGCAGAATGGATCCTGGGGGCAACTAGCAAGCTCTGTCCCCAGGCTTATTGAGAGAATTATGCCCAGAGTCCTGACAGAGAAGAGGGAAGAGGTATTTGAAAAAAGAAAGATGATTCTCCAAGGCTGGCCAGGAGATGAGGTCTGGATCCCACAGGTAGTGGAGATGGTTTCGGTGACCCCTTTCATGCAGAACCCTTAGGCAGCAGAACAAATGGCTCTCAGCCAGTTCTTGAGTACAAGGCCCAATCTGGTCCATGGGAAGCACCCACAAATCCTAAGAATGCAGAACACAACTCCCAGCTCACTGCCCCAGGCCATATGACCCTGCTGGGTTCTCAGAGTGAGCCTGGAAACCCTTCCCACCGGCCTGAGGTGGGAGCAGACAGCTCCTACATCCCCACTCCAGCAACTTTCACCAAAATATTTCTTTTCCAATTCCCTACAGGATGAGGGGTTTTTAGAGTCATGAAACAAATGCTCTCAGAGTCCCTTTTAAAAATGCACATCCTGCACAGCCTCACCACTAACATTGGTATTGAACCTTCATTTGATAGCATCTCGGCAGCTCAGCTGAAACCTCCAATATACCTTCCTGTTACTCTGTTAGCAACTAGCTAAGACATAGCTACTGTGGACAACTGCCATTTTATTGTGTTTCACTTTATTGCACTTAGCAGGTAGTGCATTTTTTTTTTAAAAACTTGAAAGTTTGTGGCAACCCAGCATCAAGCAAGTCTATAAGCACCACTTTTCCAACATCATATGCTTAGTGTCTCTGTGCACATCTTCTTAATTCTTGCAATATTTCCAATTTTTATTATTATGCCTTTATCGTGATCAGTGGTCTTTGATGTGATCATTGTAATTGTTTTGGGGCACCATGAACCATGCCCATATAGGAAGGCAAACAGTCTTGATAAATGTGTGTGTTCAGACTGTGAATGTGAGAACACACACATTTATCAAGAATGTGTTCCGAATATGAATGGCCGCCTGGCCATTCCCCTGTCTCTCTTGTTCTCCTATTCTCTGAAAGACAACAATATTGAAACTAGGCCAATTAATAACCCTATAATGGCCTCTAAGTATTCAAAGTTAAAGGAAGAGTTGTATGTCACACTTTAAATCAAAAGCTAGAAAGATTAAGTTTAGTGAGGAAGATAGGCCAAAAGCTGAGATCAGCCGAAAGCTAGGCCTCTCGCACCAAACAGTTAACCAAGTTGTGATTGCAAAGGAAAAGCTATTGAAGGAAATTAAAAGTGCTAGTCCAGTGAACATATGAATGACAAGAGGTTTAAGCAGCCTTATTGCTGATATAGAGAAAGTTTTTGTGGTCTGGACAGAAGATCAAACCAGCCACAACATTCCCTTAAGCCTAAGCCGAATCCAGAGCAAGGACCTAACTCTCTTCGATTCTACAGTTAGGAAGCTGCAGAAGAAAAGCTGAAAGCTAGCAGGGGCTGGTTCATGAGGTTTAAGGGAAGAAACCATCTCTATAACATAAAAGTACAAGGTGAAGCGGCAAGTGCTGAGGTGGAAGCTGCAGCAAGTTATCCAAAGATCTAGCTAAAGTCATTGATGAACGTAGCTACACTAAGCAATAGAATTTCAATGCAGACAAACAGCCTTACATTGGAAGAAGATTCCACTTACAACTTTTATAACTAGGGAAGTCAATTCTTGGCTTCAAAGCTTCAAAAAATAAGCTGACTCTCTTGTTAAGGGCTAATGCAGTGATGGTCTTTGTTTTGTTTTTGAGACACAGTCTTGCTCTGCTGCCCAGGCTGGAGTACAGTCACCACAGCCTCCGCCTCTCGGGTTCAAGTGATTCTCCTGCCTCAGCCTACCAAGTAGCTGGGGCTATAGGTGCATGCCACCATGCCCAGCTAATTTTTGTATCTTTTTAGTAGAAATGGAATTTCACTATGTTGGCCAGGCTGGTCTCAAACTCCTGACCTTGTGATCCAGCTGATGACTTTAAGTTGAAGCCAGTGCTCATATATCATTAACGAAATACTAGAGCCCTAAAGAATTGTGTTAAATCTACTCTCTGTGCTCTATAAATGGGACAACAAAGCCTGGATGACAGCACATCTGTTAACAGCATGCTTTACTGAATATTTTAAGCTCACTGTTGAAATCTGCTCAAGAAAAAAAAGATTCCTTTCAAAATATTACTGCTCATGACAATGTACCTGGTTACTCAATAGCCCTGATGAAGATACACAAAGAGATTAATAAGTTTTCATGCCTGCTAACATGACATCCCTTCTGAAGCCCATGAATCAAAACACAATTTCAACTTTCAAGTCTTATGATTTGATAAATACATTTTGTAGGGCTATAGCTGCCATAGCTAGTGATATCTCTGATAGATATGGGAAAAGCAAATTGAAAGCTTTCTAGAAAGGATTCACACCATTCCAGATGCCATTATGCGGCATGTAATTCGTGAGGGGAGGTCTGAGAATTCTAAATTTAAATCCAGCCCTTGAGGTCATTGCAGAGGTACATTTATCAAGGTAGGATGAAAGAAATTTTACTTTGCTAGCTTGACTTATAACTGATAAATATACAGACATGTGATATGAAGACTTCCATTTGTCCTCTTGCCTCCAAATCTTAGGATTAGCCTGTCCTTAAGAGCTCCTTTCTTTTGGCCTCATGTTATTCAGACCAGAAAATGGCATTTAGGAAGTACCTCTGTCTCTCTCTAAGCAACGCAGCAATTGGGCTGATGAAGGCAAGGACCAGCACCTGGTCGTGCTTGCACTAAAAGGAGTTACCTTTTCATCTGTAAGAGCTTGTAAAGCACGAAACTAGTGGGTTAGAGAGGGTGAGGGGAGGGCAGACTTGGCTCTAGCTCTACAAAGATGTTAATAAAGCCAGAAGGAGGGACATAACAGAGCGGAGCTAAAGGTTTACTACTTAATATATGCCTTTAACTGAACAAAATTACTCACTTTGGCATATAATCTACTAGAACATTCTAAATGGAAACCTTACACATCATCTATTCCAATACTTCTGGGCTTTTTCAATCAGCAAAATCAAAAAAATTGTCAAAGGAAAACCACGTGAAATACCAATAGTAAAGCAGCTAAATGTGATAAACAGGTTCCTCAAACCACTTAAATCTTTATTGATTTTTGGGAAATACTTCACTATCTATAGATAGCCCTAAAGTTCTTCCTGATATTAAAAATCACTTACCTAGTAATGATAGGTAGCAGTAGTTGAGGTCTGCCCAACAGGGAAAAAGAAATATCCCCTTTTCTGCTAATAGCCCTGCCTCCAGCTCAGGCTATGTGGTTTGGATGGAACAGGACTCCATACCTCCCACCTTCATTAATAGAGGTCACATGACCTATGCCTGGCCAATCAGCACATTTCATCCCCAGCCTGATTGGTTCCGAGATAGAGCAGAGTAGGGCCAATCAGAGCTACTCCCAAGACCCACTGCAGTGACAGAGAGAATGTGGTCTCTTCTCTGTTCCATCTTCTAAGCAGACAGGCAGAGGGAGACAGAGACTGAGTTCTAATCACATGTGGGCGGAAGCCCCTGGATCCATCCATTCATGAAGCCAAAGCTACCCTGGGCTTCTCATTTACATGAACCAATATAATTCTCTTCTCTACTTAGGCCAATTTAGTTGTTTTTTTGTCATCTGTCAATAAGAGAGTCCTGACTGGTCCAACCCACACATTTCATACATGAAGATATTAAAACCCAGAGAAGGAAGGAGCACTGCCCAAGGCCACCAGATCCCAGCTGGAACCAGGACTAGGACCTAGCTCACTGCACCAACAATCACTTTTGCATTTTTGTAACTTCTCTGTGTTATTTTTTATTTTCTAAAGCTTACTACGACTTTTGCATGGGGATAAGAATTCTATTTGAGGAAGAAACAGTGGAAAGAAATTTCCAGTAACTCAGCCAAAGGAGGCCAGAGGCCAGCCTGTGCTCAGGGAAAGGCTAGCTTTTCATAAAGGTGGAATGTTTCAGTGTCGTCTGACAGTCTGGGAAGACTGTAGGTATGAATCAATCTCTTCTGCCTTCTCTGCTGCCTGGAAATTTACCAACACATTTCTTCTAGATTAAGCATTGCCTTCTTCAGATTTTTCTTCACAAATTCAATTCTTTGGGCAGTAGTGACATCCTATACTCGTAACTCTATGGGAAACAGTGGCCAACCCCTTTCTCCCAGACCACAGGACCGCAGGAAAGCCTGAGATCTAATGTTCTGGGGGATAGGAAGTGCAGCAATGGGTGTTCACAAAGCCCCAGTGGAGAAGGCAAAGATGCCACAAGAAAAGAGAGAACTTCTCTGAGTACCTGAGTGAATAGCAGATAGTCCCAAAGAAACAATGAGAAATGAACTGAGATAGACCTTGGTTCAAACCCTATTCTAGCCAATACCTTCTTGAATAATGCCAGGCAAGTTGTTTAACCTCTCTGAGCCTCAGTTTCCTCACCTGTGAAATTCTTGAAAGCACAAATACCTGTTTTGTCATGAGGATGAAATAAGCATGTGAAGCACCCAGTTGGTAGCAAGTGTTTAATGAATGAGTGCCCTTTGCTCAAAAGAACAAAACAACGATCTCCACTATAGTGAATCATTTCCAGAATTCTGACTCTTTTATTATATAACAGATGGTGAGTTTGGTGGGAAAGGAACTACCTCCCTGGGAAGATACCATCCATCCAGCAGAACCCTCAAAGGCTCCTCCAACTAGCCTCAGCTTTGCACATCCACTGGGCTGGCGATCTCCACCATTCCCACATATTATATCTGCACACACATCAAGCAGCAGGCCTTCCCTCCAGCCCCACAGGCAGCAGGGTTCCCAACCTCAAGCACAAGTGTCCTGTGACGCTGAGTGCAGACAGATGACATCCAAGGACCCGGAGGCACAGACAGGAGGGGACTTGGTAATGGTGATCTGGTAGCTTGAGGAACCAGGGCTCAGAGAGGTGACTGTCACCCTGCAAATGATAGCCTAGCAGGGGTTACAAAGCAGACCTATCTATCCCTACCCAGGATCCTTTTTCCTGGCCACATTGTCTGGGTGCCACTTTCAATACTTCAGAATCTGGAAAGGACTTTTGGTAGATAAAGCTGTTGAAATCAGAAGTAGGGATAGAGCTAGATCAAAAAAAGAAAAAAAAAAAAAAATTACCAAACAAGCTACCACTAGCTTCTTCCTTTCCAGGGCTCTTTCCTCTTCCTCATGAGCCCGCTGTTGAAGGAAAATACAGAAAAAATCTCCCAGGCTCAGGTATTAAGCAGCTCACATTTTACACCCTCCAAAGGAATTTGCATTTAAAAAGAAGAGCTAGGGTAGTGCTTAGGCCAAGGGACCATAATGGAGGGTTTCCAGGCACAGCCTCCTGCACCATTTCCCCATTTCTAACCAGGAACCAGTCAAGGGCTGAGCACTCTTCCAGGGAAGAGTAAGAAAGCAAGTGGGGAGGTGAATCAGGCAGTGGTTCTGCAGCTGAGACCGGGGCCTGAGCTGGGGGTGCAGGAATTGTAGCAGGTTCAAAGATATGTCACCAGAATAATGGAATGCCCTAGCCTCAGGCCAGGCTGACCTCCCAAAGTATGTGTTTGGGAGTTTGCAGCTGGAGCCTAACTGCTTGAAGGGAGCCAGGCCCACCCGGATGCAGGCGGGACAACAGCCCTTCCCACCAACTCCCCCACCCTACCTCATCCTTCTCACCCCCCAACCCCTACCCTCACCTCCCCCCCCCCACCACCCCTTGCCTCTAGGCCAAGAGCAGAGCAGTGTGCAGAAGTCACCCTTCTAGGGCTTTCAGGCAGCTGTGGAGGAGGCACCTGACCTGGGCTCAGGATGGCTGCAGGCATGGGACACCCAAAGCCGGCAGACCTAAATCCTAAGCCAGTAAGTGTGCAGGAGGTGTGGGGACCAGCCCCACAGACAGTGGGGAGGACAGATGGGATAGGAAAGATCATAGTACTCAGAGCGCCCTTGAGTGGAGAAGCTGGGAGAAGACCCAAGCCTCAATGGAGCCTAAGGCAGGACCTGCTCAGAATCACTGCTCCCAATGCCTCTCCTACCTCATCTTCTATTTGTCCACAAGATGAACCTCCATGAAGAATTTAATCACCCTAATGAGTAAAAAGGGATTACTGTCCTAGGAAATGTTTTGAATAGTTGGGTGCTGCAGAAAGCCATGTGGGTTTCTGGGCCAGCTGACCTCCCTGTGGAACAGAGACGTGCTGACAGAGGTGACCTCAGGAACCAAGGACTTACCCAGCCAGCCTAGGTGGGATGAAGTGGGCTGTGGAGCACATTACCCAACATGTAGCTCCATGGCTGCCCTCCCTGCCCAGGGTCCCTGTGGATCTTTGGTCATACCAACACCCCGAAGCTCTCCTCTGCCACAATGGCCACATGGTTACTTGCACCATACCCAGGAGGTGAGGAGGGGAACAGCTTCAGAGCCATCAGGGCCTGGCTGGGAGTGGGAGCCAGTTTGGGTCACAGCCTAAAGATGATGGCTCTGAGCTCCTGGTCTGGTTTCTCTCCCTTCCCTGGTGCCCCCAAGGTGCCTACCTGTCATTCAAAAGGTGAGGCTGCAGGGGTTCCCACTTCATGGGCAGAATAGGGGCTGACCTGAAGGCCCCCCTGTCTGAGGAGCACCTCAGCTATACCTGAAAGGTCAAGGCTCTCAGCCCCTCTCCCTAGGGTCCCTAGCAGAGCCCTCTTAGCCCCTCTCTGCCCTCCCGTAGCTCCCTTTGCCCCTTCTACCACATTGGACAAGAATTCAGGTTGTCCAAAGCCCCACAGCACACACACAAACACAGCTTCACACAAGAGCAAAGACAGACAGACATACAATACCATACTCACATATATTCCCTCACACACATAGGTCCCTTTCAATCACACACACACCTATTTCACACAAAACACACTCATACTAATACACACTCATGCAAACAAATGGTTGTACACTCTCTCACACATACACATAGAACATTCCCACCCACAGTTATTCAAATGCTTATACACTTATACAGAATCTCACATCTGAACACACACTCCCACAAGTATACACATTACACACATCAACTTTCACTCGTATTCACTCATGCATTCCCCCCCCTCCCTCCCTCCCCACCCTTCTTTCTCCCCCCCACCTTTCTTTCTCTCACCTGTTATTGTTCACCAAATGACCTCAGTGACTTTGCTGGGATAAGAGAGTGGTCATGAGGGCAGGAGCCACTAGCTCCTAGGTCCAATTCTGTAATGGCCCCTCCTCATGCCCTATCATGGTGCCTCCCCAGAAGTCCCTCCTGCAAAAGCACACAGTCTTTTGCTACCCCACTCAATAAGCCATGGTCATTTCTGACTCTCCCTAGTCACACCATTTTCCTTGCCTAAACACCCTTCCCATAGTGTCCCATCTATTCCATCCTATGGAACCTATAAGACCCCAACAAGTCCCTGACCTCAGTGAAGCACTGCTACCAGCACTGAGACACACAGGATGGAATAGTGGACACCCATGTAGGTATACCCTGAGCCCAGGGGTCCCTGCCTGTTTCCTGGGTATGAATCTTGTCTCACCCATGAGATAGCAAAAGGCTTAAGGCCCAAGAAAAGAACTGTGACCACCCCCACCTTTTGTAGTCCCAGAACATATACTGTAGAGCTGGACCCTCATCTCAGCTCTGCCCAGGGGTGCTGCACCAGACTCATCTAGGCCTTCCCAGTTGAAAGGCATCCACTTTTGGGTCAGACATACTCAGGTGCAAAACCAAGCTCCATTTCTAATTGCGTGACTTGGACAACCTCCTTAACATCTCTTGGCCTTAGTTTCCTCATCTGAAAAAATGAAAACAATAATCCTTCCTTCTTAGGTAGAAAATGATGGTGGATATAAAGTACCCTGCACAATGCCTGGCACATAGCAGGTGTTTGACCCAATGCAGTGCTCCTTTTCTCTTGCCCTTTTCATCTCCTTACACACAATCCAAGGGGATACCCATCAGGATGGAGTAGGCTGGAACAGGTTCAAGGGAAGCTAGAGGCACCTGGCTCCAGATCACATACCCTGACACAAGGCTGCATCTAGGTCTGTTCCCCGCATGTGGAGCCCCAGAATTCCAAGACATCTTTGATTAATAAGAAGCGGAAAGATAAGCCTCATAATAATTAATAAATCATTAGCAGCATTACTTTGCCTCAGATAAGCCCATTAATTGTTCCTATTTCCTTACAAAAACCCCAGGCCCAGGGGCCCCAGCAAGTTGATTTTATGAGAATTCCAAGTCCATGAAAAAAGCAGAGCCCTGGTAGGGTGAACAGCATCTACCTGCGGGGGTGCTTGAAAGAATGTATGCCTGACCCACACCTCTGTCCTTCAGGAGAGCAGGCCATGAGTCCGCTCAGGACCAGAACTCATGAAACAAGCTCCGGCAGAACTCCCTCTAGGGAACTCAAGGACTCGTAACACAGAGCTGCAAATGAGTTTCCTGGAAATTAATTGATGTTCCTGGCACCAACACCAATTGATTACCAGTGTTTGTTACAACCACCCTACAACAAAGCTACATTGACGTTTAGAGGAACAAAAGGTCCCAATTGATTCATAATGGCTGTCAGGTGCATGAGACAGGACATGGCAGCATAAAGGACATGCCTATCCATTCATTCATTCATTTGTTCATTAATTCATTCATCTTGCAAATGATTAGCATCAAATGCTATGCAAGGGGCTGGGGAGACCATGTAAAGCAAAAAGAGATAGTTCCTGTTTTCATGGAGCTTATATTTCTCTCTCTGATGTCCAGCTCCTTCTCAGGGGAGGAAATTACAACAGAGAGGAAACTTCCCAAGGCCATACTGAGAGTCAGTGGCAAAACTGGCCATAGCTCCTTCCCTGCCCTCTTGCCAGTCCCTCCTTTCCTCAAAGGATCAGCAAAGGGATCCCAGTTCCCCATTCCTGCTCAACACACACACACACACACACACACACACACACACAGTTCTGTCATCTTCTCATGTATCTTAACCCCAGACCCTGAAAATGGCAGCATATTCTCATTCATTTTAGAGAAATGCTTTTGAATACCTTTTGTGTACAGGAACACTGAATTGGGAAATACAAAAACTGCCTCCAAGAAGCTGGTTGACTAATTAGATTAAAAAGCTTCCTAAAAATATATTATTACTACTGATAATAATAATAAAACAAAACCCCCAGGAGGCATAAGTTATTAAAGTGATCTGAGTGATTAAAAAACATCCATGCAAGCTGAGAAATCCCAAAAGACTTTCTGAAGGAAGTGGCAGGTTAGAAAGAAATTGGAAAAAATGTTTGGAGACAGACTATGGAGAGCTTTCAAGGCACTGTTAGGAAGTTTGAATGTGTCATTTGGTTCCTCACTCATCCCCTCAAAAGTGTACTCAGAGGGCACCACTGGATAAACCAGGTGTATCTTTTTATAATATCAATATTACTTATAGATTTGAAAGTGAAAGGTTATTCATTAAAGATTCTTAAAATTTTTTGATATCCACACAAAAATAGTTAAAGATCTAAACATGGAAATAAATAAAATTATGAAGATACTAGTATAAAATATAGGACATGAGAAAGACGTTATAAGAAAAACTAAGATGCCCTAGAGATAAAAATCAAGTAGAACAATGGACTCATATTCCAGCCCTGCCCCAGTGGCACACAGCTCACATAGACCCAGGATTCACCCTCATCTCCATGGGGCTAAGATCCAGGCCCACTGTCATGGACCCAGGATACAGGCCAATGCCCATAGGCTCATGCTCCAGGACCAGTCCAGTTGAGGCCTGCACACAGATACAGGTGGCAGGCCTACCCCAATGGGCCCTGATGAAATGCCAGCCCAGCTCCTACAGATGCAGGACCAAACCTATCCCTGTGTACTCAAGTAGCAGGTCCTTCCTAGTACTAAGCTATCCTCCACAGACTCAGGCTACAGGTCTGCCACAGTGCCAGGCCAGCCCCTGTGAACTTGAACTGCACGCCCACCCCAAAGACCCATGCACCAGGCCCATGCACATAACCCAAGCCACAGGCCCTCTTCTACCAACCCAGGTACCAACCCATACTTCCTGACGACTCCAGTAGCAAGCCTGCCTGCAGACCCAACAGCTGGCTCACCCAGATTCTCTGATAAGCTGACTGTTAAAGGGCTTTCCCTGCTGGATCCAGTCTACAAAGGCTGGAAGGGATGCCCACATCTTCAAATATGCAGATACCAATGCAAGGCCATGAGGATCACAAACAACCAGAGAAACATAACACCACCAAAAGAATAAAATAAAACAACAGTAACTTACCTTTATGAAGTGGCTATCTAAACTGCCTGGTAAACAACTCAAAATAATTGTTTTATAGAATCTTAGTGAGCTACAAGAGAACAGAGACTGTCAACTAAATGGAACCAGGAAAACAACATATGAACCAAACGTGAAGTTCAACAAAGAGAAACCATAAAAAAGAACTGAACAGAAATTCTGGAGCTAAAGAACATAATGGCTGAACTGAAAAATTTAATCAAGAGCTTCAACAGCAGACTTAATTAAATAGAAGACCCAGTAAACTTGAATTTATGTCATTTGAAATGGCCAGTCAGAGGAAAAGAGTAAAGAAAGCCTGCAAGACTTATGAGATATCAAGCAAATCAATGTATACATTACAAGAATCCCAGAAAAAGGGAAGAAAGTTTATTTTAAAAAATAATAACAGAAAACTTCCCAAATCTGGAGAAGAAAATAACCAGATCCATGAAGCTCAAAGAACTCCAGATTGATTAAACATAAAGAGATCTTCACTGAGACATATTATAATCAAGTCGACAAAGAAAGAATTTTGAAGCAGCAAAAGAAAAGCAACTCATGATATACAAGGCAACCCCCATAAGGCCAAACCTTGCCCACCGGAAGACAGTGGGATGATATATTCAAAGTGCTGAAAGAAAAAAAAACCTGGCATTCAAGAATACTACACATGACAGACAAACAAGCTAAGGAAGTTCACCACCACTACACCTGCTTTATAAGAAACACTAAGGGGAGTTCTTCAAGTTAAAATGAAAAGGTATTAAGTAACAATATAAAAACATGAAAGTATAAAACTCACTATAAAGGTAAGAATACAGTCATATTCAAAATACTCTAATACTGTAATGGTAAATCACTTATAATTCTGACATAAAAATTAAGACAAAAATATTAAAAAACAATCACAGCACAATAATTTGTTAATGGCTATACAATATAAAAATATATGAATCATGACATCAATAACATAAAATGTGAAGAAGAAAGAAGTTAACGTGTAGAGTTTCTTACATAAAGTTATCAGCTTAAAATAAACTTTTATAACAATAAGATGTTTTATGTAAGCCTAATGGTAACCACAAAAAAAAACCTGTATTAAACACACAAAACATAAAGAAAAAGAAATTAAAGTATACCATTACAATAAAAAATCAAATCACAAAGGAAGAGAGGAAGAAAGGAATAAAGTTACTATAAAATAGTCCAAAAACAATTCACAGTTAACAAGATGACAATAGCAAGTCTTTACCTATCAATAATTACTTTAAATAGCAATCTTTACCTATCAATAATTACAATAAATTACTTTAAATAATTACTTTTAAATATATGTATATACATATATATACACTAAACTCATATATATAATAAACTTACATGTGTGTATATATATGAGTTTATTAAGTATTAATTCACACGATCACAAGGTCTCACAATAGGCCATCCGCAGGCTAGTGAGCAAGGAGAGCCAGTCCAAGTTTCAAAACTGAAAAACTTGGAGTCCCATGTTCAACAGCAGGAAGCATCCAGCCTAGGAGAAAGAGGTAGACTGGGAGGCTAGGCCAGTCTTTCTTTTTATATTTTTCTGCTTGCTTATATTCTAGCCATGCTGGCAGCTTATTAGATTGCAGCCCACCCAGATGAAGCGTAGGTCTGCCTTTCCCAGCCCACTGACTCAAATGCTAACCTCCTTTGGCAACACCCTCACAGACACACCCAGGATCAATACTTTGCATCATTCAATCCAATCAATTTGATCCTTAGTATTAACCATCACTACAAGATACAACTATAGGCTTGCTGCCTAAAAAGACTTACTTTAAGAACATACATAGATTGAAAGAGATGGAAAAAGATAGTCCATGCAAATGGTAACAAAAAGAGAGCAAAAGTGACTATATATGTATCAGATAAAATAGAATTTAAGCCAAAAACTGTCACAAAGACAAGAAGGCAATCATATAATAAAAGGGTCAATTGAGCAAAAGGATATAACAATGATAAATATATATGCACTCAAAATAGAAGCAGCTAATATATAAAACAAATATTAACAGAATTGAAGGGAGAAATAGACAGCAATACAACAATAATAGGGAATGTCAATGTCCTACTCTTTGCAATGAATAAATCATCCAGATAGAAAAATCAATAAAGAAAACATTGAACTTGAACTACACTACAGACCAAATAAACCTTACAGACATATACAAAAATTCGATTCAACAGCAGCACAATACACATTCTTTCCAAGTGCACATAAAATATTATCTAGAATGAATCATGTATTAGGCTACAAACAAGTCTTAACTAATTTAAGAAAATTGAAATCGTATTGAATATTTTTTCTGAGAGCAATAGAATAAAACTAGAAATCAATAACAGGAAGTCTTGGAAAAGTCCCAACCATGTAGAAATTAAACAGCATGCTCCCCAACAACCAACGGGTCAAAGAAATCAAAAGGAAAAATTAAAAATATCTTCAGTAAACAAAAATGGAAACACAACGTACCAAAACTTATGGGATGCAACAACGGTAGTCCTCAGAGAGAAGTTTATAGCAATAAATGCCTACATAACAATAAAAGAAAGAGCTCCAATAAACAACCTAATGTTGCATCCCCAGAGAAATAGGAAAAGAACAAAGTAAGCCCAAACTTAGCCGAAAAAAAAAGAAATAACAAAGATCAGAGCATAAATAAAATAGGGATTAGAAAATGATACAAAAAGACAACAAAATTACAAGTTAGTTTTTTGAAAAGATAAACAAAATGAACAAACCTTTAGCTAGACTAACAAAGAAAGAAATAGAGAAGAGTGAAATTGAATCAGAAATGAAAGATGAGACTCATAATCAATACCACAGAAATATAATCATAAGAGACTAATATGGACAATTATACATCAAAAATTGAACAACCCAGAAGAAACATAAATTCCTAGTAACATATAATCTACTAAAATTAATACAGAAAGAAATAGAAAATCTGAACAAATAACAGATTATGAGATTGAATCAGTAATAAAAGTCTACCATGAAAGAAAAGCCCAACACCTGATGGCTGCACTGCTAGATTCTACCAAATATTTAAAGAACTAATACCAATTATTCTCAAACTCTTACAAAAACTTAAATAGGAGGAATATTTCCAAACTCATTTTATAAGGTCAGCATTACCCTGATACCAAAAACAGACAAAGACACAAGAAGAGAAAATTACAGGCCAATATTCCTGATGAACATAGATGCAAAAACCCTCAACAAAATACTAGGAAACGAAACTCAACAGAACATTAAAAGGATCATTCAACATAATAAGCAAGTAGGATTTATCCTTGGGATGCAAAAGTACTTCAACATACATAAATCAATAAATGTCATACACCTTATTAACAAAATAAAAAACAAAAGTTACAAAATCATCTTAGATGCAGAAAAAGCATCTGATAAAATTCAACATCCATTCATGATAAAAACTCTCAACAAAATAGGTATAGAAGAAATGTACCTCAACATAAAAAGGCCATATATGACACGCCCACAGCGAATATACTCAATGTGAAAAGCTAGAAACTTTTCCTCTAAAATTAAGAACAAGACGAGGATAACCACTCCCACCACTGCTAATCAATGAAGCACTGAAAGTCTTAGCCAGAACAATTAAGCAAGAAAAAGAAATAAATTGTATCCAAATAAAAGGAGTGAAGTTATCTCTGTTTGCTGATAATATGATCTTACATATTTTTAAAAACCTAAAGACTTCAATGAAAAATTGTTAGAACTAAGAAACAAATTCAGTAAGGCTTTAGTTTACAAAGTCAAAAACAAAAATCAGTAGCATTTCTATACCTAACAATGAACTATCCCAAAAAAGAAATCAAGAGAACAATTCCATTTATAGTATTTCATTTTTTTCTTAATATCTCCTTCTTGAAATTAGTAATTTTTAAAAAACAGAAATAAATTTAACCAAAGATGTGAAAGATCTAACACTGAAAACTATAAAACATTGATAAAAAGAAATTGAAGATTATACAAACAAATGGAAAGCTATCCCATGATTATAGATTGGAAGAATTAATATTGTAAATCGGTCAATACTACATGTCAGTACTACCCAAAGCAAACTACAGATTCAATGCAATCTCTACCAAAATTCCAAAGATAGACCATGTGTGATAGCTTACACCTGTAATCCCAGCTCTCTGGGAGGCCAAGATGGACAGGTCACTTGAGGCCAGCAATTTAAGACCAGCCTGGGAAATATAATGAAATACATCTCACACACACACACACACACAAAGTAAAAAATAGCCAAGCTTGGTGGCATGCACCTATACTGTACTCCTAGCTACTGAGGAGGCTGAGGTGGGAGGATGATTTGAGCCCAAGAGGTCAAGGCTCCAGTAAACTATGATTGCATTCCAAAGTGAGAACCTGTCTCAAAACAAAAATCCAATGGCATTTTTCACAGAAATGGAAAATATAATTCTAAAATTCATATGGAACCACAAAATAGCCAAAGCAATCTTGAACAAGAAGAACAAAGCTGAAGGCATCACTCTACCTGATTTCAAAATATACTAGTAATCAAAGTTATAGTAATCAAAAACTAGTAATCAAAGTTATAGTAATCAAAACAACATGATACTGGCATTAAAAATGACATATAAACCAATGGAACAGAATAGAGAATGTAGAAATAAATCAACACACTTATGGCCAGTTGATCTTAGACAAAGGTGTCAGAAGTACACAATGGGGAAAGAACAGTCTCTTTAATATATGATGCTGGGAAAACTGGATATCCACATGAAGAAAAATGAAAGTAGACCCTTATCTCACACGATATCTTTTAAATCCACTTAAAATGAGTTAAATAGTTAAACATAATACCTGAGACATAGAATGAAGAGACAACCTACAGAATGGGAGAAAATATTTGCAAACAATACATCTGATAATGGGCTAATATGCAAAATATTAGAAATTCCTCCAACTCAGTAGCAAAACAAAATAAATAAGTACATAATCTGATTTAAAAATAAGCAGAGAATCCAAATAGACATTTTTCTAAAGAATACATACAAATGTCCAACAGATATATGAAGAAATGTTCAACATCACTACTCATTGGGGAAACTAAAACCACGATGAGATATTACCTCACACCTGTTAAAATGTCTATTATCAAGAAGACGAAAGATAACAAATATTGGCAAGGATGTGGTGAAAAGGTACACTCTGCAAACTGCTGGTGGGAATATAAATTCCCACCAGACCCAACAGTCTGGGTATGTATTCAAAGGAAATGCAATCAGTTTCTTGAACAGATGTCTACATTCCCATACTCACTGTAACACTTCACAATAGCTAAGATATGGAAGCAACCTAGGTGTCCATCAATGGATGAATGAATGAAGAAAATGTGGCAAGTATACACAATGGGACATTTTTTGCTTTTTTTTTTTAACTTTTAATTCCATGAGATTATCAATGGGCTATTACTCAACCTTAAAATATAAGGATATTCTGTCATTTGCAACAACATGGGTGAATCTTGAGGACATTATAACTGAAATGAGCCAGACGCAGAAAGACAAATACTGCATTTCACTTATATGTGGAAACTAAAAAAGTCATCAAAGCAGAGAACAGAATGGCATTACCAGAAGCTAGTGGGGAAGGGAAAATGGGGATATGTTGGTCAAAGAGTACAAAGTTTCAGCTATGCAGGATGAGTAAGTTCTGGAGAGCTATTGGACAGCATGGTAACTATAGTTAATGATGCTGTATTATAGTATTGAAATTTACTAAGAGAATAAACCTTCAATGTTCTTATCACATACACAAGAAAAGGTAACTGCATGAGGTGATGGATATGTAATTGGTGTGACTGTATAATAATTTCACAGTGTATCTAAACATGTTGTATACCTTCAATATATACCAATTTTATTCATTAATTATACCTCAGTAAAGCTAAGGAAAACAAATAAAACTAGGAAAAAATATTAATGATTCTTTATACTTCACTGCATTTTCCAAATTTTTTGTTACAACCATGTATTGCTCTTTTATTTAGAATAAAGCAATAATATCAGTGTAAATGAAAAAGACAAGTATATATGTCTACTTTAAAATTTTTTAATTCTCCAGCACATCAAAAACAGAATATCAAATAAGGAAAATGTTGGTAATATATACCATAAACAAAGGAAAACATCTCTAAAATATGAAGAGTTTCCAACAAAAAGACAATCAGCAAGCAGTCCACAGAAAAAAACACAAATAGCTAATAAACCAGGATTTCTGAGCTTGTGCACCACCTCCATCATCATCGCCATCAGCCCCCTCTAGCCAGTTATAACAATCAAAAAAAAGTGTCCAGGTATTGTCAAATGTCCCCCGGGTATAAAATCATCCCCTGCTGAAAACCACTACTAATAAACATATGAAAATATATTCAGCCTTCTAAATGAATAGGCAAATTAAAATAACAAAATGTCATTTTCTTTTATCAGATTGAGAAGATTTTTTTAAATGGATGGTAACTACAGATGGCAAGAGTTTGGGTAAAAGAATGCTCTCATTCTTTGCTCATGGAGACATAAATAAATACAATTTTAGAAGACAATCCAGTGGCATCCATTCACTTTTTAAATGTGTAAGCCCATTGACTCAGCAATTTCAATTTCACTCTGCTCCACAAAACAATGCACAAAAGTACACAAGGACATATATACAAAGTATGTTCAATAGGGGATTTTTTTGTAATAGTGGAAAGTTGAAAATAAGTGTAAATGAATAAAGGAGTAATTAAATTATGGTACATTGATATAAATGAGACAATAAAAAGAATTGTCCAAGATGTATTGCTGAGTTTAAAAAAAAAGGAAACTGCAAAATAATATCATCCTATATTTATTTTTAAGTTAAAAATGATATATTTTGATGTGTTTGTATATGCCATTAAAAAAACTGAAAGAGATTGGGAGGCCAAGGCCGGTGGATCACGAGGTCAAGAGATCGAGACCATCCTGGTCAACAAGGTGAAACCCTGTCTCTACTAAAAATACAAAAATTAGCTGGGCATGGTGGTGCGCGCCTGTAGTCCCAGCTACTCAGGAGGCTGAGGCAGGAGAACTGCTTGAACCCAGAAGGTGGAGGTTGCAGTGAGCCAAGATCGTGCCATTGCACTCTAGTCTGGGTAACAACAGCGAAACTCCGTCTCAAGAAAAAAAAAAAAAAAAAAACTGGAAGAGAAAGAAAAATTGGAAAAATAAAAAGCAAGTTGTTAATAGTTCTTAATCCTAGGGAGTGGAATGGGAGGGTGGTGGGAGTAAGAGTAGTGAGTAATTTTAAATTTTCCATTTATACAGTTTTGTATTGTTTAAGCTTTAACAGTGAGATTATCTTTATCATTTTGAACCTGTGTTTTAAGCAAATTCCAAAATAAAGTTCATATTATACATGTATATGTACATATATATAAAGTATATATATATATATATATATTCATGTTATATATGCAAGTAAAATCACTAAAATCCCACTGATTTCTGTTGATCTGTGTCATTTTTTCCACAGATTAGACAACAAAGTGGTATGTGCATCTACACGTGGAACAATTCCATTCTCTCAGTTATGGGGAAAGCAGACGCCTTCTAAAGCAAACAAGCGTGCAACTGCAGCAAAAACAAATCTGGCCAGTGTGTCAGCCACAGGCTTGGGCTGGGCTGGGCAGGGCAGGGCATATGTTTTCTCAGCAATTCCCTGAAATGATCTGAAAAGGAGTCTGCCAACTTAGAAACCAGTTTTATTTTCACTTTTACTACATAAAAACCCATGGGCCTCCCAGATCTCTTCAGCTGCTTGCTATTGTTGCCCCGATCACATGCTGTGTTTACAAATCACTGGGCACTTTTCCACTTTCCACCACAGCAAACTGTTCTCAAACACTAAGAAACCAGAAGGTCTGGGGTTTTCAGTTATTTTTAATTTCCTTTTTTACAGTATAGTAATTTTAACATTATGTTTTCAACTCGGAACATGGATTGGTGGTTAAGAATAGGCTGTCTGGGCCGGGCGCGGTGGCTCAAGCCTGTAATCCCAGCACTTTGGGAGGCCGAGGCGGGTGGATCACGAGGTCAACAGATCGAGACCATCTTGGTCAACATGGTGAAACCCCGTCTCTACTAAAATTACAAAAAATTAGCTGGACATGGTGGCACGTGCCTGTAATCCCAGCTACTCGGGAGGCTGAGGCAGGAGAATTGCCTGAACCCAGGAGGTGGAGGTTGCAGTGAGCCGAGATGGCGCCATTGCACTCCAGCCTGGGTAACAAGAGCGAAACTCCGTCTCAAAAAAAAAAAAAAAAAAAAAAAAAAGAATAGGCTGTCTGAAGTGCAAGTCTGTAACCAGTGAAAATATGAAGCTATTGAGGCAAATTCAGAGGAGCAGTGAGCCACGGGGACTGTGACAGATGTGTTGTTGACTTGGAGGTCCACCATGTGACCATAACAGCTACAAGAGCCAGAGCTCTGCGCAAACCACATCTGGTAAACTGGTAGTGAGCAGCCCCCTCTAAAACACCATAAAGTGAGCTGAGGTGGCTTTTATTTTAGTGTAGATACAGGTGAGCATACAAAATAATGGTATAAACCATCTCTACCACAGTGACATTGAAAAAGTAAAGTATGCAATTTCAAAGAAAAAAAATCACAAAATAATTTGACAACATAAAATAGAGAAGACTCAATTAAGGGCAATAAAATGAAAAACTAAATCAAAGTAAATGAAGTTTTCCTGGGCTGGGTGCGGTGGTTCATGGCTGTAATCCCAACATTTTGGGAGGCCGAGGCAGGAAGAAACTTGAGCCCAGGAGTTCAAAATCACCCTGGACAACATTGCAAAACCCTGTCTCTAAAAAAAAAAAAAAAAAAAAAAAATTAGCCATACATAATGGCACTCACCTGTAGTCCCGACTACTTGGGAGGCTGAGGTGGGAGAATCATTTGAGCCTGGGAGATAGAGGCTGCAGTGAGCCAACATCCTACCACTGCACTCCAGCCCAGGTGGCAGGGTAAGACCCTGTCTCAGAAAAGAAGAAGAAGAAAAGAAAAATTCTCCTAAAGGTTTCAGTCTATTTCAGAAATGTTTCAGAAGTTGGAGCTTGAATAGAAAAAATGAAGTGGGTGAGGAGCTTCACGGTAGATAAGACCACATCTCTATTTGCATCAAAAGAGACCACTGAACTGGAAAAAGTGCCCTCAGTGAGCTGCACTGCTGACCAGTGTGCTTTAGTGGGTTAAAAAGACAGACTTAAGAACTGAGGAGAGATCATGGTTATGAAAACACACATATTAATGATTTGGCCCTTCTACCAGTCTTTGTTCACCATAACTCTAGTGTCTACGAAGTCATGTCAATTTATAAAGTGGTTGTTGGTAAAACAACAGGTGAAGATATTTTCACAAGATGTGTAAATCTGAAAAGATCAGCATCAACTGGGAAGAAGTGGTGCAGACTCCCAGCACAGGTGAGCCAAATCTGTGATGGGAAAAATGGCAGAAAACGTGAACCACCGTTTGTACACAGTGACATTCCTGGAACCTGCCACACACATGAAGCATACCTCACCGTGAAAGATCTGCTCTTGAGTTCTAAGTGGTAAACTTTTAATTGAAATTTAGTATAGAAAACTTAGCAGTTTGAACACTTGTCACTTAGGGCCAGTTTTTAACAATATGAGAAGTTGTTCTGAAAACTTGCTCTACCACACAGATGTGTGCTATCTTAATAAGACGATGCTGCTCTAGGTTTTCAAACTCGGGACTGATGTAGAGGAAAATATCTTTTTTTTCCACCAACACAGTATTCCACGGAAAATATCAACAGTGCTATGACTAAGAACAGAAGACTCATTAAGGTGAATAAAGTCATTTTCCACCAAAATGTCATGAGTGGCTCACAGAGATGTTTTGTTTAGAATATTTTTGTCAAGGCTCAATACTCTTAATCAACAACCGCAAGGCAAAGTGAGAAATGATTTTACTGCCATGATTGCTGCCATAAAAATGCTGTTAGGAAGCTGGATGAAGAGAGTTGATCAGGGGAACTAAGTATACATAATTGAAGCTCTTGGTTCATTTGCATGTGTCAGTTATCTTCCATAAGCTGATGTTTCCACAACTGTTAGAATTTTTTTGCAACTGCATTTTATCCATTAACCAATGGAGAATATAAAAATTGTTTTTTCTTTCCTGATGGTAATAATTTAAGGGTTTTTAAAAATACTTTTGATACAATTCCATTCATTGTTGATGCTTTCCTTCTTTCTGATCTGAATCATCTGAGGCATTTCCTGCCTTAGACCTGGAATCCACTGTTCTATCAGTGAGTCTTTTTCCTCAAGACTGAGTCTTGGTCTGTTGGCTGGCTGGAGTGCAGCGGCATGATCATAGTTCACTGCAGCATCGACCTCCCAGGCTTAAGCAATCCTCCAGCCTCAACCTCCTAAGTAACTGGGACTACACGTACACACCACCACACCAGGCTATTTTTTGTGGTTTTTGTAGAGACAGGATCTCACCATGTTTCCCAGGCTGGTCTTGAACCCCTAGGCTCAAGAAATCCACCTGCCTCAGCCTCCCAAAGTGCTGTGATTACAGGCCAAGGTGTGCCTGGCTTGCTTTGTTTCTTGACCTATATGGATCACTATCTGCTGAGTATCGCCAGAGGATTTCTCCTACCAACGCTATCATATTTTTTTGCCTTCAGTGTAGCTCATATATGACTATGTCATTGCTCTGATTTGCTTTTTTTAATTGCAACTTTAAAAATTCTCTTTAGGGGCCGGGCGCGGTGGCTCACGCCTGTAATCCCAGCACTTTGGGAGGCCGAGGTGGGTGGATCACGAGGTCAAGAGATCGAGACCATCCTGGTCAACATGGTGAAACCCCATCTCTACTAAAAATACAAAAAATAGCTGGGCATGGTGGCACACGCCTGTAGTCCCAGCTACTCGGGAGGCTGAGGCAGGAGAATTGCCTGAACCCAGGAGGCGGAGGTTGAGGTGAGCCAAGATCGCACCATTGCACTCCAGCCTGGGTAACAAGAGCGAAACTCCATCTCAAAAAAAAAAAAAAAAAAAGAAAAAAATTCTTTTTAGAAGATTCTTTTCAGAGCTCATAATCGTGGTGCTTGAGAGTGATGCTTGGTGATACAGGTTTAATCATTGTTTCTGAACCTTTTTTGGAGGACAGAGCTAGGAAATTCTTCTTTTTAAGATAAAATAAATTGAGCCCTTATTAGTACTTCCTATTCAAATTTAGAACTAGACAGGTTAACCTCACTTTTTCTTTTGCCCATATATCTCCTTTCTCCCATGCTCAAACTCATGGTTCCAAAAAGCACCAATACTATATAACTACTTATCTGCTTTATCCTACTATGGCACATGCAAAAGTTTTAAATTTGCAATACTAATAATGCCGACAATAATATAACAAATGAAAATAGTGTAGGCTCTTCTTTAGTTCCTTTTGTCTATAGGGTATATTCTACTAGGGACATAGAGTCAAATTATCACATTTTGGGAATAGCTGGCAACGGCTCATCTCTGTGTGGTTATGCCACCAACTCAAAACTCCTAATTCCCAAATAAGAACAACATGAGCCATGAAATAACAAAGCATCAAATACATTAAAGTATCTGAGATCATAAAGATACAAAAGAATTCATTGGTCAACTTTGGAGGATGCTAGGAACCAACTCATTATTCTGAAAATTGGTAATCAAGCATTTATCTTGCCTTATCTATGCAAACTATACCTCAGAATAGCCAAACAGTTAATATGAGGAAGTTTCTTTTTATGGAAATATTCCAGCTCATAAATGTGGAGGGAGCAATAAAATTGGAAAATCAGCATTTTGCAGCCTCTAATGAAATAACAGATCTAGTGTATGAGCAATGGCTTCAACAATACAAAGAGGAAGAGACACACATTTCACTGGACTTACACGGCACCTCTTATAATTAATGATCCCCAAAATCTGAACCTGAATCTGATCAAGACTTTAGATCTAACTACCAAATTACAGAAAATACTGGGGACAAAAGAGCACGTCAACCACCACCACTGGTGTGCAAGCAGCAAAACCCAGAGTGTTTGAATCACCACAGAATTATCTAGTTTCTGCAAAAAATAAATTGCAAGGGAAGAGGAGAAAGAAAGGGGGTATGTACAGATTTGAAATAGATATATCCACCAATCATAATATGCAGGTCCCATTTGGATCTGGTTTTCTCTGTAGAGGCACTGAAACACACTGTGTGTGTGTGTGTGTGTGTGTGTGTGTATGTTTTACAATTTTTAAATGTGCAACAACTGTATTGAAACATTGTGAACCATGGACCCTCACCTCCACCCTCATCCCACATCAAATTTTTCTACCCTCTTCCCCTATTTCCCACTCCTAATCAGCACAAAGTCCAAGAAGAAACGGTGTGTATGCTATAAAAACGCACTCCCCTTCATCAAAATTGCCTCCTAATCCCTCCTGTGTGCAAACTCTGGAGCTGCTGCCATTCACCGGGGAAACTGTCACAGCGTTTTCAGGACTTATGGTCACTGCCAGGAAACTCCCTGCCTTTGCTCATGCTCTGCTCCCAGCCTGGAATGCCTTCACTCCTACCTGTTTGAACCATCTCAGCTCAAGTCTGTTTCTTCCAGAAGCCACCTCTGAGCACTCAGCATCAGCCATCTCTCCTTCCAGCTCCTCAGTCCTCATCTTTCGTTCTAGTACCTATGAAAGGAAAATAAATCTCAGGACCCCAGTATCACTAAGCCAAGGGAAAAGTCAAGTTGAAAACTATGTCAGGCAAACCTGCCTCCAATTTTATTCATAAATAAGATACCTACAGAGATAAGAAGTTACATACCTCCCTCACAATTTGCCCACAAGGAAATTCCTTGTGGACAAAGGACAAAGAGAACTCAAAGTCATCCCTCTGAGGCTCACCCAAGACAAATGCATATCTGAGTGCTTCCTCTGCCCTACTGTTTATGTGAAAACGAGACTCACTGAGCCAGACTAAATTGCATTTTCAGTGGAAGGCTGATCAAGGCCTCAGAAAAATATAACCTTTTGTTTCTTATCTACTTATGACCTGGAACCCATCCTTCCTGCCCCCCACCTCAAGTTGTTTAGCCTTACCAGACTGAATCAAGGTACATCTTACACATATAGATTGATGTCTCGTGCCTCCCTAAAATGTATGAAAGCAAGCTGTGCCCTGACCACCTTAGGCACATGTCATCAGGATCTCCTGAAGCTGTCATGAGCACCTCCTTAATCTTGGCAAAATAAACTTTCTAAATTGATTGAGATCTGTCTCAGATACCGTTTAGTTTACGCTCAGATTTGCTGCCTTGTGATCTTCTCTTCCAGTCTTCTGAGAAATTCTGGTCTCCCAGAGGCACAGGCCCCAGAGCTCCTCTTCTCACTAACTCAGCAATTCATCATAGCCGAACACAGGAGGATTTCTGTAACTATCAGTGAGTACTGGCAGGTGAGGCCATTTAACACTTTTTTTTCTCTTTTGCATCACTGAGACATTTGGACTTGAAAGCCTCTAGATCCAGACAGAATAGCTGAGCCTTTTTACACAGAGATAGAGGGAGAATCAAGTCTCTACAGAAGCCAACAGGTGGCAAAGGGGCATATGAGCTTGACTCCTCTCCCACATGCCCTTCATTTGTTCATGGGCATTCTGGAAGCTGGTTAGGAACAGACTACTGAATGGCATTTCCCCGAGGAAAAACATTAACATTAGGGTGAGTTCATGAGCTAAACCAGGAACCAAGGACAAGAAATCCATGACCAATAATGAGCTGGAGAGAAGCAGACAAAACAACCACAGGCACATAAAATAGCAGAAATTACACTCACTGTGGAGTCTCAAACTCATAGCGATGATGGGGAAAGCCACTGAGGAGGGGGTGAGACTAAAAGTAGTCCTGTAAGAAGGGGACTGTCCACAATGTGGGAGCTCTGGGAGTAGAAGTGGCCTGAGAGAGGGAAGTTTAAGACAAACACGACGAAAGCCAGCTTCCCACAGGTAGGAAAAACATGGGAGCTGGTGAAGGGGCTTTGGTGTGAAGCAGGCCTAAAACGTCCCATCCCCACCACTCACTAGCTGTGCGACTTCAGGGAAGCAGCTTCTCTTCCATGAATTCCAGGTTCCTCGTTGGTTGAAAGTAGGTAATAACTCCTAGCAGGAAGCTGTAAGGATTTGATGACTGGCGTCTCAAATTTAACATGTCCAATGTAGCCCTAAACCCGTGGTTTCCATTGTCTTTTCATCTTAGTTAATGGCATCTTCATTCTTTCACTTGTTCAGGCCCAAACCCTTGGAATTATTCAACCCTGTGGGCTCTCTTCTAAACCCATCCATACTGTAACCACTTTTCTCATCACCTCCATCACTCTGCACTGGGCCAAGCACCAAGCCTTCTCACCTGGATCACTACAGAGGGCCCCCTATCAGGTGTCCCCACTTCCACCATTGACTACTACAGTGTGAATCCCCGTAGCAGCCCATAATCCCATTGACCACGCCTCCCTGCTCACTCCCCCTCCCGCATTTCCATCTCAGAGTAAAACTCAAAGCCTGACCCTTGATATACACGCGGCCCATGCTAGCCTAGACATGATTTGCTTCCACTTTCTCTCCTGCCAGCCTTGTTGCTCTTCCTAGATCATGTCTGCTGCTCTCCTAAGCTGGAGTTGAAAATCAGCGGAGTACATTGCGATGAAAAGGTCCAAGGGATTTGGGCGTAGCACAAAACATGTCTGCTACCCTCAGGGAACAGGGGAAGAAAATCCAGGTGCATGGCCCTGCCAGAGCTGGACGCTTTTGAGCACCCTTCCTGCCTTTTCTCAACCCATCTAACATGAAAGCCCACCTGAGGAACTTCCCAGGAAGCCCCCGTGACCTCTTCAGTCCTCCCAAAGCCATGGCCCTATCTTCTCTCCAGGAAAACCTTCACTGTTCTGTCATCTGGAGTTCAAATAAGCCATAATTCCCAATCCCTTTGTATTTTGTGGCCCCATCCATTCTATCCTCCAGACTTCTGCTGAAGTGCATTTTCCAACGTACTTTGGAATTTTTTGACTCACTTTCCAGCTCAATTAAGATATTTTTTCCAAGTAGCTGCTAAATATATTTTAAATTATCTTTTTAAGTAGATTCATTTATCCTATCTCTTTTTTTTGTACCTACTGTATGCCAAATACCTTCTAGCCACCTTGGAGCAAGACATGCTTCAAAGTGAAGAAGACAAGCCGTGTGAACATGAGAAAATTACTTGTTTTCTCTGCCTTGGTTGTCTTACGGCTAAGATAGTCATATCTCCACCAAGGATCTGATCCACCACAGTCCTTAGTGGAATAGGAGGCAGAATTAAATTAATTAATTTAATGTGCATAAAGTCTTTGCGGATAGGGTGGTCATCCTTCTGAGCACACGGTAGTACTCAGCAAAATTATGCTGGTTGTTTGATTTAATTCTGCAGTTAGCATTTAGTATTATGTGCTGCTTGGCACCTTAGTTAAACCTGTGGAGGACACAGAGATAACTTAGACTCTGTCTCACCTTCAAAATACTGACAGTTCAGTGGGGAAGACAGAAGCACAGGCAAGTCTATATAATGCCTGTTAGAATGGGCTTTAATCGAGGGATGAACCAACACCACTGGTGCTCAGGGAAGGAATCACTTTGCCTGCAGAAGTCAGCTGGGCTTCCTCAAGGGATACGACAATTGAGCTGGGCCTGGAAAAGCAAACCCACTTGCCTCTCACTCTCTCCCAAGTGAAAAGTACCGACAAAGGCAGTGCAGTGTGCCCCAGCGTGGCAGATGTGGGGAGCCATGAACAGAATGGTGGTGGGCAGAGAGTGAAGAGGAACAGAGTGGGGCTGAGACTTCACTCTGGATCACAGAGGGCCTGGGGGCAGGCTAAGGAATTTGTAAAGTTTAAAGCTATTGGAGCACCCTGGAGAGGTTCATGCTGGAGCCATTCCCAAGGATAGGTAATGTTATGTGATAGTTAAGACCACAAACTCTGGCACAGGACACATTTGCATTCAAATCTTAATTCTTGCCATCTACAAGCTGTTAGAACACGGAAGAGTTACTCTAGACTTTAATTACTTCATCTGTAAAATGGGTATAATAATAGTACTTACCTCAAAGGGTTAAACTTTGAGGCTTAAGCAAGTTAATTCTTATAAAGCATTTAGAACTGTGCCTGGCCCGTAGTAAGCACTCAAATGTTAGCATTAGCATCAGCATTATCACTCCTTTAATTACCTGAATTTCCTCCTTGACTGCCCATCCATGAGGGTAGAAAACCTGTTCATCTTTCTTGTCCCATGATCCCAGTATCTAGAAAAGGACCTAGCATATAGTAGGTGTTCAATTAATGTTCACTGAATGAAACAAATGGCAGACTGGATGGGCTGGTCCTCTTGAGGCTTCTCAAGCCTCTGGAGACCCCAAAGGCAGCCAATAACCTGCTTTCCTGCCTGAATGCTAGGAAGCAGGCTCAGCTGGGGGCTCGCTCAAGGGTCCAGGGTCACCCACTCATCCTCCACAGACTTTCTCAGCTGCAGACTTATCCTCATCAGGATCTGCCTACCCCAGGACACAGCCACAAAGCCTTAACCTGTGCCTTCGAAGTCTGCCCCTCATCACCTTGATGGGCCGTCCTGTTGCCACCTCTCCTCAGCCAGGGGTCTAGAAACAGGCCATTCCTAGGGAACTTCTGCTTTCCATCCTCTGGTATTGAAAGAACCTAACGATTCTCAGTCCCTTGCAGTCAGGTCCCCTCCAGACCCTCCTCCCTGCCACTGCCCATGTGAGCCTTCCACATTCAGATCTTCTCAGGTCGCTTCTGTGCTTAAAACCCAGCCCTGCTGTCTCTTGTCCTCCAGATGAAGTCAAAACAGTTTAACACAGCTACTTACCAAACCCTACACCATTAGCCCCAGACCATGTTCTCAACCTCACCCTCCAGCTGCATCATTGCCCTGAGACCCTTCTCACTTTGCCCATCAATGTTCAGATCCCCAAATGCTTTGGTTTTTATGTCTGCCTAGAGCTCCCTTCTCCCTTTGTGCCCTGAGAAAACTCCTCTGCATCCCATAAGACCTGCTTCAATTACAGTTTACTCCATGGCATCCCTCCCCAGGCACCCTGTTATGGCTTAATAAAGTTGTTTTATAACTGCTTACAATTATATTTCCATTTCTATCTCAACCATGGGACTGAGAGTCTTTGAAGGGAAGGCTGCAGCTGTCTGGTTTGGGTTGGTTGGTTGGTTTTTTAATTCTTAGTGCCCAGTTCAGAATATGGGTCACAATAGTCACTTAGGAAGTGTTTGCTGGTTGGTTGGTTGATCCATTGGCAGAATGAATGAATGAATGAATAACAAGCTCTCTGTACCCCTGTGATCCTGGCATGTAGTAGGGGTGCAGTGAATGTTTCTTGTGTGAATTCATAGATAAGGTGCCCTTCCACTGGCCTTCTATGTTGGATTTTTGTTCAGCACAAGCCCCACCTAATACACATACACACACACACACACACACACACACACACACACAGAGCTCTTCCAAGCCCCTCCTTTCACTTTTTCTAAAAGAACCACTTGGTAAGCAATGACTTATTTAACTATAATCTAATAGAATTTATTTTATATTGGGATATAAAAAGAATACATTCAAATTTGTAATCTTCCTAGAAGTTTTTCTCAAAACATGGCCGAGAATTAGCAAGTAGACCCATGAAATTCAGCCAAGGCACAGCCAGTGAGCGGATGTTCTTTCTTGGGTGCCCCTGCCTGCTCCCCCACCCTACTCTGTGCATGTGAGGCCCCAGCCCAGCCTCTCTTCCTTGGCATTGAGTAGACACCTGTGGCTGTGCTGTAATCCCCAGGTAAGCCACCCCCACATAGCCCAGCACTACCCCCATCCTGGTCAATAGGACATCAATAGCTGGGCGCACCTGCAGGGCAGCTGGTCACTGATCCATGGGCAAAGCCCAGGAGGACTGAGGTCTCTGCTTTTGAAGCACTGACAGGGCTGCCCTGCTGATTCTGACCCTTGACCTACAGGTGGGCACAACCATTTGTCCCTACACGTCCCAACCCCTGTCTGCCCCGCTGCAGGGACCCATGAAGGTATCTATTTCAGGTCAGTGCAAAGCAAAACAAACAGAAGGGCCAAGGGGCAGGGGTCTGTGTGGAGGGCTTTGCTGGGCAAGGAGGCCATTGTTGAAAGTACAGGTATAATCCTCTCCAGGCAGACTCCACCAGCCAGCAGGGCGCCACCTGCCATGAGGCTGTTTATAAACACGTGGCCTGGATTGAATCTCCAAAACAAGAGACACTGGAAATCAGGGGGCTCTGCAGGGATTGGAAGATGCTTCAACATCAGACAGCAGCACTTTCTTTTCTTGAGCCTGTGGAATAGGAGAAAGGAGGTGGAGAGATCTCCCTGCCACACACCAGAAGCTGGGGCCTGCACAGACCGGGCAGAAGAGAGCTAGCAGAGCCTCTGCAGAGCCCAGACACTACAGATAACTACCTCACTGTCAAACCCTGCCAGCCAGAGATGAGTCCATTGAAGCCATAGCATTTCTGGCAATCATCAATGTGCTACTGGCAAAGAGTAGAGTATTTGTAAATGAAGGCTTCAGGGGGGTGGGGGATGGGTGTATCATTTAGCAGGACAGAGCTAGATCTTGATTCTAATTCTGGCTCAGCCACAAACTAACTGTGTAAACTCAGATAAGTGACAACATCTTGAAGTCTCAGTTGATTCACCTATAAAACAGGCATGCCCATGTCCAACTTGAAGGGATGTTGTGGGGATCAATTGTGTGTGAAATCCCCTGGCCCCCACTTCAGCCTCTCATTTCCTACAATCCACCTGGCTCAGCCAAACAAAGATAGTCATATGCTGCATAATGACATTTCAGTCAGTGATGGAATGCATATAGAATGGTGGCGCCATAAGATGGTAACGGGTGAACAATTCTTATTACCTAGTGACATTGCCATCATAATGTCACAGTGCAACACATTACTCATGTCTTTGTATGATGCTGGTGTAAACAAACCTACTGTGCTGCCAGTTGTATAAAAATACAGCACATATAATTATATACAGTAGGTAATATTTGAAAATGATAAATGTTACAGTAAGCTAAGAATAATTTGCTATATTGAAGAAAGAAATTGTTTGTTTTTTTGTTTCTGGGGGTTTTTCTTGAGATGAGGTTTCGCTCTTGTTGCCCAGGCTGGAGTGTAATAGTGCCATCTTGGCTCACCAAAACCTCCGCCTCCCATGTTCAAACAATTCTCCTTTCTCAGGCTCCAGAGTAGCTGGGACTACAGACACCCACCACCACACCCAGCTAATTTTTGTATTTTTAGTGGAGACAGGGTTTCATTGTGTTAGCCAGGATGGTCTCGATCTCCTGACCTCATGATCTGCCCCTCTCGGCATCCCAAAGTGCTGGGATCACAGGCATGAGCCACGACACCCGGCCAATTTTTAACCTTAAGTTCAGGGTCACATGTGCAGGTTTGTTATATAGGTAAACTGTGTATCATGGGGGCTTGGTGTACAGATAATTTTGTCATCTGGGTAATAAGCATAGTACTCAATAGGTATTTTTCTCACACTCTCCCTCCTCCCACCCATCACCCTCAAAAAGGCCTCGGTGTCTGTTGTTCTTCTAGTATTCATATGTTCTCATTGTTTAGCACACATTATAAGTGAGAACATGCAGTATTTGGTTTGCTGTTCCTGTGTTAGTTTGCTAAGGACCATGGTTTCCAGCTCCATCCCTGACTCTGCAAAGAACATGAGTTCATTCTATTTTATGGTTATATCATATTCTGTGGTACACTTTTACCACATTTTCTTTATTCAGGTCCACGACTGATGGGCATTTAGGTTGATTCCATGTCTCTGATATTGTGAATAGTGCTGTAATAAACACGTGTGTGTGTGTGTGTGTGTGTGTGTGTGTGTCTTTATGGCAGAATGATTTCTCTTTTGAGGGGTACACACCCAAAAATGGAATTGTTGGGTTGAATGGTAATTCTATTTTAAGTTCTTTGAGGAATTGCCACACTGCTTTCCACAATAGCTGAACTAATTTACTCTCCAACCAGGAGTGTGTTACTGTTCTGTTTTCTCCACAACCTTATCAGCATCTGTTATTTTTTGACTTTCTAGTATTAGCCGTTCTGACTGGTGTGAGATGGTATCTCACTACGGTTTTAATTGCAATTCTCTAATGACCAGTGATGTTGAGCACTTTTTATGATTGTTGGCCACATATATGTCTTCTTTTGAGAAGTGTCAGTTCATGTCCTTTGCACACTTTTTAATGGGGTTTTTTGTTTGCAAATGTATTTAAGTTCCTTAGACTTGCTGGATGTTAGACCTTTGTCAGATGTATAGTTTGCAAATATTTTTCTCCCAATTCTACAGGTTGTCTGTTTACTCTGTTGATAGTTTCTCTTGCTGTGCAGAAGCTCTTAAGTTTAATTAGATCCCATTGTTAATTTTTGCTTTTGTTGTGATTGCTTTTGATGTCTTCCTCATGAGATCGTTGCCTATGTCCAGAATGGTATTGGATAGATTATCTGCCAGGGTTTTTATAGTTTTTAGCTTTAGAGTTAAGTCTTTAGTCCATCTCGAGTTGATTTTTGTATGTGGTGTAAGGTAGGTGTCTGGCTTCAATCTTCTATGTGTGGCTAGCCAGTGATCCCAGCACCATTTATTGAATGGAGAGTCCTTTTCCCATTGCTTATTTTTGTAAGCTTTGTCAAAGATCAGATGGTTGTAGGTTTGCAGCATTATTTCTGGGCTCTGTATTCTGTTCCATTGATCTATGTGTCTAATTTTGCACAACTATGATGCTGTTTTGGTTACTATAGCCCTGTAGTATAGTTTGAGGTCAGATAACATGATGCCTCCATTTTGTTCTATTTGCTTAGGATTACTTTGGCTATTCAGGTTCATTTTTGGTTCCATATGAATTTTAAAATATTTTTTTTCTAATTCCATGAAGAATTTAATTGGTAGTTTGATAGGAATAACACTGAATCTATAAATTGCTTTGAGCAGCATGGCCATTTTAACAATATTGATTCTTCCTATCTGTGAGCATGGAATGTTTTTCCATTGTTTGTGTAATCTCAGATTTCTTTGAGCAATGTTTTGCAATTCTCATCATAGAGATCTTTCATCTCCCTGGTTAGCTGTACTCCCAGGTATTTTATTCTTTTTGTGGTAATTTTGAATGGAACTGCATTCTGATTTGGCTCTCAGCTTGGATGTTTTTGGTGAATAGAATGCTACTGATTTTTGTTAATTTTGTATCCTGAAACTTTGCTGAAGTTGTTTATCAGATCAAGGAGCTTTTAGGCAGAGACTACAGGGTTTTCTGAATATAGAAGCATGTCATCTGCAAACAGGGATAGTTTGACTTCCTCTCTTCCTATTTGGATGCCCTTTATTTTTTTCTCTTGCCCTGACTGCTCTGGCCAGAACTTCTAATACCATATTGAATAGGAGTGGTAAGAGAGAGCATCCTTGTCTTGTGCCAGTTTTCAAAGGGAATCCTTCCAGCTTTTGTCTATTCAGTATGATGTTTGCTGTTGATTTGTCATAGATGGCTCTTATAATTTTGAAGTATGTTCCTTCAATGCCTAGTTTATTGAGGGTTTTAAACATAAAGGGTGTTGAACTGTATCAAAAGCATTTTCTGTATCTATTGGGATAATCGTGTGGTTTTTGTTTTTGGTTCTGCTTACGTGATGAATCACATTTATTGATTCAAATATGTTGAACCAATCTTGTGTCCCAAGGATAAAGCCTAATAATAGTAGATTAGCTTTTTGATGTGCTGCTAAATTTGAATTGCTAGTATTTTGTTGAGGATTTTGTATCTATTTTCATCAGGAACACTGGCCTGAAGTTTTCCTTTATTGTTGTGTCTCTGCCATGTTTGGTATCAGGATGATGCTGGCCTCATAGAATGAGCTGGGGAGGAGTCCCTCATCCCCAATTTTTTGGAATAGTTTCAGTAGAAATGACACCAACTCTTCTTTATGCAGCTGGTAGAATTCAGTTGTGACTTCATCTGGTCCTGAGCTTTTTTTGGTTGGTAGGCCTTTTATTACTGGTTCAACTTTGAAACTTGTCATTGGCCAGTTCAGTTTCTTCCTGGTTCAGTCTTGGAAGGTTGTATGTATCCAGGAATGTGTCAGTTTCTTCTAAGTTTTCTACTTGTGTGCATAGAGGTGTTCAGAGTAGTCTGTTTTTTTTTTTTTTATTTCTATGGGGTTGGTGCTAATGTCCCCTTTGTCATTTCTAATTGTGCTCACTTGGTTCTCTCTTTTTTTCTTTATTAGTTTAGCTAGCAGTCTAATTAACTTTTTCAGAGAGCCAATTTATAAATTAGTTGATCTTTTGTATGGTTTTTCATGCCTGAATTACCTTCAGTTCAGCTCTGATTTTGGTTATTTCTTGTCTTCTGCTATCTTTGGAGTTGGTTTGCTCTTGCTTCTCCAGCTTTACTAGAGGGGATGTTAGGTGTTAATTTGAGATCTTTCTGATTTTTTTATGTGAGCAGGTAGTGCTATAAACTAACCTCTTAACATTGCCTTAACTGCATCCCAGAGATTCTGGTATGTTGTAAATTTGCTCTCATTAGTTTCAAAGAATTAATTTCTGCCTTAATTTCATTGTTTACCTCAATGTGATTCAGGAGTAGGCTGTTTAATTTCCATGCGATTGTATGGTTTTGAGTGATTTTCTTAGTAATTGATTTCTATTTCTATTGCACTGTGGTCTGTGGTTGGTATGATTTTGGTTTTTTTAATTTGCTGAGTATTGTTTTATGTCTGATCGTGTGATTGTTTTGGAGTATGTGCCATGTGGCAATGAGAAGAATGTATATTTTTTTGTTTTGGGGTAGGGAATTCTGTAAATGTCTTTTAGGTCCATTTGGTCAAGTGTTGAGTTCCGGTCCTAAATATTTTTGTTAATTTCCTGCCTTGGTGATTTAATACTGTCAGTGGGGTGTTAAATCTATTATTGAGTGTATGGGAATCTAAGTCTCTTCATAGAGCTCTAAGAGCTTGCTTTATGAATATGGGTGCTCCTGTGTTGGGTGCATATATATTTAGGATAGTTAGATCTTCTTGTTGAATTGAACCCTTTACCATTATATAATACTCTTCTTTATCTTTTTTTCTTACCTTTGTTGGTTTAAAGTCCATTTTGTCTGAAATTAAGATTGCAATGCCTGCTTTTTTCTATTTTTCCTTTGCTTAGTACATTTTTCCCCTTTAATTTGAGCCTATGGATGTCACTGCATGTGAGATGGGTCTCTTGAAGATAGCATACCATTGAGTCTTGCTTCTTTATCCAGCTTGCCACTCTAGGCCTTTTAATTAGGGTATTTAGTCCATTTACATCCAAAAGCAGTATTGGTATGTGCAGATTTGATCCTAGCATCATGTTGTTAGCTGGTTATTACGCAGACTTATTTGTGTGATTGCTTTACACTGTCTGTCAATTGTTTGTGTACTGAAGTGTGTTTTTGTAGTGGTTAGTAGCAGTCTTTCCTTTTCATATTTAGTGCTCCTTTCAGGATCCCTTGTGAAGCAGGTCTGATGATAACAAATTCCTCCAGTATTTGCTTGTATGAAAAGGATCTTATTTCTCCTTCACTTATGAAGCTTAGTCTGGCTGGATATAAAATTATTGGTTAAAATTTTTTTTCTTTAGGAATGCTGAATATAGGCCCTCAATCTTTTCTGTGTTGTAGGATTTCTGCTGAAAGATTAGCCGGATTAGGTTCCCTTTGTAGGTGACCTGCCTCTTCTCTCTAGCTGCCTTTAACATTTTTTCTTTCATTTCACTTTGGAGACTCTGATGATTATATGCCTTAAGGATGGTCTTCTTGTGTTATATAATATCTCACAGGGGTTCTCTGCATTTCTCAGTTTGAATGTTGCCTTCTCTAGCAAGGTTTGGGATGGATGTTTTCATGGAAAATATTCTGAAATATGTTTTCCAAGTTGCTTGCTTTCTCCCATCTCTTTCAGGAACACCAATGGGCCATAGATTTGATCTCTTTCCATAACCCCATATTTTTCCAAGGTTTTGTTCATTTTTTTTTAGTTTTGTCTGACTGAGCTATTTCAGAGAGCCAGTCATCAAGCCTAAGATTCCTTCCCTCAGCTTGGTCTATTCTGCTGTTAATACTTGCGATTGTGATTGCATTATGCAATTCTTGTAGTATGTTTTTCAGGTCTATCAGATCAGTTTGGTTCTTTCTTATGATGACTATTGCAACAAGCTATAGCATCTAGGTTTGTGTAACTATACTATATGATGTTCATACAGTGATGAAATCACCTCACAATGCATTTCTCAGAGTATATCCCCATCATTAAGTAACACATATCTGTGCTTCTAAAATGCTAGAACTTTTAAAAATATTTTATTGTTAAAAATAACTCATTCAAAAAATACTTAAAGATCAGTGTATAATTTAATAAAATACTATAAAATGAATGTCTATGTGATCTCCACCCAAATCAAAAATTTGGATTTGGCTTTTATTATCAAGCATTAATCCCTAAACAGTCATCCAAGTTGCTGTGTGTATCAACAATTCATTGCTTTGGCTGGGCAAAAAAGCTCATGCTTGTAATCCCAGCACTTTGGGAGGCCAAGGCAGATAGGATTGCTTGAGCTCAGGAGTTTAAGACCAGCCTGAGTAGCATAGCAAGATCTTGTCCCTACTAAAAATAAAAAACATAAAAAATAAATCAGCTGGCCAGGTGGTGAAGCCTATGGTCAAAGCTACCATTGTCGTACTCTCACCAGCAATGTTGAGCAGTTCTCATTGTTCCACATCTTCACCAATATTTGATAGTGTCAGTTTTTTAACTTCAGCTATTCTATTCTGATGGGTATTTAATGACATCTTCCTGTGATTTGACATTTCATCGCTCCTATTACTGAGACTGATCACCTTTTAATATGTTTTAGTATGTTTATTAGACATCTGGATGTCATAACTTGTGAGGTGCTCATTCAAGACCTTTGCTCAGCTTTCTATAGGTTGCTTGCCTTTTTCATATTGACTTGGAGAAGTCTTTTATTGACTTTGGATCTGGACCCTTTGTCTGGTGTATGTGTGTTAAGGATCTTCTTCCATCTTGTCACTTCACCCTTCCTTCTCTCTTTATGGTATCTTTTTATGAACTAAAGTCCTAAATTTTAGTGTAGTCTTTTCCTTTTTGTTTAGCAGGATTTGTGGGCTATATAAAAAACTCTCACTACCCCTCAAAGTCATGAAGCTATTATTGTCTTAGTTTATCTTTGTAAAGTTTCACTGTTTTACATTTCTCATTTGGATACATGGCACATCTGGATTTGATTTTTGTGATGAGGGAAGGTAAAGGTCAAGTTTATTTTTTTTTTTCCCATACCATTTATTGACAAGACCTCTCTCCACTGCTCTCCAGTGTCATCATTGTCATAAATCAATGTCCACGCATATATGGTCTGTTTCTGGATTCTCACATCTCTTCCATTTCTATATGTCTCTATCCTTGTGCCAGTACTACACAGTCTTAATAACTGTAGCTTCATAACAAGCCTTGGGGAGACACTACATACTTTCTTTTCTCCTTTATATTTCCACATAAATTTTAGAATCACATTGTAATTCTACAAAACAAAAACAAACCAGTTGGGACTTAATTGGAATTACATTGAATCTATAGATCACTTTGAGAACCAATATATTTGTAATATTGAACCTTCAAGCTGTGAACATGGTATGTTTCTATATTTATTTGGAACTTCCTTGTTTCTTTCAGTAATATTTCATATTTTTCTCAAAGTTGTGTAGATGTTTTAGCAGACTTATTTCTAGGTGTTTGATATTTCTAGATATATTTAAGTAGCATGCTTTAATTTTTTTTGGTTTGTTGCTGATATATAGAAACATGATTGAGTTTTATACATTGTCTTTGTGTCCAGCTAAACTCTTAAGTCTAATATTTTATCTGCAGATTCTTTTGGATATTTTATGTACATAATCCTATCCTCTTTAAATACTGATGCTTTCTTTTATTCCTTTCATGCATTCTCTTTATTTTCTTAACCTACTGCTCTGGCTAGGACTTCCACAACAATGTTGAATACAAGTGGGGAGAGTAGACATTCTTGCCTCATTCCTAATCTTTGGGAAGAACGGATGCAAGGATTCAGTATTTCCCCATTAAATAGAGTGTTGACTGTAGTTTTTGTAGATTCCTCTCATCAGAGTGAGTTCCCTTCTATTCCGAGTTTGCTGATAGATTTTTTATTATAAGTGAAATTTTATCAAATATTCTTTCTAATGAGATGATCTTATGATCTTTCTCCTTGCCATCAATTTGGTGAATTACATTGACTTGTTTTCAAATATAAAGGTAATCTTACTGTCTTGGAATAAAGCCAACTCCATCAAAATGTTTTATGCATGATGTATATTACAGGATTCAGTTTGCTAATACTGTGTTTTATATCTTTAAATTTATGTTCATGAGTGGAATCAGCCTGTTATCTTCATTTTTCATGTGTCTATGTCAGGTTTTAGTATCAAGGTTATGCTAGCCTCATTAAAACAAGTTGGGGACTCCCCTCTTTTTTATTTTCTGGAATAGCTTTTGTAAGGTTCATGTAATTTCTTGCTTTAATGTTTATAGAAGATGACTGTGATATTTTCTTTGGGGAAACATTTTTTAGTTTAATATTTTAAATAATTATAGGACTACTAGAATTTCTATCTCTTACATTCATTTTTGAAAACTTGGGTTTGTGTATAAATTTGTTCATCCTATCTAAACTTTCAAGTATTCTATCATAAAACTGTTGTGCCTATCCTTTTTTTTTTTTCCTCTATGTCTTTGGCTCTGAAGTTGACATCCTCTTTTTCATTCCTAACTTTGATTATTTACATCTTCTTTAAAACCAGGGTATTATCCATTTTGTTAGTCTTTTCAATAAACCAAATTTGGCTTTGCTCATCCCTTCTATTTTATGTTTGGTTTCTTTTCATTAATTTCCACTCGTATCTTTGCTATAAGTTTTTCCTTCTACTTCCTTGGGTTTATTTTGTTCTTAATCATGATGTTTTCCTAATTTCTTGAGATGGATGCTAAGCTGATTAATTTTCATATTTATATCCTTCTAAGGATATACATTTATCTATAAATGCAGGTTTAATTGTTTCCCACCAGTTTGGAATACAACATTTTTATCAACATTTATACAACATTTAACTAAGCTTCACAAGCGAAGGAAAAATAAAATATTTTGTGAACAAGTAAGTACTCAGAGATTTCATCATCACCAGGCCTGCTTTACAAGAGCTTCTGAAAGAAGCATTAAACAACCAGTATTAGCCTTTCCAAAAATATACCGAAAAGCAAAGAGCATCAACATAATGAAGAATTTACATCAACTAACAGGCAAAACAGCCAACTAACATCAAATGGCAGTAATAAACTCACATATATTAGTATTAATCCTAAATTTAAATCAACTAAATACCTCAATCAAAAGACACAGCCAAAACCCATCAGTATGCTGCATCCAGACCCATCTCACATGCAAAGATACACAAAGACTCAAAACAGAGGGATGGAGAAAGATTTACCAACCAAATGGAGAGCATAAATAAATATATACATAAATAAAAAGCAGGAGTTGCAATTCTCGCCTCTGATAAAATAGATTTTAAGGCAACAAAGATCAAAAGAGGCATAGAAGGTCATTACATAATGGTAAAAGGATCAATGCAATAAGAAGAGCTAACGATCCTAAATATATACGCCCCCAATACAGGAACACCCAGATACATAAGACTTATAAAGAGACTTAGACTCCCACGCAATAATAGTGGGAGACTTCAACATCAATATTAGATAGGTCAATGAGACAGAAAATTAACAAGAATATCCAGGACTTGAACTCAAACTCAGATCTGGAACAAGTAAACTTTTTTTTTTTTTACAAGTTGATTTCTTTTTTTTTTTTTCTTTTTTTTGAGAGAAGGAAAGAAAAAAATGAGTAAAGGAGAGGAAGAAAGAGGAAGAGAAAGAGGGAGGGTGAATGGAAACATTGCTTTATTCTGAAAAAAATGGATATTAATAATGGCCAATCAATGTTTCATTTAAACCTATGTTTAAATGAAATCAATGTTTCATCAAACCTGATGTGGTATTGACAAGAATGTATATTTTGTGTATTTGAAGTGGAGAGCTCTATAAATTTTTATTAAGTTGACTTGTTCCAGATCTGAATTCGAGTCCTTGATATCCTTATTAATTTTCTGTCTCATTGAATCTAAGTCTCTATGTGTCTGGGTGTTAGGATCGTTAGCTCTTGTTGTTGCATTGATCCTTTTACCACTATATCTTTGTTGCTTTAAAATCTATTTTACCTGATACGAGAATTGCAACTCCTGCTTTTTATTTATTTATTTATTTATTTTTGCTCTCCATTTGGTTGGTAAATCTTTCTCCATCCCTTTGTTTTGAGTCTTTGTGTATCCTTGCATGTGAAACAGGTCTGGATGTAACATGCCATTGGGTTTTAGATGTGTCTTTTGATTGGGGGATTTGGTCGATTTAAATTTAGGGTTACTGCCATTTTATGTTAACTGGCTGTTTTATCCTTTCATTGATGTAAATTCTTCTTTATGTTGGTGCTCTTTACTTTTTGGTATATTTTTAGAAAGGCTAATACTGGTTGTTTCTTTCTGTGTGTAATGCTTCTTTCAGAAGCTCTTGTAAAGCAGGCCTGGTGGTAATAAAATCTCTGAGTACTTGCTTGTTCATAAAAGATTTTATTTTTCCTTCAGTTTTGAAGCTTAGTTTGGCTGGATATGAAATTCTGGGCTGAAGGTTCTGTTCTTTGAGGATGTTGAATATTGGTCCCCACTCTCTTCTGGCTTGTAGAGTTTCTGCTGAGAGATCTGCTGTAAGTCTGATAGGCTTGCCTTTGTGGGTAACCTGACCTTTCTCTCTGGCTGCCCTTAGTATTTTCTCCTTCGTTTCAACCCTGGTGAATCTAACGATTATGTGCCTTGGGGTTGCTCTTCTTGAGGAATATCTTTGCGGTGTTCTCTGTATTACCTGGGGTTGAATATTGACCTGCTTTGCTAGTTTAGGAAAATTTTCCTGCATAATATCCTGAAGGGTATTTTCCAGCTTGGATACATTCTCTCCGTCGCATTCAGGTACACCTATCAAACGTAAATTTGGTCTTTTCACATAGTCCCACATTTCTTGGAGACTTTGCTCACTCCTTTTTAACCTTTTTTCTCTAATCTTGTCTTCTTGTTTTATTTAATTAAGTTGGACTTTGACCTCTGATATCATTTCTTCTGCTTGAACAATTCGAGTGTTTAAACCTGTGCATACTTCTCAGAGTTCCTGTATTGTATTCTTCAGTTCCATGAATTCACTTATATTCCTCTCTAAGTTGTCTATTCTCAATAGGATTTCATCAAACCTTTTTTCAAAGTTCTTAGTTTCTTTACGTTGAGCTACAACATGTTCTTTTAACTCACAGAAGTTTCTTATTATCCATTCCTTGAAAAGTGATTCTATTATTGGGATGCACTTGTTCTCCATCAAGCCTTGTTCCATTGTTGATGTGGAACTGTGATCATCCTTAGAGGGAGAGGCGTTCTGATTTTGAGTATTCTCAGCCTTTTTACGCTGGTTTCTTCCCATCATTGTAAATTTATCCTCCTGTTGTCTTTGAAATTACCAACTTTCAGATTAGGTCTCTTGAGTGGATGTCCAAGTTGTTAGTTCCCAGGGCCAGAATGGTGGTGTTAAGACTGATGGTGCTTTTCTGCCCAGGATTCTCCTGTCTGGCTTCCTTCTTGTGTCCGTAATAGGCACCTCTGCCTTCCCAGGGCTCCAAACCTCGGTCAGAAGGGGAACCAGTCTCGTTTACTCTGCGCTGAGAGCTGCCGCGCCAAGGTGCCATCACAGCCGCTGCACCGGTCTCAGGAGTCGTGCTCGGGACTCGTGTGGGTCCTCCAAACCTTGGTCAGAAGGGGAGCCAGCCCTGTTTACTCTGCTCTGAGAGCTGCCGCACCCAGGTGCTGGCGAAACCGCTGCGCCAGCCAAAAGAGTCGCGCTGGTGACCCATTTGACTCCTCCACTGGGATTCTTCTGCTCCATGAGCGACCAGAATTTGTCTGAAAGTGTGGCGTCCTCTAGTTCTCTGCGCTTCCACTGAGAGCTGCAATCCCGAGATGTTAGCGATCAGCCATCTTGGATCATTCCCACAAGTAAACTTAATAAACATTTATAGAACTCTCCACTTTAAACACACAAAGTATACACTCTTATCAGTACCACATCACACCTACTCACAGGTTTAAATGAAATATTGGTTGACTACTTATTTGTTATTTTCTTCCCTCATTTTTTCCTGTATCCATTATTAAGCACAATTATTGGCATAAAAGAGGTTTTCTATATCCATTTTTAGACTGCATTCTAGCCAGGGCAATAAAGCAACACTCCCGTTCTCTCTTCCTCTTCCTCTTCCTGTTTCTTCCTTTCCTTCATTTTTTTCTCTTTCTTTTTCTTTTTTTTTCTTTTTTTCTTTAGCAAACTGACACAAGAACAGAAAATGAAATACCGCATATTCTCACTCATAGGCGGGTGATGAACAATGAGAACACATGGACACAGGGAAGGGAGCACTACACACTGGGGTCTACTGGGGGGAATAGGGGAGGGACAGCAGGTGGGGGGAGCTGGGGAGGGATAGCATGGGGAGAAATGCCAAATGTGGGTGAAGGGGAGGAAGGCAGCAAAACACACTGCCACATGTGTATTTATGCAACTATCTTGGATGTTCTGCACATGTACCCCAAAATGTAAAATGCAATAAAAAATAAATAAATAAAAACTAAAATTAAAAAAATTAAACATTTTTATCATTCAGTTAAAGATGTTTTGTTTAATATCCATTGCAGACTTTGCTTTAGTATTTAGAATAATAATACTTAATTTTGTGAAGTAATCATTTTGCTATTGATTTCTAGCTTAATTACACTGGGGTAAAAAAACATTTTTTGAGAGATTTCAGTACTTTTTAAATTGCTTTAAGCCCCACTGTATGCAGTTTTCACAAATTTCTTATGTGTACTTGAAAATAATGTGTATTCTGGAAATGTTGAGCAAAGTATTTTACAAAAAGACTTTCTTCATATCTTCATTTTACTACTGAGACACCTTCAGGAGTTGCCATTGCCTCTTGCTTCCACCAATGTTCAAAGATATGCCTTTAAGTATCTTGTGTGGGCCACAATAGCTAATAAATGTGAATCAGATACAGGTCTTCTGGTACCAAATCATGTTCCTGTTCTTTTCCCCTTATTCTACCTTTCCCAAAACTTTGGTGGGAAACATTTTAGAGATGAAACAAGAGTTCCATAACCAAAGGATCTGTGGTCAAGTAGCTGCAAGAAACCAATATGTTGTTTTCATTGTAGGACTCTGTAGACCTTACTATGCTATTATACCTTGTGGATCTTCAAAAAGCGAACATAGTAGTTTCCCAGCAGTCCTTTTTTATACAGGAGCCCGTTTTCTTTTATATAACTGCTATTAGGATTTAACCACGTAAGACATGCTCTATGATGCCATGTTGCTTCCTGCAGATAACGTATGAATGTGTATATACATGTTTGTGTGTACACAATGGACTGTCACATGTATAACAGTAACGTCATCACTGGTTCAGACTTCAGGTGTCTGACAATTAGAATATATAATCCAATTACTTGGTTTACTACATAATCAGATGGCTTTTATATGTATATGCCTGTGTAATTTCAAAACATGGAGAGAGCCACAGAAACATGACTGTGGTTATAAAAAGATGACATGAAGGATCCTTGTGATGTTGACAATGTTCAGGTGGAAATACATACCTACTCAAATGATAAAATTGTATAGCACCTAATACACACACACACACACACACACACAAATAGAAATAAAACTAGGAAAATCTTAATAATATTGATGGATTTTATAAGTGTCAGTATCCTTGTGATACTATATTATAGTTTTGCAAAATGTTGCTACTGAAAGAAACTAAACAAAGTATGCAACAGATCTCCCCTTATTAATTCTTACAACTGCATGTAAATCTACAACTATCTCAATAAAATTTCAGCTTAAAAAAATGAAGGCTCACATCTGTAATCCCAGCACGTGGGAGGCTGAGGCAGGTTGATCACCTGAGGTCAGAATTTTGAGATGAGCCTGGCCAACTTGGCGAAACCCCATCTCTACTAAAAATTAAAAAATTAGCTGGGCATGGTGGTGGGCACCTGTAGCCCCACAAACTTGGGAGGCTAAGGCAGGAGAATCACTTGAACCTGAGAGGTGGAGGTTGCAGTGAGCCGAGATTGTGCCACTCCAATCCAGCCTGGGCAACAGAATGAGACTCCATCACACACACACACACAAAAAGGTTAAATTATATTCTCAACTTCAAATAGAAAACAAATTATATAAAACATTTTCCAAAATTTCTATCAAAAAAGTCAAACTCATAGAAGTAGAGAGTAGAATGGTGGTTTCAGGGGCTTGGGAGTACAAGCAGAGATGAGGGAGATGCTGGATAAAAAATATAAAATCTCAATCAGATAGGAGATATAAGTTCAAAAAATCTATTGTACTACATGTTGACTGTAGTTAATAACAATATATTATAAACTTGAAAATCACTAAAAAGTATCTTTTTTTAAGTATTCTTATCACAAAAAAGGACTACATATGTTAATTAGTTGTTTGCTATTCTGCAATGTGTATGTGTTTCAAAATATAATATTGCACACCATAAATACATATAATTTTATTCTGCCAATTAATTTTTTTTTACTTCCATCAATAATTGCTACATATTTTGGTGTTTTCAAGAGTAAGCTGCATTTCTCTGGGAAATATTCACTTATGCAGAATAAATCTTTCCTTAACAATAGTGGAAGCATGAAATGTCCACATAATGTTGCAGCCAGCACAGGTCTCCTCAAGCAGCTCCTACTCAGAAAACAGGCTAAGGAAGACTGCAAAAATATCCAGAGCATGGGCTTGAAGAAGAGAAAACTCTTAAAAATAAAGGGTGATCACAGTGTGGCATGCAAGTTTATTTATTATCTGCTTGTTCTGTTTTTTTCAACAGTATAACCTCATGGATAAGAACACAGGCTCCAGAAGCAGATGAATGTAGAACTGAATCCCAGCTCCACCACCTACAAATTGGATGATCCTGAACAATTACTATTCCCAGTTTTCTCACTTGAAAAGTAGGAATTATAGAATGGACTGGAAAGATGGTGCTGTGAGACCAACTCAGGATTGCAGCTCCCAGTGAATCTGCAGCGGGTGAGTGGACACCGCATTTCCATATGGATCTTTATTGCCCACAGACCAGGAGATTCCCAGGTGTAAGAGCCCCACGGGCCGCCATCATGGCAGTTTGGGCTGGTGTGGCTGTGGCTGTTTGGGCTGGCGTGGCTGTGGCTATTTGGGCCAGCATGGCTATTTGGGCCGAGGCCGCAGTGCAGCAACACTCCGTACAAAATACACTGGTTTGGTTGCCCTGTTAAACCGGCAATTGGAGATTTTGGAAGGTAGATTAGCACATTCATCTGATTAAACGAGACTTAAACAGAAAGCCAAGCCAGGAGATTCCCAGGCAGCAATGTGGTTTGAGCCGGTGCAGTGGGTTGCTGCCTGGGAAATCACACAGATCCTGGCGCCCTTGCAGCAGGCGACTGGAACACCTGGGAGAGAGTCAATCATTCAACGTAAAAAAAAAAAACAGGACTCTGAGGCAGGGAGCCAGGTGATCAGGCTCGGCAGGTCCCACTCCGACAAAAACAAAACAGCAACTGGAAACGCTCAAGGTTGAGAGTTTCACGGCAAGCACAGCTGAACCCAGGACAATGCAGCTCGATGGGGGAGGGGCATCCACCACTACTGAGGCACACGACCCCTACAGAGGTACTCTGCCATTGCTGATGCAGCCTGCCATTCCCGAGGCAACCCGCCATAACAGAAAGAGTCTGCCACTACAGAGGAAGGCCACCATCACCACTGCAGTTCTAACCACACCCATATAAACAGGACTACAGGGAATTATACACAGCAGCAGGGCAGAGCCAACGACAGGAGGGTGGAGCCCACGGCAACAGGGCGGAGCCCATGGCAACAGCTCATCATAACACTACAGGCAGGCAGTGACTAGACTGCCTCCTCGCTAGGCAGGAAAGTGCAACGGATACTCATAAAGTCCTAACTCCCCGGGACAGAGCACCTGAGGAAAAAAAAGGGGGGTGCTTTATGAGTTCTGCTGCAGCAGACTAAAACATACCTGCCTAGCAGCCCTCAATGAACAATGGAGCTCACAGCTCAGCATTTGAGCTCCTATAAAGTACAGACTGTCTCCACAAGCAGCTCCCTGACCCCCATATATCCAAAGAGTCACCTCACAAAGGACTGATCAGACTGACATTTGGTGGGCATTATTCAGAGACAAAGATAGCAGAAGAAGAATCTGGTAGCAACCCTAACAGTTCTGCAGCTGCTACAGGAGTTCCCCAGGCAAGCAGGGCCTGGAGTGGACCTCAGCAGTCGTACAGCAGTGGGGCCAGACTGTTAGAAGCAAAACTAAGAAACAGAAATATTTCATCATCAACAATCTGGATGTCCACTCAGAGACCCAGTTGGAAAATCAGCAACCACTCAGACTACAGGTGGATAAATCGACAAAGATGGGAAGAAACCAGCACAAAAAGGAGGAAAACACCCAAAACCAGAACACCTCGCCTCCTACAAAGGACCAAAACTCCTCACCAGCAAAAAAACAAAGCTGGATCGAGAATGAGTGTGATGAAATGACAGAATCAGACTTCAGAAGGTAGGTAATGAGAAACTTCCAAGAGCTAAAAGAACATGTTCTAAATCAATGCAAAGAAATGAAGAACCTTGAAAAAAGATTTAAGGAAATGATAACAAGAATGGACAACTTAGAAAGGAATATGAGTGAATTGAAGGAGCTGAAAAACACAACACAAGAACTTCGCGAAGCATGCACAAGTTTCAACAGCCAAATTGACCAAGCAGAAGAAAAGATATCAGAAGTCGAAGATCAACTCAATGAAATAAAACCAGAAGCCAAGATTAGAGAAAAAAGTGCAAAAAGGAATGAACAAAGTCTCCAAGAAATGTGAGACTATGTGAAGAGACCTAACCTACATTTGATAGGTGTACCTAAATGTGACGAAGAGAATGAATCAAAGCTGGAAAATACTCTTCAGGATATTATCCAGGAAAATTTCCCCAACCTAGCAAGGCAGGCCAATATTCAAGTCCAGGAAATACAGAGAACACCACAAAGATATTCCGCAAGAAGAGCAACCCCAAGGCACATAATCGTCAGATTCACCAAGGTTGAAATGAAGGAGGAAATGCTAAGGGCAGCCAGAGAGAAAGGTCAGGTCACCCACAAAGGGAAGCCCATCAGACACAGCAGATATCTTAGCAGAAACCCTACAAGCCAGAAGAGAGTGGGGGCCAATATTCAACATCCTTAAAGAAAAGAACTTTCAACCCAGAATTTCATATCCAGCCAAACTGAGCTTCATAAGCGAAGGAAAAATAAAATTCTTTGCAAACAAGCAAGTACTCAGAGATTTTTGTCACCACCAGACCTGCTCTACAAGAGCTCCTGAAAGAGGCACTATACATAGAAAGGAACAATCAGTACCAGCCATTCCAAAAACATACCAAATTCTAAAGAGCATCAACAAAATGAAGAATCTTCATCAACTAACAGGCAAAACAGCCAGCTAGCATCAAAATGGCAGTATCAAATTCACACATAACAATATTAACCCTAAATGTAAATGGGCTAAATGCACCAATCAAAAGACACAGACTGGCAAATTGGATAAAAAGCCAAAACCCATCAGTGTGCTGTATCCAGGAAACCCATCTCACATGCAAGGATACACAAAGGCTCAAAATAAAGGAATGGAGAAAGATTTACCAAGCAAATGGAGAGCAAAAAAAAAGCAGGAATTGCAATTCTAGTCTCTGATAAAATAGACTTTAAAGCAACAAACATCAAAAGAGACAAAAAAGGACATTACATAATGGTAAAAGGATCGATACAACAAGAAGAGCTAACAATCCTAAATATATATGGACCCAATACAGGAGCACCCAGATATATAAGGCAAGATCTTAATGACTTACAAAGAGACTTAGACTCCCATACAATAATAGTGGGAGACTTTAACACTCCACTGTCAATATTAGACAGATCAACCAGACAGAAAATTAACAAGGATATCCAGGGCTTGAACTCAGACCAGGAACAAGTCAACCTGATAGACATTTACAGAACTCTCCACCCCAAATCCACAGAATATACATTCTTCTCAGCACCACATCACACCTACCCTAAAATTGACCACATAATTGGAAGTGAAGCACTCCTCAGCAAATGTAAAACAACTGAAACCATAACAGTCTCTTAGACCATAGTGCAATCAAGTTAGAACTCAGAATTCAGAAACTAACTCAGAACCACAGAGCTTCATGGAAACTGAACAACTGGCTCTTGAATGTTGACTGGGTAAACAACGAAATGAAGGCAGAAATAAAGAAGTTCTTCGAAACCAGTGAGAACAAAGACAAAACATACCAGAATCTCTGGAACACATTTAAAGCAGTCTCTAGAGGAAAATATATAGCAATAAGTGCCAACATGAGAAGAGTGGAGAGATCCAAAATTGACAACCTATCATCAAAATTGAAAGAGCTACTAGAGCAAGATCAGAAAAACTCAAAACCTAGCAGAAGACAAGAAATAACTAGGATCAGAGCATAATTGAAGGAGACAGAGACACGAAAAACCCTTCAAAAAAATCAATAAATCCAAGAGCTGGTTTTTTGAAAAGATCAACAAAATAGACAGACCACTAGCCAGATTGATAAAAAAGAAAAGAGAGAATAATCAGATAGATGCAATAAAAAATGATAAAGTGGAAATCACCACAGATTCCACAGAAATTCAAACCATCATCAGAGAACATTACAAACAATTCTATGCACATAAACTAGTAAACCTGGAAGAAATGGATAAATTCCTGGACATTTTAGTCCTCCCAAGCCTAAACCAGGAGGAAGCCAAAACTATGAATAGACCAATAACAAGGTCTGAAGTTGAGGCAGCAATTAAGAGCCTACCACACAAAAAAAGCCCAGGTCCAGATGGGTTCACAGCCAAATTCTACCAGACACACAAAGAGGAGCTGGTACCATTCCTTCTGAAACTATTCCAAATAATCCAAAAAGAGGGAATCCTTCCCAAATCATTTTATGAGACCAACATCATCCTGATACCAAAACCCGGCAGAGACTCAACAAGAAAAGAAAACTTCAGGCCAATATCCATGATGAACATAGATGCAAAAATCTTCAATAAAATACTGGCAAGCCGATTGCAACAGCACATCAAAAAGCTTATCCATGATGATCAAGTAGGATTCATCCTGGGGATGCAAGCCTGGTTCAACATACACAAATCTATAAACATAATTTACCACATAAACAGAACCAAAAACAAAAACCACATGATTATCTCAATTGACGCAGAGAAGGCCTTTGACAAAATTCAACAGCCTTTTATGCTAAAAACCCTCAATAAACTCTGTATTGACGGAACATATCTCAAAGTAATAAAAGCTATTTATGACAAACCAACAGCAAATATCATACTGAATGGGCAAAAACTGGAAGCATTCCCTTTGAAATGTGGCACTAGACAAGAATGCCCTCTCTCACCACTCCTATTCAATATAGTACTGGAAGTTCTAGCCACAGCAATCAGGCAAGAAAAAGAAATAAAGGGTAATTGAATAGGAAAGGAGAAAGCCAAATTGTCTCTATTTGCAGACCACATGATAGTATATCTAGAAGACCCCGTTGCCTCAGCCCAAAAACTCCTGAAACTGATAAGCAACTTCAGCAAAGTCTCAGGATATAAAGTCAATGTGCAAAAATCACAAGCATTCCTCTACACCAATAACAGACTTAAAGAGAGCCAAATCAAGAACGAACTGCCATTCACAATTGCTTCAAAGAGAATAAAATACCTAGGAATACACTAAGAAGGAATGTAAGGGACCTCTTCAAGGAGAACTACAAACCACTGCTCAACGAAATCAGAGAGGACACAAACAGATGGAGAAACATTCCATGTTCATGGTTAGGAAGAATTAATATCATGAAAATGGCTATACTGCCCAAAGTAATTTACAGAATCAACACTATCCCCATCAAGCTACCATCGACTTTCTTCACAGAACTGGAAAAAACCACCATGAATTTCATATGGAACCAAAAGAGAGCCCGCATAGCCAAGTCAATTCTAAGCAAAAAGAATACAGCAGGAGGCATCACACTACTGGATTTCAAACTATACTACAAGGCTACAGTAATCAAAACTGCATGGTACTGGTACCAAAACAGAGATATAGACCAATGGAACAAAACAGAGGCATCGGAGGCAACACAACATATCTACAACCATACAATCTTTGATAACGCTGACAAAAACAAGCAATGGGGAAAGGACTCCCTGTTTAATAAATAGTGTTGGGAGAACTGGCTAGCCATGTGCAGAAAGCAGAAACTGGACCCCTTCCTGACACCTTACACCAAAATTAACTCCAGATGGATTAAAGACTTAAATATAAGACCTGGCACCATAAAAACCCTAGAAGAAAATCTAGGCAAAACCATTCAGGACATAGGAGTAGGCAAGGACTTCATGAACAAAACACCAAAAGCATTGGCAACAAAAGCCAAAATAGACAAATGGGACCTAATGAAACTCCACAGCTTCTGCACGGCAAAAGAAACAGTCACTAGAGTGGATCGGCAACCAACAGAATGGGAAAAAATTTTTGCAGTTTACCCATCTGACAAAAGGCTGATATCCAGAATTTACAAAGAACTCAAACAGATTTACAAGAAAAAAACAAACAAGCCCATTCAAAAATGGGCAAAGGATATGAACAGACACTTTACAAAAGAAGACATACATGAGACCAACAAACATATGACAAAATGCTCATCATCACTGGTCATTAGAGAGATGCAAATCAAAACCACATTGAGATACCATCTCACGCCAGTTAGAATGAACACTTTTACACTGCTGGTGGGAGTGTAAATTAGTTCAACCATTGTGGAAGACAGTGTGGCGATTCCTCAAGGACCTAGAAATAGAAATTCCATTTGACCCAGCAATCCCATTACTGGGTATATATCCAAAGGACTATAAATCAGTCTACCATAAGGACACATGCACACGAATGTTCATTGCAGCACTGTTTACAATAGCAAAGACCTGGAACCAACCCAAATGCCCATCAATGATAGACTGGACTGGGAAAATGTGGCACATATACACCATGGAATATTATGCAGCAACCAAAAATGTTGAGTTCGTGTCCTTCGTAGGGACATGGATGAATCTGGAGAACATCATTCTCAGCAAACTGACACAAGAACAGAAAATGAAATACCGCATATTCTCACTCATAGGCGGGTGATGAACAATGAGAACACATGGACACAGGGAGGGGAGTACTACACACTGGGGTCTATTGAGGGGAATAGGGGAGGGACAGCGGGGTGGGGAGCTGGGGAGGGATAGCATGGGGAGAAATGCCAAATGTGGGTGAAGGGGAGGAAGGCAGGAAAACATACTGCCACATGTGTACCTATGCAACTATCTTGCATGTTCTGCACATGTACCCCAAAACCTAAAATGCAATAAATAATAATAATAATAATAAAAGTAGGAATTATAATAGTTCTTACACCACTGTGCTGTTGTGAAAAGTAAATGAGAACATGAATTTAAACTACTTAGCTTGGTGCCAGACACACAGTTTGTATTCATTAAAAGAAGCTATCATTATTACTAGAGTCATTTCTGAGAATGAATACAAGCTACTACAAGAGAATGTAAACAATAATATAATTATTTAAAAAAATTAAATGAAACAAAAAAAGTTGGCCGGGCACAGTGGCTCACGCCTATAATTCCAGCACTTTGCAAGACCGAGACAGGTAGATCACGAGGTCAAGAGATCAAGACCATCCTGGTCAACATGGTGAAACCCCGTCTCTACTAAAAATACAAAAAATTAGCTGGGCATGGTGGCACGTGCCTGTAATCCCAGCTACTCAGGAGGCTGAGGCAGGAGAATTGCCTGAACCCAGGAGGCGGAGGTTGCGGTGAGCCAAGATTGCACCATTGCACTCCAGCCTGGGTAACAAGAGCAAAACTCCGTCTCAAAAAACGTTATGTTTTCTTAGAAAAAATATAACTACAATGTTGGCTCAAGGGAATGTATAAGATATTAATACACCCATATCCATAGAAGCTACAGAAAAGATAGTCAGTGATCTATCCCCCCTCCAAAAAAAAAAAAATTCCAAGAAGATAGTATACATAGGTAAATTGTCCCAAGACTTCAGCAAGCAAATTATTCTCAGGCTATCCAATTGGAGTATAGTAAAGAAAGTTTTGGCCAGGCATGGTGGCTCATGACTGTAATCCCAGCACTCTGGGAGCCAAGGCAGGAAGATTGCTTGAGCACAGAAGTTGGAAACCAGCCTGGACAACATGGTGAAACCCCATCTCTATAAAAATTAAAATTAAAAAAAAAATACGAAGTTTCCCAGCTCTTTTACAAGGTTAGGTTTAACCCATATACCAAATCTGCCCACACACACATACACTAAAAAAATGGACCAATCACACTTTTGTACATAGAAGCAGAAATCCTCTGTAATACATTATCAAATCCAATGTGGCGGAGTGTTAAGCAAATAATAAACAAACAATGGATTCTTGGTAAGCAAATAGCTGAGCTGATGTAAGCAGCATAACAGTGTTTGCTGTAAGTCTTCCCACGCCCTGGGCATCAGATGCTTTGTTAACAGAAAAAATAGTGTCAGTTAATTCAACTACTCAGTTCAACAGACTGGTCAGTAAAGTGTACTATTAAAACACAGTTAATGTATGCACGTCTGTGTATGTGGGGTGCCCGGCCTGGGGTGAGAGAAAGAGAAAGTTGAAAGAACTTTTGCTGTATAAAGCATTTCATACCCTTTTTAACTTAGTATTTTCACATAAGTTTATCTCTCATAAAGATCATTTGAAACACCTGGCTACCATTTCTTCTTATGCACATACTGTTATTGATTTACTAATCACTTGGTGTTAGATATTTAAGTTCTCTTTTTCAATACTAAAAATTACATTGCAATAAACATAGTCCTGGCTAATTCTTTGTTCATATTTCTGATATTTCCTTAGGACCTATTTTTAGAAGTATTACACCAACCATTGCAACACTTTTTGAATTCTTAATACATATTAAAATTCTTGATGCATTTGGCCTAAGTGCCCTTCGAAAAGTTGGCATCATTTTATACTTGTGCCAGCAGTGCATAAGTCTGCCCTTTCTACTACACCCTTAGTAGCATTTAGGTGTTCTCTTTTCTAAACTCGTGTTAATGCGATGGGTCAAAAATGGTGATATCATGTTGTTCTTTTAATTCAGCACTGTTTGATGAACAGCAGAGGTAAACCTTCTTTCTCATGTTTGATAGCCAGTTTCTTTCCTATGCATTGTCTTTACTTGAGTAAAGACAAACCCTGAAATCTTCTGCCTTACAGAAGTCTCTCTACAGAGTGATTTTCCTCCGTACAAAGTCTCCAGAGCATACGTGCTGTTAGATACACAGTCCTGGGCCGGCCATCAGCCAAGTACCTGGCTGGTGTAACGATGGAGAGCTGGAAATCCGAGTACCTCTTTGCAAAATCACTTTCATAATGACCAACCCTCTGAATGGATGCAGATACAGGCAGGATAAGCCAAGAGAAGGATAAAATGAAAAGGCCATATGTGAGGGCTTTTAATTGCCACGAACTGGAAACACTATCACACTTGTTTTTAATCTCCTCACTCTCTATTCGCCTCTCTCCTTTTAATTTTCCTAAATGGCCCAGCCGCTGCTGTTGAGGAGAAGGTATTTAATATGGGTGAGGATTTAGCTGTTCCTTCAGGAACAGGCTGGGACCCCGCTTTTGAAATGTCATCTTGATTTGCTGCTTCCTCACTAAGTGAGAGACTTAATAGGGCTTAAGAGATGATTCTGGAAACAAACCTCCCTAATGAAATGGCCCAGGACCTCGCCCACTATTGTACCTCTAGGGACAGCTGCCCTGGGAACAAGAGTTACTGATAGGAAAGGAGGCTGGAAACTGAAGGACTGTCCTCCCAACCCCCTCTGTATCCCCCACCTCGGCTCCAGCCATTCAGAACCACACCAAGTTCCCCTAGCCTGCCCTGTGTCTGTCTGTCTGCCTGTCTGTCTGTCTCTCTCTCTCTCCCCTACCCCCACTTCCCCTCTTTCTCCCTGGGTCAGATGAGTCTCCTCCAAGATCACCCAGCACTCTACACTTATATCTCTGCTAACATTTATTTCACCATGTTGGAATTATCTGTTGACTCTCCCACTTTCCCTTCCTCCTACATCCACTCCAAACCATGAGTTCTTTGAGAATAGGAATATGTCTAATTTGCCATGATACCTTGGTACCAGACAGAGTGTTCATTACAGAACAACTGCTCAGTAAGTAATTGGTGAGTGAATTAATTAATTACTTACCAGATGACCTTTAACATCTCTTTGTTACAAGTCAGCTATGCCTCAGTTTTCTTATCTATCAAACAGGAATACATATTCCTGCTGGAATCCCTTAGAGAGGTGCTATGAACAGTTTGTTTTCAAAGGATACAATCATGCAGGTGATGTACTTCCCAGAGTATCTGAACAAGATGGTGTGTGGGATATAGGCCTGAGCTCTGCCTACCAAGCCACGTGCCCTAGTTCATGGCTGTGTTCAGCTCAGGGTACCACCAAAGAAACACGAGCAGAATTTCTTGGCCATTCTGTCATTGGCTGCTCAATTGCTAGCTCCACAGGATCTACCAGGTCAAATGATGCAACTGGCAGGCTGCTTGCACCTCAGCCTGGACCTGCTTCACACCCCTTTCATGCTCTGGGCCCCACTAAAAGCTGTGGGCTTCCCTTATCCCCCATCCCCCAAGACTAATATTCCTCGGTGCACCAAATGCTACTTCCAGAACCAACAGGAGCCTGCCAAGCATTGTACTATTTCTGCCAGGAAGTGCAAGAGGCAATTGTCCTTTGGAAGCATATTCCAGTATGCCTCTGACCACTAAACCACTAGAAATTCGCAGATGCAGAAGGCCTCTGCACCTTCACAGAATTATTCTCTGTTTGTCATTCCAGCATCTCCAATCTACTTGCCGTTTCTTGCTCATCCAGTTCAATTACCATGTTGTTATCAATACATGATGTTCTTCAGAATGTCTACATCCCTTTGGAATATATTGTATCATAAGGTGAGAGAAATAACATCATCCTAAGGCAAGACCATAAATGTATACTGTTGGCTGTCCCATGTGAATCCAAACTGACTCTGCTCCTGCTTCATGATGGATATGGAAGAGAACACAACTGCCAGAATGATGTTCATATATTACCTGCTGTAGACTGTGTTTCCTATCTACCAAGCACAGCACATCTGGCTCCGCAGCTGCAATGGAAACTCTACTTAGTGTTGACATAAAAATAAAGAGCATCTGACCACAATTTGATGCCTGAGTTTTACTGCCAAACAAGGAACTCGATCTGGCATAAATCCTAGGTGAGTTCTAGGAGAGAAGAGAAAGAGGGAAGATCTGTCAAGGCCAACAACTGAGAATTGTTCCTGTCCTGTACCAGGAAATCAAAATCTGAGTGAGGTTGATTGGTTGACAATAATTGAGCTCTTCTGTTGTATAAGCATTAGAAGTGGTTTGGTAAATGCTCTGCTGAGTACCTGAAGACCCTCCCTTGGGATCATGACATCCCCCTGCTTTGTGATATTCCTGAGTCAGGATTATCTCATCCTCAGGTCTGACCAGTTTCAACAGGCTAGGCCTGGTCAGACTTTATCATTGGCTAAGTGTGTGGTAGCAGTATTGTCCATCAGAATCCAACAATCCATACCATAGTAAGTGCTGGGCTGGTGAATAAAATAGGGTATGACATTTTTTAGGTTCTTGGTCTTAGCGCAATCTCAGTCAAATGTCAGTACCTCCCAAGATGAGGTATTTTAAAAAATATATCTTGGCCAGGGAGTAGGGCAGTTTCACAGCCTTTTACTTGTCTTTTCTCACTAGTTGAGTTGTTACTCAACAGGTCAAGAATCCAATATGAGGTTTCTGCAAACTACCAGGAACGTCCACTCTAATTACACATTTAGGGCCTCGAGAAATGGCCATCAGCTGGATCTGTGGATCCAGTGGACCCACTATGAGCTAGATCTAGTCAAGGACTTCCTTATTAGATGGACTTCATGCATGGACCTCACATATCCCCATTCTACAAGTTATTATGGCCCATTGGGTCACTGGGTATCACTGTCAGTTCAGACCCTGTGAAAAGGCCGAAAAATGTTTTCAGGTTTTTGAGAAGTCTGAGTATTCTTCCCAGTGTATGTTTATGTCAGTAAATGGCCATAAGCCACTTTGAAAAAGATCTGGCATCATTACTACTGAGTATAGTTGCTTTGGAGTTGCAGGGTCCTTCCTCACAGGAACCCCTTTTCCTTCAATCAATGGAGTTTGGCCCTGAGAAGTAGCTCAGGTCTGAAGAATGAGCAAGATCAAAACTTTTTATTAGGCCAGTTGCTCTCCACCTCCCAATCAACCCCTTAATTTATATTGATATACAGTATATACATTAAAGAATACCTTTGTTGGCTGCCCCTCTGTCTTGGAAGGAAGGCCATGGTCCTTTAGCCATCTCCATAGTATTACTCAGGTAGGGCCCTACTGTGCCACTCAGGCTTTGCTGCTCATTGCCATAGTTAGGTCCATCTTGCTTCTGATAGTTAAGTGCTGCCATTTGGCTTCTAGCACTTGGGATTCTATGCTTCCCCATTGCTACAAAGGAGTCCAGTGCTGTAATAGCATCTGTTAACCTCAGCCCTGGTCTGGTCCACTGAGCTTTTCAATGATGCCAGATGTCCCTCTCAGCACATTCCTTATTACTCTGGTAAACAGAATGTCTTCTGGGCCCTCACACAGAACACAGTTGGCTTTTTCCAACCTTACATAGTACATCCACTCTATTCTCTAAGCCTTTTTATTCCTTCTACACTGTCTGCCACAGTAGTTTGCCATGACTTCTTCACTTAGTGTGGGTTGTCACTTTTGCCAAGTTTCCAAAAGTCATCCTGGAAGCATATTAGCATCATCTCCTGGGTTCTTTGCCAGTATATTAAATCCCATATGTGCTGCCATATCAATAAACTCTCCTCTATCTAGCTTTGTATTCTGCCTCCCATAATATAGCACCTTGATCCAATTCATGCACACTCTCCCACCCGCTTCCACTCATGGAACAAATGAGCTGGATCCTGCCACCAGCCTACAGTCCCTCTCCTCCCTTAGCAGGCCCAGCTCCTCCCCAATCTGGCTCCTCTGGGATTTGACACTTGTTATTGCTCTGGTTGGAGGAGAAGAGGTAGGGATGAATCCCAAGAGGATTAAGCCTTGTTTTATACAGCACCTGCCTCATTTAACTGGAGGCTTCTACATAAGCCTCAAACAAGGTGTGGGAGAGGAGGAAGGCTCCACCTTTTAATAATAGAGAGGGAGCACTTTTGCTTAGCAGCTTCAGGGGAGTCTGGAAATTCAAGGTTCTCAATTGTATCTAGCCAGATTTCCCCAACTCAAGAACCTGAGGCTTGGTGTGCAAGGCTCACTGGGATTGAGAATTCAACTTCTGAAGCTCTGCTACACTTACAATTAAGCCTAGTTTTCTGCTTTGTCTGCTCTCTGGCTGCATAAGATTAGTGTTTTCTTAAATGATGCTAACAAGGCTCTCTTGCTTTCCCATTTTGCCTTAAATTTGATGAGCTACCGAAAGCCTGCCATTATCTCTCTCCAACAAATTAACGGCACATGGCAACAACCACCCAATTCTATAGTCCTCGTAGTTACCATTTCCCTCATTCCTCTTAAGTGCCAGAAATAATACATCAACCCGAATTGCCTGCCAACAACATTCTACCCCAGCTCACCAATGTGAAGGTTTTAGCAACTGCACCTCTACAGCATATCAGGGGCCATCTGTGGGCCCACCTGTGATGGGGGTCCTCATTTCCAGCCAGCTGGCAAGGGACCACATTTTAGAGTCAAATTCGTAGGACCACTCTGGGAGCCAACTGTTTTAAACTGGATTTCCAAAAAAGACTATGAGACAGTGGTGTGCAGAAGTTCTCTTGGGTGTGTTCTTAAGAGAGATACCAGGAAGGATGTAAGGAAGGCAGAATAAGACAGAAAAATCAGCTGACTACAGTGTAATTTGCAACCAAGGCCTCAGCTAATCCTGCCAGCTGGACCTTAGTATTTCCACACCAGCCAGTCATTGGTCCATGGGCCATTCTGGGCGGGAATATACCCTTAGATAAGACCGTTTTCTAAAGCAGAGGGTAAGACTAAATGAGGGATGCAGCTGTGAGCCATGATCAGCAATATTTCCAGCAGCTGGGGATGGCATGTCAGCCCTGAAGAGGGGATCTGGGTGGAGCACCACTGTACTCCACAATAATGTCAGCATGAGTCTGTGATGGCTCCAGTCACTGTGGCTCCAGGCTTCATCCCAGTTTTCAGCCTCCCTCACCCATCTACCTAAAGGCCCCACTGTCTGTGGACTCCTGGCACCTGGGGCCTTGGCCCACCAACCATAGGGTAATTTCACACTTGGTTTTAGGAATTGGTGGGATTTCAGGGACTGATCCCTAAGCAGCTGCCACCCAAATGGAGATACTAAGGCCCACTGCTCTCTGAGTCAAATCACAGTATAGGTAGGGGCAACAGACAGCGCTGTGAGTTTCTGTCTCCACACATACAGCTGAATAGAAGCTCCTGCCACTAACAGGACCCTGCAGAGTTTGCACTAGGGAATGGGAAGATCCAGGCTAAGGGCCCCTCTTCCAGGCGTCCTCCCATTGCCTGCGACTCTAACACTGTTTGGGTGTTCCCTTCACTATCTCCTATGATGTGACAGGACCTGCCCTTCATACAGCATGTGAGCTTCTACTTTGCACCAGGCCCTAAGCCAAGTACCCCACACACATGATCTCATTTAACCTTTATAACAATCCCTTGAGAGCACTATTATTGTTCCCATGTGGAGATAAACTGAGGCTCCAAGAAGTGAGATGACTTTCAGCTGCATTTTCACCCTCACTCCCCAACTCCCTGTATCACACTCTGAAAACCTACCTGGTCAGCGTGTGAGCTCCCAGGGGCTGAGGCCCTCTCCCTTCACTCTCCACTGGGTCTTGTGTGGCCACCTATCTGGCTCAGGCATAGCTCAGCGAAGCCCTGGAGGATGTTTAGGAGCATCCCAGTGACTGTAAGGGCAACACCACTCTTTTAGGGTGACCAATCATCTCAGCTTGCCCAGGAATGACTGGGTTTTTCTGGGACTCTGGACTTTCACCCTACTCTCCTCCCACTCTTGTCTCTATTCTCAAAAGAAATAAGGCAGTCGGTCTGTAATTATGGATGTGGTTGGCCTCAATGAGGGGACCACTGGCCCCAAACCCAGGCACTGTTCTCCCACTGACAACCTCCCTCTCCAGCAGCCTGACCAACTCCTGCTCTACCTTTAAGTTTTAGCATGTGTCATCACCCTAGGAGGCTGTGTCATCTTCCCCACAAAGAACCCTGTGCTTCTGTCTACTCCCATACCAAGCATGCACCCACCTCCACCTCCAAACCAGATCATGAGCTCCAACAAGGCGGCGCCACTGCAGGCCCGGCAGAGAGAAAAGGCTCCAAGACATTTGCTGAGTAGATGAATAAGTGGATGAGCAAATGGTGTTTAATTGCTCCTTAATTATTGTCTGTTCCCTACTTATCCATGCAGTTTTCAACACCCCTCCCCCTAGCCAGACTACCAGCTCAACTGAAAACTGAGGCTGGATCTTTCTCTGGGTCTTCCCCACAGTGCTGAGCACATGCACACAGTAGGGCACACAGTAGATGCTCAGGAAAGGCTTTGAATGGATGCTTAAGGACACCTCCTGACTACAGTAAACTTTCTCAGGCTCCCTAGAGCACAGCAGTTATGACTGCAGCTTTTTAAAATATTGCACACCCTGATCTGCATTGCTGGTTGCCTTTGAGCCCAGCACCCAGCCTGACCGCTTCTCTGCAGGTCCAGGTTGTGCCTGATTGAAGAGGTGATGGGTCAAGAACACTGGCAGAGCTAGAGGAATTCCTGTAGTGCCCCCTCTGATCAGGAGTGGAACTTGTGTCAGGAGATGCTGGCATCTGCCATTTCAGCTATGCCTTTTAAATGACAGTGGTCTTGGATTCTGAATTCTGGAATCGTACCTGTTCATCTGTTCATGTTCATGTCTTGGGGCATCTCCCGCTCTTTCACCCACTCCCTTCCCCACACAACTCATTGGCCCTCTGTAGGCACCAGGTCCCATCCATATTCACAAAGATGAAGCCAGCAGAGCAGCTGTTCTGTTCCCTGGGGCCTGATGTTCTAAGGGGAACAATAACTATTCATGAGTGTGCTTAGCTGAGTTGACAGATGCTGATAGCAGGCTGGGCTTACTGTTCCTTGCAGTCTTCACTGACCTCAATGTATACTGGCAAGACCAAATTCCACTCCTAGGCGACCCTCTGGTTTCAGACTGAGATTTGAAGATGGAGTTAAGAACCTAGTTCAAGCGGGGCATTGAAAGCACCAAAAGTTGTAGCAACCCTTGAGTCTACCTGTTCAGATGGTTTGTTTTGCAGGGACCACATACACACACACACACACACACACACAGCCTTCAAACTCCTCTGACCTGTCTTCATCACCTAACCAGTCTCCAACATACCCTCTCCGTGCCTACCTGCTCCGCTCAAGTCAGGGGTGTAGCTCAGCACATTCATGGGTGATCATACCTCACCATCATTCCCAGTGGTAAGCCCCTGTCTCCTTATATTGCTTACCTGCCTGTCTGAATTAAATCGAGCACCTGAAATGGGCCAGACAGCATGCCCATTTAATTTAGTGCTCAAAGTTTATATTTTAAATAAGTTAGTGTCCAAAAAGAGTTCTCTGTGTGTTCGCTCCATTTTACAGATAAGAAAATTAAGTGTAAGCAAGGTTAAGTGACTTACTGAAAGGCACACAGCGGTGAAACCAGAATTTCAAACTAGGTCCTCTGATTCCAACCACTGCTCTTTTCAGTACACTGCTCTAATTACATTTAAACATCACACCTAACTGATCACCACTGCCTCTTTGTGCACCAAGACCTCCTCCACACATACCTCTCACTTTGCCCTGTTACCCAAAGTCAGGTGGCAACTCTGACCCTGAGTCTTCCTCATCATTGAGTCCTTTCCAGCTACCTCTCCAGTTCCTCTCCCATCCTCCTCATTCCATGCCCACTGCGTCTGCATGGGAGAGTCCTCACCGGCTCTCACTGTTAACCATCACAACCTGCCCTCCCCACCCTTCCAATCTCATCATCCCCTTCGTTCCCTCCCAACAAAATCTCAGACTTGCTGCTTCTCTGTACTAGTCCTGCCCCTCCTAAGTAAGCCTTGTCTTCTCACAACTCTGCAGATGAGAACAGTGCTGCCCTGACTCCCTGCCTATAAATTCCTAGTCATCCTTCAAAACTCAGTTCAAATGTTACCTCTGTGAAGAAGCCCCCACCCCAGCTCTCCCATGCAAGAGTAGGTGCCCATCCTTTGACCTTTTTCAGTATCCTATACTTTGCCCTGTCTCATGTTCTTTGCCACTCACTAATGCAATCATTTAATGCATGTGTATGTGTCTTCCCTATTGCTCTCTATCTCTCATCTGTCTTTGACATTTGCGTGTGCATGTGCGTCCATACACGCATGTATGTTTGACCTTGAATGCAGACAGCTGTGTTAAATGTCCTTCTCAGTTTTATGGAACTCCATCATCACTGGCCCATGAAGGCCTCTCTGTCTTTTATCCCCATTCCCACCCTCCTTCCCCTCCTCCTCCTGTTTATTTCTGTGTGCCCAGGACCTAACACAGAACACAGAAGGGTACTCAGCAAATGTGGCTGGGTGCAGGAGATGAGTGACAAATTAGTCATATACCCCATTTAATCCCACCCTTGAAGATTTCATCAGTCAGCCAAAGTGGAGAATGGTATGGTTTAACTGGCACAGCCAAGGAAATGAGAGTTATTGAAAGAGATCAAGTCCTTGTTGTTTGAAGGCCTGGCTGTTGCAGAAGAAATAAAAAGGTCAGGAGTTCACGACCAGCCTGGCTGACATAGTGAAACCCCATCTCTAGTAAAAATACAAAAATTAGCTGGGCGTGGTGATGTGCACCTATAATTCCAGCTACTCAGGAGGCTGAGGCAGGAGAATCACTTGAACCCTGAAGGCTGAGGTTACAGTGAACCAGGATCACACCACTGTACTCCAGCCTGGGTAACAAAGTGAGACTCCACTCAAAAAAAAAAAAAAAATGTACATTCAGAGGGCAGTTTATCATTTGGGGACTGCAAGGTAAGATTTCTGATGCAAATTTATTTCAGTCAACAAGCCCAAGATAGAACTCTCAGCTCTTCATCCAAAAGGACACTGACCTCCCCAGGAGTCACCTGAGAGGTCATTCCCTTCCTTCTAAAGACACTGCTATTGTCCATAGATCATTGTCCCCTCTAGACAACTATCTGGAATGCTTGTCTGGGGCAATTCACTCACTGATCACCTGCAAGATCACTGTCAGAGTTTTGAAGCCACAACACTTTTTGGAACAAAAATATGTCCCATAATTTAATCATTGTGGTAGACTGTTTATAAAAAAAAGCAGAAAGTCATAATTCTTCACTCTTCCTGGCCATGTAACTTGTTTTGGCCAATAGGATGCTGGCAGAAATGATGTACAGGCTCGAAATGAACTTGCACACTGGGGTTTCCCTCTCTTTATGCCTCTGCCTTGCCAAAAGAACATGCCCCAGCTAGCCTGCTGGAGGATGAAAGACAAGTCTAAGAGAGCTGAGTAGCCCAGATATACCAGATAAGCCCATTCTTGCATGGCATCATCCAGCTCCATCATATCCACCCTAGATAGCTCAGCAAACTCAGCCAAGATCAGCCAACAGCAGATATGTAAGTCCAGCCCAGATCAGCTAAACCACTGCAAACTCGTGAGCTAAATAATGATACTGTTTTATGTCCTTGAGGCTTTTGCAGTTTCTTTTGCATCAATACTGTGGTAATTGACACCTGAAACAATCAACACACCCACACATGCACTTAATTGATCTGACCCTTAAGACTTCATAAAAGCCAAATCTGCCCCTAATAATAAAGATTTGCCTCAATTAAAAGCACTGAAATGAATTTATTAAAGGTTCTGAAGGTGGTCACTTAGGGGAATTCACCCAAAAGCATGGCATAATGACAACATCTTTGGAAAATTATAGAGCCTAAGGGGAACTACTTTAAAAAGGCAACATGTACATGCCGGCATTTTTGCCCCTTCACCTATGAAAATACCTCATTTTTGCTGAGTATCCCCTAGTGTGACTGCTGGAAGCACCAAAATATTTTCCTGTATCAGAGATAGCCCCATATGGAAATCTATGTGAATACAATTAATGAGCATCACCATATCTAAACCATGAGCTACTGTTTTTCTCTTTGGAAATACTAGATGCCTATGGATATCCACAGAGAACTGCTGAATTAGTGGAAAATTACTTGAAAATCTGTTAACAGACTACTGTGAAACTCAACTAAACGTTATCTTTGGGATTTGGGGCACAAGTGACAGAAATTAAGGCATATGTTTTCCATCCCTGCACCCTATCACGCATGCACAAAAAGAAGGTCCTTGTGACCTAAAAATATAGTCTGCAAATGTTCAAAGCCTGCTTGTCATTACATCTCCTCTGAAGATGTGCAGAGCTTGCACTTTTAAGTGCAAATGTCTAAAGGGTCTCCAGAATGGGAAGAGCCATATCTCAGCCAGGCTGGGTGCTGATGCCTGCACACTCCAGCTGGTGCCCTCCCCAGCAGACAGCTGTACCCACAAGCTGGCCTAATGAGTACCTCTTACCACCATCCCAAGACCAGGTCCACATACTGAGACAAGGGAGGTGCTAGTCTTGAGGAGCCAAGGGGGGTCTTTAGAAGGATAGGGGACCACTGGATAGAGAGCTGACAGAGTTCTGTGGCCACGCACATGGGCTTTGGAATCACACCTGGTTCCAAACTGGTCCTGCCACTCACTGGCTGTGTGACCCTGGGGAAGTCACTATATCCTTTCAGCCTCAGCCTCCTCAGCTGTGACATGAGAACAGTGACACCTCCCTTGGAGGGCTGGCATGGCAGTTAAATCAGAAAATGAATGTGGAGTAATTAGCATTGTCCCTGGCACACAGTCAACACGCCATGAAAACTGTTATTAGAATTGGAGACAAATTTTGGCATGACTGGGATGAGAGCTGTTTTAAGCAACAGAATTATTAACCCACCAACAGTGTTACTGAAACAGGCCAAGGAGCAACAGAATATATCCTGTAACTAATAACGCATTGACTGTGTCAATCAACAGGTCCTCACTTCCGTCTGCTCAGCAGGCCCCCACCTGTCTCCTGTCCATTTCTCAAGAGCCACACACTGGGAAAACAGCCCAATGAAAAAAAAACACACTCATTAGAATTGTGTCAAAAGTAGGAGTAAAATTGTTTTGAATAAGGTCTGAACTTGTGAGGCTCATGCTCAGACCATGGGCTCTGAGGCTCAAACATGTCCTTTCTACTTCTTTCTTGAGCACATTGCCATTTATTCTGTACCTGTTACATGCTAGGCATTGTGCTAGGTGCATGACAAGCATTATCTCATTTAATTCTTCCAAGGACATTTAAAGATGTTTTGCATATGAGGAAATGAGACACGGGGCACATAAGTTATGTGCCCAATGTCACACAGTCATTATACAGCAGAGCCAAAAATTGAATTGAGGTCTGTGCATCTGCAAAGCCCACACTCCCATTTCTGTCTCTTGCTGCCATGACCTCCACGCTAAACCATCTATAATGACCCCCCATAAAGCCAACACAATGTGCACTCAGAGAAATGAACATGAGTCCTTTCCCATCAGTACTTTAATGATGTTTCCTAAGCAGTAGCAGTTCAATTTCTACCTCCACAACGTTTGCCACATCCACATATCTTCCACTCACATTATCTTCCAAATCCTTTCATCAAATCATCTCACTTTTTTGACTGAACTTTATTGTAAAAGGAAATCTTTTGCATTATCACAGTTCATGTCACTTGCCATAATTAATTAAATTTTAAATACATAATCATAAAATTTAAAAAGTCATCTGAATATCACTTAAAATCAGCTTGTGCACTGCATACTACATACCATGTCTAGTGAAGCGCTGCTATAGACATCATTCTCTCAATGCATGTATATATTTATATATAAAAATATACATATAGAGAACTTTTATTATGGAAAAATTTTATGAACAGTTTCAAAACAAAAGTGTAAAGAGTAGTGTAATAAACCTGTGTACTGATCACTCAACTTCAACAATTACCAACTCAAGCCTACCCCTGTTTCATCTGTTCCCCAACCCACTCCCCTAACCTCCCTATTGTTTTAAAGCAAATCTGAGACACTGTATCATTTCATTCGCATACACAACATTCTTGATAACAGCAAACACATGAAGAATGTTTGCTAGATGCCAGGCAGGTAAAGCATAGCAAACACACACTCAAATATCTACAGTCACCACAAGCTTGAGACTCTTATCCCCATCTTAAAGGTGGAGGGAAAAGGAGAGTGGAAGCACAGGCACGAAGGCAAATTGCCCAAGGTCCCACAGCTGGGAAGTGGCAGAGCTGGGACTGAACATTCAGGCAGTCAATGCCCTTAACACACAACACTGTTTCCTGGCCTGAGTGAATGCAACATGATTCTCCCTTTGCATAGAGCTGGCCAGAATGAGTTTCCTGGAGTTGGTGTACAGAGCCCATAACCTTTGCTGTGCCATCTTGGCACATTGGCCACATCACCATCAGTTTACCAGAGAGGAGCTGCTGCCTTGAGACATGAGGCAGGAAGGGTAAACACTGAGGTCCCCTGCAGCTTCTGCTGAGGGCAGAATGTGGGGCCAGCATGTAGGGCACGAGCTCCTGGGCTGGGAATATTAAAGACAGTGTGTTGCCAATGAAGGACTGATACAGAAGTTGGCCCCTGATAATCATTTACTACTTGATGCCTGTTGCTTTTCTTTTCAGCCTACACCATCTTCACACCGGCACTGATTTCTCCAAGGCCTTGTTTCCTGAGAAGGTGGCTGCTGCCTAGGTTGGCCTTGACTGCGTTGGTCTGGAAACCAGGTCTCCTGAGGCTGCCAAGAGTCCCCTATTTCCTCTGACAGAGGGATCGGGCAGGGAGGAATGCCTTTTGTCTTGACTGAAACCCTCCACATTCATTTGCTTTCAGCAGCATGCAGGGTCCTGGTTTAAAGAGGGGGTGAGAAGGCTTAAATGTCTCCAAAGGTTTCTGAGACGTGGGATTTCTCAAGGGAGAAAGGGTGATGATTTCAAAAGGAATCAAAAGCACATGTACTGCCTTTCTCCACACATACAGAGTGACTTAAATATGAAGGGAAGAAAGCGTTAGGAAAAACAGTTTTGAGTTTCGTTGAACCAACATTGGAAAATTGCAGCAAGACCCTTTCCAAATCCAAAGCAGAACCGTATCCTTCCACCTCTGTGGAAAACTCTTCTGGTCTGGAAACCAGGTCTCCTGGGACTGCCAAGAGTCCCCAGCCTTGGCAGAATACCTCCCCCTACTTCCTCTGACAGAGAAGCAGATGGAATCAAAGCCATCCTCCCTAACCCAAAAGCCTACTGAAGAGGGGCAGGGAGACTGTGCAATTCCCCTCAGCAAAATCTTCTGTTTCCTTGTCTCTGGTGCCCAACAGAGGCCAGATCGTGTGCACGCCCTTGGCTGGGTAGGTTCCATTAGGAAGCAAGAAGCTAAACAGGTTCGGAGGCTCTCCAGGGATGTGTGGGGTTTGGGGGAGGATTTTGTATTCTAGTTTTCTAAACGAACCTCTCCCTTTTTCTCCTCCCTCTTCCAGACTCCAGTAACTATTCTATTCGCTGCTTCTATGAGATCAACTTTTTTAGATTCTATGTGAGGTCACCAAGCAAACTCAACCCAAAGACAATGCATGTTTATTGTAAGGCTGCATGTAGGTGCTCAGCCAGGCCCCACACAGAACAGGAGTTACCTTCAGGAGGCCACTGTTCTCCCACGGTTCTGACATTCTCGGGACCCAGTGTTCCTCTGTCTCCTCTGGTTGCTTTCAGCTGCCATGTCAATAGTCCCTGCAATCCTGTTATCCCATCGCTTCTAAAACTCTTGATTTCTGCCTTTTATCTGCCTGCCTGCTCTCATCTATCTCTCTTAGGTACCAAAGAGGAGAGAACCTGATTGGGCCCATTAACCACAATACCAAACCCTGAGTTTCTATTAAAGAGCATCCTGCAGCAGCCCACCTTGCTGGCCTATGAGGGGCTGCCTTTGGCTGAGCCTCAATGCCTGATCCAATCAGTTGTGGCCAGGAGGTAGAGACATACGGTAAATCTCAAGGCAACCAATATAGAAGCAACTATCTCCAGCCACTTTGTTTAGACCAGGGACATGGAGGCAGAAGGAGAATGAGGCATCCACCTCAGCTCCCTATGTTGCCCCAAACCTTGAAACAAAGGTCCAGAGGTCCTAGGCAGAGTATCAGAGGCTCTCAATGAAAGAACATCAGAGGCTAACAATAAAGCCTACAGCCTCAGAGAGGGGTGTATATGCCTGTGTGTGTGTGTGAACAGCAATGCTGATCTTTGATTAGGTAAACCTGTTTTGTAACATGGTCTAGTCTTTTAAATCCCAACTGTCATGGAGGCCTCTGCTTTCCAGGAAGTTATTCCCATCGGCAATTGTTTTTGCAATCATGGTTGTTATGAAATCCCTTATTTTGAAAACACATTTCAAAACAAGGCTTCTTACACATTCAGCTTTCTCTGGTCCACTAGGAGCAAAATGGCGCAGATGTTTCCCCATGGCCCATATACTTGTGTGTTATCCCGGCAGGCCATTCAAGTCCCAAAATCCATCTTGCAGTCACCACAGAAAAATGCAGAGACACATTGTAGGAGGATGCATGTCAACTCATCCCAAATACTCCCTTCAGCCAGGTCCCTGCCCCACACATGGCTGAGCCATGACACAATGGCCTGTTCCTCTGAGAGTAATTCATTATGTAATTAAAAGTGTTTTCATCAGAGTCAAGTTCTAAAGCAATCACTGGGATAATACCAATTAAGAAACACTAACAGAGAAGGAGCTGGGCCCTGATGTCAGGGGTCACGCCCTTATGAGTTTACATAAGTTTTCAGATGCTCATGCCAGGGACCCTGACAGAATGCTGGGTAAGAAACAAACAGCACATGCTCTTCAGGCTTCAACTGACCTTTCTGGAGAGGGTCTCTGCTTCCCATAAGCCAGGTTCACAAAGAACCGGAGTGAAATGATGGAAAGTAATGGGCTTTGAGATGACACCAACATGGATTTTAATCCCTGCTCCAACTGTTACCAGATGTGGGACCCTGGGCAAGTCAGGCAACCTCTCTGAACTTGTTTCTCCATCGAAGAAATGTGTATAATACTACCAGCCTCCCAGAGCCCTTTGACAGTTAAGAGATAAGATGTGCAAATGTTGGGAAACATTGGCACATAGTAGGCAGTCTGCACAGAAGCTTAATAATGTTATCATCTGCCTTCCAACTTCACTGTGAGTTTTGAGTCTAGCGGCCCTTCGGGGCATGGTCTGTCCAGGGGTCTCTGGAGAAGCAAAAGTCCTCTCCTCAGGCTGCTCAGCTATCACCAGCCACAGAGGGTTTTCCCCATCCCTCCTGGGTCCCATTCATATTGGATTTGGTTCAGAAAACTCCTCCTAAGCATAGGGCTTACTATGCTGCAAAAGCTCACTCTGAAAAGAGGTGATAGACAGGCAAGTGTCATCACAGCACCACCTGACCAGGGCAATGAGAAATGAAGGCACTGATGTTTTGGGAAGCACAGAGGCAAGATCAGGGAGAGCTTCCTGGAAGAGGAGACAGAGGAGTGAGATGAGAAGTTTCCAAGCAATGGGACGGGATGAGCACAGGCTGAGGTGATGAGGTGGGAGCTGTGGGCAAGACCAGGTCTCCGGCTGCAGAGTTAAGAAGCTCACTCTCCAGGAGCAGGTTTGAGAAGATGACTCCAGCCCAAGTAAGGAAAATGGACTGGACAGGTGAGACTCAGAGAAAGGCAGAGGCAGTCATCCAAGGAAGGAGGGCAGATTGGTGACCCACTGACAGCTGAGCCAGGCTTATCTGTACTGTGGAACCAGCAGGAAAAACCAATTTGACAAATAGAAAAACTCTCATGTCTAGGAATCAAGTTACCTAGCACGTAAGTTGGATATCCCACAGCCCTTTCCCTGGCTGCCCTCCTAAGGCAGGCCCCGTGGGCCAGCCAGGCTAACCCAGCCCAAGCTACCACAGCATGGGCTGTGTACTGCAGGGGCGGGGCACGGTCAGGGGAGGCCAAGATAGACCTCAAGAAACAGCAGGGGAAGCACTGCCACATCTGACCCAACACAACTGTCAACTGGCTAAGCGGTCCACTCTGTCAGGCCTAGGCCAGACCTTCCCCCATCTCAGAAATGACACAGGACTCTCCTTGCTATACTTCTGCCTGCCACTACTATGGGCTGAGTGAGCCCCCCACCCCTCAGCCAGGTACCCACTTGCTCATGCCTGATGACAGAAGTGCATACCACAGCCATCTAGGTTGTACGCTGTGTACCCTGATGCCCCACCCATGAACTTGGTGTCAGAAACTAGTTCCCTGGTGTCAATTTTCATGATTGATCATCTAATGACTTCAGCCCTTCTGTAAGGTCTCCCCACTGTGCCTCTAACCATGCTGAGATTCTAGAAGGTTCCCATGGTGACATGCTACAGGCCTGGCCTAGACTGAGAGGCCCTGGGGAGAGAGTCGCTATGGAGCCCCATGAAAATGGAGCCCAGGATGGAGCAGTGAGCAGCTCTCATTGGCTGGGTCAAGGAGTGCTTTGCACTCTCCATCCCTGCCTTCATCTGTGGCACAGTAAGATGAGCTGTACCCACAGCCCATGTGAAACCAAGCTGCCTGCCTCAACTCATGTTGCAAAAGGGAAAATGTACCCCATTAGAACCAGAAATACATAGTTTTTACATTGAGGACATTTAAAGAAACAGTGCCAGACCTGTGCAATTTAAACACACACATGCAGCCAGTCTTCTCCTCATTGCTCACTTCCGGACTCTGCCCTTCTCTCACCATTCCCCCATCCTGGACAGTGCTTCCCTTTCCTTTACTTTATATGAGCATTGGACAAGACTTAAGCTTCTCCTCCTACCTGAGACCTCCTTAACCCTCTGGACCACACTACCTTTTCCCTCTCCTAAGCTGCCACCAAACACACTCCTGAGTACTGAGTGTCAGCTGTTGGTCTCCTAGTGTATCCTGCCTGACAGCCTGATCTCCCTATATACTTCAAAGGTGTTGCATTTCCCCCTCCCCCTCGGAACCCGGCACAGAGCTAAGCACATAGTAGGCACTCCATGTAGATTAACTGCCAGCCTTGAGACTGCAGCCACAGGTAGCAGTTTAGAAAACATCTCTGAGAACAGCCAGGTCAGCCCCTTTCTGGGAGATGCAACAACCCTTGAGACACCAGAGCCAGGGGTCAAGGAAGAGGTCTGAGCCCCTCTTCAGACCCAGTGCCCTGGCAGAGCTATGGCACCTCAGCTGAACTTGCCCTTCACCACATTCCCACCCACTCATCCCCAGGCCAGGCCCCCAATCTCAGGCTGACCTTGGGGCTGTGTGCCAAGGAACTGACAACAGCACTGAGCAATCTTAGCCAAGCTCAAGTTCATGTGATAGACTATTACAGTAAGGGGGCTCATGGGAACTGGACAGGAGCCTCAGAAAAGGGGAGCCCAACACCGTTGAAGAAGGTGGTGGCCTTTCCATGAAAGTAGCCCCCAAGATAAAGACCAGGCCTCTGTCACCCTTGGCTCCTCACTCCTTATCATGCTGCACCTGCAATCAGCCAACCAATACATCCCGTCAGTGCCATCCAGCTCTATACCTCCACGGCCACAGACTTCCTTTCAGTCACCCAGGTAACCACCACTGCCTCCTCATGGCTCCAGCCCCAGCCTCACTCCCTCCATTCCATACTGTAAGCTCTCAAAAACTTAAAGCTGCCCCATCTCTATCCATAGAATGGAGTCTGAACTCCTTAGTCTTGCTTACAAGCCTGGCCTATACCCTGCGGGGCTAAGAACCTGCCTCTCTGTGCTGCCTCCATCTATGACTCGAGGCTCCAACTACATTGAACACTTGTAGGACCTTCACTGGGCCATATTCCATCTTAATTCGGGACCTTTGCAAAGATGCACAGACACTCAGATATACACAACTTCACCGGGTACTATCTCAATCTCTGCTTCTCAAATGTCCTTCCCTGAACCCCTGGTTGGACTGGAAGTCTCCCTTCTATGTCTTCCAGGGTTCCCCATGCTACCAAACCCTTCTCCTTGAGTTGAGCTCAGAGGAGTTAGAACAGATGACCAGATGACTGGTGGGCTGTGCTGGTCTCTGCCAGATGAGGACACAATCAAGGCTTTGGTCAAAGGCATGCCATCTGTGTGACCAGATCTGACTTCATTGGGCTCAGAGAACCAAAGGAACTGGGCTGGGCTAGGCAGCCAGGCTGCAGGGTTCCTTGTTCCAGAGAGGTGCCGTGACTAAAACTTCTCCCCACTCCTCAGTGCCTCCCTTCCTGCCTAGAGGACCCAGCCAGTTCCCACAAGGGTGTAACCAGAGCCTGCAGACTCCTGCAGAAACTCTACTAGATGTACAGTTACTGATAGGAAAGGCTTGAGAACATTCCGGAAAGAAGACATTCTTGGGCTAGAAATCCTATGTACTGTTAACCTTCTATGGGAAGAAGAAAGGGCTGTGGGTCATGCCAACACCCGGAAGTCTCCTTTGGGCATCCTGTTAATACAGTGGAGCTCCCCAGGAATGCATTTGCTGCTGTGCTGATCCAGAGGGGTACTCCACCAAACCACCTACCCATCCACCCCCAAGCAGCAGCCCCAGTCCAGGGGACCTTACAGTGTGCATGCCCCTGTGAGGGGCTCTTCCTCCTGACCCATGGGTATGGCTCAGCTCTCTGCTGGGCAGGGGGAAGTCAGCATGCTGGGTTTTTGTCTGCAGGAAAAATCTCCCACATCCCACCCATGGTCCACAAACAAGAAGCTCCTAAGCTTTCCAATGACCAGGATGGAGAGAGATCAGTTAGTCTCTGTAATGGTTTGTTTTATGTGTCAACTTGGCTGGGCCATGGTACCCAGATATCTAGTCAAACACGTCTGGTTGTTGCTGTGAAGGTTATTTCTAGAATGATGTTAACATTTAAATCAATAGACTTTGAATCAAACAGATTACCTTCCACAATGTGAGTGGGTCTCATCCAATCAGTTGAAGGCCTTACACTGACATCCCCCAAGGAGCAGAAAATCTGCCAGCAGACTGCCTTCAGACTCAGCTGAAACGTCAACTCTTCCCTGGATCTTTAGCCTGCAGCCTACTTGCTCTCTCTTCTCTGACTCTCTCTCCCCCCGCCTCTACACACACACACACACACACACACACACACACACACACAGTCATGCACTGCTTAACAGGGATACTTCAAAAGAAATACATCATTAGGCAATTTTATCATTGTGTGAATAGCATTGAGTGTACTTATACAAAACTAGGCGGTACAGCCTAGACAGTACACCATACATCTAGGCAATGTGGTATAAACTATTGCTCCTAGCTACAAACCTGTATAGCATGTTACTACACTGAATACTGCAGGTTATTGTAATACAATGGTAAGAATTTGTGTATCTTACACAAATACAATACATAGAAAAGGTACAGTAAAAATACAGTATAAAAGATTTAAAATTTTTGCTTACCCTGAACAGAGCCTGCAGGACAGAAAGTTGCTCTGGGTGAGTCAGTAAGTGGGTGGTGAGTGAATGTGAAGGCCTAGGACATTACTGTACACCTCTGTATACTTTACAAACACTGTACACTTAGGCTACACTAAATTTATTTTGTAATGTTCCCTCTTCAATAATAAATTACCCTTGGCTTACTGTAATTTTTTACTTTATAAACTTTTCAATTTTTTAACTTTTTGACACTTTTGTAATAACAGATTAAAACACACATTGTGCAACCATACAAAAAAATATTTTCTTTCTTTACATGCTTATTTTGTAAGCCTTTTTCTATTTTTAATTTTTTTAACTTGTTAACCTATTTTGTTAAAAACTAAGACACGAATACACACACAGGGTTAGAGTCACCAATATCACTGTCTTCCACCTCCACATCTTGTCCGCCTGGAAGGTCTTTAGGGGCAGAAACATGCACGGAGCTGTCGCCTCCTACATTGACAATGCCTTCTCCTGCAACTCCTCCTGAAGGACCTGCCTGATGCTGTTTTACAGTTATTTATTTTAATAGGTAGAAGGAGTTCTCTCTAAAATAATCGCATAGTATATTAGTATACCATAAAAGAATAGTATAGTAAATAGAGAAACCAGTTACACTTTTGTTTGTTATCATTATCAAGTATTATGTGCTGTATGTAATTGTTATGTACTAGGCATTTATACGATTGCCAGTGCAGTAGGCTTGTTTACACCAGCGTAACCACGGACACGTGAGTAATGCATTGTACTTCAGTGTTATGATGGCTACAGCATCACTAGGCAATAGGAATCTTTCACCTCCGTTATAATCTTATGGGACCACCATCCTATATGCAGTCCACTGTTGACTGAAACATCATTATGCAACGCACCACTGTGTGTCTCACACACACACACACATTCGACTGATTCTATTTTTTGGAGAGCCCCTAATACAATCTCCCTCCCTGCTCTGGATTCTACCTTGGCCACCCTTTCCTAAGGTGCATGGGCACATAAACACACACACACAATACCCAATCCCTGGGTAAACTTTAAGTCCTTATTCACCCACAGACACCTGTGGTAAGTCCCAATGATCTGTACAGTTGGAAGTGGGTGCAAGGTCCTGGGCAAGGTGCCCCCATGCCAGTCCTCCCTCAGACTGATTTACAGATGGCAACCTCCCTGAGGGCAGGCAGGTGGAGGAAGTGCTCTGCCACCTACTGAGTGCATATTCTTGAACATGTGACTTGACTTCTCTGAGCCTTAGATTTTTCTTCTGGAAAATGGGGATAATAATGCCACCTGTGTCGCTGGATTATTAGAAGAATGAAACGAAATAAAGTGCTTAACACAGCTTCTCGCTATGTCCAATAGGATAGTTGCAGTAATTCAAAAGTATTCCCATTTACGGTACACATGATGTCCACATCATCCAGTCTATACCCACAGACTGTTAAACAGGGCTTGTGGTTCTCCTCACAGAGGCCCCAGGAGAAGTCTCCATAATTGGTTTATTCCCACATAGACTGACCACTAGCAAAGCTTTCTCTTTATCTCCTTTGGCCCTGACTGCATCGTGCAGTAGCAGGGGGCTAACCCCATGCACCAGGGAGGAAAGTGAAGCAGAGGCACGGCCCATGATACATTCTTAATGTGAGATGAGCTGGAACCTGCAGCTCCTGGCTCCAACTCCTAAGAACTCCTCTACTCAACAGGGGTCTGCAGGTTCCCACTGGGTCCACTTGTACAGATGGGCCTGTGAGGCCACCTGTGCAGACCCAGCTGGAGGCAGCTCCCCGCACCCTCAGGAGAGGATTCCTTACCTCTAACCCAGACCTCCCTGCTCTGCTCAGCCTGCTTCTTTGGACTTAACCAGAGTTGCCACCCTTAACCACATCTATTCCATGTCTCTGTTCTTGTGCTCTCTCAAATATCCAGAGCCCAGTTTCTTTCCTTTCTTCTCTCTTAAGATTTATTTTCCAAGCTTCAGCCTCCCGAATCTGCCCTAGCCAGAATCTTCCTGGGACACAATAAAGACACCAAGAGGAGTTTTAACTTGAGGCTTGTGTAAAGACCCCCAAACACCAGATAAAAGAAGTTAATCCGGTATGTAGGACCTTGTTTGAACATGGAACTGGACCAACTGGAGAGGCAGGGTATGTCCGGAAGGACACAGGCACTGGCGGTCAAGAACCTGCCTTCCAGTCTTCTGTCTCCTACTAGCCAGGTGGCCTCAGGCAACTTATTTTGCCTATCTGTGCTTCAGTGTCTCCATCTGTGAAATAAATGAGTGAGTTGGATAGAGTTGGATAATTTCTAACTTCCTGAATATCTAGGATTCTCTGACATACTGGTTCATTCTGATATACAAGTTATCACTTCCATAGGGAAGAAATCTACCTCATGAGTGTTACTCTTGTCCCAGGTCTCTGGCAGACATCACTGCTTGACAGCAGTATTCTTTCCTCTCAGATCCAGCTTCAGAGGCTTTCTCTACAGAGCACTGGAGTAGCTACTACCAATCAACCAGTAAACATGCAAAATACAATTTGTTTGTATTAGAAACATTCAAGCCCCTGAAAGCTTGTCTTCATCAGGTTCCCCCAATACTGCTCTACTCAGGTGTGGGGCCTGCTGGGGCCCTATAGTGTCTCCGAAGCTGGACTTCAGGATTCACCAGCCTCCCACAGATGCCAGAACCATCAGGTGAGCTGGACCTGTCCTGGTCACTCCATAACTCCCTGGCATCTGGTGCCCACAACACAGGGCCCACAGAAGCCTTGGAAGATGTCTCAGAAGCAGAAACTTCTATCCTAAGGAACAATTCCAGAGAAGTGGAGGCACAAAGTGTGGGCCAGGGCATTACCAGACCCACCCCGGGGCTGCCCAACACACACACACGCACCCCACCCTCGCTCTCTGTTCAGCTCAGGTATTCACATGTGCACACTCACACATACCGAGAAGAGCTTCTGGGTGAAAACGTCCTGCAACAGTGCCATCTAGTGGGAGCCAGGGTCTGTCCTGCCCTCCGTGGTTTCCCCTGTGAGCCCCAGGGAAATGAGCTTAAGATCTAGGGATGTGAAGGTTGCGGCTGCTTCTTGTGAAGAAAAATACAAAATAAGTAATGACAGGAGGCTCTGTCTACCTCGGGATCTCTCACCGCCCCCCTCAATTCCCACCTGTACACAAGGCTAACTGGCCCCACCACCACCATCCCTCTATCTACCACACATCCCAAATATCTGCTCTTTGCCTTCAGCCCTGTGAAATTCTGCCCCCGGAGTCCTGCTACAGCCCCTTCTACCCCAGCATATGGTTTCTGATTCAGTCACACATTTCCAAGAAACATGGGCAGGACTCCAGCCAGATTCCAACCCAGCTATTCCCTAGTTTTGTAGTTTCCTGAATCTGCTCCTCAGTTTACTCTTCTGTGAAATGGGAGAATGCCTTTATGACTAGGCTGTTGCGAAGATTAAACAGTCTCTTTCGGAGGGTCTCTGGCTGTGATGCCTCAAAAATCCCAGCAGCACCAAGGAAGTTCACGGCTCTAAGGTGCTCCAGAAGGCTATTTGCTAGAGGCCAGGGTAGTTCTCAACCCTATAGGGGCTGGAAAACCCAGACAGTCCCTCTCTCCCAACACTGGGAACTTTGCCCCATCCCTCTTACATGGGGGGTAAGACAGCATCCTTTTAAATTATTAAATATGACACAGGCTTCTGACCAGGAGAACCTCTCTTTGCCTTTTAGTGGCTATGGGAAGATCTGTCAGAGCTAAATGCTTTCAGGCTGGGTGCAGTGGCTCATGCCTGTAATCCCAGCACTTCGGAAGGTCAAGGCGGGAGGATCGCTTTGAGCTCAGGAGCTTGAGACCAGTCTGGGCAACATGGCAAAACCTCTTCTCTACAAAAAAATACAAAAATTAGCTGGGCATGGTGATGCAGTCCCAGCTACGCGGGAGGGTAAGGTGAGAGAATGGCTTGAGCCCAGGAAGTGGAGTTTGCAGTGAGTTAAGATCGTGCCACTACACTCCAGCCTGGGTGACAGAGTGAGATCCTGCCTCAAAAAGAAAGAGAGAGAGAGGGGGGGGGGGAAGAAGAAGAAGAAAGAAGAGGAAGAGGAAGAAGAAGAAGAAGAGGAAGAAGAAGAAGAGAAAGAAAGAGAAAGAAAAGAAAAGAACTTAACACTTTCAGGTTCAGATGTTTCCAGCCAGTGTAATCGAACAGAAATACTGTTACTGATCATGGCAGAGGACTCTAAGAGGAAAAGGAACGTTACTAATCCCTTGTCAGTAAAGGAGGCTTTTCCCAGGGGTCTGGGAGACCAGCTGTGCTCACAGGGCTTTTGAAAGGTAACCAAGGAACAAAGAGGCCCTGGAACCCAGGAGGCTGCTGTGGCTGAACAGGAGGAGATGGGACAGTGTCGCTGAGTCTGCAGCCTAGGGCTGATGACACCCCAGGCTCCAGAATACAGTGTCCAGCCACCCTGCCTGCTTGCAGAGGAAATGAAACCCTGTCCATTCTCCATACCTGTAGGAAGGGGAAGAAGCCTCAGATGGTGCTCCTAAATGGCTTGTGTTTCCCAGGGAAGGACCACTGGATCCTGAAGCAACCAAGTCCAACCTCAACTTGAATGCTCATTCGTTCGCCGCATGGGTAGGGGCACAGAACACAAACAGCTTCTCAAAGGGAAGCTTCACAGCTAGGCAAAGGCTGAAAGACACCTCCTGAAAGTGAAAAAGTAACCAGCAAATCTAATAAAGTCAGCCCCCATGAGAAACCTGCAAAGAAACCAATTTGACATGAACAGCAACAGCCAGGCCCTTCCTGGACTGGGGGCAGGTGCCAACAGCCTCAGAGTCCTGTGGGCCACAGGCCAAGAGCATCAGAATCTGGCAGAAGAGACAATTCCTCTCTAGACTTGGCAGGTCCAGTCTCCCAGTGTGAACCTGCCTTTTGGCCTGAGAGCCGGCAGCCCCAGCCGACATATACAGTGTCCTCGCCTCTACCTGAACTTAATTCAAACCATTCTGCTCAACTCTAATTTGGAGCTTTCATTAGGTTTTAGGTTACTCTATATATGGCACAATAGAAATATTTTTTCAATGTTAAATTAGAAACATACCACAGGAAGATTTTCTTAAAGCCTTTTACAACACTGAAATGTCCTCAACTCTGCAACCAAAATCTAACCAAGGTAACCTTCACAGGAGAGACTCTGATATCAAGAGAGGTATATATCTTCTGGAATGCATTTTTCTTCCCCTTTTCCCAAAGCAGTCAGCAATATTTCTCTAATCAGTCCGGGTTGTGCTGGCATTGAAAGTAGGTCTACTCTGGGTGGGGCACAGTGGCTCACACCTGTCATCCCAACACTTTGGGAGGCTGAGGCAGGTGGCTCACCTGAGGTCAGGAGTTCGAGACCAGCCTGACCAACATGGAGAAACCCTATCTCTACTAAAAATACAAAATTAGCTGGGTGTGGTGGTGGATACCCATGATCCCAGCTACTCGGGAGGCTGAGGCAGGAGAACTGCTTGAACCCAGGAGGCAAAGGTTGCAGTGAGCCAAGATCGCACCATTGCACTCCAGCCTGGGCAATAAGAACAAAACTCACCTCAAAAAAAAAAAAAAAAAAAAAAAACTAGGTATACTCTAGGTATACTCTAGGGGTAGTCCCAGGAGAAATAACAGCAGATATAGGCAGAATAAAATCACCATGCCTCCTGGCCTTTCAAATAAACATGTCCATCACTACCATCTGCCACTATAAAGTGAGGCCTGGAGAGAAGGTCGTGCTCCGGATGGATCAGGCTAGGGTTCCTTGTTTGCCTCACACTTGAGGCACACTGTACAGACCATTCCTGTGGCAGGAGTAGGGTAGAGACCAGGACTCAGATGGTCTGAGCTCCAGGTGACCCAGAAGTGCTTACGCTAAGAAAGGTTTGGGCTACCCTGCTAAGAACAGCTCCTCCACCTAGCATTCCTCACATTCTTAGATGAGGTGCTCTGGGAGCTCATTTGCATCCTGGCTGTAGCCCTGCTGGACATCACAAGGACGGCCTGTTGAATGGACATGGACTCAGGCATACGATCTGGCACATGGCAGAGTCTAATACCTACTTTGACATTTTGGACCCAACTTGGAATTTTTGAATGTTGTAGTTGTCTTTTGGGAAAAAATCAAGGCAATGAATAAGAGGCAGCTGATAAATGCAGGGGGAAGGAAACATGGCAATCATGAGAATATGCCTATATTTGACCCATACAGAGCAATCTAATTTCCTTGAATTAAACCAGGAAACCCTGAACTCTAAAGCTCTCACTCTTCCAAGGTTGCTCTTCATCCCTGTGATATGACCCTTTTCTCAAGGGCAGGCTGACCAACTCGATGCCACTGTTACCACAATAGAGGCAGTACAAGCACAGGGCCAGGAGGACAAATGGCTCTTCTGGAGAACTGGGGCAGGGTGGGTTCATTCCTTAGTGCACTGGGTAGGATGGGGCTGTGTTTGCTACCAACTCCATCAGCCAACTGGTCAAGTGACAAATAACGAATGGAATAAAAACAATCTGGCCCCTCCAAGCCCGGAGCCTGAGGTTGCATAGGCACCTCCAAGAGGTCCCATTTGAGGATGTGCCCAGCACACAGCTCTGCCCATGGCCCTTCTAATCCTGGGGCTTCCCATATGCCACAGTCAGTGCTGGGTCTGGTCCCTACTCACTGCTGTGGGTATGGATCTTGGTGCTGTGGGAGGCTCCTGCGGGGCCGTGGCCACTACACCCTCATGGAATGGTGAGGGATGTGCACAAGCCATGGGCCTGAAGGCTGTGTCACTTGGACACACATTCCAGGAGGAATTCCAAGAGGAAAAAGGCTTTGGGCTGGGAAAGACATAAAGAGTTCCCAGATCCCTTTGAAATCCGGCACTAGACAAGGATGCCCTCTCTCACCACTCCTATTCAATATAGTACTGGAAGTTCTAGCCAGAGCAAACAGGCAAGAAAAAGAAATAAAGGGTATTCAAATAGGAAACGTGGAAGCCAAATTGTCACTATTTGCAGACGACATGATAGTATACCTAGAAGACCCCATCGCCTCAGCCCAAAAACTCCTGAAACTGATAAGCAACTTCAGCAAAGTCTCAGGATATAAAATCAATGTGCAAAAATCACAAGCATTCCTCTACACCAATAACAGACTTAAAGAGAGCCAAATCAAGAACCATTCACAATTGCTACAAAAAGAATAAAATACCTAGGAATACAACTAACAAGGAACGTAAGGGACCTCTTCAAGGAAAACTACAAACCAGAGCTCAACAAAATAAGAGAGGACACAAACAGATGGAGAAACATTCCATGTTCATGGTTAGGAAGAATTAATATTGTGAAAATGGCTATACTGCCCAAAGTAATTTACAGAATCAACACTATCCCCATCAAGCTACCATTGACTTTCTTCACAGAACTGGAAAAAACCACCATGAACTTCATATGGAACCAAAAGAGAGCCCACATAGCCAAGTCAATTCTAAGCAAAAAGAACACAGTGGGGGGCATCACACTACCGGATTTCAAACTATACTACAAGGCTACAGTAATCAAAACAGCATGGTACTGGTACCAAAACAGAGATATAGACCAATGGAACAAAACAGAGGCATCGGAGGCAACACAACATATCTACAACCATACAATCTTTGATAAACCTGACAAAAACAAGCAATGGGGAAAGGATTCCCTGTTTAATAAATGGTGTTGGGAAAACTGGCTAGCCATGTGCAGAAAGCAGAAACTGGACCCCTTCCTGACACCTTACATTAAAATTAACTCCAGATGGATTAAAGACTTAAACATAAGACCTGGCACCATAAAAACCCTAGAAGAAAATCTAGGCAAAACCATCCAGGACATAGGAGTAGGCAAGGACTTCATGACCAAAACACCAAAAGCATTGGCAACAAAAGCCAAAGTAGACAAATGGGACCTAATCAAACTCCACAGCTTCTGCACAGCAAAAGAAACAGTCACTAGAGTGAATCGGCAACCAACAGAATGGGAAAAAATTTCTGCAGTCTACCCATCTGACAAAGGGCTGATATCCAGAATTTACAAAGAACTCAAACAGATTTACAAGAAAAAAAACAAACAAACCCATTCAAAAATGGGCAAAGGATATGAACAGACACTTTACAAAAGAAGACATACAAGAGGCCAACAAACATATGAAAAAATGCTCATCATCACTGGTCATTAGAGAAGTGCAAATCAAAACTACATTGAGATACCATCTCACGCCAGTTAGAATGGCGATCATTAAAAATCTGGAGACAACAGATGCTGGAGAGGATGTGGAGAAATAGGAACACTTTTACACTGTTGGTGGGAGTGTAAACTAGTTCAACCATTGTGGAGACAGTGTGGTGATTCCTCCAGGCCTTAGAAATAGAAATTCCAATTGACCCAACAATCCCATTACTGGGTATATATCCAAAGGACTATAAATCGTTCTACTATAAGGACACATGCACACTAATGTTCATTGCAGCACTGTTTACAATAGCAAAGACCTGGAACCAACCCAAATGTCCATCGATGATAGACTGGACTGGGAAAATGTGGCACATATATAGCATGGAATATTATGCAGCAATCAAAAATGATGAGTTCGTGTCCTTTGTAGGGACATGGATGAATCTGGAGAACATCATTCTCAGCAAACTGACACAAGGACAGAAAATGAAATACCGCATATTCTCACTCATAGGTGGGTGATGAAAAATAAGACACAGGGAAGGGAGTACCAAACACTGTGGTCTATTGGGGGGAAGAGGGGAGGGACAGCAGGGGCGGGGGGAGCTGGGGAGGGATAGCCTGGGGAGAAATGCCAAATGTGAGTGAAGGGGAGGAAGGCAGCAAAACACACTGCCATGTGTGCACCTATGCAAATGTCTTACATGTTCTGCACATGTACCCCAAAACCTAAAATGCAATAAAAAAAAAAAAGAGTTCCCAGAGAGACAGGCCTGGAGTTGGGCCTTGAGGGATGAGCAGAAAGGGGAAAGTATTTAAAGCAAATGGTATTCAGCTGCTGCTAAGACATGAGAATAGAGATGACACAGTATGTTCAGTGACAGCCACTGTAGGACAAGGCTTGTCCTTAGTGAGGAGTAGGAATAAGAAAAATTTCATCCTCCCAACTTCATTCCCTGGGTGTGCCTGCATCGCTGAGCGTTCCTTGAGGGGTATCTTCAGATCTGAAGGCCACCTGATGGAGACAGCAGGCTGGACTGCTGGAGGAGGGCTGAGCCTTCCCTCCTGGCCTAGGCTGAAGGCTCTCACAGCAACTGAAGACTTGGGAGAAGCTGGCTGGTCCCATTGCCCTCTCCCCTACAATCTTGGGTGGCTGCTTCTCCCACTGATAACTCCCTGAGATCAGGTTCGCTCTGCCCTGCTTCCAGACATAGGGGTCAAAGTGAGCCCTGGGCCTTGGGCATGGCCCCCAGATGCTGAGCAGGTTGAAACCCAGACTGAGGCCCAGCCCCCTGCCTGCCCTCGGCCTTGGGAATACCACTGCACAGGACTGGAAACCCAGGGAGCCCCACTACATTAGAAGGTGGGGGATGGAGCAGCTTCAGACCCCTAGTGTCAGGAGCAAGTGCTGGTCTGGCTTTCACCTGACTGCTACAAGAGAAAAACGCCAAAGGTCTGAAGTGGCCCATGGCAGGCACAGCAGCCCCCCAGCTTCTGGGATCTGCCAGGCCTCAGTCTCCACAGCACCATTCTCCCTTAACTACACTCAAGCAGCATATCTGTTAACTCAGCTCACACTCCTCCAGTCAGTCCTTCCTCTCCTTCTCTATCAGCACAAAGGGGCACCTGGGAGCTCATCTGGGCTGCCTCATATGCTGGGTGCTCAGCCCAGCTCCTCCACCTTGCTCTGCCCTAGGCAGGCCCTGTCAGATCCCACTGCATGGAATGAAGGTCAAGAGCACTGGGGCCCAGTCCCACTCAGCTCGGAGCCCCCAGTGACCAGCACAGGACACTGGGAAGGGACCATGAGTCAGATGAGACCAAACCAGCTCCTGCTCCCAACAAAATCTATCTGGGTAAGCTGTTGCTCCTTTGTGTACATATTGAGGGCTGAACAGATTCCCACTGCCCAGGAACGTCCTGGCTTATACCTGTTATCTCTGCCAAATTCACTCTCAAAAGGATTCCACTTGAGATGATAAGTTATATGGTTATCCTGTTTTACCACTTGCAAGGCTAGTGAGTGGTCAAGACAGGATTAGAACCCAGATCTGGCTTCAAAGCTCAGGTCCTGCCTACTTAGATGTGACAACTAGCAAAGGCTTGGGGAAGGCAGAGGGGAAGAAATCTGAGTGGTGCTTCCATAAAGAGGAGCCTACAAGAAGCGCAGACAGGAACAGGGAAGATGTTGGAAGATCTCCTGTGGCCTGCCACATGGCCGCAGGCTGTAACAGATGAGCAGGAGAAGGAAGAGCCTAAGGGGCAGAAGAATACTGCTGCAGAGGTGGCAGGCAGCTTGACCCTCAGGACTGGGAGAGACAGCCTTGAAGACTCTGCCAGTGATCCCTGGCTTAAATGCTAAGATGAGAAGAGACGTATTTTCAAGTAATGGTCTGTTGTCTTAAAATATCTCCACTTTGGCATGAACGAAGAGGTTTGATCTCTGGTTAGAATCTGGCTATCTAGGACAGCAATCAAAGCCAGACATGACAAGTGCTTAAAAAGCCCCTGGTTGGGTGGAGGACAACCCGTTCTTCCTCTGAAGCACTATGGACATCTGCTGGGCAGGTCACAGGCAGGCCAGCGCAAAATGTGCAGCATGGAGTCTCAGGGAGGCCTGCAGTGGGGGGTGCTGCTGCACTAGGAGTTTAGGCATCAGCCCCTGGAGCTTGCGGCGCTGGACCACAGAGTAAACTGTGAGGGTTCCCAGGGCAGGGGTACCGTGTGGGAAGGGCCGAGGGCACGGGCTGAACATCTTGGCCTCAGAGGAAGTGTCACAGAGCCCAAGGAGGCCCCTAAGCCGTCTTCCCTGCTGCACCCTGCCTCCATCTCAGCTTAGCTCCTCTGAAAGGTCTTCTGAAATCCCACCGCTAAGTGGCATCAGGATCCCCTAAATTTAATCAGAACCCCCTGTCATACCGTATCATAGAATCTGTAATATTCTTTCAGCCAAGAAATCTTATCACAATTTATAAATAGAAATGTGTTTGTTCGTTTATTATCTGATTGTCCCCACTACACTGGAGGTTCCAGAGGGCAAGGACTGTGGCTGTTTTATCTCGCAACCTATCTCCAGTATCTAGCACACAAAACAAACATTTGCAGAGACGCCGAAAGCATGAAGACGTAACTGAAATTCCACCATGAGAACATTGTTCCTTTTGGTTCTTCCACCTATTCAGGCGACCCACTTTCACTGAGCACCTACTGTATGCCAGACCCAAAGCTGGGAAAAATAAGGTTTAGAACAAAAATTCTTCCAAGACACAAATAAAATACCCACAGTAGAGTTTGTCTCTAAGATACTACCAGTTATATGAGTAGGAATTTGTTTGGCCAGTTGCTTTCCAGAGGGATAGCTGGTTCAGAAGAGGGCTTGGAAAGAGGGAACGCTGGCAGAAGACCGAGAGAATTCTGGATGTGGGGACATGGAGAAAGAAGACAACCCTGAACGTGGCTCTGGGCAAAGGTGAGAATCTGGGTGCTCTGGGAGTAAACAGGAGGTGCCAAGAGGCAGGGCAGGGCACACAAAGGGAAGGACCACACACAGAAGAGCCACCTCACCTTAGCTAACATCACCTCCAGGACAGGCAGTGCATTACGTGTTTTCTACACATCAGCCCAATCAATCCTCATAGCCACACCAAGAGTTAAGCAGTATTATCTCATCTCAGAGGGGCAGCTATGGCCAGAGGAACCGAGTGGCCTGTCAAAGGACACAGGTGACTTGGATTCAAACACAGGCCTGTCGGCACTCAGCCCTTCCCCAGCCCACAGCTGCTCCCAGGGCAGGCCCCATCCAAACTCTGTGTGGGGACCTTCATGTCAGTCATTACAGGCTACAGCACAGCTTCTGATGCTGGCTGCAGGAAAGTGTGCTTGGCTTTCTCCACAGAGAGCAGGAGGAGCCGCCCCCTCCTGGGCTAATCTTGCCAGTCAAGGCCTTGGGCCTTGCTTCACAATCGAAAGACCTTGAGAATAAAGGGGCAGGGGTGAAGAAATAGATAGTTCACACACTCTTCACCAACTGCTCTTCCCAGCTTGGGGTAGTGGTCAGCGCTGGTCACTAGCCATATCAAAACCAAAGGGCTGGAGGTGGGGGAAGACCCCAACATGAAGGCCAGAGCCTAGAGGCCCCATTGGTCAGAGAGGGAAGGTTGCTGGGAGGAATGGTACATAGCAAAAAACAATCCCTTTCCCTCCACTCCCTCCACAGAACTCCTGCCCCTTCTCAACCCCGCCAGCCACACACAGGCAGCTCTGATGGCAGGGGTAGCAGCAGGACAAGGTAGCTCTCCACTGTCCTAGTGTTTGATGAGAATGAGCAGACAGGCCAGGCCCCAGCTCCCAGAGGGGCTATCAGCATGTGGGGACAGCAGAGGGGATGCTCAGGGAAGCTGGAGCTCAGAAAAATCAACCCAAGGACTGAGCAGCGTGGCCAGATCCCACGTTTTACTGCTAGGGAAGCCAAGGCCACCCAAGGAAGGAATGTTGTTCCAGCCACAGAGTGAGAGAGGCTGTTCTGGAGCAGGGCCCTGAGGCCTGGATACCTCCACACTGTTCTGCAGATGGTGTTTCTCACTGTCTGATGGTATCCCAAGCCCATTCCCTCCAAATCCACTAGGTAGAATCAGGATGAAGAAGGTATGAAAAGGATGTGGGGGGCTTGAGTAGCCCCAAAGATGTGTCTCTCCCTCATCCCCAAGATCCTGTGATTTGACCTCTTCCTCCCACATTCCATGGGTGTGGTCATGGACTGGAAGCTGAGTTCTGAGTCCCACCCACACTTTGTCAGGCACTGGCAGAGAACAAACGGGAGTCCAGAGGAGGGGTGGAGAGAGCCCAGGAGCTTGCAGTATGCAGACCTGTATTTAAATTCAGGCTCTAAACTTGCTGGTGCTCTGCTCTTAAGTCACCTGGGCTGTTTCCTCATCTGTAAAATGGAGGACAGTAACAGCACTTGCTTCAAAGGACTATGAAAGAACCCAACAAGCCACATGCCAGGAGCAAACAGCAATGTGTTCCTCCTTTTACTTTCTACGAAGAAACTCCCCTTCCCACCCACCCATGCAGTCCGTTAACGTCCAGCAAACACCTCAACAGATTCTTCCATCAGTCACAACTTGGCTTCAACATATGAGATCAAGATCCAATAACAATTAAAAAAAAGAATCCAACACAAGCACATCATTGTTGAGCCCGTCTGTGGGTCAAGTCATACAAGAGGTGTGAGGATGCTAATAATCTGGTTGGGGAGACCACGACATCAGCAGGCATATAGCAGGGCCTTCAGGAAGCTGACCAATGGCTCACATAGCCAGTTGACAGTCACTTTTATTCTCCCATTTTCACAATAGGCTGTCATACCCGGAGAATATGGGGCAGAGACTTAGAGGGACTTCCTTGAGGTCACCACATCAGGCTGGTGCCAGAGATCAGGGCAGAATAGATTTATTAACAGACTTATCCCGGGCTTCGAGATCAAAATTGCTTGAAGTCTCATCAAAAAGGCTGTGTGACCTTGGGCAGGATATTTAACCTCTCTGAACATCGGTTTCTTCTGCAAAATGAGGTGACACCTTTGTCCCAGAATAGAAGTGAGGGCAAGTGTGGTGTGAGGCACTTGGAGGGGCTTAGTGCCTGCCCACTGTAACCCCATCTAAAGTAGCCAGAGAACAGTGACACAATAAAAAGGGATGAAGTGCCGGACAGCGAGGCTCAGTTCTAGAATGTCCTTAGGAGAGCATCAAGAGGATAGAAAACCACACGGGAGCTTGTTTTTAAAGACAAAGAAAAATATGATTAGGCAGGCCTAAGAATGCTGTTATAAAAGAATGAAAATATTTTCCTTACCAGGGCATTTGCATGTCAACAGCTGATAGGGAGGTGGGAGCAGCCACCACAAGGCCACCAGGCACCTCCAAGAACACAGTGTGAGGATCCTTGCAGAGGACCCACAGCTAGGACCAAGCAAGCCCCAGAGGCCAACTGTGGAAGGGAGCTGTGTTGTCTTAGGGCCTCCATTTTCCAGCCTGTGAAATGGGACTGCCCAATGCGGCCAGGGTCCGGCCATGGCTCCTCTCTCTCTGTCCTCTTGGTAACCTGGACTACAGCAGCTGTAATTACCATCTTAAGGTCAGGCAGAGGGAGCTGGTATAGTCAGGATCAGAAAGGTTATAGATTGCTCCTGAAGTCACACAGCTGAGAGAGGTGCAGCGAGGCTGGACCAAAGCCAGAGCGGACCCACGGTGCCACACAGCGTCCCCATCTGTGGGGACTTTGCATTCATTCCACACCATGAGCAGCACTGAGATAAGCCAGACATCCTCTGGCCCATGAGCAAGCTCTCCCAGCACCTCCCACCCACCTCTCACTTGAGGGCCAGCCTCCCTGGTCCTATCAGCTCCACCTCTCTCCCTGCACCCGACACAACATGTGGGAACTTTCGTTTGGTCCTCGCCCCTGCTCCCTCTGCTCAGGCCATCATAACCAGTTTCCTGATCCTCTCAAATTCCTTTCCTTCTCGCACCTTCTCTTTCCCACTAATGCTGGCCTGGCCCAACTCCCTTCGCCTGGTTCCTGGATCACAGCAAGCACCCTCCCAACCTTGCATACCCTAGCTTTCTGCCCCTACCTGATGCCCCCACCGAAATCAGCTTCTGCAGCGCACCATTAAGCTATGGCCCCTTCCACACACACACCAACCCCCACTTCGAATCCTCCTACACATCCCCATACCTGCCAACTACCTGATACAGTTCATAGCTTTTCATACGTGCATACAGCCTGTCACTATACCAACCTTATTCCCAGATGCACACAGTAGGTGCTCAATATATGCATGTTGATGATGTCTACTTTTGCACATTGGTCTGACTTACATCACTGGCATACCCTTTTGTTTGCAGGTTCTACCCAGAGCTCCTAGGGTCTGTGACCCAGCAGGGGTCAGGCCCACAGTGGGTGCCCCACAGCACACTCTGATCCATCCTGTGTCGCACCAACTCCTGTGTCTTCCAACCAGGCCTCACAGTGGATCACACCCGCTCTGAGGGGAGTTCACAGTTTAGCTAAAGGGACTCAGAGAGGGCCCTCCCTTGTCCCAAGAGGAGAGCCCCACTCCCCTTTTCCCAGCCTAATTTACCAACCTCTGAACCCTAGGACTGCAGGGTGCTCCACCCCCACTCCACCTTAGGACACAGACTTACAAAACTGAAAACACTTCTGTGTCCTCAGCATAAGCTTAGGAAGGAAACGGGCTCTGCCAGGGCCACAGATCAAATTTTGGTTGTTCTGACCCTTTCCGTTACCCTATCCCATTTCTCTCCATCCAAATCCCTTGGAGGAGATGACAATTCACCCTGAGTCCCTCAGAGGACCACCAGCTGCACATCCTAACAATCAGGAAGGTACAGTACCAAAGGCCTTTCCATGACTTCTCCAGTTTTCCCAGGTCCACCTCAGAGGGACTCTGTCAGGTAAGCACCACCCAGGAGCAGCTGCAGGTGCTTGAAAAGGCCTCCTTGCTGGTGCGATGATGACCAGGGGACAGGAGCAACACTGTCTGGGAGCACAGATGCATTCCCCTCCCCTCCCTGCAGCTGGCCCCTGGGTAGCACTCCCAGGGTGTTAGGGGAAGGATCTATGAGAGAAGCTGCCTATTAAAGTGAGCAAGGGCTCTGGGCAGGAGGACTCTTGTTTACCCTTTCTGTGCTCCGCATGCAGTCACAGGCAAGAGAGGAATTGGGAGATGCTCTGAGTGTTTCAAGATATTCAAGTAATGAGATTTTCCTGAGCAACAGCTGCCACTGTGACACTGATAGCAAGTGCCCAGGCCCAAGCTGTGCAGATTAGAACTGGGCCCCTGACAGCTTACAGTCAGGTGAGCACAGTCAAGCAGGCATTTCTGCTTCAGGCAGCAATCTAGGTCTTCGAGGATCTGGCTGGAGGACCTGAAGGCCACCCTGCAGGAATCTTCGTCACTGCCATGGTTTTCAGGCTACTGGTCTGCTGTGCTCCAGGCCTTGTGCTAAGTATTGACGTTCCAGATGTAAATGAGATGTGGGTGCCATTCCCACAGAGTGTAGGCTGGTGAAGGAGCCCAGCCCCACGTCCATGTGCAGAGGGCTGTCAGTGGGCTCGAGGTGCAGGCCACTGTGCCTGCCCACTCTACGCCCTTCTGTGGGACTCAACCAGCACAGAACCTCTGCTGCCTGGGCTGCCACATGGCTTCACCAGCCCAGTCCCAGCTGACTGGACCAGGGTATATACTCCCCTTTTTACTAGCCAAAAGTGGCTAGTAAAAAAATTAAGGGTCCAAGAAGTCTGGCTTAGAGAATTGGGATTTGAAAAGCAATTGAGTGAAAGTGGAGAAGGCTGTGGAGCCAGCTGAGGTCAGAGAGGCCTGGACAGCTACACACAAGCCGAAGAAGCAGAACCTGTGAAAGGCCTGGGCTTAGAGAAACAGAGGGCCAGATGGTGCTGACTCTAGGACCAAAGAGGCCAGAGGGGTCAGGGCAGGGCTGTTGAATGTCCAAGGGGCTGTTGAAATCTCAACAAGTCTGAGGCCAGACTGGGAACATAAAGCATCTTCAGGACACGGGGCCAGAGCTCAGCATCTTTCAGTCCATGGGAAGAAACACTGACCTGGCCAGTTCAAGGTCTCGTGCTAAAATGATGACAACTTGGCCTATGCCCAAGGATCCCACAGTCTGAAGGAGGAAGTGAAGATCAGTCTGATGATGGCAGTACAGGGACCAGGGCTGTGAGAGAAGGAAGCCCCAGAGGCTGGGGTTGGGATCTGGAAGCTCATAGCAGGTAGGCAGGCCAGTCTGCTTTCCACAGGGAACTTCATCTCCAAGTTCAAAGCTACCTTGACAAAGGGTGGTCCTAGATATGGACCAGGTTCACTTGGTAATAAATGGCTCTGCTTGCATGGCAGAGCCCAGGGATGCGCAAACAACTAGTTCATTCAGGCCCCCAGCAACCTCAAGAGGCTGGTTCCTGTCCAGAAAGACACTCTGCCTGCCTACCCATTCATCCGGCAGTGGCCAAGGCAGCTCCTCGAACAGCCTAGCTCCAGCCTGCACACTGACTGCAGGCACAGGAGTAGAGCATTTGGAAAAACCCAGTCAAAACTATCTCTACGGGGCCTATAGGAGAGGAGGAAGAATAAGTGACTGACACTCTTGGATTCAGATTCATAATCTGAAAGGGAACACAAGCTGCTCCATGCAGTTGTTCTCAGGATTACATGAGAACACGCAGGCAGAGCTAGTTTCAGGACTGAGCATCCAGTAAGTGCCCCACTGCCATGAGCGGGCTGGCCTGGCGGTTCTGCCCTCCACACTACAGCCTGTGTCTTCTCCTTTGCATCCCCACCCCAAAGGTTTGTAGAGTTACTAAGGTATTTATTTATTTGTTTATTCCCTGCTTTGTTCTGAAAACAATTGGTTAAATTATTAGAATCAAGTGGTTACAACAATCTTCATGTTTTGTTTCTTTTGTTACTGTTTTTGTCTTACTTTACAAAGAACTAACATTAATTGAGCAAATTTGATTTGACAAACTAGGTGGTTTACATACATTATCTTATTTGATTCCAGCATATTGTAGAAAGAAAACATGTTACTTCAAAGCACATGGCAGAATACCTTTCAGGAAGAGAACTGTGTTGGCCTGGAGAACTAAACCTCCCTAAGCCTCACTTTCCTCATCTGCACAAAAGGGATAATAACTGTACCTATCGCATGCAGCTACTGTGAGGAGTAATTTACATAATACATGGGAATCACTAAGCACTGCACTTTCTAGTGCCTAGAAAATACTGAGCATAAAGTAGGAACCCAGTAAATATTTGTTCATTGGCCCATTGATTGATTTGCACATAGTAAACACTCAGTGATCACTGTTACTTTCACCGTTTGTTTAGGAATACTTACAAATGGGTAGTTTAATAATAAAGATGAGGCTCTCTAGACATGGTTTCTGTGTCTTGGATGAGATAAAAAGAATAGTTGAGGAAACCAGAGAAAAAATTCCTAAGGTTAAAATAATGAAGGGTTTTCCAAGAGTAAAGATGCCAAAAATTCCACTTGAAGTGTTTTCTCTGTTTCCTCAAGATATAATTTATTTCCCCTGCCTAAATCCTTAACTAAAATCTGCCACACAGCTTTGGATGGGTACTGCTGTTGGGGGTGAAATGATTGGGGTAAGGGCCATGAGACTGACATAAAGAAAGCTCCACACTGGCTGCAGTCAGTACACATAAACACACCACAAGCCAAACACAGAGTGCTGATTAAGAACTCAGCCACAGCAAGTACTGGGGACGAGAGAAACGCACACTGCTCATGGCAGTCTACAGGATAACCATTAAGAGAACAGTAGAAAAGCATGTGATTTCTAAACTCACCAGAAAAATTCAGTAATTTTTAAAATCCGAAAGAGAAAGTTAAGAAGGGAATAAAAGGAACAGAAAAGAGAAACCAAGGCCATACAGGACAAATAGAAAGCATATAATTAAATGGTAGATTTAAATACAGTAAGAGTAAATTGACAGAATGCTCCAATTAAAAGACTCTAGCTAAAAAATTGTCAAAAGTATTTTTAATTAAAGCAAATCTTTTAAAAAGAGAAACATATAAAATAAAATAAAATAGAAAGGTTATAAGTAAAAGGATAGAAAAAGATATATTCTGCAATCAATAACCTAAAGAAGCAGTGTGGCTAAGCTAACGTCAGACAGTGAAAACCCTAAAACAAAAGGCATTACTAGAAAATAGGAGAGCCAGTTCACAATGAAAAAAGGACCCATTCATCAGGAAGATAAAACAATTCTAAATGTGTATGCAGTTAATAATATGCATTCAAAACATATTTAAAAATTTACATAAATCTACAAGGAAAGGAGATAAATTCTCAAAGTGAGAGATTTAATAATTAGTAACTTAAAAACAATCAGATGAAAAATCCTTGAGGATACAGAACATTTAACAATGTTTGACTAATGAACAATTATACAACACTGCACCCAACAACTGTAGATTAAAAATTATTTTCAAGTACACAAAAAAATGACAAAATTGACCATATACTAGACCAAAAAGTCTCAACAAATCGAGAAGTATTAAAATCATGAGTATGTTCTCTACCTATATGCAATTAAGTTAAAATCAGAAACAACAAAAAAATTCATATGTTTAAAAATTAAATAATTTTTAAAATAACCAGTGGATCAAAGAAGTCCCAACAGAAAACAGGCAATATTTTGAAATGAATACAACAAAAATACATCAGAATTTGCCAGATATAGCTAACGCAGTACTTAGAGAAAATCTTATAGCCATAAATGCCTATTTTTATGATTAAAAAATTAATGAACAAAGCATTGTTCTCAAGAAGCTAGTAAAAGAGATTTAGAAAAGATGGCAGTGGTGGTAAGAGCATAGTTGTGTAATCTTCCCAGATCCCTGTATAAAAACAGGCAGTGTGGGTAGTTGGCACAACCAAAAATCTGTGAACACTTACAACAAAAATGTTAAGACCTAAATAAATGGAGAATGTTCATGTTCATGAATTGGAAATCTCAATATTGTTAACATAGCAATTCTCTACAAATGGTCCTATACATTCAATGAATCCCAATCAAAATCCTAATAACTTTCTTTAAAGGATTTGCCAAGTTGATTCTAAAATTTATATAGAAAAGCAAATGACCTAGAATAAGCAAACAACTCTGAAAAAGAATAAAGTTGGAGGCCTTACACTCCCTGATTTCAGGACTTACTGGGAAGCTACAGTAATCAAGGTAGAATGGCATTGGCATAGAGAAATACAAATCAACACAACAGAATGGAAAGTCAAGAGACGGATGCATTCACAAGTACCCAATTGATTTTTGACAAATATGCCAAAATAATTGGATGGAGAAAAATAACTTTTCAACAAATGGAGCTGGAAAGATTATAAAGCCAGGAAGTGGGGGAATCAGAAAGCAAGTTAGTCCTGCTCCAGATCCCACAAACTAGGAACTATCAAACAGGAAATGAAACTAGAGAAAAAAGATAGAGAAAAGCATCAGTGGTAGTTGAGCCCTCTAAGCTACCCTTGTTCCTCATTACAGGGGGTGGAAAAGCATCTCATGTCTGAGTCTCTGAGGAAGAGGTTCTCTCCACAAACGCATCACACCTGTGCCATGAGAAGTGATCAACACTATCAGGAAACGTGTGCTTGTTCTGAACATGCTGTCTCCAAAAATTAGGCTGACTCCAAAGGAAGAATGTGGGTAGCCCAACTGCCCCCTGCTGTAGAGCCCTGGGAAGAATTTGGCCCCAGGCACCATGGAGGGGTGCCGAGTGATACAAGGACAGAGAGGAAGAGGAGAAGAGGGAAAAGGCCAGAGAGGGAAGGTGGGCTCCAAGGTGAATTCTACAGAATGAAGTGTTGCTCAATGCTCGATTCTAACCTCATCCCCTCATTATATGGGTGCAAAAGCTTGGGCCCAGAAAGAGGAAGGGACTTAAGGGAGGATGCACAGCCAAGCAGCAGACCTGGAATTCAAATTTAATGTTTTTCCCTGCAAATGCAGCTAACTCTAGTAAGTGATAAATTACAGGGACAGACAGCCACTGTGATTGCCATAATGGAGGGTGGTTGTTCTAACATTCCAACAGAGGCTCCTGTCTCCCCTTTCCACAGAGCCCTAGGTAAAAGAGTCTTCTATCTACTGCTCAGTGACATGTTTTACTAGGGAGCTTGCTCAGGAACTTGGGGCAATTCCCTGCGCCTATACTCATCCCAGGACTCTGTGCACCCAGGTTGTGCCCCTCTGTATCCAAGCCACAGCCCTGCCAGTGCCTCCTATGCTAAGTGAGCCAGTGAGAAAGCAGAGGCATTCCCTGCCCTGATTCTGCAGTTTCAGACTGTCCAGGGAGGTCACCTCACCAACAAGTCCATGGACATCTCTCTATCTCCAACCACAGATGGTTCCCTCTTTGCTGGCCCACCTGAGGGAGTCCTGTCAGCCTTGGAAACCCAAGAGGGAGAGCTTAGTGCTAGCACAGACTGGCTCAAGTCAGGCTTCCATTTCCCAAGGTTTTGACCTTTTCACATCCGTCTGACCATTAAATCCAGAGGAGCCACTGCAGGCTGGACATGTTGGGGGAATGGCTCTGTGGCAAACAGGACAAAAAGAAAACAGTCTCCCTCAACCCTTACCTTATCTGGGCTGCCTGCCATTCTGGCCCTAAAAGACACTGACCACGCTCTACCCTAAGGCTGCCCCCCCTCAGTCTCTCCCACTAGCCTGCAGACTCCCAAAGGCAAGAACCTCTGGGATTAATCCCTGATCTCCTAGAAGCCAGCCTAGTTAATAGGGATTCAGGAGGTGCTTACCAAATTATAATTACGTGAAAGCTGCATTCTGAACTCTCCTTTTGTAAAGGTTGTGTAATTTTCTGGTTGATGTTGGTGAGTTGATTCATCTTCCATTTTTCCTTAGTTTCATGATCTAAACTTCCTTTAACAGAAAAACGCAAAACTTGCCTCAGCCAAGCTAAGTGGAAAAGGAGGCTGCTGCACTTAGGCCAGGCCAGGATCACTCAGCGGAGGACCTGAGATTCCCAAAGCTGGAGCTCTAGAAGTGGCTGCCAATGGGGAGGGAAAGGAGGGAAGAATTCATGCAGCTGCGGGAAGGGGTGATGGATAAAGAAAGTGAGGGAAGCCAGGAAGCAGGGGGATCTGAAGCTGCGAGAGCTGCTCCCCCACCCACCTGACCCAACCCTTTATCCAACCCAGCAGCATGTTCTGAACGTTCTACCTCATGAATATCTCTGGAATCCTCCATCTCTCTCCTTTACCTAGTCCAGTCACTATTTTCTCTCCTGTGAACAACTGTGCCCACTCCTTCCAATGCCGACTCTGTATATGAGCCAGACAAATCTTTTAAGAACAGCTCTGATCATATACTCCCTGCTTTAAACCCTTCAATAGTTTTCTACCTACCCTGAAAAAATCCATTACTCACTTTCTTTGCTAATAGGCTGCACATGATTGGGCTCCTGCCCATCTCTATCCAACTCGTCTTGCATATGCCTTTTCATGCCCCACAAAACACCAAGGTTTTCTGTCTTCAGGACCTTTGGACCTTTGGACTATTGCTACTCAAGGAACTCCAACTGAATCCTTCCTGCTCATCCTTCTCACTTTAGCTCAAAGATATGTCCCAACCATCTAAAGTACATCCTTCCTGCTGTTTCATTCACAGCTCTCAACAGCATTTGTAGTGATGCTATTTATGTTTGTTTACTCATTGGTTAGTGGTCTCCTTCATAAGAAGGTAAGCTCCTTGAGAGGCCAAGGCGGGTGGATCACGAGGTCAAGAGATCAAGACCATCCTGGTCAACATGGTGAAACCCCGTCTCTACTAAAAATACAAAAAATTAACTGGGCATGGTACTGCGTGCCTGTAATCCCAGCTACTCGGGAGGCTGAGGCAGGAGAATTGCCTGAACCCAGGAGGCGGAGGTTGCGGTGAGCCGAGATCACGCCATTGCACTCCAGCCTGGGTAACAAGAGCGAAACTCCGTCTCAAAAAAAAAAAAAGAAGGTAAGCTCCATGAGGACAGGTGCTGTTTCTCGTCTTCACCACCACATTCTTGCACAGACACAGTGCCTCCCACACAACAAATGGTGTTGAGGAAATGGAGACAGATGCTCTCCTACCATCTTGCCAGAAATTCCCAGGGGGCTGCACTCACCCCCAGAATTCTGGACATCCAGGGAAACCCTAGCTCCAGGGAAGCCATAGAGAGATACAGACACTGTGGGCTACAAGGCAGGTGAGCATCACCAGACAAAAATTACAATCAAGGGCTGGAAAGGGAAATATTCCAAGATGGCAGGAGAAGTCCTAGAAGACAGCCTCAGGACAGGACCCCTGACCTAGCTTATCCCAAACTGTTCCAACATCTACAAGCCCATGTTCATAAGAGCACCTTGGGCCAGAAGAGTGTGGGGTCAAGATGGAGCATTTCTAATGTTCTCCTACTCTCAGATGGGGTATCTAGTGGTCAATGAGAACAGAGCCTGGGTAACAAAGACAGGCTTCTGGATAAATGAGTATATAAGGCTTACATCAGTAGACTACTATGAGGATTAAATGCTGTAATATACAAAAAGCAGCCAGCACCTTACCCAGCACCCAGTAGGTGTCCTTAATTCCCTTCTATTCCCCCTACCTCACAAAGAGAACAACTGGGGATGTATGTTGTATAATTCCTCTCCTTGCCTCCTCCATGTCTACCCTGAACTATGATATCTGGGTGGGAAACAGCTTCAGGCTGCAGATGCTATGACATCGCTGCTTAAATTGAATTACACTGAAACCGGAGAAGCCTTCAGCTCTCCCACAGAGTTCAGAAGTGTTCACCCTGAGAGTAACTGCACACTGCACAGGAAAAGGCATTCAAGTTGATAAGAATTCATTCAGATCACCATCTAAGGCAGCTTTCACCTTTGAAATAAATAAATTCATTATTAGCACACACTTGAGATTTTCAGGACTGAATATTATTTCTATTACAGAAAGCCCATTTTTAAGACATTTTTATCATGTTGTCATGGTCTTATGTAATTTCATCTCTCCACAATGTTACTCTCATTCACATACGTAGAGCTATCATCCCTGGTGAGAAAGGTAAAGAGAAAGCGAGAACAGGAAGAAGAGTCATTGTCCTAACTAGGGTTGAAGCCAGTACCAGGACATTACACAGATGAGCCACATCAGTGAGTGTCTGCAGTCACAAAACAATATTTGGACTTCTACTGAAAGCAATGGGAAGTCACTGAAGCCAACTAAGGTTTGGAATGAGTCATTGTCCTAACTAGGGTTGAAGCCAGTACCAGGACATTACACAGATGAGCCACATCAGTGAGTGTCTGCAGTCACAAAACAATATTTGGACTTCTACTGAAAGCAATGGGAAGTCACTGAAGCCAACTAAGGTTTGGAATAGGTAGTGACTGATAAAATTTTATTTTTAAAAGACTTACTTTGGTTATAATGGAAAAGACAGATGCAACAGAAGGGAAGTAGTTAAGAAACTGTACAAACATTCATTCAATTTAGATGTGACACCAAAAAAACTAAGCGATAAAAGAAAAAATAGGTAAATCGAACATCATCAAAATGTAAAACTTTTATGCTTCAAAGGGAAGCCTCAAGAATGTGAAAAGACAAACCACAGAATGAAAGACAATATTATAAATTATATACTTCATGAACTTGCATCAATAATATAAAAAGAACTCTTACAACTCAACAATAAAAAGATAATCCAATTTAAAAATTGGCAAAAGACTCGAATAGTCATTTATTTTAAGAAGATATAAGCACATAAAAAGATGTTCAATATGTAAATCAAAACCACAGTGAGATTCTACTCCACATCCACTAAGATGGCTATAATCAAAAAGACAATAATTTTAGTGCAGATATGGAGAAATGATGGTGGGAACATAAGATAGTGCAGCCACTTTGAAAAATATTTTGGCAGGTCCTCAACAAGTTAAGCACAGAGTCACCATATAACCCAGCAATTCCATTCCATTCCACCCAAGAGAATTGAAAACATATGCTAATACAAAAACCTGTCCATGAATGTTTACAGCAGCATGATTTATGATAGCCAAGAAGTGGCAACAACCCAAATGTGCATCAACTGATGAAGAGAGAAACAAAATGTGGTATATCCCCACAGTGGAATATTATTCAGCCATAAAAAGGAAGAATTTTGATACATACTACAACATGGATGAACCTTGAAAATACTATGTCAAATGAAAGAGGCTAGTCACAAAAGATCACATATTATATGATTCCTTTTCATAAGAAATGTCCAAAATAGGCATATACATAGAAACAGAATGTGGATTAGTGGTTGCCAGGGGCTAGGAAGAGGGGAGAAAGGGGAGTAACTACTAATACTGCTAACAGGGATGGGGCTTAGGGGGAGGGGGATTAAAATGTTCTGGAATTAGGTATTGGTAATTGATGCATGGTGTCATGAATATACTATAAATCACTGAACTATACACTCTAAAACAGCAAACTCTATAGTGTATCAGTTATATCTCAATGGAGCTGTTACTTGAAAAATAAAAGGCATTCATTAGTAAAGCTTCCAGGCACTGTTCTAGGCAGTGAGGAAACAGTGAACAAAACTAACACAAATCCCTGCCCTTAAGGAACTGACATTCTAGTGGAATAATACTAGCAAGAGATAATCCCAGCAAGAGATAATCTTAGAGTCTTAATAACTTAATGGCACTGAAGAGAGAAGTAGATGGATTAAAGCGAGCCTCTGAAGCACAATCTACATGGCCAGCTGACCAAGAGCAACATGAGAGATGTCTGGGATCCCTTTCCCCTAGGGAGTTCACAGTAATTCTTATTGTTGCCCTCTGTGGCCTCCAGAGTCACTGTTCCTCACTTTAAAAGCACTCGAAAATTAGACAAAGTGATCTTTATAAACCAGAGATCTCAGGAATCCCTGAAATAAAAGACAAGGGGAACTTGGTTTGAAAGAGAAAATTACAGCCAAAACTCATGCACAAAATAACCTGAAACATAAAAAGAGGCAAGACTCCAAGCCTACTCAAAGCTCAAAGGTAGTGAATTCCAGAAGCAGGAAAGTGTTAGAACACTTGCTCCCACATTTCTTCACATCTTATAAACAGAGGCAATGATAGCTTTTGTTCCAGACTATCCTTTTGAAGATGTTTCAGCAGAGATAGCCATAGAAGATAGAGATAGTATCTCCCTCCAGGAGCAGAGGACATCATTAGTTGTTGTCCAGTACAATAAAAATAATATCACCCTCAAGGGCAAATGTTGGGTGAGTCTACCTACAGCCCAATATGAAAGATTGGGGTTTCCTAAGCATGAGGTCCTTCAGCTCTGACAGCGACTCAGCACATGGGCAGCTTCCATGTGAGCCAGCTCTGTGTCACTCCTGTGGGGCTTGAGGGTGTTGGGGAGAAGCAAGGAGAAGTGACATGACAAAGAAGCTCATGCTGCTTGATCAACCATGAGCAATGAAATCCTTTGTCTCTGACCCAGAAGTCTCATTTCTTCTGCTAACATCTATGAAACTGTGGCAGACTAACTTGTTAGTTTGAAAGTAAGGTAAAATCTCAGACCTTCACTATTCCTAACAAAGAGGCCTTGAGGCAACCTGCTAGGTAACTTGTCAGGGAAACCACAAGAAGAGCAGACAGATGGGGTCATCCTCTCCTTTGTCACCTAGGACCAGGTAATGACATGTAACCCAAGTGGGGTCCGTGAGGGAGACCACAGAATGAGGGTAGCACATAGACTGTCCGAACACACCCAGGAAGAAAAGGGCCCTCCCATAGCCAAAAGACTAACTAGTGGCACACTCTGTGAAAAGTACTCTCCCAAACATAATCACAGAGTATAGTTAACAAATTCAGCATCCACAGGCTAATAGACTCTCAGACACAAAAATCAGCCAATGAAAGAGAAGTGCACCTACAAACACACATATGAACACCCAAAGAAGGAGATTTTTTTTTTTTTTTTGAGACGGAGTTTCGCTCTTGTTACCCAGGCTGGAGTGCAATGGCACGATCTCAGCTCACCGCAACCTCCGCCTCCTGGGTTCAGGCAATTCTCCTGCCTCAGCTTCCTGAGTAGCTGGGATTACAGGCACACGCCAGCATGCCCAGCTAATTTTTTGTATTTTTAGTAGAGACAGGGTTTCACCATGTTGACCAGGATGGTCTCGATCCCTTGACCTCGTGATCCACCCGCCTCAGCCTCCCAAAGTGCTGGGATTACAGACCTGAGCCACCGCACCTGGCCAAGAAGGAGATTTAATACAGCAAACAGAGAATGTTTTTACAATAAGGGTAATCACTATGTACATAAAAGTGCAAGAGAAAATCAAAGCCAAAAAGTTAACTAAAGTTCTTGGGATCTTATAACAGAGTCATAAATCAGAGCTGAATAAAAGGCTAGACACAGCTAAAGGCAGATCAAGTAATTGAAAGACTGAGTCAAGGAATTCTCCTTGAGCACAATGCAAAACAACAAAAAAAATGGAAATATTTTTTAAAAAAGGATTCAGAGAAACAGAATTCCAAGAGATAAAATATTATCTAAAAAGGGTAACAAATCTTTGTCTCTTTGCCAGAAACAAAGATTAGAGAAGATAGGAGAGAATATAGTAGGATAAATAATCAGAAAAAAAGTTCCCAAGGCTCAAGAAAGACAAATTCTCTAAGTGAAAAGGCCCACTGAATGCCAAGAAGAATGAAACCAACAAATCCACAGCCTTAGTGGAAGATTTTTTTTTTTTAATTTTTATTGGATTTTAGGTTTTGGGGTACATGAGCAGAGCATGCAAGACAGTTGCGTAGGTACACACATGGCAGTGTGCTTTCTTTTCTTCTCCCCTTCACCCACATTTGGCATTTCTCCCCAGGCTATCCCTCCCCACCTTCCCCTCCCACTGGCCCTCCCCTTTTCCCCCCAATAGACCCCAGTGTTTAGTACTCCCCTTTCTGTGTCCATGTGTTCTCATTTTTCATCTCCCACCTATGAGTGAGAATATGCGGTGTTTCATTTTCTGTTCTTGTGTCAGTTTGCTGAGGATGATGTTCTCCAGATTCATCCATGTCCCTACAAACAACACAAACTCATCATTTCTGATTGCTGCATAATATTCCATGGTGTATATGTGCCACATTTTTCCAATCCAGTCTATTATCAATGGGCATTTTGGTTGATTCCAGGTCTTTGCTATTGTAAACAGTGCTGCAATGAACATTCGTGTACATGTGTCCTTATAGTAGAACGATTTACAAACTTTTGGATATATACCCAGTAATGGGATTGCTGGGTCAAATGGAATTTCTATTTCTAAGGCCTTGAGGAATCGCCACACCGTCTTCCACAATGGTTGAACTAATTTACACTCCCACCAACAGTGTAAAAGTGTTCCTTTTTCTCCACATCCTCTCCAGCATCTGTTGTCTCCAGATTTTTTAATGATCGCCATTCTAACTGGCGTGAGATGGTATCTCAATGTGGTTTTGATTAGCATCTCTCTGATGACCAGTGACGATGAGCATTTTTTCACATGATTGTTGGCCTCATATATGTCTTCTTTCGTAAAGTATCTGTTCATATCCTTTGCCCACTTTTGAATGGGCTTGTTTGTTTTTTTCCTGTAAATCTGTTTGAGTTCTTTGTAAATTCTGGATATCAGCCCTTTGTCAGATGGGTAGAGTGCGAAAATTTTTTCCCATTCTGTTGGTTGCCGATCCACTCTAGTGACTGTTTCTTTTGCCGTGCAGAAGCTGTGGAGTTTCATTAGGTCCCATTTGTCTATTTTGGCTTTTGTTGCCAATGCTTTTGGTGTTTTGGTCATGAAGTCCTTGCCTACTCCTATGTCCTGGATGGTTTTGCCTAGATTTCCTTCTAGGGTTTTTATGGTGCCAGGTCTTATGTTTAAGTCTTTAATCCATCTGGAGTTAATTTTAGTGTAAGGTGTCAGGAAGGGGTCCAGTTTCTGCTTTCTGCACATGGTTAGCCAGTTTTCCCAACACCATTTGTTAAACATGGAATCCTTTCCCCATTGCTTGTTTTTGTCAGGTTTATCAAAGATTGTATAGTTGTATGTATGTTGTGTTGCCTCCGGTGCCTCTGTTTTGTTCCATTGGTCTATATCTCTGTTTTGATACCAGTACCATGCTGTTTTGATTACTGTAGCCTTGTAGTATAGTTTGAAATTCGGTAGTGTGATGCCCCCCACTGTGTTCTTTTTGCTTAGAATTGACTTGGCTATGCGGGCTCTCTTTTGGTTCCATATGAAGTTCATGGTGGTTTTTTCCAGTTCTGTGAAGAAAGTCGATGGTAGCTTGATGGGGATAGCGTTGATTCCGTAAATTACTTTGGGCAGTATAGCCATTTTCACGATATTAATTCTTCCTAACCATGAACATGGAATGTTTCTCCATCTGTTTGTGTCCTCTCTGATTTCGTTGAGCAGTGGTTTGTAGTTCTCCTTGAAGAGGTCTCTTACGTTCCTTGTGAGTTGTATTCCAAGGTATTTTATTCTTTTTGTAGCAATGGCGAATGGCAGTTCGCTCTTGATTTGGCTTTCTTTAAGTCTGTTATTGGTGTAGACGAATGCTTGTGATTTTTGCACATTGATTTTATATCCTGAGACTTTGCTGAAGTTGCTTATCAGTTTCAGGAGTTTTTGGGCTGAGGCAATGGGGTCTTCTAGGTATACTATCATGTCGTCTGCAAATAGAGACAATTTGGCTTCCACCTTTCCTATTTGAATACCCTTTATTTCTTTTTCTTGCCTCATTGCTCTGGCTAGAACTTCCAGTACTATATTGAATAGGAGTGGTGAGAGAGGGCATCCTTGTCTAGTGCCAGATTTCAAAGGGAATGCTTCCAGTTTTTGCCCATTCAGTATGATATTGGCTGTTGGTTTGTCGTAAATAGCTTTTATTACTTTGAGATACGTTCCATCGATACCGAGTTTATTGAGGGTTTTTAGCATAAAGGGCTGTTGAATTTTGTCAAATGCCTTCTTTGCGTCAATTGAGATAATCATGTGGTTTTTGTTTTTGGTTCTGTTTATGTGGTGAATTACGTTGATAGACTTGCGTATGTTGAACCAGCCTTGCATCCCTGGGATGAATCCTTAAGTGGAAGATTTTTAAACACCTTGCAGAAATTAAGAGATAAACTGGGCCAAAATTACTTAATCATAAATAGAGGTGCCATCCATACAGAAGCCTATTTAAATATGACTATTTAAAGTTAAATTTAAAATAATTACAATCAAATATAATTTAAAACTTAGTTTCTCAGTCCCAGTGGACACATTTTAAGTGTTTGATAGGTCATATGCAGCTAGTAGCTACCTTATAAGATAGTGCAGATACAGAACATCTCCATCATTTCAGAAAGTTCTACTGGATACTAGCAAAAGGATTTAAATAACACAATAATAAATTGGTTCTAACTGTAAAACACAGAAAATTGCACCCAACAAATAGAGAATACACATTTTCAGGAAACACACATGAAACACTGAAATACTGACTATGGGAGACTTCCACCAAGATGGCCAAATAGGAACAGCTCCAGTCCACAGCTCCCAGTGAGAGCGATCCAGAAATCAAGTGATCTTCACATTTCCAACCAAGGCACTGGGTTCATCTCATTGTAACTGGTTAGACAGTGGGAGTAGCCCAAGGAGGGCAAACCATAGCAGGGTGGGGCATTGCCTCACCCAGGAAGCACAAGGGACTGGAGAACTCCATCTCCTAGCCAAGGGAAGCCATTAGGGACTTTTCCAGACACTCTGGCACTCTGGCTTAGTTACTGAGTTTTCTTCACAACATGCAAACCAGGAGATCCCCTCCGATGCCTACAACCAGCACCCCGGGTTTCCAATGGGTGGCCATGCTAGCCACAGCAGAGACAGAACTGCTCATTCCCCCCAAAAAAAGGGGGCTGAAGCCAAGGAGCCAAGTGATCTGGCTCAGTAGGTCCCACCACCACAAAAACCAGCAAGCTAAGATCCACTGGCTTGAAATTCTCACAGCTAGCACAGTAGTCTGAGTTCAACCTGAGACATTCAAGATCGGTGTGGGGAGGGGTGTCCACCATTACTGAGGTTCAGAAAGGTGGTTCTAAACTCACCTATGTAAACAAAGTCACCAGTAAGTTTACACAACAACTGGGCAGAACCCAAGGCAGCTCAGTGAAGCCTCTACAGGCAGACTGGGACTAGACTCCCTTTTGCTAGACAAAACATCTCTGAAAAAAGGCAGCAGCCTCTCAGGGACTTATAAATAAAGCCCCCACCATCCTGGGACAGAGCACCTGGGAAAAGGGGTAGTGTGGGTCCCGCTTCAGCAGATTTAAACATCCCTGCCTAGCAGCTCTGAAGGAACCAACAGAGCTCACAGCACAGCACCTAAGCCCTGAGAAAGAACAGACTGCCTGCTCAAGTGGCTCCCCAGCTGCTGACTAATAGACACCACATACAGGAGAGCTCTGGCTGACATCTGGCGGGTACCCTTCTGGGATGAAGCTCCCATAGAAGATACAGGCAGCAATCTTTGCTGTTCTGCAGCCCCTACAGGTGATTCTCAGGCAAGCAGTGTCTCGTGTGAACCTCCAGAAGACCTGCAGCAGAGAGGCCTGTTAGAAGAGAAACTGAAAAACAGAAAGAAAGCTTGAACATCAACAGAAACAATGTCCACTCAGAAACCCCATCCAAAAGCCACCAACTTCAAAGACCAAAGGTAGATAAATCCACAAAGATGGGAAGAAACCAGTGCAAAAAGGCTGAAATCACCAAAAACCAGAATGTCTCTTCTCCTCCAAAGGATCACAACTCCTCACCAGCAAGGGAACAAAATTGGATAGAGAATGAGTTTGATGAATTGACAGAAGCAGGCTTCAGAAGGTGGGTAATAACAAACTTTACTGAGCTAAAGGAGCATGTTCTAACCCAAAGAAAGGAAACTAAGAACCTTGAAAAAAAGTTAGACAAAATGCTAACCAGAATAACCAGTGTAGAGAAGAATATAAACAACTTGATGGAGCTGAAAAACACAGCACAGAACTTCATGAAGCATACACAACTTTCAATAGCTGAATCAATCAAGCAGAAGAAAGGACATCAGAGGTTGAAGATAAGTTCAATGAAGTAAAGTGAAAAGGAAAGATTAGAGAAAAAAGTGAAAAGAAATGAGCAAAGACTCCAAGAAATAGTGAATTATGTGAAAAGACCAAATCTACATTTGATTGGTGTACCTGAATGTGATGGGGAGAATGAAACCAAGTTGGAAAACACTCTTCAGGGTATGATCCAGGAGAACGTCCCAACCTAGCAAGGCAGGCCAACATTCAAATTCAGGAAATACACAGAACACCACAAAGATATTCCTTAAGAAGAGCAATCCCAAGGCACATAATTGTCAGATTCACCAGGGTTGAAATGAAGGAAAAAATGCTAAAGGCAGCCAGAGAAAGGTCAGGTTGCCCACAAAGGGAAGCCCATCAGACTCACAGCAGATCTCTTGGCAGGTACCCTGCAAGCCAGAAGAGAGTGGAAGCCAATATTCAACATCCTTAAAGAAAAAAGTTTTCAACCCAGAATTTCATATCCAGCCAAACCAAGCTTCATACGTGAAGGAGAAATAAAATTATTTACAGACAAGCAACTGCTGAGAGATTTCATCACCACCAGGCCTGTCTCACAAGAGCTCCTGAAGGAAGCACTAAACATGGAAAGGAACAACCAGTAACAGCCACTGCAAAAGCATGCCAAATTTTAAGACCATCAATGCTATGAAGAAACTGCATCAACTAACAGGCAAAACAATCAGCTAGTATCAAAATGTCAGGATCAAATTCACACATAACAATATTAACCTTAAATGTAAATGGGATAAATGCCCTAATTAAAAGACAGACTGGCAAATTGGATAGAGTAAAGAACTATAGTGTGCTGTATTTGGGACACCCATCTCACGTGCAAAGACACACATATACTCAAAATAAAGGAATACAGGAATATTTACAAAGCAACCAGAAAGCAAAAAAAAAGCAGGGGTTGCAATCCTAGTCTCTGATAAAGCAGACTGGCAATATTAGATCAATAAGACAGAAAAGTAACAAGGATATCCAGGACTTGAACTCAGCTCTGAACCAAGAGGACCTAATAGACATCTACAGAACTCTCCACCCCAAACTAACAGAATATACATTCTTCTTGGCAACACAGCACAGTTATTCTAAAATTGACCACATAATTGAAAGTAAAACACGCCTCAGCAAATTCAAGAGAACAGAAATCATAACCGTCTCTCAGAGCACCATGCAATCAAATTAGAACTCAAGATTAAGAAATTCATTCAAAACTGCACAACTACATGGAAACTGAACAACCTGCTCCTGAATAACTACTGGATAAATAACGAAATGAAGGCAGAAATAAAGCTATTCTCTGAAACCAATTGCAATGAAGACAATGTACCAGAATCTCTGAAACACATTTAAAGCGGTGCCTAGAGGGAAATTTATAGTACTAAATGCCCATAAGACAAAGAATGAAAGATCTAAAATTGACACCCTAATGTCACAAATTAAAAGAACTAGAGAAGCAAGAACAAACAAATTCAAAAGCCAGCAGAAGACAAGAAATAACTAAGATCAGAGCAGAACTGAAGGAGGTGGAGACAAGAAAAACCCTTCAAAAAATCAATGAAGCTAATACCTGGTTTTTTTAAAAGATCAACAAAATAGATCACTAGCCAGACAAAGAAGAAAAGATAGAAGAATCAAATAGACGTAATCAAAAATGATAAAGGTGATATCACCACCACCAATCCCATAGAAATATAAACTACCACCAGAGAATACTATAAACATCACTACACAAATAAACCAGAAAATCTAGAAGAATGGATAGTTTCCTGGACACTTACACCCTCCCAAGACTAAACCAGGAAGAAGTCGAATCTCTGAATAGACCAATAACAAGTTCTGAAATTGAGGCAGCAATTAATAGCCTACCAACCAAAAAAAAAAGTCCAGGACCAGACAGGTTCACAGCCAAATTCTACCAGACATACAAAGAGAAGCTGGTATCATTCCTTCTTAAACTATTTCAAACAATACAAAAAGAGGGAATCCTCCCTAACTCATTTTATGTGGCCAACATCATGCGGATACCAAAACCTGGCAGAGACACAACTAAAAAAGAAAATTTCAGGCCAATATCTATGACGAACATAGATGCAAAAATCCTCAACAATATACAGGAAAACCGAATCCAACTACACATCGAAAAGCTTATCCACCACAATCAAGGGGGCTTCATCCCTGGAATGCAAGCCTGGTTCAACATATGCAAATCAATAAATGTAATCCATCACATAAATAGAACCAAAGACAAAACCCACATGATTATCGCAATAGATGCAGAGAAGGTCTTCAACAAAATTCAACAGCTCTTTATGCTAAAAACTGTCAATAAACTAGGTATTGATGGAACATATCTTAAAATAATAAAAGCTATTTGTGACAAACTCACAGCTAATGTCATACTGAATGGGCAAAACTGGAAGCATTCCCTTTGAAAACTGGCACAAGACAAGGATGCCCTCTGTCACGACTCCTATTCAACATAGTTTCATGACTGTATATTTAGAAGACCCCATCATCTCAGCCCAAAATCTCCATAAGATGATAAGCAACTTCAGCAAAGTCTCAGGATACAAAATCAATGTGCAAAAATCACAAGCATTCCTATACACCAATAATAGACAAACAGAGAGCCACATCATGGGGGAACTCCTATTCACAATTGCTACAAAGAGAAATAAATACCTAGGAATACAACTTACAAGATTTGAAGGACCTCTTCCAGTAGAATTACAAACCACTGCTCAAGGAAATAAGAGAGGACACAAACAAATGAAAAAGCAATCCATGCTCATGGTTAAGAAAAATCAATATTGCTAAAATGGCCATACTACCCAAAGTAATTTATAGATTCAATGCTATCCCCATCAAGCTACCACTGACTTTCTTCACAGAATTGTAAAAATCCACCTTAAATTTTGTATGATGCCAAAAAAAGAGCCCGCAGAGGCAAGACAATTCTAAGAAAAAAAAAAAAAAAAAAGCTGGACGCATCACACTACCTAACTTCAAACTATACTACAAGGCTACAGTAATCAAAACAGCGTGGTACTTCTAACAAAACAGAGATATAGACCAATGGAACAGAACAGAGGTCTCAGAAATAATGCCACACACCTACCACCATCTGATCTTTGACAAACCTGACAAAAACAAGCAATGGGGAAAGGATTCCCTATTTAATAAAGGGTGTGGGGAAAACTGGCTAGCCATATGCAGAAAGCAGAAACTGGGCCCCTTCCTGACACCTTATACAAAAATTAACTCCAGATGGATTAAAGATTTAAACATAAGACCTAACACCATAAAAACCCTAGAAGAAAACCTAGGCAATACCATTCAGGACATAGGCACAGGCAAGGACTTCATGACTAAAACACCAAAAGCAATGGCAACAAAAGCAAAAACAGACAAATGGAATCTAATTAAACTTAAGAGCTTCTGCACAGCAAAAGAAACAATCATTAGAGTGAACCAGCAACCAACAGAATGAGAAAAAAAAGTTTTGCAAGCTACCCATCTGACAAAGGGCTAATATCCAGAATCTACAAAGAACTTAAACAAATTTACAGGAAAAAAAACAAACAGCCCCATCAAAAAGTGGGCAAAGGATATGAACAGATACTTGTCAAAAGAAGACATTTATGTGACCAACAAATATATGAAAAAAATGCTCGTCATCACTGATCATTAGAGAAATGCAAATCAAAACCAGTTGAGATACCATCTCATGCCAGTTAGAATCGCAATCATTAAAAAATCTGGAGATGACAGATGTTAGAGAGGATGTGGAGAAATAGGAATGCTTTTACACTGTTGGTGGGAGTGTAAATTAGTTCAACTATTGTGAAGATAGTGTGGCAATTCCTCAAGGATCTACAAATAGAAATACCATTTGATCCAGCAATCTCATTACTGGGTATATACCCAAAGGATTATAAATCATTCTATTATAAAGACACATACACACCTATGTTTATTGTAGCACTGTTCACAATAGCAAAGACTTGGAACCAATCCAAATGCCCATGAGTGAGAGACTGGATACAGAAAATGTGGCATATATACACCATGGAATACTATGCAACCATAAAAAACAATGAGTTCATGTCCTTTTCAGGGGCATGGATGAATCTGGAAACCATCATTCTCAGCAAACTGACACAAGAACAGAAAAACAAACACTGCATGTTCTCACTCATAAGTGACTGTTGAACAATGAGAACACATGAACACAGGGAAGTGAACATCACGCACTGGGGTCTTTTGTGGGGTGGGGGGCTAGGGGAGGGATAGCAGAAGGTGGGGAAATTGGGGAGGGATGACATTAGGAGAAATACCTAATGTAGGTGATAGATAGATGTAGGCAGCAAACCACCTTGCCATGTGTATACCTATGTAACAATACTTCAAGATCTAAACATGTACCCCAGAACTTCAAGTTAAAGAAAAAAAAGAGTCACTTCAAATCAAAATAATCCAAAAAAGCTGAAAAATAAAATAAGCAATTGTATATCAAGTGCAAAAAAAGAAAACAAAATAAGATATCAACTTACTGTACAACCAACTTTAATTTATAGCAAGAGTATTAAATTAAAAAAGAAGAGTCCTTCACAATGTAGAAAAGTGTAGTTTACAATAGTCTATACATCTATGTAATTAACTATCAATGTTAATTACATAAAACCTTCAAGAGAAACAGAAACACTTTAAAAGCTAGAAATTTTATTCATTTTAACACTTCGCTTTCATGATAGATAGCAAAAAATAATTAAGAATAAAAAAGACATTATAAACATAATGAAGAAAATCTAATTAATATACATCAAACAATATATCTGAAAATGAATAATATTCCTTCTTTTCACATGTCCTTGTCAATTCTCAAAAATTTAACAAATGTTAGGCTTAAAAATATTTTAAGTTCCAAAATCTAACAATAAAACAGAAATGCAGTTAAGCTAGAAATTAATGACATGATCAGAAAACAAAAACCTCTACTCCCACCAGAATACATATAAGAACTTTTAAGATACAATGTAAGCAGTGCCAGAGGAAAATTCACAACCTTAAATATTTATTTTAATAAATGAGCAAGAATAAAAATAAATAATGAGGTATCAAAGTCAAGAAGTTAAAATTAATTGAAACATAGGAAACAGTAGCATAATAAATCTAAAACCTGACTGAAAAAATAAAAGCTCTCAATGGCACTTATGTATCAGGCACTGCAATAGATGCTTTGTGAATATTAATTTTTTAATTTTTCTATGGCAACTTCTTGTCAAATAGATAAAAGAAAAAAAAAGTTTTAAAAGAAGGAAAAAAATTTTTAATTATATTATTTTATTGATACATAATAACCAAAAAATGATTAACAATATGACAGGAACAAAGTCTCAATAATAACATTGGTAAAAATGATTAAATTATCCACTTAAAAGATATAGAATGGCTGCTTACAAGAAATGCACCTTACAGTAAAAACACATGCAGACTGAAAGTAAAGGCATTCAGAAAGATATTCCATGCAAACAGAAGCCAAGAGTGAGTAGGAGTAGCTATACTTGTATCAGATGAAAAGACTTCAAGTTAAGAAATGTAAAAGAAGACAAAAGAGTTATTATATAATGATCAATCCAGCAGGAGAAAATGAAAATTCCAGATATCTAGGCACCTAACACTGGAGCACCCGGATTCATGAAGCAGATAGTATTGGATCTAAAGAGAAAGATAGACTGCAATACAATAACAGTGGGGGGCTCTAACACCCCATTCACAGCAAGAGGTGAAAGACCTCTACAAGGAAAGCTATAAAAAGTTGATGAAAGAAATTGAAGAGGGCAGAAACAAATGGAAAAACATTCCATGTTCATGGATTAGAAGAATTAATATTGCTAACATGACCATACTGCCCAAAGCAATCTACAGTGTGTTCAATGTGTTACCTATCAAAATACCAATGTCATTTTTCACAGAAATAGAAAAAAAACTAAAATTCATAAAGAACCAAAAAACATCTTGAATAGCCATAGCAATCCTGAGCAAAAGGAACAAAATTGGAGGCATCACACTACCCAACTTATAAATACATACAAGTCTTTAGTAACCAAAATAGCATTATATAGGTATAAAGACAGACACAGAGATCAATGGAACAGAATAGAGAACCTAGAAATAAATTAACATATTTACAGCTAATGGATTTTTTGACAAAGGCAACCAAGAACATATATTGAGGATAGAACACCTTCTTCAAAAAAAAAAAAAGGTCCTGGGAAAATCTGACATTTATTTGCAGAAGAATGAAACTGGATCCCTATATTTCATCATATAAAACATCAATTTGGCTGAGCACAGTGGCTCACACCTATAATCCCAGCACTTTGGGAGGATGAGATGGGCAGATCATGAGATCAGGAGTTTGAGACCAGCCTGGCCAACATGACAAAACCCCATCTCTACTAAAAGTACCAAAAAAAATTAGCCAGGTGTGGTGGCGGGTGCCTGTAATCCCAGCTACTCAGGAGGCTGAGGCAGGAGAATCACTTGAACCCAAGAGGCGGAGGCTGCAGTGAGCGGTATCGCGCCACTGCACTCCAGCCTGGGCAACAAGGGCGAGACTCCGCCAAAAAAAAAAAAAATCAACTCAAGATAGATTAAATACTTAATTGTAAGATCTGAAACTGTAAAACTAGAAGAAACTGTAACTAGAAGAAAACAGTGAAAATATTTTAAGACATTGGTCTAGGCAAAGATCTTATGGCCAAGACCTCAAAAGAACAGGCAACAAAAACAAAAATAGACAAATGGCACTCTATGAAACTAAAAAGCTTCTGCACAGCAAAGGAAACAACCAATAGAGTGAAGAGACAATCCAGTGGATGGGAGAAAACATTCCAAACTATTCATCTGACAAGGGATTAATATCCAGAATATACAAAAAACTCAAACAACTTAACAGTAAAAAGAAAAAAAAATCCCATTAAAACAGAGGCAAAGGAAATGAATAGACATTTCTCAAAAGACAACATACCAATGGCCAATGGGTTTATTAAAAATGCTCAACGAACAAGCCCATTAAACGAAGGATATGAACAGACACTACAAAAGAAGACATACATGAGGCCAACAAACATATGAAAAAATGCTCATCATCACTGGTCATTAGAGAAATGCAAATCAAAACTACATTGAGATACCATCTCACGCCAGTTAGAATGGCAATCATTAAAAAATCTGGAGACAACAGATGCTGGAGAGGATGTGGAGAAATAGGAACACTTTTACACTGTTGGTGGGAGTGTAAATTAGTTCAACCATTGTGGAAGACAGTGTGGCGATTCCTCAAGAACCTAGACATAGAAATTCCATTTGACCCAGCAATCCCATTACTGGGTATATATACAAAGGATTATAAATCGTTCTACTATAAGGACACATGCGCATGAATGTTCAGTGCAGCACAGTTTACAATAGCAAAGACCTGGAACCAACCCAAATGCCCATCGATGATAGACTGGACAGAAAAAATGTGGCACATATACACCATGGAATATTATGCAGCCATCAAAAATGATGACTTCATGTCCTTTGTAGGGACATGGATGAACCTGGAAACCATCATCTCAGCAAACTGACACAAGAACAGAAAATCAAACACCGCATGTTCTCACTCATAGGCGGGTGTTGAACAATGAGAACACATGGACACAGGGAGGGGAACATCAGACACTGGGGTCTGTAGCGGGGAAATAGGGGAGGGATGAGGGGGTGGGAGTTGGGGAGAGACATCATGGGGAGAAATGCCCCAGGTGGCGGGGAGGAAGGCAGCAAATCACACTATCATGTGTGTACCTATGCAACAATCTTGCATGTTCTTCACATGTACCCCAAAACCTAAAATGCTATTTTAAAAATGCTCAACATAACTAATTATCAAGGTAATGCAAATAAAATTACTTACCACTAAAGACAGTAAGAAAGGATAAAAGGAAGAGAATAGGAAATGACCAGAAAACAAGCAACAAATGGCAGTAGGAAGTTCTTACTTACCAATAATAACACAGTGTAAGTGGATTCAATTCTGTAATTAAAAGGCATAGAGTGGCTGTATGTATAAAAAAACAAGACCCAAATATATGGTGCCTACAAGAAACCCACTTCACTTATAAAGGCACAGAAAAGATCTGAACAGACGTCTCACCAAAGATATACAGGCAACAAATAAGCATATGAAGAGATACACAACATTTTTTATGTTTTGATACAGGGTCTCACTCTGTTACCCTTGCTCAAGTGCAGTGCCACAATCTCAGCTCACTGTGACCTCAATCTTCCAGGTTCAAGTGATCCTCCTACTTCAGCCTCTTAAGTAGCTGGGACTACAGGTATGCACCATTATACCCAGCTAATTTTTTTCTTTTTTGTAGAGACAGGGCCATGATATGGATATTCAACATTATATATTACTAAGAAATTAAAAATTGAACAACAACAAAATACCACTACACATCCGTTAACATGAGGAAAATACAAAACACTGACAACACCAAATGCTGGTGAATATGTGGAGCCACAGGAAATCTTATTCATTGCTGATACAGATACTTTAACAAATAAGTTATTGGTGTTTTACAAAACCACATGTGCTCTTATCATACAATCTATCAATCACGTTCAGTATGTGCCCAAAGGAGTTGAAAGCTTACGTCTGTACAAAAATCTGCACATGAATGTTTACAGCAGCTTTACTTATAACTGGCAAAAACTGGAAGTGACCAAGATGTCCTTCAGTAGGCGAATGGATAAACTCTGAAACATCTATAAAATATATTATTCAGTACTAAAAAGAAATGAGCTATAAAGCCCTGAGAAGACACAAAGGGCCCTTAGATGTATATTACTAAATGAAAACAGCCATAGTGAAAAAGCTACATACTGTATTATTCCAACTATATGACATTCTAGAAAAGGCAAAATCATAGAGATAGGAAAAAGATCAGAGGTTTAGGGGAGGACAGGCGAACAGGCAGAACACAGAGAATTTTTAGGCAATGAAATTATTTGTCAATAACCATAGAATGTATGACACCAAGTGTGAATTCTAATGCAAACTATGCACATAAACTGATAATTATGTGTCAACATAAGTTTATTAACTATAAAAAATGTAACACTCTGGTGTGGGATGTTGATAGTGGAGTAGGCTATACATGCATGGGCATTGAGAGCATATGAGAACACTACTTTTCACTCGATTTTGCTATGAACCTAAAAATGCTCTTAAAAAATAAAGTCTATTATTTTGTAAATGCTATAAATATTTTTTTCCTTTGTTCTCTTAACTTCCTTAAAAGGTATAAGATTATATAACGTAATCATTATAACACTGTTGTATTGCATTTACGACAAATATAAATACAGATGAGAGTGTAGAACAAGGAAGAGGAAATAAAGCTGTATTAGAGCAGTTTCTACATATTACTGGAATTAAGTGAATATTAACTCTAAATAGATTGTGATAAGTTAAGATGCAAATTATGACCCCTAGATCCCAACAACTTAAGAAAATAATTCAAAATAAAATCGTTTAAAAAAAATCAAGAGAAAAATTAAAAGAATACACTAAAAGACATTTAACACAAAAAAAGTCAAGGAATAACAGAGGAACAAAAAAGGCAGAATATTGAGAACAAATATCAAAATGGCAAATGCTTATTCACCATATCAATAATTACCATATATATGAATGGTCTAAACATTCCAATCAAAATTTAGAAACTGCATAGAAACTTAAAATCCAACTACATGCTGTCTACAAGAGATACAAATGGATTGAAATGGTAAGATATATATCATGTAAATGTAACCATAATACAGCTAGAATGGCTATTAGTATCAGAAGAAGTAGACTTTAAAATGAGATTATTAGCAGAAGTGACAAACAACTCATAATGATAAAAAAGCTCAATAAATTGAGACAATATAATAATTATAAATGTATATTCACCTAACAACATAGCTGTAAAATACATAAAGTGAAAACTGAAAGAATTTTAAAAAGAAATAGGCAATTCAATAATTATCATTGAAGATGTTAATATTCCACTCTCAAAAATTGACATAACAATTCATCAAAAATAGAGAACACTTGAACTACACTATCAACCAACTCAACCTGACATATATAAAACATTCCATCCAATAACTGCAAAATATTCGTTCTTTTAAAGCATACATGGAATATTCTCCAGGATAGATCATATACTAGGCCATAAAACAGGTCACAATAGCTTAAAAAGACTGAAATCAAACTAAACGTGCTCCCTGAATGCAACAGAATCAGTTGCATTCTGATGCAATTGATTGCATCAGAATTACGTGCTGGGAAACAAACAAATATTTTGGAAACAGTGTGCTAGGAAATTTCCAAATATTTTGAAATTAAGCAGCAAACTTCTAAATAACCCATGAATCAAAGAAGAAACCACAAAGAAAACTGAAAAATATTTTGAATTAAATAAAAACAAAATTTAAAGGATTATAAGATAATATTACAAAGAACTTTATACCAAAAAGTTAGATGTCTTAGATGAAATAAACAAATTACTAGAAAGATCTCAATTACCAACGCTGACTCAAATAGATGTCTGAATAGGTCTTTTAAAAGTTTTGTTTTAAACCGAATTACCAATTTAAAATCTTCCCACGAGAAAATTCCAGGCCCAGATAACTTCATTAGTGAATTCTGCCAAATATTTAAGGAAATAATAGCAATAATACCTAGTCTTCACAGATTTCAGAAAATAGAAAAGGATAAAACACTACCTATTCATTGCATGAAGTCAGTATTACCCTCAGAGAATTAAAAACATCAAAGCCAGATGAAGACATGACAAGAAAAGAATACTAAAACCAAGTATGTCTCATGAACAAAGATGCAAAAATACTTAACAAAATATTAGAAAATCAAATGTAGCAACATACAGCAAGGATTTATATATCATGAACAGGTTACGAGTTGGTTTAATATCCAAAAAATAGTTAATGTAATATAACATATTAATAAAATAAAGAACAAAACTATACAATACACTCAACAGATTCAGAAGGAAGAAAGCATCTGACAAAATCCAGTACCTATTCATGATATAAACTCCATAGCCTAAGAATGGAAGGCAATTTTATCAATCTAATAAAGGACATCTAAGGCAAGGCATTGTGGTCACACCTGTAATCCCAGCACTTTGAAAGGCCGAGGCAGGTGGATATCTTGAGCTAAGGAGTTCAAGAGCCTGGGCAACATGGCAAAACACTGTCTCTACAAAAAATACAAAAATTAGCTGAGCAGGATGGCCCATACCTGTAGTCCCAGCTACTTGGGAGGTGGGAGTATTGCTTGAGCCCAGGAGGCTGAGGCTACAGTGAACCAAGATCATGCCACTACACTGCAGTCTGAGTGACAGAGTGAGATCTCAAAATAAAACAAAACAAAGAACATCTAAGACATCACAGCTGACATCATACTTAATGGTGAAAGGAGAAATGGTGCTTTCCTCTCTAAGATCAGAAAAAAGGCAAGAATTCCACTACAAATACTTCTACTCAACATTTTACTAGACATTCGAGGCAGTGCAAAAAGAAAAGAAAAAGAAGTTAAAGGCATCTAGATTGGAAAATGAGAAGTAAAACCATATTTATTCTTCAAGTGATGAAATATTATATGTTGAATATCCCCAGGAATCCACCCAAAAAAAATCCAGAACTAATAACAAGTTTAGCAAGGTTGTTAAGATACAAGATCAAAATAGAAAAATCAACTGTATTTTCACATACTGGCAATGTTCTAAAAAATGAAATTAAAAAGAAGTTCTATTCATAATACCATAAAAAGAAAAAATAGGAATAAATTTAACAAAATGAGTACAAGACTTGTACATTTAGAACAACAAAACATAGATGAAAGAAATTACAGAAGATTTAAATAAATGGAAGATATTCCATGTTGGTGATTGAAAAGACTCAATATTGTGAAGAAGGCAATTCTTGCCAGATTGATCCATAAATTCAACACAGTCCTTATCAAAATCCAGTAGTTATCTTATAGAATCTGACAAGCTGATCCCAAAATTCACATGGAAATGCAAAAGACCCAAAATCGCCATAATGATTTTTTTTTTCTTTTGAGACAGAGTCTTGCTCTGTTACCCAGGCTGGAGTGCAGTGGCATAATTTTGGCTCACTGTATCCTCCACCTCCCAGGTTCAAGTGATTGTACTGCCCAGACTCCCAAGTAGCTGAAACTATAGGCATGTGCCACCACCCTCAGCTAAGAAACTAAACTGTGAGTCCAAACATAAATATTTGCGTTTATCGTCAATTTATTTTTCACAAAAGAGCCAAGTGCCAACTCAACCCGACATATATAGAACAATCAATCCAATGACTGCTGAATCCACATGCTTTTAAAGTAAACATGGAACATTCTCTAGGATAAACTATATATGAGGCCAATGTATCCATTAAATGTAAAAAGGATAGTATTTTTTTAGGAATGGCATATACACCTTCAAAAAATAAACAAATTATTACTTCACATCATACACAAAAAATTAACTCAAAATGGATCATACACCTCAATGTAAAAACTAAAACTATTAATTTATAGGAAAAAAAAGAAAATCTTCATGAGCTTAGACAAAGTTCATAGATATAACAGCAAAAGCACAATCTATTATTTAAATATTTTAAACTTCATCAAAATTTAAGACTTTTGCACTTCAGAAGTCACCAATACGAAAATAAATGCAATGAAGAAAGGATTTCCTGTTTAGTAAATAGTACTAGGAGAACTGGCTAGCCATATGAAGAAAATTGAAACTGGACCCCTTTCTCATACCATATACAAAAATTAACTGAAGATGGATTAAGGACTTAAATGTAAAAGCTGAAACTATAAAAACCCTAGAAGAAATTCTAGGCAAAACTGTTCTCAAAAAAAAAAATCACCTGGATCATTCCAGACTGTTCTTGAAAAAAAAAAAAGAAAATCTAAGCAATACCATTCAGGACATAGGTATGGGCAAAGATTTCATGATGAAAACACCAAATGCAATTACAACAAAACAATTGACAATGAGATTTAATCAAATTAAAGAGCTTCTGCACAGCAAAAGAAACCATCATCAGAGTCAAGAGACAACCTACAGAATGGGAGAAAATTTTTGCAATCAATTCATCTAACAAAGGCCTAATATCTAGAATCTACAGGAACTTAAACAAAATTACAAAAAACCGAATAACCCCATTATAAAGTGGGCAAAGGACATGAACAGACACTTCTCAAAAGAAGACATACATATGGCCAACAAACATGAAAAAAAGCTCAGCATTACTAATTATTAGAGAAATGCAAATCAAAGCCACAATGAAATACCACCTCACACCAGTCAGAATGACTATTAATAACAAATCAAAAAACAATGGATGCTGATGAGGTTGTGGGGGGAAAAGGAATGCTTTTACACTGTTGGTGAGAGTGTAAATTAGTTCAACCATTGTGAAAGACAATGTGGGAATTCCTCAAAGACCTAGAGGCAGAAATACCATTTGCCCCAGCAATCCAATTACTGGGTATATACCCAAAGGAATACAAATTATTCTATTATGAAGATATATGCACACATTTGTTCGTTAGAACACTATTCACAATACCAAAGGCCTAAATGCTCATCAATGGGCATCAATAGGCATTATCCAATGATAGACTTGATAAAGAAAATGTGATACATATACTCCACAGAATACTATGCAACCATAAAAAGGAAGGAGATCATGACCTCTGCAGGGACATGGATGGATTTGGAAGTCATCATCCTCAGTAAACTAATGGAAAAACAGAAAACCAAATACTGCATGTTCTCACTTATAAGTAGGAACTGAATGATGAGATTACATGGACACATGGAGTGGGGACAACACACACTGGGGCCTGTCGGGGGCAGAGAGAGGGAGAGCATCAGGAAGAATAGCTAATGGATGCTGGGCTTAATACCCAGGAGATGGGATGATCTGTGCGGCAAACCACCATGGCACACTATGTTTACCTATGGAACAAGCCTGCACATCCTACACATGTACCCATGAACTTAAAAGTTGGGGGAAAAAAAGAAAATAAATACAATATTTATAGAAAATATTCATGAGAAAAAAATTTTAATCCACAAATTGGAGGAAATATGCAGAAATCATGTATCTGATAAAGGACTTGTATCCAGAATACATAAATAACTCCTACTATTCAAAAATAAGACAATTAATAACACATCGTTAATCCAGATGAAGTCCACAGGCCAGCTGTTCAGGGAAAGCATTGAATGCAGCCCAGAAAGCTGGGATTCCCTACATAACACTGACACCAACAAGCATAACCCTGATCACAAGCCAGGATTCCTGAACCCCTCAACTGAGAAATAAAAACAAGTTCAATGATCTTGAACTTTGCAGTAAAACAGAATTTCGTGGAGGTGCTCACATAAATTGCCTAAGCCCCACGTTCCAAGAGTTGCAATTCAGTTGCTCTGGGATGGAGCAAATAATCTGCATTTTGCATGAACCTACCAGAGGATGACAGTGCCACCAAGTGATGATAGACCACTGTCTAGCAAGAGAGGCTTGATTTAAATCTAAAGACTATGCAAAGGAATGCTATGCAACCCCAAAAAAGAATAAATTTTGTAGAAAGGGGAGGGAGATAAATAACGTGTATCAGATTAGCTTTTAAATGCACAAGAATATTCTGGAATGATAAAATATAAAATGGTGCCCGCCAAGGTTGGACATAACATGCTTAGGAGACAAAGATGTGAGGAAATGCTTTGTTGTCCCCTGTGAGCACTTGAAAACATTACTTATTCCAAAATAAGTTTGGAGTATTTTCTCCTATTAACACTAGGTGACTAGTTGAGCTACACCTTCCCTTTTACCACCTGGAGACACCACGCAGAGGTGCATTTCAGCTGGCACGGGTCAGAAACGCTGACACTGTGAAAGTATATCACTTTAAATGGAGCTGGGCAAGCCAGACCCTGCGTTGCTAGTTCCTGGCTCTTGGGCAAGTTGGTTAACCTTTCTGCATGACATTTTCATCATCCATAAATTGGGCTAAAACAGATACACCTCAGAGTTATAGTTTAGGTCAAATTATATAAAGTTAACTATACTTCAGCTGATTGTAGCATAATACAGTTGGTCCTCTGGATCCGCAGGTTTCGCATTTGCAGATTCAACCAAAAGACGACCAAAAATTTTCGGGGGGGTGGAAAAAACGCACACACACTATATATATGTGACCGGGCACAGTGGCTCACGCCTGTAGTCCCAGTACTTTGGGAGGCAAGGCAGTGGATCGCTTGACCCCAGGGGTTCGAGTCCAGCCTGGGCAATATAGTGAAACTCCAGTTCTACAAAAAATACAAAAATTAGCCAAGTATGGTGGAACGTGCCTGTAATCCCAGCTACTCAGGAAACTGAGGTGGGAGGATCACCTGAGCCCAGGAAGTGGTGGTTTCAGTGAGCAGAGATTGCACCACAGCACTCCAACCTGGGTGACAGAATGAAACCTAATCTCAAAAACAAACAAAATATGTATATATTACATATCTATACATAGATAGATAATAGATATCTGTGTAGCAACCAGGGGTATAGCGTTTACAATGTATTAGGTACTGTAAGTATTCTAGAGATGCTTTAAAATAACGGAAAGCTGTAAATGATACGCAAATGTACACCATTTTATATGAGACTTGAGCATCCGCAGATTTTGGTATCCACGCGGGAGTCCGGGAACCAATCCTCCAGGGATATCAAGAGAAGACTGCAATTACTAGAGTGCCAACTATCATAATAAACAAATAATGTAGGGACTGCCATCGTCACGCAGGATCCCAGCTTTACTCTCCCTTCCAAGACCCCTAAAAGGATATTACAGTGATGTACAAGCTAGGAGAACCCAAGAACGCAAGCCACTATTGGCCAACAGTAAAGCGCAGGGCACTTCCGGGACGGGGCCTGGGAGGATGGGAGTAGGACTCGGTGTCTTGGTTTGGCACTCCACTAGCATGACCTGGACATGAATCGGTCTTCAACTCCGCGTCTGACGTCAACGCAAAGGAGGACAAGAACTTGATACTGGACGCCAGGCCCTAGAGCGGCACAGATGCTCTGTCCCCTAGCGGTCCGTAAGAGTATTTTCCCAGCTTGACCTACCAACCACAGCCCCGACTACTGGGCAGCACGGATACCTCTGCCTCTAGGGCGAGTCCTCCAGGGGGCGGAACATTGCGTGACATTTTGCGACTTCGGTTTCGCTGCCGTCACTTAAAACACAATTGGTTTTGCAGTGCGCATCCGGCTTTGCGCCAGGAAGGCCCAAGATTCCAACGCGCGAGGCCGAGCCCAGCGGCCTGCGAGACACCCCCAGCAGCACGGACTGCGGTCTTCCGGAGGCGCTCCCGGAGCTACGAGGACTCGCCTAGTGTAGCGCGGTCTTGCACCCCCGTTCGTCCCAGTCCGCCTCGACTACCACCGACACCTGTTACCTCACAGAGGACTGCGCCCCGGCTCCCACGCCCTCTGCCAGGCCCAAGAGCGCGGTCCACAGCGCCGTCGAGGTAATGGGCAGCCGACCCCGCAGCCCCAGCGCCTGCCCTGCGCCCTGGTGCGGATCGCAGCCAGGAGGACCCGACCATGCCAAGCGCCGCCGATTGGATGAGCCCGCGGGCCTCGAACCCCTCGCGGCGCCCAGCCTAGGAGACCCGGTGGGGGCCCCGGCCGGGGACTCGCTCACCTTCGTGATGGTCCTGGCCGCGGGCAGTTCCCTGAAGGTGTCCCTGAACGACGACAACCTGGTGCTGGTGCCCGCGCCCACGTCGATCATGCGAGTGTCTCTCGGTGGACACACCCTCTTCCTGATCCCCGAGGTCCTCCTGAGCTCCCTCGACGAACGCTCAGGAGCGCAGGGCGACTTGTCTGCCTTCCTGGTAGCGGACGTTTTCCTGGGCGCTCTCGGGGAGGACGTCGTCGTCGAGCAGGAATTCTGCGCATCTGTCCCAGAGGTCGCCGCCCAGGAGGAGGTGTACGAGGAGGACGCGGACTCCGAGTTCCAGGAGCTCTGGATGGACTCCCCAGCCGGCTCAGCCGCTGGGCTCTACCACTCCGCTAGAAGTATGTTCGGCCCCTACCAGGAGAGCCCCATCCCAGAGCCCTGTGCTCTGGCCCCCATCCCCAGTTCAGAGAGACGCTCTCCACGCCCCAACTGCGACCAGGAATTCCACTTTCTGGAGCCTGTTCCCACCTCACCTCTGCAACCTCTACCTCCCTCTCTGAGTCCAGGTCCCCAAGCGCGCCCAGAGCTCCCAGAGCGCCCTCTGTGCAAGGCCCGGAGACGACTGTTTCAGGAATGAACTGCCTCCCACAATCCGTTGTCACCCTGCTGGGGTCCAGGCGACTGTCTCCTGATAGCCGTAGTATGTGTGTGGCGCAACCTACAAGGATCTCCAAGAATGAATAACGGAAAAATGCTTTTTTGATACAGGCTGGATTGCAGAATTTTGGATCAGTGGCTGATTTAGAATGTCTGGGGAAAAAAAGATCCTCCTCAGCATAAAAACACGCTAGTTGAAATACTTTCAGACTGTGAGACTGCTGCTTCGGGCCTGTTTTGTATGGAAGTCACCCCTAGGCAGCTCCATTCCCCCTGGTTTTGCTTTAAACCTCAGTCCCAGCACTTTTCTCTAAAAATCCACCCTTTCCCCAGCACCCTACCATGGCAAGCCTTTTCTCTCAAGTTCATTACTACATTTATTTTGTTTAATGGGTTTTGGCCCTAGTCCCTTTATGATGACCTTCTCACCATGGACCTTTTCCCTATAGTGGCCTGAGCCCCTTTTGGGGAATCTTGCAAATAGTTTTACCTGGACAAATGTTTGTTGTTTCTGAAACAGACAGAACTGGGAATAATGATTACGTGTCCTCCTTTTTTTCATGATTGACTTAGAAAATTGTTTATGTTGTTGGGCTTTCCCCACCCCACCCCACCCCAACTCTTACAGCCAGCTCTTTTCCATTCATTTCTTCCTGTATATTTTTTAACATAATTCTTTTATCCTGGAAAAGCTTATAATTCTAAGATTGTTTGTGTGTGTGTTGGTGTTGTTTTATTTGTTTGTTTTTTGAGACAGAGTTTCGCTCTTCTTGCCCTGGCTGGAGTGCAATGGTGCGATCTCAGTTCACTGCAACCTCTGCCTCACAGGTTCAAGCCTCTCAAGTAGCCGGGATCACAGGCATGCGCCACCACACCCAGCTAATTTTGTATTTTTAGTAGAGACAGGGTTTCACCCTGTTGGCCAGGCTGGTCTTGAGCTCCTGACTTCAGGTGATCCACCTGCCTCGGCCTCCTAAAGTGCTGGGATTACAGGCATGAGCCACCGCACCAGGCCAGAAATAATTTCTTAGGTTGATCTTGTATCAGATAAAATTACTGAATTTCTTTAATGGTTTATCTGTAGACTCTTGATTGATTTATAAAAACAATATCTCCAAATAAGGAGAATATTGTCTCTTTTGACAAGCTTCTAACGTCTTATGTTTGCTTAATCTTTTATATTGGATATTACTTCAAGTCCAGGTTGCACAGTATGGTTGATATGGGCATTGCTGTTTTATGCCTTGTGTTAATGCCTCTACATTTTCCCACAAAGGATGATCTTTACTGTAGATGGCTGTTAGATAACCCTTAACCTATTGAAGCAGTTAATTTTCAGTCTTTCAGATAATGAAAAAGTGCTGGATTTTTGCTTTGTTTTTGTCTTAAGTTACTACAAAGATGTTATCAAGTTGTTTTAAATGTTGATGTTTAATTATTTGCGTATATACATAAAATAGCTAGACGGAACCTTTGAGCCATAAGAGTATGTACAGAAACCTGGCAAGAGCACTAATGAGACCAGGCTTTGGGCTTCAGGGATTTAAAACAATTGGATGCCCAGCACTTTGGGACGCCGAGGCGGGTGGATCACGAGGTCAAGAGATCGAGACCATCCTGGTCAACATGGTGAAACCCGTCTCTACTAAAAATACAAAAAATTAGCTGGGCATGGTGGCGTGTGCCTGTAATCCCAGCTACTCAGGAGGCTGAGGCAGGAGAATTGCCTGAACCCAGGAGGTGGAGGTTGCGGTGAGCCGAGATCGCGCCATTGCACTCCAGCCTGGGTAAAAAGAGCAAAACTCTGTCTCAAAAAAAAAAAAAAAATTGGATGCTTTATGAGGACCTGAGAAGACACGAGTGGAAGGAGAAAGGCAGTAACTGCAGGGTCCATTTAAGGTTTTAAATGTTAAAAATTTAAGAAACTTTTTCTGTATGCATAAGATGACTTTTTGTAATTTCTTTTTTCATCACAAGTTTGTGGTGATTTGTTCTAATAGAATTTCTGACTACAAGTAGCTTTGCATTTTTGTCTATTCCACAATATTTTATATGATTCTAGCTCCACTTTGGGTTTTTTGCCTTTTTTTGAAGGTTTTGTCTGTTTTAAATAACTACATACAGCACTGATTTTAAAATGTCATTGTTTTGCCAGGTTTGCCTTGTTTTCGTAATAAAATAAATTATTGCTGATAAAGTTAAAGCCAATGAGATGCTAGTTTTTTTTTCTGTTGAACTTTAATAATTATTATGTAGATTTTCCAGTATGCTTTACCAGTTAATCTGCTCACCTTCTATTCTTGCATTCCACTCCTTTATTCTGGCCTTATTTGTCTTCTTTCCAAAGTATGCTCTTTTTTTTTTAAAGAGACCTTCAAAGCTACTGCATATCAATCCAAGATATACTTTTTAAGAATTCTTTCGGTTGTGGTTTATGTGGTAAATCTTGGGTTCGTATGTCTGCAAATATTTCAGTTACACCTTCAAACTTGTACTATTGTAGCTGGGTTTGGAATTCTAAAATAAATCCTATACTTTCTCACTGCTTTAAAGATAACTATACTATTTTCCCTCCCATTTATTGTTGCAGGTGAGAAGTCAACATTTGTATTGTCATTCCTTTACACAGAATTAGGCTGTTTATGTTAGTGTTTTTTTTTTACTTCGATGCCCTATGGTTTCACTGAACCTGATGTGTTTGATGGTAGATTTTTGCCAGCTGCAACTCAGTGAGCTTTCTATAGCTGGAGAATTAATTCTTCCCATAAGATCTCAAAGAGAAAAGTCAATATCTCTTGGACGTTTGAACCTCTCTCCAATCTCTTAAACTCCTAATAGAGAAATTGTGCTGCTTAATCAATGCCCTCTCCCAGATCTCTTAATATCTATATTATATTTTCATACCCTGTATCATAGCACAGTTTCGCTCTTCCAATTAACTGATTCTGTCACTGTTTTCAAAATTTATGATTCTTTATAAGACTTTATTTCAAATACTGCATTTTCCATTTTCAACACTTCTGATTACATGGGTTTTTGATATCTTTTTGGTCAAGGTCATGAACTTTTCTAGTTTCATGGATGTTATCTCCTTTATCTCTAGGAGAAATTAAACATTCTTATTTTAAATTCTATATTAATTAGCTCAATAATTATATTTCCTCAGGCATAAAACCTCCAGTCATTTGGTAGCATTTAATGACACTGATTTTCCCCTGGGCAAAAATTTTGGTATATAGACATATTTTGAATATGAATTCATTTTCTGTTCCAAATTTGTTTTCTTTTTTAGAGACAGGGTCTCACTCTGTCTCTCAGACTGGAGTGTAGTGGCATGATCATAGCTCACTGCAGCCTTGACCTCCTGTGCTCAGGCAATCCTCCCACCTCAGCCTCCTCAGTAGCTGGGACTACAGGCATGTGCCACCATGCCTGGCTAATGTTTTTTATTTTCATTTTTTGTAGAGAGAATCATCTCTGTTGCCCAAGCTGATCTCAAACTCCTGGGCTCAAATGATCCTCCCACTTTAGCCTCCCAAAGTACTGGGATTACAGGCATGTCTGCTCCATATTTGAATTTTACATTTGCCTCTTTCTAGCTTCCTAAAAGCCAAAGCTCAGAGCCAAACTTAATGGAGCTCACATAACTTGCAACTCAAAAATCACAGTTCCCATCCTCAAGCAATCATACACGGCCCAACTTCCAATTTCAATGCAGTAATGATGCTAGGCTGCACTGCCCATAGTCCCAACCCCATCAAGAATGCTGGGAGTATTAGCAACTAAACTCAGTTGCTCTCCAGGAATTACCCTTAGCCTCCATGGGTAATCCATGCCAATAACTATTCAATTAGTGGGTATACAGGCCCAGCTCAATTGCTTTAAGTTGAGACAACTCTGAAGAATTATCCCAAATCTAGGGCTCTCACTGAGTTAGCTGAGGCTCTGTTTCAGCTGCATCCCAGTTCAACTCCTCCATCTGTCCTGTCAGATTTTCTTTCTTCAAAATGTCTACATGCAAAACTCCGTCTCAAAGTCTTCCCATGCCAATTTAAGATAGCTGGTGTGAGGGGCTGTCATAGGAAGCAGCCACTAAAATGGATTTCAGAGCTGAATCATGGAGCATGAACAGCCCATGGCATGTTACAGGAAAGTAGGTAAGATCTTAATCAATGGCAAACCAACTGGGACTCTGGAAAAAGGCCATATACTGGCATTGGTAGAATCCCAGGCATTAGAAAAATTGGGGGCACAGCATAATTATATACATGATATTTACAAATAATGAGGAATTGAATAGCTGTTTCTGGGACAATAAATGTATTTAAGAAAGAAAATGAAATCAGAGGGTGATTAATTACCAATAAAACCCAAATATGAAATACAGACAGTCTCCTTGGCAGCATACAAATAGCCTTTCATCTCCTGTAGCTAACGGGAGGAAAAGCAACTGAGGATCTGGTCTGGAATTTACTGCAAAGATAGTGGTGTACTATAAAGGCTAAATTCTCAAACTAGGAAAGTCTGTAATGGTGGGGTCCCAGTCCTGATTGGGCTCTGAAACACTAGATGAAGACGACCAAGTAGATTCACTTGAATATCGAATCTCAAGCCCCCCTCAATCCTCTTGGCCTCGAAAAGTGGCCTACTCCTCTCTATTAAAGGTTGGCACTCCACGCTTGCATAAGATGATATAGAAGCCTCTGCCTAGCGAGATAACATGCACCCACCTCGGGATCTACCTTCACCGCCTTTCTTTGCCACAGCCCAGTAACTAAAGCATGTTATAACCTAGCCAGGGAAATACTGGGCCTGTAACTAAGGAAAGGGGCTCTATATACCCTAGAATTGCTGTGGGTGTCACCCAACATATACCAGCAAGAGTCAAGTATAAGACAGAGTGCTCGAAGTCAGCTGAGAAAACGAAGAGTTTATCCATTTTGAAGCACTCTCCCAAAATACACAATTTAACACTCTGGCAAAGATGCTGTGAGACAGTGCTAACAATCTGACGGGTGGATCTTGCAGGGTTAGAGAAAAAGATGTCCCACACTTTATCCAGAAAAGTGGATATGATACAGTGGATATACTACCTAAGACTATAAAATACATCAGCTACTATGATGTGTTGGAGGGGACATTGTGTAACAAAGAAATGCCCTAGAGAGCCACCAGGATCATTGAGAAGCTCAGTAGGCCAAGGTGAGGGCAGGAAATGCCATTAGAGAGCTGGACTCCTTGGTAGCCAAAAGGATAATAGGATCTGGGAGACTGAAAATACGAACGAACAATGTCCAGACCACACATGACAGTAGAAGTCTAACCCATAACCTCTGCAGCAACTATCCCAGAAGCCAAACCAGAGTCTCTGCAGTAACTGGCTCCAAAATGGTACAGATTTGTTCAATAACTGCCAAGTTTTCTCATTTCCACCCTCACCTCCAACTCAGGACCAATCAGAAAAAGCCAAATATGCTATGACTAAGACACATGGTGCACAAACCTACCAATCACATAGGATGCCCCACTTCTAGTCAGTCCACCTCCAGCTTCCCTATGCCAGTAACTTCCAGTCAGACATACCTGAAGCCTCCTCCTTTCTCACTATAAAATTTTCCAACTCCCCTGCCTGCCAATAAGTCTCTGTCAAACGCAAGTGATGGGGCTAACTCCCTTGCTATGGCAAGCTCTAAATAAATCGCCTCAGCTTGTTCCCATTTGGGCGTTCGTTTTCCATTTTTCGTGTGTGAGAAATGTTCCACACAGCCCAGCGTGGTAGGTCGGCACCAGATCTGAACTCTTTCTTTACACTGAGTTCCTTGTCTATTTACTCTCAGTTTGGTACGCATGTTCTGTTATCAGTTCCATTTGCTTGGCAGCCTTGGTAGAATCAAACCATTTCTTTTCATCTCCTTTTACTCGCTTTCGTTTCCACTTTGTGTTGTATGGTCTAAAAGTGTTGTTTGTCACAAGAAAGAAGACCGCAGAGTACAACCCAGTCACAGGCCCTACACACCTGTTGTTTGAGCCAGCCTCACAGTCCAGTGAGTTTGCAGTTCACAACCAGACAAGCTTCCACTTGGACAAACTTTTCTGTGGATTATCAATAAAAGTGGGTGAGGTTTTCCTGTTTTTATGTTTTGCTTTTAGAGTTCGGGTTTGATCCAGAAAGAGTGTTCTCCCTAGTTTTCCATCTACCACAGTCCACATTCAGAGGCACCGACTATCAGGTTGGGGGCCTCTGACACAGACACACCAGCACATTTTGCTGACCATCACCAGCTCTTACTGAGTCATCTAAGTCTAAATCCTCACCTCTTCCAGGGGAAAAAAAATGTCTGCTTCTTATATGTGTTCTCATTTAGAATCCTAATTCTTGTGCCTGTCTTTCTAAATGGCATAATTTTACCAAGGGTTATGTGAGCCTTTAATGGCCACTGTGGAGAACATTGAATTTGAAGTTGTTCATTTGAGAGGCACCTTAGAAAAGAATGGAAATAAGATTTCTCAGTTTCAATGAGCAGCATTTTTAGTTATACAGAGGTCTCCAAGTGAAACTCTGAATCAAAAACGGCTTCATTAAAAGATTATTTGGCCAAAGCTAATGTGCAGTTTGACAACAATGAACAATGAGACTCATTTCCCTAGTAAATCCTCTGTCCTCGTCCACCAGTTCCCTCCCTATATCCAGATCTCCCTCCAGCCCTTATCCTTCCAATCTCTCTCCTTCTATACCTCCATCAACTCCTCCCTCCAGTTGTCCTTGTTCAGGTCCCCTACCTTTTCCCAACAACGTTCCCCAAAATCTAAAATGCCAGTTGCCTCTTAAGATCCTTCCCTCCATGAACCAGGTATTCAGGCAACTGGAGAATTTAAAGTTTGGACCTCAGCTGAATTAAAAGCTCTAAGTTTCCCTAAATAGTTTAAACCCCTTTGAAATACATCTGACCTAGAATTACCTGACTTATACCAACTCATACACACATGGGTCAGAACCACAGATGCTAAATCCTAGAGGGCAAAAGTTGATTGGACTGACCCAGAGGGCCTACAGGATATCTGTTTCCATAATAAACCTGCAGTTTAGAAAAACCCTGAAAAGTAAGGCAAAATCTCCAAGAAGCCATACCCAAAACACTTCCAATAAAAATTAATGCAGGTGCTGCCATTTCTACATTAAATGCTGCTGCCTTCATGCTCTCTTCTTCAAATAAACGGTACTGCACAGGTGGCAGGCATTTCAAACAACATACAAATTTTCCCAATATCCCAGCCTTTAACTGTAACCCTGGGGGCCTAGTGAAACCAGGAACTAGTTATTCTAACTTGTGTCCTCTACTACCCCGAACTCTCGAAAGCAAAATGAAATGAACAGAAACACTGCTTACTATAGCTTCACCCTTGACCCAGTTTGAAAGGCTGATCCCTCTTGTCTCAGGGCAATTGCTGTCCTAATACCTGAAAAATGTGTTGCAGCTTCTGCTGAGCTAGTTCTAGCCTCCCCACTTGAGTTCAGAGTTCCTCATGCGGTACAGACCTTCCTACTGACAGGATACACAGCACCTTTCAGCCAGCAAATTAATATCTTTCTTTTTCTTTTTCTTTTTCTTTTTTTTTTTTTTTTTTTTTCGAGACAGGGTCCAGCTCTATTACCCAGGCTGGAGCGCAGTGGTGTGTTCTTGACTAACTGCAACTCCCACCTTCCAGGCTCAAACTTTTCTCCTGTCTCAGCCTATTGAGTAGTTGGCACCACAGGCATGTGCCAACATGCCCAGCTAATTTGGGGAGTTTGTTTTTTGTTTTTTGTTTTGAGATAGAGTTTCGCTCTTGTTGCCCAGGCTGGAGTGCAACAGCACGATCTTGGCTCACTGCAACCTCTACCTTTCAGGTTCAAGGGATTCTCCTGCCTCAGCGTGCCAAGTATTACAGGCGTGCTCCACCACGTGTGGCTAATTTTTGTATTTTTTTGTAGAGACGAGGTTTTGCCAGATTGTCCAGGCTGGTCCCAAACTCCTGGGCTCAAGTGGTCTGCCAGCCTCAGCCTCCCAAAGCGCTGGGGCTACAGGCGTGAGCTATTGCATCCTGCCTTAATATCTTATGAAATTCTATTACTCATTCCCTCCAACATTACCATTCACCACTGCGACACTCTGAATCCTATCTCTCTTCTGCCTCTACCTAAAGAAAGGGAGGCTGGGTGTGGTAGCTTATGCCTATATTCCCAACATTTGGGGAGGCAAAGGTAGGGGGATCACTTGAGCCCAGCAGTTCAAGACCAGCTTGGGCAACATACTGAGGCCCAACCTCGCCTCTACAAAAAATAAAATATTAACTGGGCATGATGACTCACACCTGTAGTCCCAGCCACTCGGGAGGCTGAAGCAGGAGGATCACTTGAGTCCAGGGGGTCAAGGCTGCAATGAGCTATGGTCATGCCACTGCACTCCAGCCTGGGTAACAGAGTAAGGCCTTGATCTCAAAACAAAACGAAAAAAAGAAAAGGAGCCTCAAGATTGTCTTCCTTAGGGAATTCTCTATACCTTACTCAGATTGATTAAAGACTCCTTTAGAGAACCCTGACCTAATATTATTCATTGATGACTCATACCTCAAAACTGAAACTGGAGGTTATCAACCAGGATAGGCAGTCACTAATCTAAGCTCTCTTTGAGTAAAATCAGCCCAGTACTGTATTTACAACATCTTGCCAACTAGCCCAAGACCAATAAGCAAACATATATAGCAGATATGCTTTTAGAGTAGTACATGACTTTTGGATGCTTTGGAAACAAAGGGGGTTTCTTGCCCTACTGGAACCCCCATTAAAAATGGGCAACAAATTCAGGAATTTTTAGACACACTCCTACTTCCTGGAGAGGTAGCTATAAAGGTGGAAGTTCATGGAACAAATAGATAACATGTAAGCTATAGCCAAAGTTATGATCCTATATAAACCCTCAAAGAATAAATCTCTGGAGACAATCTATGAGGCCATTACATAAAATCAGTGATTAGCTCCTGATTTTGAAAAGGAAAAATGGAAAAAAAATCTGGTTGTACCTTTTACTCAGATAATCTCTAGTGCTCTCAAGACAGCCAATGGGTGGCACCAGGTAATTTCAATTGAATATTACCTAAATTTATCCGTGAAACTACTAATTGTGGTATAGACAAGGGGTTCCAATCTTTTGGCTTCCCTGGGCCACATTGGAAAAAGAAGAATTATCTTGAACCACATATAAAATACACAAAAACTAACAATAGCTGATGAGCTAAAAGAAAAAAGAAAATCTCACAATGTTTTACAAAAGTTTATAAATTTGTGTTGAGCCACATTCAAAGCCATTCTAGGCTGAATGTGATCCATGGGTCAAGGATTGGACAAATTTGGTAAAGACAAATTGGTTACTACCTTGAATCAGCATTGGTGTGGAAAGCTTTAAAATGACAACTGATTACAACAGCATCATAAATAATAAAATAATAGGAATAAATTTAACTAAGGAGGCAAAAAAACACTGAAAACTACATAACTGCAAAATGTTGCTGAAAGAAACTAATGAAGGCACAAATAAATGAAAAGACATTCCACGTTCATAGACTGGAAGAATTAATATTGTTCATTTAATTCAATTTCTATCAAAATCCCAACAATATTTTTTGCAGAATTGGAAAAATCCATCCTAAAATTTATAGTAATTCTTATATAGATTCATATAAATTTTATGAATAGCTAAAACAATCTTGAAAAAGAAGAAGCTTGAGGACTCACACTTCCTGATTTCAAAACTTACTACAAAGCTACAATAATCAAAACAGTGTAACACTAGAATAAAGACGGATATATAGACAAATGGAATAGAATAAAGAGCCCAGAAATAAACTCTCTTGTATATAGTCTAATGCCTTTTAGCAAGGGTGCCAAGACTATTCAGTAAGGAAAGGAAAATCTTTTCAATAAATTTTCTTGAGAAAACTTGATATCCAAATGAAAAAGAATGAAATTGCCTTATATCATATACAAAAATAATTAACTTAAAATGAATCAAAGATCTAAATGTATGAGCTAAGAACTATGGCACTTTTAGAACAAACACAGGGCAAAAATTTCATGACATTGGATTTCATAGCAATTTCTTGAATATGAGACCAGAGGCACAGGCAACAAAAGAAAGAATAAATAAATTGGACTTCAAAAAATTTTAAATTTTGTGCATCAAAAGACAGTATCAACAGAGTAAAAAGGAAACATACAGAGTGGGAGGAAAATTTGCATACACATAAGACCTAAACCTGTAAGTCTCATAGAAGAAAACAAAGGAAAACTTCATGACATTGGATTTGGCAATGATTCATTGAATATGACACCAAAAGCACAGGCTTTTGGCAAATAAATTGGCATGCATCAAAATTAAAAACTTGTGCATGTCAAAGTGACATAATTAATAGAATGAAAAGATACCCTACAGAATGGGAGAAAATATTTCCAAATCAAATATGTGATAAAAGGCTATGATCCAACATATATAAAGAACTCCTACAAGTCAACAACAACAAAATAACCCAACTAAAAAATGGACAAAGGACTCGAAAGGGCATTTCTCCGAAGAAGACATACAAATGGCCAGCATATGAAAAGATGTTCAACCTGACAAATCATTAGGGAAATCCTAATCAAATACACAATTAAATGTTACCTCATGCCCATTAGGAAGGCAACTATGAAAAAAAAAGAAAATAACAAGTGTGATAGTGAGGATGTGGAGAAATTGAAACCCTTATGCACTGTTGGTGGGAATGTAAAATGGTACAGTAACTATGGAAAACAGTATGGCAGTACCTCAAAAACTCAAAAATAAAATTACCATATGATCCTACAATACCCCTTCTGGATATATATCCAAAAGAGCTGAAAGCAGAGTCTCAAAAAGATATTTGTACACCCATGTTCATAGCACCATTATTCACAATAGCCAAAGAGATTGAAACTACACAAATATCCATTAAAGGATGAATGGATAAACAAAATATGGTATATGCATAAAATTGAAAATTATTTACCCTTAAGAAGGAAATTCTGACACCTGCTATAACATGAATGTATCTTGAGAACAGTATGCTAAGTGAAATAAGCCAGTTCCAAAAATACAAATGCAATATGATTTCACTTATATTAAGTATTTAGAGTGTCAAACACATAGAAACAGAAAGTAGAAAGGTGGCTTTCAGGCACTGGGAGGAGAGGGGTCCTGGGAGTTGTAGTTTAAAGGGATATAGAGTTCCAGTTTTGCAAGATGAAAAGATTCTGGAGAGCAGTTGCACAGCACGGTGAATATATCTAATATTACTGAATTGTACACTTAAAAATGGTTAATTTGATGTTACAAGTATTTTACCACGATTTTTTAAGGTTATTTCTGCATCATTTGTCATCTGTCAACGTAATTCTGAAAAAAATGTAAAGATGAGAAATGGCCAGGAACCAAAGCCTCAAGGGCACTTTAAACACCTTCGGGTAGATTTTTTTTTTTTTTTTTTTTGAGATAGGATCTCTCTCTACCACCCAAGGTGGAGTGCAGCAACATAATTATGGCTCACTATAGCCTGGACCTCTCAGGCTCAAGCAATCCTCCTGCCTCAGTGTCCCTAGTAGTTGGGACCACAGGCACATGCCACTAAGACTGGCTAATTGGTTCCCTATTGGCTAGTCATTATGTCATTTGCACTTATATTTATAATATTATATACATATATTTGGCAATATAGATGAGGTCTCACTATGTTGCTAAGACTGGTCAAGAACTCTTGGACTCAAGAGATCCTCCCACCTTGGCCTCGCAAAGTGCTGGGATTACAGGCCTGAGCCACTGCACCTGGTCTTTCATGTAGATTTCATCTAGCTTCCTGGGATTTAAACATATTTTAGTTTTTGTATGCCTACTTTCAGGATAGGCTGAATTATTCCAAGCCAGAAAGCTACATCCCTTGCAGACACTAAAAATCTGTTTGATACTGTTTCCGACCTGGAGCATACTAACTTTTATATCAAGTTATCAAGGCACATACTTTCTATGGGAAACATTATTTTAAAACTCTGTAAGGCATCACCCTTTACTGAAAAACTACACTGCCCTTACCACCAACAATCTCCTAGAAAGGTAAAAAGCATCAATAGCATCCTTAAATTAAAATAAACAAAACTATTGAGGGTGGATGGCTCATGCCTGTAATCCCAGCACTTTGAGAGGCCAAGGCAGGAAGATTATTTGAGCTCAGGAGTTCGAGACCAGCCTAGGCAACATGAAGACATATTTTTTTCCTGTCTCTATGAAAATTTTTTTTTAATTAGCCTGGTGAGGTGGCACATGCCTGTAGTCCCAGCTACTTGGGGAGCTGAAGTGGATCACTTGAGCCTAGGAAGTGGAGGTTGCAGTGAGCCAAGATCACGCCATTGCACTCCAGCCTGGGCAACACAGTGAGACACTGTCTCAGAAAAAGAAAGAAAAGAAAAACAAACTTTCAGAAATTCTTGAACTCCCTTGGCCAAAAATACCCCTACTAGCCCTTATGAAGCCATACATTCCAGTGCTTTGGGGGCACATTCCACATCCCCCTAGGAATTGGTAAGTGCCATGCCCATACATTTAGAGAGTTCACCTCCAATACCAGACTCTGCCCTATCGTGCAAAGACATGTCAAAATACTGAAACGGATTCATGTACTTACCTCGTCCTACCAACAGGTTAAGGCTACCTTCCAATGACATCTTCCTAAAAAGCCTCTTCATGATCTTTAGCCAAGAGATTTCATCTATTGGAAGAAACATCAGAGAAAAACTGCTTTTAAACTTTATTGGAAGGAACCTTAGCAGGTACTCTTAAAAAACTCAGCAGCGAAACTCCAGGGAGTCCATTCTTGTGTTCATGTTTCATAACTAAGAAACCAATTCAAAATTTCATGAAGTTGAAAGTCTATTTTAATATGTGACATCACATTGAGGGTCCCAGATGCCCTGGAAGAAACCAATCTTTAGAAGCAGATATCTGATCTAATACTTTCAGAATAGTTATATGACCTTGGATGGTTGACAACTTCCACCAAAACATCAGATCAAGAATTCTATTTCTTGTTTTGTTTCCTATGTATTTATTGATACTCTTACTTCTTCCCATTTTTTATGGACCCCTGGTGTTGTCCACCTATAACAGCCCCTTTTCTCCTTGCTTCCCTCTTTGTTATAATTAGGGTCAAACATACTCATTTTAAAACCATTCTCAGGTTATTCCAAACTACCCCTCATCTTACTGACTGCTGGATATGCCATCCATCACCACACATGACAAAAATCTCTTGGTAATTCCAGACTCATCAGATGAGACCATAGAGAATTACATCCAAAAAAATTTCTATTTGCACCAACATGGACAAAAAACCTTAAGCAAATAAACCTGTAACTTTGCTAGTGTCTCTCTCTCTAGAAAAAGCAGTAATTATTAAAACCTATTGATAAGACTCTAGGCAATTCTAAATTTGAATTCAACAACCTTGGTAGGGTGATGAGCCAGATACTTGTCAATTAGAAGAAACTCTCAGAGATCTAAATACATAACCCAGGCTAATGAAGGCCTTGGTTGTGACCTCATGAATGAACAGCTCCTTTTTCCTTGGATCTTTATGTGGTCTCTTGGTACTACTTCCTATGTGACAAGGATGCCTTGTCCATTTGTCTCAGGATAACACCTCATATACTTTAGAAATACTATTCTGAGGTTTGTCTATAAACAGAGATCCTAATTCTATAAATCACCCAGGTTAGAAATTCTGAATTAGGTGCAAGCTCCAAAGTGGGGCCAGCCTTTATTATACGGGAACTCCATTTGGCAGACTTAACTGACTGATAGTTTAAACAAGGCATCAGAGCAGTACTCCCATTGGTGAGATTCATACAAATAAAAAATCCCATAAGAAATGTATCCTTAATTATGGAAGTTATTAACAATATCACCTCTGTCCAAAATAGAACATACATTATCCTCAACTTATTAACGTGAATAGATAATCACATTGCTTTAGGTTTCTTGTTGGCTATTTACACCATTGCTAATATTTCTTACTGTACTTGAAACAGGCAAGGTGGAACAGGCTATACATCACCTTAAGGCAAAAGCTACTTGGCTCTCTAAGGTTGATTCGTATAACCTTTGGATTTGTTTTCTTGGCCTGAGTTGGACAACTGAGATTCCTGGTTTTGAAACACCTTATATGAACTATTACTTGTTTATTTTTGTCACAGTGGTCATGATGCTGGTCTTCTGCATCCTATATGCAGTCTTAAATGCTTTTGCACATCCACTCTCTCATGAGATGACAACCACAATGATACAAAAACAAAAAGGCCAAAAAGATCTTGCAATACAGTTGACTACAGAAATGAATAAACAATCCCTAAGCAGTGAAGATCTTGGTCTCTACCCTCCCTTGAATTAATCCACTCCTCACAAATAAAAGAATGATCAAAAGGAGTTGGGGGGACTAAGAGACTTAATGCACGAATTGACAAAGACCAAATCATAGATGACAATGGAACTCTCACCCCCAACTTCTGTAGCGCAAGAATCCAAACAATCTCTGTAGTAACCAGTCCATGAACCCAAACCACAACTTCTACAGCAACTGGCTCAAAATCGTCAGCATTAGTCAATGACTGCCAGGCAGGGAACAGAATTTCAATCCTCTAAAAGGAGCTGAAATTCCATCTGCCACTTCATGTTCTGAGGTTCAGATCTATGAGTGGGCTCAGTATCAATTGTGCACCATTTTATTTTTATATGATTATATTTTCTTCTCCTTTATTCGTTTGATAAATTTTTTTCAATATGCCAGGAACTTTATGCTTTTGCAATATGATCTCATTGGTGAGAACACGCAAAGAATCAGGAGATCTCTGAGAATTCAAAAGGGATGACACAAAGCTTTGCATAGCCTCTCAGATCCTCATTTAGAGCCCGTGTGCTCTCAGTTTACTTATCTTTTTAATGGGGCTATTTAATTTCCAGTCCCATAACAAATCAAAGGAAGGCAATATTTCCTACCAATTGGTAAACTGACAACTGTAAAAAGTAAGAAACAACAATCTGACAAAAAAGAGAAGGCTAATAAACCTATTAGGAAAAAAAAACAACAACAACAACAGACCCTCACATGGTGTCTCACACCTGTAATTCCAGCACTTTGGGAGGCCAAGGGCAAATCACTTGAGCCCAAGAGTTCAAAACCAGCCTGGGAAATATGACAAACCCTGACTCTACTAAAAATACATAAAATTAACTGGGCATGGTGATGCAAGACTGTAGTGTTAGCTACTCAGGAGGCAGAGGTGGGAGGATCACCTGAGCCTGAGAAGTCAAGGCTGCAGTGAGCTGTGATCACCTCATTACACTCCAGTCTAGGCAACAGGAGTGAGATCCTGTCTCATAAATAAAGTAAAATAAAATAACAAAAGGCCTGACTAGGCCTGGTGGTTCACACCTGTAATCCCAGCACTTTGGGAGGCCGAGGCAGCTGGATCACTCGACACCAGGAGTTCAAGACCAGCCTGGCCAACATGGCAAAACCTCTCTACTAAAAATACAAAAATTAGCTGAGCGTGATGGTGTACACCTGTAATCTCATCTACTCAGGAGGCTGAGGCACGAGAATTGCTTGAACCCAGGAGGCAGAGGTTACAGTAAGCAGAGATAGCACAGGCCACTGCACTCCAGCCTGGTCAACAGAGCAAGACTCCAGCTCAAAAAAAAAGGGGGTCTGAGCAATATGGCACCATTTAGCAAATGAGCATCAATTCTACACATTTCATCCATTCACTAAACTACACGAATCCATAATAATGCTGACTCTGAATTCAACAATGGCCTCATGAGGCAAGGAAGATTTTAGTATGCTAGAAAAATCTTCACACATGTTGGCTAAATGTAATTGAATGGACAAGCCCAGGCTACTAGAAAAGTTCAATTGTCAAAAATAATTTGAATTCTGGATAGCCAATATTTTATACTGATATAACTATTAATTATCATTTTTAAGCAACTCTAAAACATGCCAGTTACTTTATTGTTTTAATAAAGTAACATCACTTCATCATGATGAACACCATCATCTGCTTCACCAGCATAAATCTTTTCATAGTCCTGAACTTGAGGTTTCTGGCTGCAGGTTCTGCCTGCTAGCTCTAGACTTGAATTTTAATCACTGAAGTTTTACCCAACACCAAGAGGCTCAAAGATAAATGGAAAATCTATCGGATACCCCAGTATTTCAATAAACTTGACATTTTGGTAAGCAGATTTTTTAAATTCAGGTAGCAGATCAAATGTATTCGTTCTTATCTCAATACTTGTTGTCACATGAATGTATAATATCTACTTTCCTATCTCTTGTTCCTCATTTCCACTCCCTCCTAACCCCACTATAGTCTACCTTCTGTCCCTACCACTTCACACAAGCTGCTTCTTGGTCAGGTCACTTCATCTGATTGCCAAATATGACAGTCTTTCTTCAGTCCTTGATTTGTCAGTTAACATAGCTGACCACTTTTACCTTCTTGAAATTCTTCCTCCAGTGACCTCCACGATCTCGACATCTGGTTCCTCTTTGCCTCTCTGTTTAGTCATCCATTTAGCAAAAATTTACTGAGTATCTGTGGTAAGTTTTGTAGTAAATGTATACAGTAATATTAATAAGACTACATCTATTTAGTGCTTACCAAGTGTCAGGCAATGTTTGTACATTTTAAATAGAACTTTTAAAAAATATTTAAAATATTATTTATTTTAAATGACAAGAACTATGCACTTAAGGTTGGTACTTTTGCTCCATTTCTGGATCCTATAAAATTGTTTAACTATTTTGAGAACTGACATTTATGTTTAATTTTTTTCCTATCAATATTAATGGTTTGCAGGAAGGAAATAATATCCCCTCTTCATACTGACTATTATTTTGACTAGGATTCATACACACACACACGTACACACACACACACACACACACACACACACACACTATATCATGTGCCTCCCACCAATATAGCATAGAATAAAGAATCAGCAACTGATCAGCTTCAAGTCCTAGTCTAGGGTGATGAATCTATTTCTACAAATAGCGACTACTATTTCTTCAGGGCACACTCTACACATGAAGAAATAATCAAAGACATCTATTTTGGACTAGAATGGCCATAAAAACCCTCATAATCAAAATATGTAGAAGTGCTATAAACTTTTTTTAACATCCATTAAAATCAAGTAAAGAAAATTGAAATGATCAAAAGATTAAAATGATCAAAGAAAAACCTATGATGGCCTAGAGCTTTGGTTTTATGACACAAATATGGGGATGAGAAGGTACCAAAATGCACAAACAGGATGGGAGTTGTATGGAAGAAGCCCTGCATAGATCTCAGACACCCAAATATGACTACGTCAGTAAGTGAACTAAAATACCAAATCTTCCAAGGGAGATGGTAGTAAATTTTGTCTATCTGAACCTTGCCTCTGAATGGAGGGGGAAATAGAAGTTCCTCTGCAAATTTCACAATAAGGGCAGTGAAGAATGTTTGGCAACCAGATGATTTAATGGTTAACAGAGGCCCCTCAGAAACATGTCTTGATCACCCCACCAGGTAAGCCACTTAGACCAAGAGAAGTGCCAGCCAAGGATGGCCCTGATGTGACTCTGATCTGGAACTCACACTGTCTTTATGGAAAGAAGGAAAGGGGAGAAAAGAAAGGAAAGAAGGAAAAGTGAAGGATGGGAAAGGAGAGGTAAAGGAAGGCAAGAGAGAGGAGGAACAGAGAGAGAAAGGGGAGCTAAAGGGTTTCTACTTGAATATGTTTCTGGAAACTTCCAAGAGCATCCCACATCCTCTTCATGAAAATACTCCTTTTCCTTAGGCCTTAAAATTCTTTCAAACATAAAATTCCAATGAGCATTCTCACATTCCAAAGCAGAGACTTAAGAAACAACTCGGAGGACTCAAGATGGCGCTGTGAGAACAACCCAGGATTGGAGTTCTCGTTGTGTCGGCGGAGAGGGTGTCCACTCAGAGACCCAATCGAAAAGTCAGCAACTACGCAGACGACCAGCGGACAAATCCACAAAGGTGGGAAGAAACCAGCGCAAAAAGGAGGAAAACACCCGAAACCAGAACACCTCGCCTCCTAGAAAGGACCAAAACTCCTCACCAGCAAGGGAACAAAGCTGGACGGAGAATGACTGTGACGAAATGACGGAATTAGACTTCAGAAGATGGATAATGAGAAACTTTGGTTAGCTAAAAGATCATGTATTAAATCAATGCAAAGAAACTAAGAACCTTGAGAAAAGATTTGAAAAAAGATTTGAGGAAATGATAACAAGAATGGATAACTTAGAGAGGAATATGAATGAATTAAAGGAGCTGAGAAACACAATACGAGAACTTCGTGAAGCATGCACAAGTTTCAATAGCCGAATTGACCAAGCAGAAGAAAGAATATCTGAAGTTGAAGACCAACTCAATGAAATAAAACAAGAAACCAAGATTAGAGAAAAAAACGCAAAAAGGAATGAACAAAGTCTCCAAGAAATGTGGGACTATGTGAAAAGACCTAACCTACGTTTGATAGGTGTACCAGAAGGGGACGAAGAGAATGAATCCAAGCTGGAAAATACTCTTCAGGACATCATCCAGGAAAATTTCCCCCATCTAGCAAGACAGGCCAACACTCAACTGCAGGAAATTCAGAGAACACCACAAAGATATTCCGCAAGAAGAGCAACCCCAAGGCACATAATCGTCAGATTCAATAGGGTTGAAATAAAGGAGAGAATACTAAGGGCTGCCAGAGAGAAAGGTCGGGTCACCCACAAAGGGAAGCCCATCAGACTCACAGCAGATCTCTCGGCAGAAACACTACAAGCCAGAAGAGAGTGGGGGCCAATATTCAACATTCTTAAAGAAAAGAACTTTCAACCCAGAATTTCATATCCAGCCAAACTGAGCTTCAGAAGTGAAGGAAAAATAAAATCCTTTGCGAACAAGCAAGTACTCAGAGATTTTGTCACCACCAGGCCTGCTTTACAAGAGCTCCTAAAAGAGGCACTAGACATAGAAAGGATCAACCAGTACCAGCCATTCCAAAATCACACTGAATGCTAAAGAGCTTCAACATAATGAAGAATCTACAACAACTAACAGGCAAAACAGCCACTTAGCATCAAAATGGCAGTATCAAATTCACACATAACAATATTAACCCTAAATGGAAATGGACTAAATGCACCAATCAAAAGACACAGACTGGCAAATTGGATAAAAAGCCAAAACCCATCAGTGTGCTGTATCCAGGAAACCCATCTCACATGCAAGGATACACAAAGGCTCAAAATAAAGGGATGGAGGAAGATTTACCAAGCTAATGGAAAGCAAAAAAAAGCAGGAGTTGCAATTCTCATCTCCGATAAAATAGACTTTAAAGCAACAAAGATCAAAAGAGACAAAGAAGGCCATTACATAATGGTAAAAGGATCGATACAACAAGAAGAGCTAACGATCCTAAACATATATGGACCCAATGCAGGAGCACCCAGATACATAAGGCAAGTTCTTAAGGACTTACAAAAGGACTTAGACTCCCACACAATAATAGTGGGAGACTTTAACACTCCACTTTCAATACTAGACAGATCTACCAGACAAAAAATCAGCAAGGATATCCAGGGCTTGAACTCAGACCTGGAGCAAGCAAACCTGATAGACATTTACAGAACTCTCCACCCCAAATCCACAGATTACACATTCTTCTCAGCACCACATCACACCTACTCTAAAATTGACCACACAATTGGAAGTAAAGCACTGCTCAACAAATGCAAAACAACTGAAATCATAACAAACAGCCTCTCAGACCATAGTGCAATCAAGTTAGAACTCAGAATTCAGAAACAGACCCAGAACCGCACAGCTTCATGGAAACTGAACAACTGGCTCTTGAATGTTGACTGGGTAAACAACGAAATGAAGGCAGAAATAAAGAAGTTCTTCGAAACCAATGAGAACGAAGACACAACGTGCCAGAACCTCTGGGACACATTTAAAGCAGTCTCTAGAGGAAAGTATATAGCAATAAGCGCCCATATGAGGAGAATGGAGAGATCCAAAATTGACACCCTATCGTCAAAATTGAAAGAGCTAGAGGAGCAAGATCAAAAAAACTCAAAACCCAGCAGAAGACAAGAAATAACTAAGATCAGAGCTGAGCTGAAGGAGATTGAGACACGAAAAACCCTTCAAAAAATCAATAAATCCAAGAGCTGGTTTTTTGAAAAGATCAACAAAATAGACAGACCACTAGCCAGATTGATTAAAAATAAAAGAGAGAACAACCAAATAGATGCAATAAAAAATGATAAAGGGGAAATCACCACAGATTCCACAGAAATTCAAACCATCATCAGAGAATATTACAAACAACTCTATGCGCATAAACTAGTAAACCTGGAAGAAATGGACAAATTCCTGGATTCCTGTGTCCTCCCAAGCCTAAACCAGGAGGAAGCTGAAACTATGAATAGACCAATAACAAGGTCTGAAGTTGAGGCAGCAATTAAGAGCCTACCACACAAAAAAAGCCCAGGTCCAGACGGGTTCACAGCCGAATTCTACCAGACACACAAGGAAGAGCTGGCACTATTTCTTCTAAAACTATTTCAAACAATCCAAAAAGAGGGAATCCTTCCCAAATCATTTTATGAGACCAACATCATCCTGATACCAAAACCCGGCAGAGACCCAACGGGAAAAGAAAACTTCAGGCCAATATCCATGATGAACATAGATGCAAAAATCTTCAATAAAATATTGGCAAGCCGATTGCAAGAGCAAATCAAAAAACTTATTCATCATGATCAAGTAAGATTCATCCCGGGGATGCAAGGCTGGTTCAACATACGCAAGTCTATCAATGTAATTCACCACATAAACAGAACCAAAAACAAAAACCACATGATTATCTCAATTGACGCAGAGAAGGCATTTGACAAAATTCAACAGCTCTTTATGCTAAAAACCCTCAATAAACTCGGTATCGATGGAACATATCTCAAAGTAATAAAAGCTATTTATGACAAACCAACAGCCAATATCATACTGAATGGGCAAAAACTGGAAGCATTCCCTTTGAAATCTGGCACTAGACAAGGATGCCCTCTTTCACCACTCCTATTCAATATAGTACTGGAAGTTCTAGCCAGAGCAATCAGGCAAGAAAAAGAAATAAAGGGTATTCAAATAGGAAAGGTGGAAGCCAAATTGTCTCTATTTGCAGACGACATGATAGTATACCTAGAAGACCCCATTGCCTCAGCCCAAAAACTCCTGAAACTGATAAGCAACTTCAGCAAAGTCTCAGGATATAAAATCAATGTGCAAAAATCACAAGCATTCCTCTACACCAATAACAGACTTAAAGAAAGCCAAATCAAGAGCGAACTGCCATTCGCCATTGCTACAAAAAGAATAAAATACCTTGGAATACAACTCACAAGGAACGTAAGAGACCTCTTCAAGGAGAACTACAAACCACTGCTCAACGAAATCAGAGAGGACACAAACAGATGGAGAAACATTCCATGTTCATGGTTAGGAAGAATTAATATCGTGAAAATGGCTATACTGCCCAAAGTAATTTACAGAATCAATGCTATCCCCATCAAGCTACCATCGACTTTCTTCACAGAACTGGAAAAAACCACCATGAACTTCATATGGAACCAAAAGAGAGCCCACATAGCCAAGTCAATTCTAAGCAAAAAGAACACAGCGGGGGGCATCACACTACCGGATTTCAAACTATACTACAAGGCTACAGTAATCAAAACAGCATGGTACTGGTACCAAAACAGAGATATAGACCAATGGAACAAAACAGAGGCACCGGAGGCAACACAACATACATACAACTATACAATCTTTGATAAACCTGACAAAAACAAGCAATGGGGAAAGGATTCCATGTTTAACAAATGGTGTTGGGAAAACTGGCTAGCCATGTGCAGAAAGCAGAAACTGGACCCCTTCCTGACACCTTACACTAAAATTAACTCCAGATGGATTAAAGACTTAAACATAAGACCTGGCACCATAAAAACCCTAGAAGGAAATCTAGGCAAAACTATCCAGGACATAGGAGTAGGCAAGGACTTCATGAACAAAACACCAAAAGCATTGGCAACAAAAGCCAAAATAGACAAATGGGACCTAATGAAACTCCACAGCTTCTGCACGGCAAAAGAAACAGTCACTAGAGTGGATCGGCAACCAACAGAATGGGAAAAAATTTTTGCAGTCTACCCATCTGACAAAGGGCTGATATCCAGAATTTACAAAGAACTCAAACAGATTTACAGGAAAAAAACAAACAAGCCCATTCAAAAGTGGGCAAAGGATATGAACAGATACTTTACGAAAGAAGACATATATGAGGCCAACAATCATATGAAAAAATGCTCATCGTCACTGATCATCAGAGAGATGCAAATCAAAACCACATTGAGATACCATCTCACGCCAGTTAGAATGGCGATCATTAAAAAATCTGGAGACAACAGATGCTGGAGAGGATGTGGAGAAAAAGGAACACTTTTACACTGTTGGTGGGAGTGTAAATTAGTTCAACCATTGTGGAAGACGGTGTGGCGATTCCTCAAGGCCTTAGAAATAGAAATTCCATTTGACCCAGCAATCCCATTACTGGGTATATATCCAAAAGACTATAAATCGTTCTACTATAAGGACACATGTACACGAATGTTCATTGCAGCACTGTTTACAATAGCAAAGACCTGGAATCAACCAAAATGCCCATTGATAATAGACTGGATTGGAAAAATGTGGCACATATACCCCATGGAATATTATGCAGCAATCAGAAATGATGAGTTTGTGTCGTTTGTAGGGACATGGATGAATCTGGAGAACATCATCCTCAGCAAACTGACACAAGAACAGAAAATGAAACACCGCATATTCTCACTCATAGGTGGGTGATGAAAAATGAGAACACATGGACACAGAAAGGGGAGTACTAAACACTGGGGTCTATTGGGGGGGAAAGGGGAGGGCCAGTGGGAGGGGGAGGTGGGGAGGGATAGCCTGGGGAGAAATGCCAAATGTGGGTGAAGGGGAGAAGAAAAGAAAGCACACTGCCATGTGTGTACCTACGCAACTGTCTTGCATGCTCTGCTCATGTACCCCAAAACCTATAATCCAATTAAAAAAATAAAATAAAATAAATTGTAACTCTATCAGAAAAAAAAAAAAAGAAACAACTCAACATAAATGAGAGAAAGCTAAAAGAAGAAACAGCAGTTCACTCCCTCAAACAATGAAGATATTTACCAGATCCAAAATATTGTAATGGCATATATAAATTTTTCAACAAAATAAAGTAAGGGAAATGAGGCTAAGGAACCAGAAACTGGCAAAAATTACATAACTGCCTTTTTAAAAATTAGTTAAAATTGGCCTCCATTTATTCTCATGCACATGCATAAGAAAAGCAACATCCAGAGATATACTATGTGAGCATTTAGATAAAAATATATGTTATGCATTGAAACAACAGAGTAGAAACAGCCAAAAAGAGAATTAGGAATCTGGAAAAACTATCTGTAATTTATCATAGAAGGGAATATACAAAAATTAACAAAAAGGGAATAAGAGGTATTAAAGGAAAGGAAGAGCAGCAGCTGCTCTCCCACAATGGTTATTTTTTATTTGAGTCAGTGGTCATGTATGGGGAGGAAAGAGTGTTCTTCCTAACCTCAAGTCCCAACTGTCTCACACTGTTAATTTTTCGTCCCCTTCTCCAACTAAAAAAAAAAAAAAAGCCAGTCAGATGTGGTTATTAAAAAGGAAAAGAAGTTTTAACATGACTTGTTGTTGTTCCAGAGGGAGAAAATAGGGTGGAGGGCAATATTTGAAGAGATTAATGATAAATGAGAACTACTCATAATTTATGGGAAAAATGTATTTATTCATTCAACATATATTTTTGACTGTCCCTCATACACCTGAGAGTGTTCCAAGAAATAGCAAAGAGCAACATAAAAGCTAAAGTTAAAAATTGCTGCCATGGAAATAAAGATGTTCTTTGAAACCAATGAGAATGAAGACACAACATACCAGAATCTCTGGGACACATTTAAAGCAGTGTCTAGAGGAAAATATATAGCAATAAATGCCCACATGAGAAGCAAGGAGAGGTCTAAAATCGACAACCTATCATCAAAATTGAAAGAGCTAGAGGAGCAAGATCAAAAAAACTCAAAACCTAGCAGAAGACAAGAAATAACTAAGATCAGAGCAGAACTGAAGGAGATAGAGACCAAAAAACCCTTCAAAAAATCAATAAATCCAGGAGCTGGTTTTTCAAAAATATCAACAAAATAGACAGACCACTAGCCAGATTAATAAAAAAGAAAAGAGAGAATAATTAAATAGATGCAATAAAAAACAATAAAGGGGATATCACCACAGATTCCACAGAAATACAAACCATCATCAGAGATTATTACAAACATCTCTATGCACATAAACTAGTAAACCTGGAAGAAATGGATAAATTGCTGGACACTTGTGTCCTCCCAAGCTTAAACCAGAAAGAAGTCGAAACTATGAATAGACCAATAACAAGATCTGAAGTTGAGGCAGCAATTAAGAGCCTACCACACAAAAAAAGCCCAGGTCCAGATGGGTTCACAGCCAAATTCTACCAGACATACAAAGAGAAGCTGGTACCATTCCTTCTGAAACTGTTCCAAACAATCCAAAAAAATGGAATCCTTCCCAAATCATTTTATGAGACCAACATCATCCTGATACCAAAACCCAGCACACATTCAACAAGAAAAGAAAACTTCAGGCCAATATCCATGATGAACATAGATGCAAAAATCTTCAATAAAATACTGGCAAACAAATTGCAACAGCACATCAAAAAGCTTATCCACCATAATCAAGTAGGCTTCATCCTGGGGGTGCAAGGCTGGCTCAACGTACACAAGTCTATAAATGTAATTCACCACATAAACAGAACCAAAGACAAAATCACGTGATTATCTCAATTGATGAGAAGGCCTTTGACAAATTTCAACAGCCCTTTATGCTAAAAACCCTCAATAAACTCGGTATTGATGGAACATATCTCAAAATAATAAAAGCTATTTACAACAAACCAACAGCCAGTATCACACTGCATGGGCAAAAACTGGAAGCATTCCCTTTGAAATCTGGCACTAGACAAGGATGCCCTTTCACCACTCCTATTCAATATAGTATTGAAAGTTCTTGCCAGAGCAATTAGGCAAGAAAAAGAAATAAAGGGTATTCAAATAGGAAAGGAGGAACTCAAATTGTCTCTATTTGCAGATGACATGATTGTATATCTAGTAGACACCATTGTCTCCGCCCAAAATCTCCTGAAACTGATAAGCAACTTCAGCAAAGTCTCAGGATACAAAATCAATGTGCAAAAATCACAAGCATTCCTACACACCATAAAAGACTTAAAGACAGCCAAATCAAGAATGAACTGCCATTCACAATTGCAACAAAGAGAATAAAATACCTGGGAATGCAACTAACAAAGGATGTAAAGGACCTCTTCAAGAAGAGCTACAAACCACTGCTCAATGAAATAAGAGAGGAAACAAACAGATGGAGAAACATTCCATGTTCATGGTTAGGAAGAATCAATATCATGAAAATGGCCATACTGCCCAAAGCAATTTACAGATTCAAGGCTATCCCCATCAAGCTACCAATGACCTTCTTCAAAGAACTGGAAAAAACCACCTTAAACTTCATACAGAACCAAAAGAGAGTCCGCATAGCCAAGTCAATTCTAGGCAAAAAGAACACAGCAGGAGGCATCACACTACCGGACTACAAACTATACTACAAGGCTACAGAAATCAAAACAGCATGGTACTGGTACCAAACCAGAGATATAGACCAATGGAACAGAACAGAGGCCTTGGAGGCAACACCACACATCTACAACCATCCAATCTTTGACAAATCTGACAAAAACAAGCAATGGGGAAAGGGGTCCCTGTTTAATAAATGTTGTTAGGAAAACTGGCTAGCCATGTGCAGAAAGAAGAAACTGGTCCCCTTCCTGACACCTTACACTAAAATTAACTCCAGATGGATTGAAGACTTAAACATAAGACCTAACACCATAAAAACCCTAGAAGAAAACCTAGGCAAAACCATTCAGGACACAGGCATAGGCAAGGACTTCATGAACAAAACACCAAAAGCATTGACAACAAAAGTCAAAATAGACAAATGGGACCTAATCAAACTCCACAGCTTCTGCACGGCAAAAGAAACAGTCATTAGAGTCAATTGGCAACCAACAGAATGGGAAAAAAGTTTTGCAATCTACCCATCTGACAAAGGGCTAATATCCAGAATCTACAAAGAACTAAAACAGATTTACAAGAAAAAAACAAGCCCATTCAAAAGTGGGCAAAGGACATGAACAGACACTTTACAAAAGAAGACATACATGAGGCCAACAAACATATGAAAAAATGCTCATCATCACTGGTCATTACAGAAATGCAAATCAAAACTACACTGAGATACCATCTCACGCCAATTAGAATGGCGATCATTTAAAAATCTGGAGACAACAGATGCTGGAGAGGATGTGGAGAAATAGGCGCACTTTTACACTGCTGATGGGAGTGTAAATTAGTTCAACCATTGTGGAAGACAATGTGGCAATTCCTCAAGGACCTAGAAATAGAAATTCCATTTGACCCAGCAATCCCATTACTGGGTATATATCCAAAGGATTATAAATCGTTCTACTATAAGGACACATGCACATGAATGTTAACTGAAGCACAGTTTACAATAGCAAAGACCTGGAACCAACCCAAATGCCTATCGATGATAAACTGGACCAGGAAAATGTGGCACATAGACACCATGGAATACTGTGCAGCCATCAAAAACGTGTCCTTTGTAGGGACATGGATGAACCTGAAAACCATCATTCTCAGCAAACTGACACAAGAACAGAAAATCAAACACCATGTGTTCTCACTCATAGGTGGGTGTTGAACAATGAGAACACATGGACACAAGGAGGGGAGCATCATGCAGTGATGTCTGTAGGGGGGAAATAGGAGAGGGACAGCGGGGGGTGGGGAGTTGGGGAGAGATAGCATGGGGAGAAATGCCAGATAAAGGTGATGGGGAGGAAGGCAGCACATCACACTGCCATGTGTGTACCTATGCAAAGATCCTGCATGTTCTTCACATGTACCCCAAAACCTAAAATGCAATTTAAAAAAAGAAAAAAAATTGCTGCCATGATGAGCTTATAGTCTGGTGAAGAGAATATAGACAATAAACAAGATAAATAAATAAAATGTACCACATGTTAAATACTGATAAGTGCTAAGGACTAAATTAAGATAGGGAGGGGAGGTAGAAGGGTCAGTGATTGCCATCTTAGATAGTGTGATCAGGGGAAACCTCAGAAATTGAGCTGCTGGCAACATGGTCTGAAAGAAGTGAGGAAACACTCAGATAAAGAGATATAAGGTGTTCTAGGCTGGAGAAGAACAACTGCAAATCTGTAAGCAAGCCACCAATTTTTAGGAAAATCATAGAAATTGGAGGTGTTTGAGCAGAGTGACATGATTTTCTTTTGGTTTAACAGAACAACTCCAGCTATTGTGTGGAGACTAGCCTGAAAAGAGACAAAGGAGAGATGCAAAGAAACCATTTAGGAGGCTTCTACATTAATTTACTCAAGAGATAAAAGTGGTAGTGGGGTGGTAGTTGGAGGGATGGTAAGAAGTGGCATGATCTAGGATGTCCTGATGGTATGGCTATGGAGCATGAAAGAAAGACACTCAAGGATAATTCCAAAGTTTTGGTTTGAGCAAAAGGATGGAGTTACTGATTACTGTGATGGTCAATACTTAGAGAGAATTGGCTTTGGGGACATACAAAGAGCTCACGTTTGAAACACATATTATTATGTTGAAATATATAAAATGAGAAATATTTAACCATTCTGACCTATAAAAATAAAAAGTATATGTGTTTCAAATTAAAAGATATCCAGGAGAAAATGTTGACAGTGCAATTGAATGTTCATAGGGGATGTACAGGAGGGAGATACATGTTTGAGAGTCACCAACATACAGATGGCATATAACGTAAGACAGTAAACGTTGATAGAAAAAAAAAGGGTCAAGAACTGGGTCCTGGAATATTCCAACCTTCAGAATGTGGGGGAAAAATAAGAAGATGCCAAAGACAGACTGGGAGAATGAAAAATCTTGGATGCCAAGGGAGTAAATGTTTAAAGGAGAGAGTAATTGTGTCAAAAGTTTCTCATAGCTCAAGATAAGGACTGAGAATTAACCATTGGATATAAAAACATAGGGGTCATTTGTGACCTTAGTAAGAGGGCTTATAGATTACTGGCACAGACAGGAGTCTGGTTAGAATGGGCTCAAAAGAGCATGGGAGAAAGAAAATTGGAGAATGCAAGTATTGTTGACTAACTCAAGAGTTTTGGTATATAAGGAAAATGGTGTAGAAACTGGAGGGGTTTAAGTAAAGAGTTTTTGTTTAACACAGAAGGTTTCTTCTAAAATTATATGTTAAAGATATTGATTCAGTAGTTAAAATTTGATGAGATAGCTAAAATGTGAAATGATCCAGGACAGAGGCATAATTATTAATGTTCTTGAGAAGGCAAGATGAGATTAAATCAACTGCACAAGTGGAGAGGGTGGCCTTTGCTAGGAGCAAGAATAATTTAAGAGAACAGGGAAGAAAATGCGGCATGAGCCACCGCTCCTGGCTTCCCTTAGTATTTAGGAAAAAAATCCTAAATAGAAATCTATATTTTCTAAAATGAAATAATTTACCAGCACTAGAGGAATTGTAGGTAGCGTTTCGATGGGTTGGGGAGAGCTTTCTGAGTGGTCTTTTCTCTAGAATCCCTGAAATCACAAGAAAACATGAGTTCTAAAGGCGCGCCATGTTTGAAATTCTATTACTGTTGTATCATTTTTTCCGAGTAAGTTATACTGATCATCCTGCCCCCTAGGGGCCCGTAAGAGTATTTTCCCAGCGTGACCTACCAACTACCGTCAGGACTATTGGACAGCACAGATACCTCCGCCTCTAGGGAGTGTCCTCTAGGGGGCAGAGCACTGAGTGACATTTTGCGACTTCCATAAAGTTGCCATCATTTACAACATACTTGGTTTTGCAGTGCGCATCCGGGTCTGCGCCAGGAAGTCCCAAGATTCCAACGCGCGAAGCCGAGCCCGGCGGCCGGCGAGACATCCCTAGCAGCACAGACTGTGGTCTCCGGGAGGCGCCCCTGGAGATCCAAGGACTCGCCCCAGGTAGCGTGATCCTGCGCCCAATCCTCCTCAAGCCTCCTCGCCTACCACCGACACCTGTTACCTCAAAGGGGACTTCCCCGCCCGGTCCCCACGTCCTCTGCCAGGCCCAAGAGCGCCGTCCGCAGCGCCGTCGAGGTGATGGGCAGCCGACCCCGCAGCCCCAGCGCCTGCCCTGCGCCCTGGTGGGGACAGCAGCCAGGAGGACCCGGCCCTGCCAAGCGCCGCCGACTGGAGGAGCCCGCGGCCCCCGAACCCCGCGTGGCGCCCAGCCTGGAAGACCCGGCGGGGGCTCCAGCCGCGGACGCGCTCATCTTCGTGGTGGTCCTGGCTGAGGGCTGTGCCCTGAAGGTGTCCCGGGACGACGTTGACCTGGTGCTGGAGCCCGCGCCCACGTCGATCATACGAGTGTCTCTCGGTGGACAAACCCTCTTCCTGATCTCCGAGGTGTTCCTGAGCTCCGTCGACGAACGCTTAGTAGAGCAGGGCGACTTGTCTGCCTTCCTAAAAACGAACGTTTTCCTGGGCGCTCTCGGGGAGGACGTCGTAGTCGAGCAGGAATTCTGCGCATCTGTCCCAGAGGTCGCCGCCCAGGAGGAGGTCTCCGAGGAGGACGCGGACCCCGAGTTCCTGGAGCTCTGGATGGACTCCGCAGCCGGCTCAACTACTGGGCTCTACCCCTCCGCTGTAAGTATGCTCAGTCCCTACACCAGTTCAGAGAGACGCTCTACACGCCCCATCTGCGACCAGGAATTTCACCTTCTGGAGCCTGTCCCCAGCTCACCTCTCCAAACTCTACCTCCCACTCCAAGTCCAGGTCCCCACGCGTGCCCGGAGCTCCCAGAGCTCCCTCTGTGCAAGGCCCGGAGGCGCCTGTTCCAGGAATGAACCCCCACACCCACGTACACACAACTATGGCCGCCCTGCTGGCGGCCCTCTGGGATTGCCATAATCCCTCACATTAAGTATCCAACAAACTGGAAGTTGGGCACTGCGTGTCGGACAATGGCTTTTTCGCTGCACACTACCGATAGTAGGAGATGAAGACGTCAGGAAGTAAAGGCAGATTCTAGATCTCATCTTTAAATAGAAAATCTGCCCAAGGATACCAGAAAATGTGTCTTCAGATTTCTGGGCTTCTTTACAAGGTCATAATCAGATCCCTTCATTCTCTCTCGTTTTGCATCAGATGTTTCTCTCAAACTCCAGTCTTTGTCCAGCATCATACTGCCACTCTCGTTCCTCCCAAAACCAAGAAATGACTACATTTCTTACGTTGTTGGTTACCTTGTATTTTTTCCCATGAATCTAGGCAGACTTAGCCATGGCTTTCCTCAGGGTTTTTCCAACTGCTATCCCAGGAAACTGCCGAATAGTATGCTTACTATACAAGACTGTAAGTTGCTTCTTCCTAGGAACCCCCTATCCTGCTGAAGTTCTCTTCCAGTCTTTACTTCTAATTCTAAATGAAAATTTGTGTTGAATTTACCAGATGTTTTCAGCATGCATTGTGTTATGTATTTTTTAATTTGTTAATCTGTTGATTTCACCCAATGGAAACTTGTTTGCATTCCTGCCATTCCACATTATTTTATGCCTTTTAAAATGCACTCTAAGTTTTTTCGCATGTAAACCAAACTTCTAACTTTTAAAATGTTAATGTATTACTGTATTTGCCTCATATTTTATATAGGAAATAAAATATTACTGATAGAGCTGACATCAACAAGCTGGTTTTATTATATTTAAAAACATCAGTAACTTCTCAGATTTACCACCATGCCTTACCAATTATTTTCTTTTTATTCTTACACTTCATTCCCTCATTCTAGCTTCAGTGTTCTTTTTGCTGAAGAATATCCTTTAATATTTCTTTCCACTGTGTCTTATATGTGATCAACTACCTTGCTTCTGTAAGTCTGAGCGTGGTTTTGTGTGATAGACTTTCTTAGAATTGTATGTCTGTAAATGTTTTAATTATACATTCATTCTTAATTTTAAAAATGATATTTAACTACAGTACTTTAAGGATATTAGCCTGTTTTGCCATGTTTTGTTGTTGCAGGATGTCTTCTGTCAATCAAGTTGTTACTCCTTTTAAATGTGATTTGACTGTTGTGTGTGTGTGTGTGTGTGTGTGTGTGTGTAGATAGTTTGTTTTTGAGACAGGGTTCACTCTGTCACCCAAGCTGGAGTGCAGTGGTGCGATCACGGCTCACTGCAGCCTCAACATCCCAGGCTCGTGTATTTTCTGTATAGACAGGGTTTCACCATGTTACCCAGGCAAGTCTGGAACTCCTGGGCTCAAGTGATCCACCCAGCTTGACCTCCTAAAGTGCTGGGATTACAGGTGTGAGCCACCACATCTGGCCAATTTTAGTATATTTTTAAAATGTTGATTTGCCTTTGGTGTTCTACAGTTTACTATAATGTGTCTAGGGGTAGACTACATTTTCATTTAGCTTGATAGAATTAAGTTAACTATCAATACTGAAAATTATTTCCTGCCTGAAATACCACAAAATCTTAGGTTCCATCTCTTGGAATATCCCCTAGATCCCACTGTTAGAAATCCAATCAGAGGGGAGGCTGAAGTAGGTGGATCACCTGAGGTCAGGAGTTCAAGACCAGCCTGGCCAACATGGCAAAACCCCATGTCACCAAAAATACAAAAATTAGCCTGGCATGGTAGCACATGCCTTAATCCCAGCTACTTGGGAGGCCGAGTCAGGAGAATCGCTTGAACTCAGGAGGCAAAGGTTGCAGTGAGCTGAGATCATGCAACTGTACTTACTCCAGCCTGAGTGACAGATCGAGACCCTGTCCCCCAAAAAAGAAAAGAAACAAGAAATCCAATTAGATATATAATGGCACTGCTCAATCAATCTCCCCTGGCTTGTAACATCTTAACATCTTAATATCATATGTGTATGTGTATACACCTTATCAATTCCAACTTCCTGTATTTTTTTTTCTTTTGAGTGAAATCTCACTATGTCACCCAGACTGGAGTGCAATGACCCAATTTCGGCTCACTACAACCTCTGCCTCCTGGGTTCAAACTATTCTCCTCCCTTAACCTCCCAAGTAGCTGGGATTACAGGCACTCACCACCATACCCAGCTACTTTTTTGTATTTTTGATAGAGATGGGGTTTTGCCATGTTGGCCAGGCTTGTCTCAAACTCCTGACCTCCAGTGATCTACCCGCCTTGGCCTCCAAAAGATCTGGGATTACAAGCAGCCACCATGCCCGGCCCCAACCTCCTTTATTCTTTAATCCAATTAACTACTCTGGTCAACTGCTTCCAATATTCTGTTTGTTTTTTGTTTTGTTTTGTGTTATTCTGTTTACACTTCTATAAGAAAGTTTTCATTCCAAAGAATTTTTTTTCAGGATTTTTTTTTCAAGATTTTTACTTTCTTTTTGCTTCAAAACTTTTCCACTTGGTATCATAAACTTCTAGTTTGTTCATTGAAGGTATTCCACCATTTATGTGTTGAAAATTTTTTAACTATAACAGCTAAATTGATTCAATTTCCCCACAGGTAAAATATCTTATTATTTATTTCTAATCACATTGGATTGCCTCCTGTTTAGTAATTTTCATTAGTGGGCACACCCTGGGTGGGAATTCATCTTCTGCATCCCATGTTTATAATCTTTATATTATATCTTTATAGTTTATATCTTTATAGTTTCCACTTCCTAGTCTTCCTAGGACCACCACTCAGAACTAGGGCTCTAGAATTCTTGTAATTTGTTTTTCTCAAAATTCACAACAGGTCTAATCAATTACACAGAGGCTCATTCCAATGTTCAATTTGTCTTTCCTTGACCAACTACAGGCACAACCATGAAACAGTGGTTAGTGCTTCTTCCACCTTTGAACATTGGCAGTGAGTCGAATTTTAGCCCCCTGAAAGGAACAGAAATTACCATTATATAGTTTATAGTCCCAATACCATGAATCATCAAAATATCAGATGCTCAGAGATTGGGTTTTCTACTCCATTTCTGATCCCTGGAAGCCTGTATACTTCTTTTGAAAAGTAGATGTCTATAGGTAATACGGTTTAATATTTCCTAGAAATGCTCTCTGCCTTCAGTAGATGGAATTCCCCTATATTACCATCTTGCCCATAATTACCACCACAACTCAATCATCTCTCCAGCCTCTCCCTATAACAAAGCAGTTAATCAGTAACACAAGTCCCAGCCTAATTAGCTGGTCATTCTGAAGAGGGATGGTGGCCCTGTTTCCAAAATGTGTGTCATATTGCAAGAGAATGATACTCTACACTAGAAATAACAAAGGACATCCGTTTTCAGCAATATGCAAACTAAACAGTCCCAAAAACCCTCAAAACAACTCTCTTGAAAGTGAAGGAGAAAATTATTTTAATATTTTTAAAGGAATAGCATAGCTTTCCTTTCATACATAAAAATGTAGGAGAAATTCTCCAAAGCCGAAAATAACAACAAATCACTGGACTCACTGGACTCACAGAGACATACAGTCCAGTGAGTCCAGTGAGAGCTAAAGCAAAAATTACCTTGAGAGTACTTAACAATCCATGGTTACCTAGAGTTTTGGTTTAAATCGCCCACTTATTGGGAAAAGAAAATGCAGTGGTCACACGGCCCTGAGAAACGTGATACTAGCCTTCCAAAACATGATACCTTTAGTGGGTAAGCTAATAAAAAAGATTTTATTCAAAAACTCAATACAAAATGAGATGGAACTAAAATTTATTTATCAGTCTTGGCTCCAAGTAGAATAAAACACAATCTGCTTTAGGGAGAAAAGCTGAGTTAAGTTTAAGAAGTTCCTTAATAGACGGTGCGCCTGGCAAAAACTAAACTCTCTCCTCACATTCTCTGAAAAGAATATACCTTATACCCAGGATTAAGTACCTTCTTGGAGATATCATAAAGGGATTCTAAGCTCATAGTCCTCAATCAAAGAACACAGATGGAGAAAGGTAGTAAGTAGTAAGAAATGCCATGTACTGAGAATTTTATTATTTCAATCTGGAATACGGGGGATGAACAGATTCCCACCATGAACGAGTGTAAAAGGCGTGAATATATTAACCTTTACGATCCTGTGGCAGACACAGGTAGCAAGGCTTTCAGTGCCCAAAAGAGGAAAAAAACAAGGATATTCTAAGAACATACATAGTTCTTGGCATAGCATAGTGCCCTCATTAAGAAAGCATAACAACTTTTAAAAATGATAAAAATAAATGCATATTTAAGATTATTGTAATAAGTCTAAAAACACCAAAGTCAAAGAGATTTTTTAATATGCAAAAAGAGAAGGCAACTTCAATGACGAGGCAGTTAGACAACTGGCTTCTCAGCAGCAAAAATGAGTCCAGAAGACAGTGGAATAATGGTAGCAAAGTACTGGTTGGAAACAACTGTTTTGACTTGGAATTTTTCAATTAATAATGCCATAGTTTAAAAATAAGCAAAAAAACAATTATTTCACCAATATGTGAAATTCTAAAAAGTCAAACTCACCTGGGTATGGTGGCTCAAGCCTTTAATCCCAGCACCTTGGGACGCTGAGGTGGGTGGATCACGAGGTCAGGATATCGAGACCATCCTGGCTAACACGGTGAAACCCCATCTCTACCAAAAGTACAAAAATAAAAAAAATTAGCCAGGTGTGGTGGCAGGCGCCTGTAGTCCCAGCTACTCAGAAGGCTGAGGCAGGAGAATCGCGAACCCAGGAGGCAGAGGTTGCAGTGAGCCGAGATCAAGCCACTGCACTCTAACCTGGGTGACAGAGCAAGACTCCATCTCAAAAAAAAAAAAAGTCAAATTCATATAGGTAGAGAGTATAATGGGCTTTACCAGAAGTGGGAAGGGTGTGGGGGGAATGGGGACATGTTGGTCAAAGAGTACAAAATTTCAGTCAGGCAGGAGGAAAAAGTTTTTGAGATCTATCTTACAGTGTGATGACTAGAGTCAACAATTATGTATTGTATATTTCGAAATTCCTAAAAGAGACTTTAAATGTTCTCGCCAAAAGAAAAAAGGGGATGTGGATGATGGATATGTTGATTAGCTTGGTTTAATCATTCCACAATCTACACACATATTAAAACACCACCTTTTACCCCATAATTATTACAATTGTTTTTCAGTTAAGAACTTAAAATTTTTTAATGCACATAAGCCAGAGATTTTGTAGACCAAAAAAATTTATAAAAATATACTAATTTAATTAGCAATAATTAGTTATAATGTATTAAATGTATTGCATTAAATATATACAGTGTATTAATTGTGTGAACTTGCCTCTGGTTACACAATAAAATCAGTGCAATTGAATAAAAAGATAAAGGACATTCACACATACACAAGAAACGTAATTCAGGAAATGATGCGGTTCCATGGAAAAAGGTGAGTTATTCAATCTAAAGTGTCAGGACGATTGGTTTTGCACATGGGAAATAATTGAAATTGGATTGCTTACTCCCAGCAGCAGCTGTGTAGCCCAGAGAGAGTCTGTGCACTTGAGGAAGGAAAAGACCAGCAACTGAGGGATTCTGCATTAAACTGAGTGCTCCCTACAGTAGAAAGCAAAACCGAGGTGAACTCAGCCCAGTCTCCACCACAGACAGAGCATTAGGACCACACCTAGCCAGAGGGGAATTGCCCATCCCAGCATGCTGGCAAGAATGTTGGAACTTGAGTTTCTCAGCAAGCCTTGCCACTATAGGCTAAAGTTCTGTGGGGTCCTAAGTGAACTTGAAAGGCAGTTTAGGACACAATGACTCAATTCTTCTTCTCTTTTTGTTAAGGATTGCAATTCTTAGGCAAATCCTAATGCTGCGCTGGGCTTAGAGACGGCGCACTGGGATGGTGCATGACCTAGTGAGACACCAGACAGAGCAGCTGGGGGAGTGCTTGCGCCACCCCTCACCCAACGCCCACACAGCTCACAATGAAAGTGATTCCATCCTTCCACTTGAGGAGAGGTGAGAGAATAGTAGAGAGAACTTTGTGTTGCACCTTGGATACCAACTCAGCCACAGTAGGATAGGGCACCAAGCAGAGTTGTGAGGCTCCCATCCAAGACCCTAGCTCCTGGACAAGGAGCTAGACACACCCTGGGCCAGAAGGGAACCCACGGCCTTGAAAGGAAGAACCCAGTCCTGGCAGGATTAGTCCTGCTAACTAAAAAGCCTCTGGCCTCTAAATAACCAACAGCCATACACAGGTAGTACACTGTGGGTCTTGGATGAGACTCTGAGATGTGCTGGCTTCAGCTTCCAACTTGCCCACAGTGGGGTAGAGCAGCAAGCAGGCTCTTGGGGGTCCCTGAGTCCATGCCTAGGCTCTTGGACACCATTTCTGGACCTGCCCTTGGCCAGAGGGGAACCTATTGCCCTGAAGGGTGAGTCCCAGGCCTGGTAGCATTCACCGCAAGCAGAATTGAAGGGCCCTTGGGCCTTAAATGAACATCAGTGGTGGCCTGGCAGAACTCTGCATGGGCCAGTGGTGGTGATAGCCATGGGGAGAGGCTCCTCTGCCTGTGGAAAGGGGAGGGAATATCAAGAAGGACCTTGTCTTATGGTTTGAGTGCCAGCTTAGCCACAATAGAATAGAACACTAGGTAAATTTCTAAGGTTTTTTACTCCAATCCCTGGCTCCAAGACAGGCTCTCTGGAACCACCTTGGGCCTGAGGGAACTTGCTGCCCTGAAGGGAAGGATACGAACCTGACTGGCTTTGCCACCTAGTGATTGTAGAGCCCTAGGACCTTAAGTGAATATAGGCAGTAGCCAGGTAGTGGTTACAGCAGGCATTGGGTAAGTCCCAGTGGTCTGAACCAGGGCAGTCCCAGTGGTGGTGGCCACAGGAGTGTTTGTGTCACCCAACCCTCAGTTCCAGGGGGCTCCACATATAAAGACTCCATTCGTTTGGAAGAAAGAAAGGGAAAAGAACAAGTCTCTATCTGGTAATCCAGAGAATTCTTCCAGATCTTATCCAAGACCACCAAGGTGGTATGTCTACAAGTCTGCAAGAACAACAGCATTACTGGGCTTGGAGCCCAAGTCTCTTCAAATACCTGGAAAGTGTCCCCAAGAAGGACAGGCACAAACAAGCCCAGATCGCAAAGACTGCAATAAATACGTAACTATTCAATGCCCACACACTGACAAACATCTACAAGTATCAAGATCATCCAGGAAAACATGGCCTCATCAACTAAATCAAATAAGCCACCAAGGATGAATTCTGGAGAAACAGTTATGTGAGCTTTCATACAGAGTATTAAAAATCACTGTTTTAAAGAAATTCAGTATAACACACAGAAGGAATCAGAATTCTATCAGATAAATTTAACAAAAAGATTAAAATAATTTAAAAGAATCAAGCAGATATTCTAGAGTTGAAAATGCAGTTGATATGCTGAAGAATGCATCAGAGTCTCTTTATAACAGAATTAATCAAGCAGAAGAATTTGTGAGCTTGAAGACAGGCTATTTTTAAACACATGGTCAAAGGAGACGGAAGAACAAAATGGAAAAGAATGTTGCATGCCTACGAGATCTAGAAAATAGCCTCTCAAGGGCAAATCTAAGAGTTATTTGCCATAAAGGGGAGGTGGGGGGGGCAGGAAGAAAGTTTATTCAGAGGTATAATATCATAGAACTTCCCAATCCTAGAGAAACATATCAACATTCCAGTACAAAGTTACAGAACACCAAGCAGATCTAACCCTGAGAAGGCTACCACAAGGCATTTAATAATCAAACTCCCACATATCAAAAATAAAGAAAGGATCCTGGCCAGGTACAGTAATTCATATGTGTAATCTCAGCATTTTGGGAGACCGAGGCAGGAGAATCATTTGAGCCCAGGAGTTCAAGACTGCAGTGAGCCATGAGCCATGATTGTGCCACTACACTCCAGCCTAAGTGACAAAGCAAGACCCTGTCTTAAAAAAAAAAAAAAAAAGTGTGTGTGTGTGTGTTTCCTAAAACCAAGAAGAGAAAAGAAACAAATAACATATGATATAGCTCCAACAGCAGACTTTTCAGTGGAAATCTTACAGGCTGAGAGAGAATCACATGACAAATTTAAAGTGCTGGGTGAAAAAATTTACCCTAGAATAGTATATCTGGTGAAAATATCTTTCAACCATGAAGGAGAAATAAAGACTTTCCCACCACGCTGGCTGGGCGTGGTGGCTAACACCTGTAATCCTAGCACTTTGAGAGGCCAAAGCAGGAGGATAACTTGAGGTCAGGAGTTTGAGACCAGCTTGGTCAACATGGTGAAACCCTATCTCTACCAAAAATACAAAAATTAGCTGGGTGTGATGTTGGGCACCATGATCTCAGCTACTCAGGAGGCTGAGGCAGGAGAATCACTTGAAACTGGGAGGCAAAGGTTGCAGTGAGTGGAGATTTGTGCCACTGAACTCCAGCCTGGGCAACAGAGAGAGACTCCATCTCAAAAAAAAAAAAAAGAAAGAAAGAAAAAACAAAGCTGTGAAATTTCATCAACACCAGGCCTGTTCTACAAGAAATCCTAAAGGAAGTTCTTCAGTCTGTGGGGGTGGGGGAAGGATGTTAATAAGCAATAAGAAATTATCTGGTAATTTCTTATACAAAACTCACTGGTAATAGTAAGTACACAGAATATTATCACACTGTAATTGCGGTGTGTAAACTATTCTTAAGTAGAAAGGATAAATGATGAATCCATCTGAAATAAAAGCTACAACAACATTTCAAGACATCAACAAAGATATAATAAAAAGTCAGAAAGTGGAGGAACAATGTTGAAATGTAGAGGTTTTTTTTTTTTTTTTTGCTTGTTAGTTTGCTTGTTGCCTGTGCAATGAGTGTTAAATTGTCATAGTTTAAAATAATAGGTTATAAGATAGTATCTGCAAGTCTCAGGGTAACCTCAAATCAAAAACCATATAACAAATAAACAAAAAATAAAACACAAAATTAAATAATACCACCAGAGAAAATCATCTTCACTAAAAGGAAGACAGAAAGGAAGGAAAGAAGGAAGAGAAGACCACAAAACAACCAGAAACCAAATGACAAAATGGTAATAGTAAGTCATTGCTAATTAATAATAACCTGAATGTAAATGTACTAAACATTCCAATGAGAAGACACAGAGTTGCTGAATGTATATGAATATAAAATAAAATAAGACCCAATGATCTGTTGCCTATAAGCAACGCACTTCACCTATAACACACCAACTAAAAATGAAGCGATGGAAAAAGGTATTTCATGCCAATGGAAACCAAAAAGAAAGCAGGAGTAGCTACATTTTTATCAGACAAAATATATTTTAAGACAAAAATTGTAAGAACAATATAATGATAAAGGGGTAAATTCAGCAAAAGGATATGACAATTTTTAATATATATGCACTCAACAGTGGGGTACCCAGATATGTAAAGCAAATATTATTAGAGCTAAGCACAGAGATAGACCTCAATACAATAATAGCTGGAGATTTCAACCCCCCACTTTTGGCATTGGATAGACCTTCCAGACAGAAATCATCAAAGAAACATCAGACTTAATCTGCACTACAGAATACATGGATCTAATAGATATTTACAGAACATTTCATCCAACAGCTACAGAATACAAATACATGTTCCTCTCCTCAGCATGTGAATCATTCTCAGGAATAAACTATATGTTAGGTCACAAAACAAGTCTAAATACATTCCACAAAAGTTGAAATAATACCACACACATCTTCTCTTGACTACATGGAATAAAACTGGAAATCAATAACAAGAAGAATTTTGAAACTATACAAACACATGGAAATTAAACAATATGCTCCTGAATGACTAGGGGTCAATGAAGGAATTAAGAAGGAAACTGAAAATTTTCTTCACACAAATGATGATGGAAATACAACATATAAAAACCTATGGGATACAGCAAAAGCAGTAGTAATAGGGAAATTCATAGCTATACATGCCTACATCAAAAAAGAAGAAAAACTTCAAATAATTAACCTAACAGTGCATCATTTTTTTTTTAGATGTAGTTTTGCCCTTGTTGTCCAGGCTGGAGTACAACGGTGCTATCTTGGCTCAGTACACCCTCCACCTCCCAGGTTCAAGCAATTCTCCTGCCTCAGCCTCCCAAGTAGCTGAGTATACAGGCATGTACCACAAGGACCAGATAATTTTTGAATTTTTAGTAGAGACAGGGTTTCACCATGTTGGCCTGGCTGGTCTCAAATTCCTGACCTCAGGTGATCCGCACACCTTGGCCTCCCAATATACTGGGATTACAGGCGTGAGCCACTGCACCCAGCAAGTGCATGTTAAAGAACTATAAAAGCAAGAACAAACCAAACTGAAAATTCATAGGAGAAAGGAAATAAAGATAAAAACACAAACAAATGACACTGAAATGAAAACAAAAATACAAAAGAGCAACAAAATGAAAAGCTGGCTTTTTTAAAGGATAAAAGAAATTAATAAACCTTTAGCCAGACTAACTAAAAAAAAAAGAAGACCCAAATAAATAAAATCAATGATGAAAAGGGAGACATTACAACTGATAGCGTAGAAATTCAAAGGATCAATAGTGAGGCTACCATGAGCAACTACAGATCAATAAACTGGAAAATCCAGAGGAAATTATAAATTCCTAGATACATAGAACCTACTAAGATTGAACCATGAAGAAATCAAAAACCTGAACAGACCAATGGAAGTAGCAACATGGAAGCCATAATAAACAGTCTCCCAGTTTAAAAAAAAAGTCTGAGAGCCAATGGCCTCACAGCTGAATTTAGCAAACATTTGAGGAAGAACTAATACCAACACTACTCAAACTATTCCAAAAAATACAAAAGGAGAGAATGCTGCCAAATGCATTCTGTGAGGCCAGTATTACCCTGACACCAAAGCCAAAGACACTTCAAAAAAACAAAACTACAGGCCAATATGTCTGAAGAATATTGATGCAAAAAATCCTAAACAAAGTACTAGCAAACCAAATTCAACAATACCTTTAAAACATCATTCATCATGTTTGACTAGGATTTTTCCCAGGGATGAAAGTTTCAACATATGCAAATCAATCAATGTTATACATCATACAAACAGGATGAAAGATAAAAACCATAGATCATTTCAGTTCATGCTATAAAAGCATAATAAAAGTCAACATTCCTTCATAATTAAAAATTCCTCAAACAATGGGTATTGAAGGAACATACCTCAACACAATGAAAGTCATATATGACAGGCCAACAGCTATTCTCATACTAAATGGGGAAAAGCCTCTTCACTAAGATCTGAAACAAGATGAAGATGCCCACATCCATGACTGTTACCCAATATAGTACTGGAAGTCCTAGCTAGAGCAATCAGACAAGACAAAGAAATAAAGGGCATCCACACTGGAAAAGAAGAAGTCAAATTATTCTTGTTTGCAGATTATATGATCTTATCTTTGGAAAATCCTAAAGACCCCACACAAGAACCATTACTACCAGTAAACAAATTCAGTAAGTTGCAGAATACAAAATCAACATACAAAAATTAGTAGCATTTCTATATGCCAACAATGAACAATCTAAAAAAGAAATCAAAAAAGTAATCCCATTTCTAATAGCCACAAATAAAATTAAAACCTAGGAATTAACTGAACCAAAGAAGTGAACCATGTCTACAATGAAAACTATAAAACACTGATGAAAGAAATTGAAAAGGACACAAAAAAATAGAAAGATACTCCATGTTTATGGATTGGAAGACTCAATGTTGTTAAAAATGTCCAAAGAATCTACAGATTCAAAGCAATGCCTATGAAAATGCCAATGGCATTTTTCACAGAAATTTTTTAATCCTAAAATTTATACGAATTAACATCAAAAAAGACCCAGAAAGCCACAAAGACCCAGAAAGCCAAAGCTAACCTGAGCAAAAAGAACAAAACTGGAAGAATCAGATTACCTGATTTCAAATTCTACTGCATAGCTATAGTAACAAAAACAGCATGTATTGGCATAAAAACAGACACATAGACCAATAGAACAGAATAGAGAACCCAGAAACAAATCCATACATCTACAGTGAACTCACTTTCAACAAAGCTGCTAAGGACATACATGGGGGCTGGGAGCAGTTACTCACACCTGTAATCCCAGCACTTTGGGAGGCCAAAGCGAGCAAATCACTTGAGGTCAGGAGTTCAAGACCAGCCTGGCCACCACGGTGAAACCCCGTCTCTACTAAAAATACAAAAATTAGCCAGGCATAATGGCACACACCTATAATCCCAGCTACTCAGACAGCTGAGGCATGAGAATCGCTTGAACCCAGGAGCCAGAGGTTGCAGTGAGCCAAGATCACACCCATTGTACCGCTGCACTGCAGGCTGAGTGAAAGAGCAAAACTGCATCTCAAGAAAAAGAAAAAATACAATAGATGAAATAGAACAGCAGAAAAATATGGCAGAAAAACATATTATATCTCTTTTTTCAATAATAACTTTTTTTAAATTGTTCAAGGAATCTGCCTACCTCAGCCACCCCAAAGTGCTAGGATTGCAGGTGTGAGACACCACGCCTGGCCAACACATTATATATCTCCACTCATTGCTGATAAGATCTTTCTTTTTTACGTACAGCTGAATAGTACTCCATTGTGTATATGTACCAAATTTTCTCTATCTGTTCCTCTGTTGACGAATGCTTAGATTGCTTCCAAATCTTGACTATTGTGAAAAATACTCCAATAAACATGAGGGAGCAGTTATCTCTTCAGTATCCTGATTTTCAATAATTGGGGGTGGGAAAACTGGATATCCATATGCATAAGATTGAAAATAGACCCCTATCTCTCACCATATACAAAAATCAAACAAAAATAAATTCAAGATTTAAATTTAAGATCTTAAAATATGGTTGGGTGCAGTGGCTCATGCTTGTAATCTCAGCAGAGGATATGGGAGGCCAAGGCAGGTGGATCACCTGAGGTCAAGAGTTTGGGAGCAGCCTGGCCAACATGGTGAAACCCATCTCTCCTACAAATACAAAAACAAATTAGCCAGGCATGATGGGGGGCATCTGTAATCCCAGCTACTAGAGAGACTGAGCCAGGAGAATCGCTTGAATCAGTGAGGTAGAGGTGGCAGTGAGTTGAGATCGCACAATTGCACTTGAGCCTGAGCAACAAGGGCAAAACTCCGTCTCAAAAAAAAAAAGACCTCAAAGTATAAAACTGCTATGACAAAACATTGGGGAAACTCTCCAGGCTTTCATTTGGGTAAAAATTTTCTTGAGTAATAGTCCACAAGCACAGGTAACCAAAGCAAGAGTGTACAAATGGGATCACATCAAGTTAAAAGGCTTCTGCATAGCAAAGGAAACATCAACAAACTGAAGAGAAAACACACAGGATGAAAGCAAATATCTGCAAACTACTATCTGACAAGAGATTAATAACTAGAATACATAAGAAGCTCAAACAACTCTATAGGAAAAAATCTAATAATACAATGTTAAAATGGGCAAAAGAACAGAATAAATATTTCTCAAAAGAAGACATACAAATGGCAAACAGGTATATATGAAAAGGTGCTCAACATCACTGATCATGAGACCAATGCAAATCAAAACTACAATGAGATATCATCTTACCCTAGGTAAAATGGCTTTTATTCCAAAAGGCAGGAAATAACAAATGCTGGCAAGGATGTGGAGAAGAGGGAACCCTCATACATTGCTGGTGAGAATGTAAACTAGTAAAAACCACCATGGAGAACAGTTCGGAGGTTCTGCAAAAATCTAAAAAGAGAGTTATCATATGATCCAGCAATCTCACTGCCAGGTATATAATCAAAAGAAAGAAAAGCAGGATATTGAAGAGGTCTCTGTATTCCCATGTTTACTGGAGTGTTATTCACAATAGCCAAGATTTGGAAGCAACCTAAGGGTTCATCAACAGATGAATGGATAAAGAAAATGTGGCCAGGTGCGGTGGCTCACGCCTGTGGTCCCAGCACTTTGGGAGGCCGAGGCGGGCAGATCACTAGGTCAAGAGATCGAGACCATCCTGGCCAACATGGTGAAACCCCGTCTCTACTAAAAACACAAAAATTAGCTAGGTGTGGTGGTGCGCACCTATAGTTCCAGCTACTCGGGAGGCTGAGGCAGGAGAATTGCTTGAACCCAGGAGACGGAGGTTGCAGTGAGCCCAGATTGCTGCACTCCAGCCTGGCACCTGGCAACTGAGCAAGACTCTGTCTCAAAAAAAAAAAAAAGAAATGTGGTACATATACACAATGGAGTACTATTCAGCCATAAAAGAAGAATGAGATTCTGTCATTAGCAACAACATGGATGGAACTGGAGGTCATAACCTTAAGTGAAATAAGTCAGGCACAGAAAAACAAACTTCTCATATTCTCACTTATTTATGGCAGCTAAAAATTAAAACAATTGAATGTACAGAGATAGAGAGTAGAAGGATGTTTACCAGAAGCTGGGAAGGGTAGTGAGGGTGGGGACAAATGGAAATGGTTAATAGGTACAAAAAAAAAAAAGAATGAATAAATAAAACCGAGTATTTAATAGCACAACCGGGTGACCATAGTCAATCCTACTTGAATTGTACATCTTTAAATAACTGTAAGAGTATAATTGGATTGCTTGTAATACAAAGCATAAATGTTTGAGACGATGGATATCCTATTTACCATGATGTTACCACTACATATTGCATGCCCGGATCAAAGTATCTCATATAACCCATAAACATATGTACCTATTATGTACCCACAAAAATTAAAATTCACTTATCAGAGCAAAATTTTCCTTTCTAATTCCTAACAGAAAGGAAAGAACTTTTTAGAAACACGTAGGCTGGGTAAGGAAAGAGCGATGAGTTTGAGTTAAAGCTCTTTTTCATATATTCCTGGAAAATCTTAGAAGAGACATTTAGACATAAGCTACTTATAAAAGTAAGCAAGCAGTTTTTAAAATTGTGTTTTGGCTTTTGTTTTCTTAACCAAGAGTAAAAGCAATGTTCGCCATTGGGTCCCAAGAGTACATCCAAGGAATGTTCCCAGGCAGGGACAGAGACCCACCCACCTCGCTCTTGCTCTACATTGATCCAATCATCTCTAGGCCACACCTGCCGCAGAGGATTGTTGGGAGGCGGGGCCTATATAGATAAATCTTGGCGCGCCCAAGTCACCTGACGTTCCACGTTCTTAGTCATCGTACGTGCAACCGGGTCTGCGCCGGGAAGGCCCAAGATTCCATCGCGCGAGGCCCAGCCGCCCGACCGGCGACGATCCCCCGGCAGCCCGGACTGCAGTCTCCGGGAGGTGCCCCTGGAGCTCCGAGAACTCGCCCTGCGTCTGGCGGTCCTGTGCCCCATCAGCCCCAACCCGCCTCGCCTACCACGGACACCTGTTACCTCAAAGAGGACTTCACCGCCCGCGCTCCCCACATCCCCTGCCAGGCCCAGGAGCGCCGTCCGTGGCGCTGTCGAAGTGATGGGCAGCCGGCCTCGCAGCCCCAGCGCCTGCCCTGCTCCCTGGTGGGGACCACAGTTAGGAGGACCCGACCCTGCCAAGCGCCGCTGATTGGAGGAGCCCGCGGCCCCCCAACCCCTCGTGGCGTGCACCCTGGAAGACCCGGCGGGGGCCCCGGCCGCGGACGCGCTCACCTTCGTGGTGGTTCTGGCCGCGGGCTGCGCACTGAAGGTTTCCCAGGACCACGTCGACTTGATGCTGAAGCCCGCGCCCACGTCGATCATGCGAGTGTCTCTCGGTGGACACACCCTCTTCCTGATCCCCCGAGGTCCTCCTGAGCTTCGTCTACGAACGCTCAGGAGCGCAGGGCGACTCAGGAGCGCAGGAAGTGGACGTTTTCCTGGGCGCTCTCAGGGAGGACGTCGTCGTCTAGCAGGAATTCTGCGCATCTGTCCCTGAGGTCGCCGCCCAGGAGGAGGTGTACGAGGAGGACGCGGACTCCGAGTTCCAGGAGCTCTGGATGGACTCCCCAGCCGGCTCAGCCGCTGGGCTCTACCCCTCCGCTAGAAGTATATTCGGCCCCTACCCGGAGGGCCCCATCCCAGAGCCCTGTGCTCTGGCCCCCAACCCCAGTTCAGAGAGACGCTCTCCACGCCCCATCTGCGACCAGGAATTCCACTTTCTGGAGCCTGTTCCCAGCTCACCCCTCCAACCTCTACCTCCCTCTTCGAGTCCAGGTCCCCACACGCGCCGGGAGCTCCCAGAGCGCCCTCCGTGCAAGGCCCGGAGACGACTGTTTCAGGAATGAACTGCCTCCCACAATCCCTTGCCATCGGCTGCGGGTTCTGGTGGATCCTCCAAGACTCACTGTGAGGGCTTGCCACCGCTTGGAAATGCAGCATCTCATTCGTTGGCAGTGAGCAGTTGCATTACTGTTGTTTGAGTGGGTTGGTTGGTTGGCTGGCTAATTGGTTGGCTTTTTAGCAGAATTACTTGGTAAGTGGCAGGCAAGGACATCAAAAAAGAAAAGTAGATTCTGCCAAGCACCCTTACCAAGGACAGTAGACCACACATAGCCAGTCACGGATTTTCAGATCCCTTATCTTTGCTGTAGGAGATGTTACTTCTGCCTTTGTCGCCTTCAGCCAATTCTATCCTCCGTTTCACCCTACTCTGGCTTAAAGCTCCCTTCACTTTTCTTTCAAATTCCCCCCTTTTTTTAATCACCTCCCCAGACACCTGTCAGTTCTCTCCAATCCAGATCATTGTCTTCCCTTGTTTTTGCAACTGCGAATTTACCTATATGGTTTCTCCCAACATCCTCTGAGGTGCTGCTGACCACTGATTTTATTTTCCACTTGCTTTCCTTAACACCTTTTCCTGAACCTAGACAATCAAGATAAATGTGTATTAGATTAGATAGTTAACAAACAACATTCCAATGTAATGCACTAGACCTTTTGGAAATGTTTCTACAAATAAGAATTTAAAATTTAGTGAAAGCAGTATTTAATGAGGGAATGTAGGGAGGAAGTCGTGACACTTTCATTCCAGCGGCAGCTTGTACAATGACATAGTCTACGTACTTTAGCCAATGGATATTGCTGAATTTCAGGGCAGTCTGAGCTTCACCTTGATTTCCTCTCAGGGGGACTCATTCAACTTGACAGCATGGACATTTGGTCTAATTTATTTTTGACAGTTTTTTCATGTTCTTGGGCCCATCACCCTGAATTGGCAGTCGTTTTTTCTTTGCACTATTTCCTTAATGTCTTTTTTACTATAAAGAAGAAAAAATATTACAGATAATGTTGTCATATCCTTTGATCCCCACTCTTCTCCTCCATTCCCAGGAGATTCACATCGTGACACGAAGTTGGTGGATATCATTCTAGTTAATATATGAATGCTACATATACATGTGTATAGATATAAATAAGCAATGTTTATGTTGTTTTCTGGACAATTAAATTTACATAACTACCTCATATTCTCCAGTTTACTTTTTTCTCAAGTTTACTTTTGAGGTAACATAAATATGTGTAGTTCATTTCTTCTAAAAATTCCAGTATACATTATATGAATGTTATATTTTATTTGTTATTTATTTGTTGATTTATTGGAGAAAGTGTCTCATTCATCACCCAAGATGGAGGGCAGTGGCACCATCAAGGGGCCTTGAACTCCTGGGCTCAAGAGATCCTTTGCCTCAGCCTCCCAAGTAACTGGACTACAGGTGCACACTGCCACATCCAGCTAAATTTTTTAATTTTTTTTTTTTTTTAGAGATGGAATCTCACTATGTTGTCCAGACTGGTTTCAAGCTAATGGCCTCAAGCAGTCCTCTTGACTCTGCCTCCAAAGGTGCTGGAATTATAGGAGTGTACTGCTGTACCTGGCCTCAGATTTATTTTTATTTCTTTTTTGGTTTGGGTTTTTTTGTTTTTTTTTTAGATACCAGGTCTCTATCAGTTGGAGTATAATAGTGCAATCATAGCTAACTACAGATTTGAACTCCTGTGCTTAAGCAACTCCTCTCACCTCAGCCTCCCAAATAGCAGGGACTACAGGCACGAACCACTATACCTAGATAATTTTTTAATATTTTGTGGAGAGAGGGTCTTGCTCGGTTGCCCAGGATTATCTTGAACTCCTGGACTCAAGCAATCCTCCTGCCTCCCAAAATGCTGGGATGACAGGCATGAGTCACTCCACCCATCCTCAGATTTCTTAAATATGACACCAACGCACAGTCCTTAAAGAAATATTCTGATGACTTTGGCTTCATCCAAACGAAGAACTTTTGTTCTCCAAAGACACTGTTAATGAAAATGAAAAGACAAGCCACAAATGGAAAAAAACATATCGCAATATAAATATTTAATAAAGGACTTGTGTGTCTAGAATAATAAAGAACTTTCAAAGTTGAGTAAGAAGGTAATAGGCTGGGCGTGGTGGCTCACGCTTGTAATCCCAGCACTTTGGGAGGCCAAAATGGGTGTATCACTTGAGGCCAGGAGTTTGAGACCAGGCTGGCCAACATGGTGAAACCCCATCTCTACTAAAAATATTTTTTAAAAATTAGCCAGGCATGATGGCAGGCACCTGTAATCACAGTTACTTGGGAAGCTGAGGCAGGAGAATCGCTTGAACCTGGGAGGTGGAGGTTGCAATGAGCCACAATCGCAAATCCAGCCTGGGCAACAAGAGCAAAACTCCATCCTAAAGAAAAGGCAATAAAATCAAGACATTTAAAAATAAAACCTTCACAATGACTAGCATCAAATAAAAGATTATTAAATATATGAATGAGCAGGAAAATGTGACCCATAAACAGGAGTAAAAATAGTGGATAAAGTTCCTTATATTTTTTTTACATTAGGCCTTTATCAGATGTATTGTTTGCAAATATTTTCTTCTAATCTGTGGGTTGTCTCCTCATTCTCTTGTTTCCTTTGCTGTATGGAAGCTTTTTAGTTTGATTCTATCCCATATGCTTATTTTTGCTTTTCTTACCTGTGTTTTGGGGTCATATCCAAAAACCTTTACCTAGACGATGTCATGAAGCATTCTCCCTCTATTTTCTCTTAGCCGTTTTACAGTTTGGGGTCTTACATTTAAGTCTTTAAACCATTTTGAGTTGTTTTTTACTTCTTTTCTTTAAAAATTGAATCATATTTTCTTTGCCAAATTTACTTCCCAATAGTTTGTTTGTTTGCTTGTTTTTTGTGATGGAGTCTCACTCTGTCACCCTGGCTGGAGTGCAGTGATGTGGTCTCAGCTCACTGCAACCTCTGCCTCCTGGGGTCAAGCAGTCCTGCCACCTCAGCCTCCCAAGTAGCTGGGATTACAGATGCAAGCCCCGTGTCCAGCTAATTTTTGTATTTTTTGTAGAGAAGTGGTTTCACTCTGTTGCCCAGGCTGGTCTCGAGCTCCTGAGCTCAAGCAATCCACTTACCTCAGACTCCCAAAGTGCTGGGATTACAGGTATGAGATGTCATGCCCAGCCAAGTTGAATTTTTTTAGATGATATGAAGCAAGGATCCAATTTCATTCCTCTGCAGGTGAATAAATAGTTTTGTATCTGCACTCCCATGCAGCATTATTATGAGTAGCTAAGATATGGAGCCAACCTATGTATTTATCGTTATATAAATAGGTAAAGAAAATGTGGTATATATACACAATGGAATACTATTCAGCCTTAAAATAGAAGGAAATTCTGTCATTTGTGACAATGTTAAGAACCTGGAGGACATTATGATAAGTGAAATAAGCCAGGCCCAGAAGGACAAATGCCCTAAGATTCCACTTATGTGCAGAATCTAAAACAGTTGAACTTGTAGAAGTAGAGTAGAACAGTGATTACCAGAGGCTGGAGGAGGAGGGTGGATGGGGAAAAGGGAGATGTTGATCAAACGGTACACAGTTTTGGTTAGACAGGAGGAATAATCTTCAGTGAACAGTTGCACAGAATGGTGACTGTAATAAAAATGCAATGTATTTTTCAAAATTGCTGAAAGAGTAGGTTTTTAATGTTTCATCACAAAAATATAAGTCTGTGAGGTGATGAATTTGTTAATTAGCTTGATTTAATCCTTCTACAATGTAAACATATATAAAAATATCCATTGAATCCCACAAATATATATAATTATTATCTGTCAATTAAAAATAAAACAAAAAATAGTTGGTACAAAGTGATGTAGATTAACATAAATGATAGAACTAGCAAGCAAAAACACTAACAGCTATTATAAAGATGCTCAGTATGCCCCAGGATTTTAAACAAAACCTAAATATAATAAGGACAGGATTAAAAATATTAAAAAAGAACCTAATGGAACTTCTAGAGATAAAAAATATTATCTATGAGATGAAAATTTTATTGGATGGTAGTAAATACTGCAGATGAAAAAAACTAAGATAATGTAAGACTTACAATCAAATATATCAAAACTAAAGCACCCAGAAGCTGAAAAAAGAAGCAGCTTTTGCAATAATATCAAGCAATCTAATATACATGTAATTGGAATCTCAGGAGGAAAAGAATGGGAGGGAGGGGTGATTTTGAAGTTCAGTGAAACCTATAAACCTCCAAATATAAGAAGTTCAGTAAGCCTCAAGAGGGTAATCATGCATACACACACACACACACACACACACACACACCCCAAATCATATAGTCAATTTACTGAAAACTGGTGATAATGATGAAATCTTTAAAAGCATCCAGAGGAAAAAAAAGACACATTAAATAGAAAGAGATAAGAAATATAACAGTTTTCTTATCAGTAACAATATGAACAATGTAATGACAGTTTTAAAGTGCTGAAAGAAATAAAAACTGTCAAACCATAATTCTAAATCCAGTAAAAATACCCTACAAAAATGAAGGCAAAATAAAGTTTTCCAAGAAAAGAAAAAGCAAGAGTATTTTTCATAAGTCAATTTGCCCTATAAATAATATTAATGCAAATTATTCACTTGACAGGAAATGATACCATATGGAAACCTGGATCTACACAAAAGATTGAAGACCAAAAGAGGTAAATTATGGATAAGCATAAAAAGATATTTTTCTCATTTTTCTTTAAAGGATAAATGATTGTATATAGCAAAAATAGCCAAAGTATATTGTAAAGATTATAACATACATGGAAGTAGAGTATGACGACCATTACTGGAAGAACAGGAGGTAAAATAGAAGTGTACTGGTGTAAGTTAGTACAATATTATTGGAGGAAAGACTGTGATAAGTTAAAGGTGCATGTTGTAACATCTAAAGCAACCACCAAAAATTAAAACAGAGATATAGCTAGTAAGTCAAAAGAAGACAAAAATAAAATTCTAAAAATTATACAACTGTTCAAATAAAGACAGAAAAAGAAGAGAAAAGGAACAAATAACTGATGGGAAAAAAATAAAATAAATACCAGTATGATGGGTTTAAAATCAAATCCACAATTATATTAAGTATAAATTTTCCACCAAGTCCAAGTAAGATGCAAAATCTGAAAAAGTTACATACTATATAATTCCATTTTTATAACATTTTTGAAATGACAAAATTGTAGCAAAAGGGATAGTGGTTTTCTACTTCTACTTGGGCGCAGCTGGGAGGAGAGGATTAGATAACACAAATGGTACTTGTGATGGAATTGTGTTGTATCTTGACTGCAATGGTGATCAGATGATTATACATATTAAAAAACACAGAACTTAAGTGTGTGTGGGTATACACACACACACATACAGAAATGAGTGCATGAAAAACTAGTAAAATTTGAATAAAACAAGTAAATTATCAATGTCAACTCCATAGTATATTGTGCTATAGTTATGCAAAATTTCACTATTAAGGAAAACTGGGTGAAAAGCTTACATGAGCTCTTTGTATTATTTCTTACAGCTGTATGTAAATCTATGGTTGTCTCAAAATTAAAAATTGAAAAAAGGAAACTATATAAATTACAAACATATTCAGCCTCATTAATCAGGAAAATGCTAGCAACGTTTTATATTGATGTGGGTGTTCATCAGATGTGTGGTTCACTTTGTGATCATTTGTCATGATCTATACTTATGATTCATGCACTCATGACTCATAGTTTAATTTAAAATTTTTATTTTTATAAGTAGTTATAGTAACATCAAAGTAGAACTTTAGAATTTTAGAATTAAAGAGGAAGCTTTCATGTGACCTAATTCATTAAGAAGACATAATCCTAAATTGAGTATGTGACTAATAACAGAGCTTGAAGTAGATGAGTCACAAAAATTGATATAACTGAAAGAAGTAAACAAATCCTTGGAGATTTCCATGGAAATCCATGGAGTTGAAGATTTCAACATTCCTCTCTCAGTTATGGATTAAACAAATAGAAAAACAGTAAGAATTTAGAAGAGTAGAAAAACACTATCAATCAACATGACCTGTTTGACATCTATAGATAACTGCACCCTGGGGCAGAAAACACCATCGTTACAAACACACCTATAACATTCACGAAGATAGACTATATTCCAGGATAACACAAGTCTCAATAACTTTAAAGAAATTAAAACCAATCAAAGTATGTTCTCTAACAAAATGAAACTTGAAATTAATAACAGAAAGATATTTGGAAAATCGCCTAAAATATTTGTAAATTCAACAACACACTTCTAAACCACCTATAGAGCAAAGAAGAAATAACAGAGAATTAGAATATTTTTAGCTGAATGAAAATGAAAACACAACATAGCAAAATTTGTGAGGTGAAGCTAAAGTCATGCTTAGAGGGAAATGTGTAGTATTAAAGCCTTAAAAGAAAATATGGAAGGATCTAAAATTCATAACCGAAACTTCTAACTTTAGAAAGTAAGAAAAAGATAATCAAACTAACCCCAAAATAAGCAGAAGGAAGAAAATAAAGATGACTAAAAATAAACTATGAAATGGATAACCAAGAAGGATATAAATAAATCTGGTTTATATGTGATCAATTAAATTGATAAACTGAAAGCAGTTAAGAAAAAAGAAGATATTGCCAATACCAGGAATAAGAGAAAACTAATAAATATCCTATAGACATTATAAGAATAAAGAAATATTTATTAACAGTTGTTTGTTTGTTCATTTTTGAGACAGAGTCTCGCACTGTTGCCCGGGCTGGAGTGCAATGGTGCGATCTTGGCTCACTGCAACCTCTGCCTCCCTAGGTTCAAGTGATTCTCCTGCTTCAGCCTTCCAAGTAGCTAGGATTACAGGCGCCCACCACAACGCCTGGCTAATTTTTTGTATTTTTAGTAGAGATAGGGTTTCACTATGTTTGCCAGGTTGATCTCAAATTCCTGACCTTGTGATCCACCCACCTTGGCCTTCCAAAGGGCTGGGATTACAGGCACGAGCCACTACACCCAACCTATTAACAGTTTTACATCAGTAAAGTTGACAACCTAGATGAAATGGGCAAATTCTTAAAAGTCACAAAATTAGAAAGCTTTCTCAGGAGAAATAGGTAAAATAAACAGTCTTTTATCTATCAAAAAATTGAATTTATAGTTAAAAGTCTTCCCAAATTTAAACTTCAGACCCAGAGAACTACATTAGTGAATTGTAACAAACACTTAAAAGAAGTCAAAACCAAGTCTGCATACACTGTTCTGGAAAATACAAGAGAAGGGGAAATGCTCCAACTTTTTATGAGGCTAGGATTACCCTGATACCAAATCTAAACAAAAGTGTTACAAGAAAACTTCAAACCAACATCTATTATAAACATAGACATAAAAATCCTTATTAAAACTTAGCAAATTGAATGCAGCAATTTAGAGGAAAAAAAGATAATTTTTCACAACCAATTGGCATTTATCTGAGGAATGCAGGTATGATTTATCATTTAAAACTCAATAAATAGAATTTACTATATCAATAGACAAAGAGACCATATGATTTCCACAATACATTCAGGAAAAAAGTTGACAAAATTCAATATCCATTTGTGATTTTTAAGACTCTATGAAAACTAGGAATACAGGGAAATTTCCTCAGTCTGATAAAGGTCATCTATGAAAAACCTACAGATAGAATCATAATTGATAATAGAAAGACTAGGTGTTTTCCCCCTGAGATTGGGAACAAGGCAAAGGATGTTCTAAACAATTTTATTTAGCATACTAGAGGTCCTAGCAAGGGTAATAAGGCAAGAAAAAGAAATACATGCAAAAGCAATATAGATTGAAAGGGAGGAATAAAACTGTCTTTCTTCACAGATGACATGATCAAATATGTAGGAAATCCTAATGAATCCACAGAAAAACTTCTAGATATAATAAGTAACTTCAGCAACATTTCAGGTTAGAAGGTCAGTATTCAAAAATCAACTGTATTTTAACACTAGCAATGAACAATTGGATACCAAAATTGAAAATTAACATTCAAATTGTATCAAAAATATTAACTACTTAGAAATAAATTTAACACAACATATGCAAACCTGTTCATTGAAAACTACAAAACACTGCAGAGACAAATTTTTAAAGACTTCAACAAATTAAGAGATTTATTGTGTTCATGGCTTGAAAAAAAAATTCTTAAGATGTCAATTCTCTATCATGTCAGATCGATCTACACACAAGTCAAAATTCCAGTAAGTTTTCATATACATTACCCAGATGATTCTAAAATGTATATAAATTGCAGAGTACCTAGTATAGCTAAAAAAAAAAATGAAAAAGAACATAGCCGTAGTACTTACAGTACCTAATTTCAAGATTTATGATAGAGCTATATTAAGCAAACATTGATGTAGAGACAGACATAGGAAATCTGTGGAACAGAACAAAAGAGTCAAGAAATACACCCAGATATATACGCAATCAGAGGATTTTTTAAGGGTACTAAGGTAATTTTTAGGAGAAAAGATAGTCTTCTCAACAAATGCCGCTAGAACAAGTAGATCTCTACGTGGGAAAAAGATTAACCATGATCCTCACTTTACACCGTACAAAATCATTTAATAAAAATAAATCGTAGCCTTAAACAAAAAATCTAAGACTATGAAATGTCTAGAATAAAATTTCTTGATAAACTCTTCATGACCTCAGAATAGGCAAAAACTTCTTAGATTAAGACACAAAAAGTAAGGACTATGAAAAACGAATAGAAGGAAACAACTGATAAATTAGACAATCAAAGTTTAAGATTTCTGACTTACAGCAGATCTCTCAGCAGAAACTCTTCAAGCCAGAAGAGAGTGGGGGCCAATATTCAACATCCTCAAAGAACAGAACCTTCAGCCCAGAATTTCATATCCAGCCAAACTAAGCTTCACAACTGAAGGAAAAATAAAATCTTTTATGAACAAGCAAGAACTCAGAGATTTTATTACCACCAGGCCTGCTTTACAAGAGCTTCTGAAAGAAGCATTACACACAGAAAGAAACAACCAGTATTAGCCTTTCTAAAAATACACCATAAAGTAAAGAGCACCAACATAAAGAAGAATTTATACCAACGAATGGATAAAACAGCCAGTCAACATCAAATGGCAGTAACCCTAAATATAAATTGACTAAATCCCCCAATCAAAAGACACAGCCAAAACCCAATGGCATGTTACATCCAGACCTGTTTCACATGCAAGGATACACAAAGACTCAAAACAAAGGGATGGAGAAAGATTTACCAACCAAATGGAGAGCAAAAATAAATAATAAATAAATAAAAAGCAGGAGTTGCAATTCTCGTATCGGATAAAATAGATTTTAAAGCAACAAAGATACAGTGGTAAAAGGATCAATGCAACAACAAGAGCTAACGATCCTAACACCCAGATACGAGACTTAGATTCAATGAGACAGAAAATTAATAAGGATATCAAGGACTCGAACTCAGATCCGGAACAAGGAAACTTAATAAATATTTATAGAGCTCTCCACTTCAAATACACAAAATATACATTCTTGTCAATACTACATCACACCTACCCATAAGTTTAAATGAAACATTGATTGGCCATTATTAATACCCAATTTTTTTCAAAATAAAGCAGTATTTCCATTTACTCTCCCTCTTTTTCTTCCTCTTTCTTCCTCTCCTTTACTTATTTTTTTTCTTTCCTTCTCTCAAAAAAAAAAAAAAGATTTCTGATCTTCAAAAGACACCATTAAAAAATTAAAAGGCAATTTACAGACTAGGAGAAAAATATTTGCAATGCATATATATCTAACAAATGACATGTATATAGAATATATATTTTTAAAACTTTGCAACTTATTAATGTGACTAAAATTATAAAGACTGGAGATATCAAGTATTGGCCAGGAAGTGGGAGCAACAGGCAAACAGAGAAAAGCATGCGTTGCAGCCATTCAGCAAGGGGAGAAAGGAAAAGGAATGTATCTACCAACTCCTTCCTGTCTCCCATTTGTCTGAGTTTACCCCAGGGAGAATTAACTTCCCCACACTTCTCAACTGCATCATCTCTCCCATTAGGCAGCCTTTTGGGAAGACAGACTCCACACTCTTTAACGTAGTGTCTCATCTGAGTCTGGAAGTGACAGGAGGATCCAGACAGTCCACATATGAGGCTGGTTAGCCTCAGTTCAAGACACAGGGCAGGATGGAATGACTTTGGTCACCCATAGCCATAGTGATGGCAAGGTAGAGAAAGGGATTAAACATCCAAGGGCAGATGAGGCTGAGAGTCTGAGGAGATCCGTAAGATGACATAATACAATTATGATATCTACATGCACTTTCACAGAAGTTATATTTCTGTGAATACATTATTTTAAGATACAATACATTTAGATTTGTGAAGTGATGCTAATCAGAAAATTTTAAAGGTAAAATAACTGTGGTTGAGTGGTCTTTACTCCTTCAGGAAAGTAGCAGTGATACTACCCAGCATCTCCTTCTCTGTAACAATGAAATGGAGTTCATGAATCTTCTGCAAAGTAGTCAACAACAGTTGTGTGCACTTTTATTTTCCTTTCTAATTGTGACAAATGTGACTTACTCTTTACAAATTGCCATTAGATCTAATTTTCCCAGCCTTGGATATCCAAGTCTTTCTCTTAACTTTTGATTTCACTCATCTAGCAACACTGAAAGGGATAAAAATTTGCTGCATATCACTTTCACCATGAGGTTCTTTAATGAGGAGACATTAAAGAACTGGATTGCTGCAGAGCCGAGAAATCTGCTGCTCTCCAACCATCAAACATCTGGCACATCACATTCAGAAAGCAGCTGGATCCTATGGGATATATTAAACTAAAAAGCTCCTGCACAGCAAAGGAAACAATCAACAAACTGAAGACACAACGCGTAGAATGGGAGGAAAATTTGCAAACTGTTTATCCGATAAGGAACTGATACCCAGAATATAAAAGGAATTCAAACAACTCAACAGTAAAAATAAAACAATCTCATTAAAAAGTGGGCAAAGAACATGAATAGACATTTCTAAAAAGAAAGCACATGCCACCACTCCTGGCTAATTTTTTATTTTTATTTTTGTAGAGATACCCAGGCTAGTCTTGAACTCCTGGCCCCAAGTGGTTCTCCTGTATCAGCCTCCCAAAGTGCTGGGATTACAAGTGTGTGCCATCACACCCAGGAGGCTATAAACTTAATAGAGAGGGATGAAGTAGCAAAAAAATAATGCTGGGGCAGTGCTTTCCAAAGTGTGGAATTGATGCCGCTGGTGGCAATGGCAAGGATGATTTTATGTTTTTAGAGGAACAAGCCTAATGCTTTTGTATTGTATTGTATATCAGAAAACTAATCGCATCCAATCCCTTTTTGCACTACATAGTATTGCTTTGAATAAGGCTGAAAAGGCAGCACGTGAAAAAAGTCAATAGAACAAAATGTATCAAGTAAACATTTTTTAAAAACAAATATGGTAAGTACAAATAATTCCTGGATATGAAAAATTGGTGAAGGTAGTACACAGGCTGGGAAGACTAGAATTTGGGGAGCATTGTGCTATAGAACAGAATCAGGTGTGTGTGTGTGTGTGTGTGTGTGTGTGCACGCGCGCATGTACACGCACATGCATTTGTCCACGCATACAATGGAAGCTCAGGAAGATGATGAAAAGGTCACTGTCTTGTCTTAAACCACAGAAATGTATTTTCTCACAGTTAAGGAGGCTAAACCCATTCTTCAAAAGTTCAAGATCAAGGTGTCATGGTTGGTTTCTGGTGAGGGTACTCTTTCTGGCTTGCAGACAGCCGCCCTTCCTTTCATTGTGTCCTCACGTGGCTGGGAGAGGGAGCATGCAAGCTCTCTACTATCTCTTCTTATGATGGCACAGATCCTAACATGAGGGCCCCACACTCATGACCTCATCTAAACCTGATTATTTCCCAAAGTCCCTCTCTCTAAATACCATCATCTTGGGGGTTAGGGGCTCAACATACACACTTAGGAGGGGATACAATTCAGTCATAGCTGTCACAGTGGTCTACAGTGGTCAGGAAATGCCAGGGAGGGGCACTGAGCTGGACTTATGAGGATGGGCTAGAAAGAAGGAGAGGAAGGGAGGAATCTCCCTGGCCAGGGGAACACCCTGAAGGAAAGAGCACCTGTGTATGGCTCATGTGGAAAAGTAGGAGCTTGTTCTGGTTGGAATTAGGTGTCTGTCCCCTCCTAAGGACCCTCTACCAAGGAGGCAAGAGTGGGTCACTGGGGAAGGTCAGCATGCAGAAGGTCAGTAATGAGAAATCCTCATGAGCTGAGCAGTCAGAGAGACAATAAGGAGGATCTAAAGTCTTAAGGATGGCCAGGATCTCACCAGAGGACAGAAAGTCCTGGTGACAGAATGCCAGCTGAGGAAGAGTGGTGGGGTAAAAGAAAGCTGTCCTATGCACGGGCAGGCGAGAGGCCTGAGCAAAGCTGATGTGGCTCCATCTGGGCCCAACCTGGCTGTCCAAAGGACCTTGGATACCAGGCCTGGGTTGAGATATCCTGACGTACCTTCTAACTTTCCCCATCACTCAGAGTTCAAAGGCTTGCCTCTGTCCTGGTTATTACACAGCGACTGTCCCCATGTCACTAACTGTATTTCAACTCATAGAAGTCATGGGACGAGTCTAATAGCTCCTGGCTTTTAGCCCGGGCCCAGTAAATGCCTTCCGCATTGATTTTCCTGAATCTTCAGGTCTCATTCTGTGACCCTGGACCACTCCCAGGGTCTCTGAAGCTGCTCCAGGGTTAGAGAATCCCAGAGGACAATGCCTAACTGGTAAAGTGGATCCCGTCCCTGTGGTGATCCCTGGACTACAAAGAGGCAGGGAACTCCCTGTGCCCCATAGGATCAGATAATTACCCACTAACATACTTCAAAAAAGAGGAGACCAGCAAATAGCCCACATAAAAATGGGCAAAGAATTTTAATAGACATTGCTCCAAAGAAGATCTACAAATGACTGATAAGCTCCTGAAAAGATGTTCAACATCCTTAGTTATTAGAGAAATGCAAACCACATGAGATACCACTTCACACCCACTAGAATGGCCAAAACTAAGAAGACAATCAGTAACAAGTGTTGGTTAGGATACAGAGAGATTGTAAGTCTCACACATAGCTGGTTGAGTTGCAAAATGGCATAGCCACGTTAGAAAACAGTTTGGAAGTTCCTCAAAATGTTAAACAGAGTTATCATATGACCCAAAATTTTCACTCCCAGATATATACCCAAGAAAAGTCAAAATGTAAGCCCACACAAAAAAACAGTACACAAATATTCATAACAGCCAAAAAGTGGAAAAAACCCAAATGTCCATCAACTGATGAATGGACAAACAAAACGTGACATAGCCGAACAATGGATTATTAAGCAGTAAAAACGAGTGAAGCAATGATACATGCTTCAGCATGAACAAACCTTGAAAATGTGATGCTATGTGAAAAAAGCCAGGCAAAAGACCACATACAATGGATTACATTTATATGAAATGTCCAGAATACATAAATCCATAAAGACAGAAAGTAGATTCCAGTTGCCAGGAGCTGGGGAAAGGAGGAATGGGGAGTGGCTGCTAATATTTATGGGTTTTCTTTTGAGGTGATGAAAATATTCTGGAATTAGAAGGTGGTAATGGTTATACAACTCTGTGAATAAGCTAAAAATCACTGAATTATATACTTTTAAAAGGTGAATTTGTGGTATGTAAGTTATATCTCAATAAATCTAATATTTTTTAAAAACATAAATAAGATCATCTCACTCTCCAACTTACAATCATGATTTCTCAGTGGTTTTAGAATTAAAACCAAATTCTTTACCATAATTCAAAAGAAAGAGAGAAAAAGTAGGAAGAAAGGATCTAAGGAATAAGTTACAGGCACAGAATCACAGGATCTGGTCCTGGAAGAAGAAAGGTATAAGCACCAGGAGAGAAAACATAACACAGTTCAAAATGTGTTTTGAAATAGAAAAAATTTCTCAGGGGAAAACTACTATGAGAAAATATGACTTTCTTAAAACAGATTGCAAATTTAAGTGAAACCTTCAAGATTAGGGCAGGAAAGCAGTATTGTCTAGTTTAAAATGCAAATGTGGGTCCATATCAATGTACAATTTGGAATCCAAATGAAATTAATTTTGACTTTAAAAAAAAGGGAGAAAGCATGAGTTTACAAACTCAGATTCTTATCCAAGATGCTCTGCTAACAGATTGGGCATCAATCAAGGTCTCTGTGCTTTAGTTTTCCCTGTTGTAATGGGGCAGTATATGTTAGCATGCTTCTCTGAGCAGGTTCATTAGCTGGTATGTGTGCCCAAAAACATCCAGCCAGGGAATCATTTGTCTCCCTGTTCCTACTGAGACCTGGCTCTAATAGGAACTCTCTTCTAAGGTGAAATCCTTTTAAATCCATTCGTCGGACTGAGGCCTAGACTCTGCTGCCATCACAGTCTCAAAGCCCTGCAAGCTAAGCCTTCATGGATACGGAAGTCCTGTCCACAAACACAGACAGGACTGAATGACAGAACCATCTGTGCATGTCATGCTTATTAGAAGGGGTTTTCAGGCCGGGCACGGTGGCTCACGCCTGTAATTCCAGCACTTTGGGAGACCAAGACAGGCAGATCACCTGAGGTCAAGAGTTCGAGACCAGCCTGCCCAACATGGTGAAACCCTATCTCTACTAAAAATACAAAAATTAACCTAGTGTGGTGATGGGTGCCTTATAATGTCAGCTACTCAGGAGGCTGAGACAGGAGAATCGCTTGAACTGGGAAGGCAGAGGTTTCAGGGAGCCGAGATCATGCCACTGCACTCCAGCTTGGGCTACAGAGCTATACTCTCTCAAAAAAACAAAAAGTTGGAGAGGGGGCTCTTCAGACATTTACTGGTGTTTTTCTTCCTTTTCCTGTCAAATTGGGGAAAACTCCAGAAGATTACTGTTTATTAACCTGTGGCCCTCTAATTCCACTCTATCTTCTAGCAATACATCCATCAAACTCTGTTTCCCTAGAGGCCTGGCCCATCAGCATATTATGCCCCCTACTTTAGGCCTCTGGATGCAGCATTCCAGAAACTTCCATGACTCCCTCACCTCTGGCCATGACTATATGGGCACAGGCTGAACAGAGAACTGCAATAACAGCATTTAATGGTGGGCACCTGCTATGTAGCAGGCACTCCTCAAACATGATTTCATTCAAGCTGCTGCTAGCCCTATTCTTAACCTTCATTGTACAGATGATAAAACTGGGGCTCACAGGATGTTAAAATGGGGTGCATGTCTCACAGCTCTTAACAGCGAAGCTACACTGTCTGCTATGGTCTGAATGCTTGTGTGCCCCCAAAATTCACATATTGAAATCCCAAGGACAGCTCTCATGAATAGGATTACTCCCCTTATAAATGAGGCTCCAGAGAGCTCCCCTGGCCCCTTCCACCCTGTAAGGACACAGCAACAATGCATCAGCTATGAAGCAGGAAACAGACTGAGACTTCCCAGCATTAAGAACTGTGAGAAATATATTTCTGTTGTTTATAAGCCACCTGGTCTCAGGTATTAGGTTATAGCAGCCTGAAGGGACTGACACTGTCTCTAGTGAGGCCCTAAGAGACAGAGCCCAGAGGGACTCTCCCTAGAGAGAGTCCCCTGAGTATCCTAATGAATGTCCCATCCAGACCCCCCTGCCCAAAGGAAGGAAAGCATTATGACTCCATGCAAAACCCTCCCTAGAGACCACGAGGCAAGGCCAAGGGAAAGGGCAGGTAGAGGAATAGTGGTCAGGAGGGCGCCAGGAGCCACACAGAGGAGAGAGCTGATTTCAGCTTCAAAGAAAGGCTTTCTGGCTGGAGAAGTAAGTCTTAGGCACACAGACTCCGGAACAATAGAAGTACCTAGCCATCGTGCTTCCTTTAGCTGCTTCACTCTGGGCAAAACCCTCCTCCTCCTGGGACCTCATTATCCCCATCTGTCAAATGGGCAGGTCAGACTGAAAGACTTCCAAGGACCCTCCCAGCACATCTCTTGAAGCTGAAGCCCAGAAACAGGACAGGCAGGCATAGAGGATGGAGAGGCATGGGAAAGGCCATGAGAAGTAGAAGCGAACAGAAGGGCAATGCACCTGGCTAACTAGTCCTCAGCCTTAGGACTCTCCCAGGTGTCACCCCTTCCAGGAAGTCTTCCCTTGACCCCACCGTCTTGGTCCTCTTCCAGGCTCACCTTTACCACTCAGTCAGTGCCCAGAGCAGTGCCTGGCTTGGACTGAGGGAATATTAGCGAAGGAGCAAACTTTTGAGGGAGAGAATGCAAGAACAAAGAGAACTGAAACACCTGTGAGGCTGGCAGGTGCCAGGAAAGCTCCGTAGAATTGGGCTGACACGGTATGTGAATCAGGGATGTATGGGTACACAAGGGAGTGAGCTGCTGAAAGAAGGACTGAGACAAGAAAGCCACCTTCCCAGAAGGGGGCTTGGGAGGGCCAGACCAGCTGGCTGGTTCTGGAAGTGGTGCCAGGGGCTGGGGCCCAGAGGCAGGTTCTAGAAGTGGAGTCCTGAGTGCATGCCAAGTGCCGTGAGGTCCAAGTCAGGAGCTAAGCATTGGAGGAAAGCATGGAGAAGCCGAAAAACCAAAGAGTGAAAGAATCTGGGAAGATGCCCTGCCTCCCAACTCTGTAGCCTGCTAATGCCTACTCATCCTTCTAAGGTCACCTTGCTTGCCTCTGAATGCTGGCACAAGGTTTGTTCCCCCATTCCAAACTCCCAAAGCCCCAATGTGGCCCCTCCTCTCCTTCCATCATAATTTTAGTTGAATGACTGTTTATTTGGCATCTGATTTCTTTCCCCATAGGTTCTATGAGCTCTGTGATAGCCTGCTCAGCACTGAATGGCCATTTCCCAGCCCTGGTTCCCTGGGCCTAGTAGATACTCAGGAAATATTTGTTGAATACAAGAATGAATGAATGAAAGAGAGTAGAGATGGCAGTCTTGAAGATTTCCAGAAGCAAGGTGGTCCTTTCAGGGTCCCAGTGGAAGTCAGTCTGCAGGTGGGGAGAGGTGGCCAGGGTGCATTTGGCTGGCACGGGCCTGCCACATTGACCATGATCCACAGGAGAGGGCAAAACTAGGCAGAAGGATGGCCATCTAAAGCTGCTCAACACACTCCAAACAGCAGTGATTCTTTGTCAATGATCCTTTGCCCTGGCTTGAGGGCTAAGCCGGCATTCAAGGGAGCCTGGGAAATTGTTTCAACTAGCTTGCCTTGCCTAACATCATGCCGGCCCCATTTTCCCACCCTCTCCTGTGGTTTAGTGATTAGGGAGCTTGCCTGTGGCTCGTTCCCCATCACACAAGCCCAAATGAGCTGCATTCTTCTCCAGTTCACACATGGAACCAAAACATCCTGGGCCTGGTTTTACTTTCCCTTGTAAGCCCTTACGCTTCCCTGACCGAGGGTCCTTCTGAAATCCTAGAGGTTTGTTCCCAAGTGGTGTATTCCACACACAGCCTGAAGTGGGATTACAGCGGAGATAAATAAAAGATTAGTTTCCGAGTTTCAGGACTAAATAAAGGATCGAATTCTTGGTGATTGGGAGATAAAAGGAATTCTAGGGTTTGTTCATGGATGAACCAATTCAGAAGCAGTTTGGGGCAGTGGGTGGGACCAGGAGCTCAGTTTTCCTTGGGTCTTTTTTTGGGTCTCCCTCACTGCCCACCCTGGCCATCTGGTTTCACTTGTGAGACATGCTGCACAAGCTAGGGCAGCAGGAAGCCCAAGAAGGGAGGCTGGTTAGAGTGTCCCACCTAGCTGGGTACTGAACCAGGGATGGCCGGGCATAGGAGAGGCTTCCGTGTCCCACTGGTATACAATGGCCAGGTAACAGTTCATTTCTCTGAAAGGTGTTTGCATGGCAACCATCTTTCCAGATCATCACTCACAGCCTAGGATTAAGGAAAAGCAGCCCTCTGGCCCAGAATATACTGACTGTTGTTTTTCCTACAAGTTTAACAGTGTCTTGCTTGTCCCTAGAGCCTGATGGATTCAGTAAGGGACTCAGAAGGAAGAGTACAGAAGATTCTCTGAAGTGGAAACAGTTGAGACTCTGAATGGGAAGTTTGCACCATAAAACACAAGGAAAAAAAGAATTCAAGAAGCACTGGCTCTGGGCCATGTAGTGGCCTGACAACCACCAGCTGGTGTTCTAAATTCTGACCCCCGCAAACCAGAGAAAAATTAGGCTGTGCCCATCAAGCCCTGTTTCTGAGGACAGCAGAGTCCAGCGCGGCCTCCTTCCCAGGTGGCTAAAGTGCACAAGTCTCCTCTCTTAAAGTATAAGAGCTCGGTTGGCCGAGAATTTAATGTCTGTAGGACAGATAATTCCCCCATTAGTTTGGATAATTAAGGGGCTTGCTCCAGTTGGATTTATGTTAACATGATTGGGCATGTAGTAGTAGTAACAAAGAAGGATGGACATCATTTTAACAGAATTTATGGCACTATTGTAAGCAGAGTTCACATGTTAACTCATTTAATCACTTAAGAAGCCCATGAGGTTAACAGAACTTGGCTGCTGTGGAAGAAACGTCCTGAGAAGAAATGAAAAGAAAAGAAGCAATTTTTTTTTAATTTGGATTCATTTTGAATATTTACTGGGAATTCAAAATCCAGCTCTCTCTCAATAATTCATGAAATCAGCCTGAGTAATGAGGATGATCATGACAACAATGATGATTATTAAAGTAAAGCAAAGTAATATAATTAAGAGTGTTTTTTACCAATTGTCTACATATGCAAGATGCATTATCACACACTGAAACGTAAAGATGAAACATTGCCATTTCCATCTAATACATGGGTGTCTTCAAAGATCTCAATGCTTTCCCATGATCTTTGGAGATCCCAAAGATCTCCAAAGATTTCCCAACATGCAGGAAAAAAATTCCCCAACATGACATTTGTTTTTCGCTTTCTACTCAGTCGTTTTGGGAACCATATAGACAGCCAAAATCACCAGAAAGCACTCTCTGTCTTTCTATCTGTCTCCATCTCTCTCTGTGTGTCACACACACACACACACACACACACACACACACACTCCACCTGAGCTGGAGTGCCCTGGCTGAGTCACTGCCAGCCACCTCCTAGCTGCCTTCCTAAAGGATCTGTGTCTCCAACTTGTGGATGGAGCTGGAGAGAGCTGCACATGAGCCACACAGGATAGTTAAGGATGAACAGCATTGGCAGCCTATGCCCCAATACTCCTATGTTACTTGGGATAAAGGGGAACTGCCCCTAACCTGGTTGCTTGCTGTGCGGGCCACAAGGGTCAGAGCACTGAAACCTAAAAGCGTCAGTCACTGAGCACTGAAATCTCAGAGAAGCAGCCAATGAGGGGTTGAGGGGGCAGACACAGTCAGCCTTCCCAGTTACTCCCTCACTGGTTCAGAGGCTCTGGGAACTCCAAAATGCCACCCTATTCAACTCCTGGTGAACAACTGCAACAAACTGAGGCCTCTCCATTTATTTCACCTTCCATTCTGAGCCTCCCAACTCTGAAGCCCTGTTTCCCACGCCGTGGTTTCTGGATCACCTTCAACAGAATTCCCAGGAAATCCTGCTGAAATTGGGCATTTCTGGGTCCTAACCCAGGCATCCTGGATCAGCTCCCTGAAGCGGAGCCCAGAACTCTGCATGTTGAACAGGTTCCCAGAGCAGCACTGTGCTCCATAAAGACTGAAAACCACATCTCTAGAGACGTAACTGATAGTATTGTAGTTCCTTCCATTTTTACAGGTTTAATATTCTACCATGCTTCAACTGAACAAAACTTCATGAAGGACCAGCTTCAGGCCAGGCCCTGTTCTGAGCACAGTGTGACAATGACAGGGACCCAGTTCTTGCCTTTATGGAGGCTACAGTGTTTTTGGTCTCACAACAATGCGAATGGCCAGAGCCTATGTAAGGACTCCCCTTTTACAAATTAGAAAACAGGGCTCAGAAAGTGTAAACAACTTGCCCAAGTTCACAGAGCTGTTAGATGTGGCTAGAGCAATAATCAACTCCCCTTATTTCAGACCCATGCTCTTTGCATTGTCCCACAGAGCAGTAAAGACCCAGATGGTAGAGTCAGCATAACAGAGATGGAAGGGTCCTTAGACAGCAAACTGTTTCAGGAATGCTATTCCTGAATGATTACGAGGTTCCAGTACTCATTTCAACTCTAACCATTTGATAGTGATTACTTCCATGTGTTGGGGAGAGCTCTGCAGCTACATCCAGTATCACCAACAAAGATGGTGTAATTGATTAATCACATCTTTAATGGGTGCAGAACCAGGGAGTGGCTGCACCTATACCACGTATGCACATTGGTCCTATATATGGACACATCCTCCATTTTATTGATGGGAAAGCTGAGACCCAGAAAGACAGAAGTTGCCCAAGTCTCAGAGCTGGAATTGGACTAAAACCAAGGTTAGCCTCAATTCTGGTCAAGAGCTCCTTACACTAGCCAGTGTTACCTTTCCCATGCAGACAAGATGATTAAACTGAAAAATGGTATTCATACTGTCAGGAACCAAGGACCTCCTGACATTGGTGCAAAGGGTGCTGTAAAGCCTAGGGGAGGGAGAGGATGCTGAAATGGTAGAAGAGATAGTCCCTCCCATTTCTTCCCTCCCAACTAGAGAGATGATCCCTCCCATTTCTTCCCTCCTAAACCAAGAGGTGCGACCGGGGGAAGAAACTTATATTACTGAGCCCTCACCTGTGCTAGGCACTGTGCTAAATATAATACATTGGTGATCTCATTTAATTCTCACAGTTTCCCTATGTGTGGCTCCACTTTGCAGATAAGGGAACAGGGTGGGAGAGGTTAAGTGACTGGACCAAGCTCACATAACCCAAGTGGCTAACTCAGGACAGGTTCCCAGGTATTTGTGGCTCTGTGTCCACCCAGGGCTGCTCAGAGATGTTTAGAGCATAGGCTTTGGGTCCCAACTGTATCACATACTAACTCCAAGACTTCAGAAAGTGCCTTAACCTCTCCTCTTTTCTTGGTTTCTTCATCTGTAAAATTGGGAAGTTACAGTGCTTAGCTCAGAAGGCTATTGCGAGGATTAAATGAAATAATAGGGCGGGCATGGCAGTTCATGCCTGTGATCCCAGCACTTTAGGAGGCCGAGGCAAGAGGATCACAAAGACAGGAGTTTGAGACCACCTGGCCAACATGGAGAAAGACTGTCACTACTAAAGATACAAAAAATTAGCCGGGCATGGTGGTATGTGCCTATAATCCCAGCTACTCAGAGGATGAGGCAGGGGAATCGCTTGAACCTGGGAGGCAGAGGTTGCAGTGAGCTGAGATCCCGCCATTGCACTCCAGCCTGGGCAACGGGGCGAGACTCCATCTCAAAAAAATAAGTAAATAAATGAAATAATACATAAGAAATATTCGGCCACATCTGGCACATAGTAATTGCTCAATAAATGGTAGCTTTTACTATTGTCCTGACACTACACTGCTCCAGAAATATCACCTGAATCCCTGCGATCCCCTGCTGGCCTAAATGTCTCACCTGGAGAAGATCCCATCTTGAGATCCTCTTAATTCATTTCACTTTTCCTACAACTGGATTTTAGGACCCAGAGCCCCACATGCAAATGTAGGCAGGTACACAGACACACAGAGGAGTGTACACATAATCTAAAAGTGCACATAATCGCAGGGGAGCATATCATTGGAGATGTTAGGAGCCCCATCACCCACAGACAGACTCACCTCAGAACAACTGCCACAAGATGGCAACCTAAGAGGTAGCTGCAAATCGGCAGAGCTCTTCTGAGCCCGACCACACCCTGGGGGTCTCCGTCATTGGGGCCTGGCTGTGCATAAGAAGCTCTTGAGAACACATGCTGCTTTCCTGACCTCATTAGGGAATGTTGGCACATCAAAGCAGGGTGGCTGGGGTTTTAGCTTAGGAAAATGAGGCATCTGCACTTTTGTTTACTCCATGGTGGCCAAGAACCATTGATGAGTTCCTTTTAAATGCCTCTTTGACAGATTCAGAGTCTCAAAAAATATACTTAGACAAGATAGGTTAGTAAAAGGGACAACAAATTAAACTACTTGTATCTGTAAGATATATGCAAATAAGGAGCTGCTGGCTGGGGACACTGCAATCTGTTTGATGTCTTCTGATGGCATTTAACCTGTAAAATATGTGGGTTCTAAATCTGGGCCTTGCTTAATAAGATGGCAGTAAAGGACAATGCTGTCTATTTTCCATTTTTGGAAATCAGATTCAAAGGAGTGGTGGACTTAGAAGAGCTGAGAATTCACCTCCAATGGGTTCCAGCATATACCAGCATTTCCCCTGACCCCCAACCCAGGAAAGAAGGGCACTTCCACCCTCCATTCATTCATTAACTGGCATTTATTATGTATTTCCTGTTGCCAGGCACTAAACTAAAAGCTTTATATGCATTATTCATTGAATCCACCTCACAAAACCTTATTCAAGAAACATATAATAACTACTATTACGATCCCTATCTTATAGATGAGGAAACTGAGGTTCAGCAATATTAAGTAATTTGCCCAAAGTTCTTAGCCAAGAAGTGACAGATACGGAAAGTAGATTTAGTCTCTCTGACTCAAGTACTTAATTTCTAACTACATCACAGCCATACCTCTGCCCCCTTCCAGGGAAATCCTAAGAACTCATAAAGACCCAGATAGATGGTGGGGAGTGCCCTCGAGGGCCTTTCCATCCACTTGGGGACAGGAGCAACAAGTCAGAGCCGCCACAATGACATTGAGTTAGTTTTCTTGGAGAATCGTCTTCGAAGAGGAGGTTCAAGAAAGGGCATGAAGAGCCAAGGGCCTGGGGCTTCTTCCCATGGCCCACTTTTGCCAGAATCCCACAGACACACCATTTTGGCCAGTATTTCACTGGAACAGGTGATAGGGGAGAACTGAGCCATGTTCTGATGACACAGGTGGCATGATATAATCTTGACTCTACCTTGCTGGCTAACCACGAATGCCCTGCTTCAGAGGTAACACAATCTGTCACCTCAAGCAGGAGCTAATATCAAGAATGGAGTCAGAATCATCATGTTTCCCTGGGAACTGCTGTGACAAAGAGAAGCACTTTCAAAGGGCAGCTGATAAAATTGCTATTTTGACCCTCCTTTTAGCTGAAAACCAGACACCATCGAAATAGCTTTTCTTTTTATTAGCTGCATTATTGGAGAAATAGTGAGGGATTTATTTCATAATTGATTCTCCAAATAAAGATAATGTCTGTTGAGCAAGCAAGCAAGAGACGGGCTGACTGAGGACGGTTGTAAGTGTGTGTGTGCACTCACCTGCCCTGTCGTGTGTCCACTTCTCAGCTCACAGCATGTGGTTCCCTCAGACCCCCTTGCTAAACCTCCATAGACAAAACTTCTTTGCTCCCAGACTTCATGGAATGCAAAGTCATCTAAGCACATCGTCCTGATTTCAGCTTCATGATTTCATCGTCCTGAAAGCAGCAAGCCATAATGAAGCAGTGATTATATCAACAACCCTCAAAATGAATAAAAAGTTTAAAACAAGGTTATTCACTCGACAAATATTTACTGAGGGCCAAGTAAGATGCTGAGAACACCAAAAAAAGCTAGTCTCTGCCCTTATAGAGTATGTAAGCTAGTGGGGGAAGCAGATGTAAGTCAAATCATCATGTAAGCAAAAATAAACTACCAAAAAGTAAAAAATTAAAAGAATAAATTATCAAAGGTGATGATAACTTAACTAGTGAGGTGGCAATGAAGATGAAGACAAGCGGCCAAGACGGACAGGTCCTCAAAAGGTAGTAAAAGCTAAGAAGACAGGTACTAAGAGGTGTTGGTGATGGACATGGGCAGTGAGTGAGAGGGAAGAGTCAAGTATGATTCCTGGTGCCCGGGCCTGGGAACCTGCATAAGGACCAGGTTGGGGGTAAAAGCAGTTCATTTGTTTAGTCTTGGCCATGTGAAGCCCTAGATGCCTTGGCGTGATCCAAGTGGAAATGTCAGGTGAGTCATTGGGTTTGAGGCTCCAAGGATCAGTCACGACTGGAAACAAAATTTTGAGAGTCAGGTGGTGATGAAAGCCCTGGATGTGAACACAGTTGATGAGTGAGAAGATGGGTTGGAAAGAAAATCAGGTGCAGAACTGGGTCCTGGAAAACTCCACCACTGAGCATGGTGTTTCCCCGGTAACAAAGATCCCAGTCATTTGGGTACCACTTTGATGTGATGATTCCCAGTTCTGCCACTGACCCTGTGTGTGCACTCCGAATCCAGCACTTAACCTGGTCTGAGCCTTCATGTCCCACACCCCACACATTCTTTGTCAATTTTTAATCTCTCTCCTTTTACTAACTCCCTACCCATACACAATTCCTGCCTCTAAACACCTCCTTCACTCCCAGCCCCCACCCAAGCCTGTCAGTGAAAGAGAATGAGAGCTCCAGAACAAGCTGTTTTCCCTTCTGAGAGGTCCTCAGGCCTGAATGCTCTTTGGAATCACCAGGGAATTTAACGAGATACTAACGTCCTGGCCCCACCCGGAGATGCTGATGTCGTTGGTCTGGGTGGCCTGGGTGGTGTGAGTTTTTCAAAGCTCTCCAGGTGGCGCTAGCGTGCAGCCAGAGTTCGAGAATCTGGGCTTAAAACCAGGAAAGCTGGGATCACCCAAACTGGCCAAATCATTCCCTGGCTTTGTACACAATGCTGTGACAGGAAGGATTTCTCCGGCATTGCAACTGGCAGCAGTAGCTGGCTCCACACAGGACAAGATGTGGAGCTCCAGACCAAGGCCATCTTTGGATCAGGAGGAGGGCACTATTCATCTCAGATTTAGGAACATGTGACCCTTAGGGGCTGAGAGCCTAGACTTTGGCATCAGACTGCGAGTCCTAGGTCCTCTTACAGGCCTGGAGATTTGGGCCATCGCTGAGGCTTTCTGCGCTTCAGTTTTCTCCCTGTAAGAAAAAGAACACAGTAGCCAGCAGCGTGGGAGTGTTGCAAGAGGGACTTGTTATAATCTCCATACACAGAACTAGCTCATAGAAGCTCTCAATAAATTGTCATGGGTGTGATTTTTATCAGCAGCAAAGTTCCTCCTTCCTCCCATGAGTACCTTCTCTTCTCCCTCCTCCCTTTTATTCTCTGGACACCCCCTTGGTTCCCCAAAATGTTGAACAGGCTAGTGTCATAGGGCACGTACAACAATAAAAATACAATAAATACCACTTTTTTAACTTTTATTTTACATTTAAAGGTACAGGTGCAGGTTTGTCATACAGGTAAACTCGTGTCACGGGGTTTGTTGTACAGATTATTTCATCACCGAGGTACTAAGTATCGTACCCAATAGCTATTTTTTCTTTTCCTCTCCCTCTTTCTACCCTCCATCCTCAAGTGGGCCCCAATGACTGTTGTTCCCCTCTTGGTGCCCATGAGTTCTCATCATTTTTCTCCCACTTAAAAGTGAGAGCATGCAGTATTTGGTTTTCTGTTCCTGCGTTAATTTGCTAAAGATGATGGCCTCCAGCTTCATTCATGTTCCTGCAAAGGACATGATCTCATTCTTTCTTATGGCTGTGTAGTATTCCATGATGTGTATATACCACAATTTCTTTATCCAGTCTACCACTGATGGGCATTTCGGTTGATTCCATGTCTTTGCTATTGTGAATAGTGTTGCAATGAACATATGCATGTACGTGCCTTTATGGTAGAACAACTTGTATTCCTTTGGGTATATACCCAGTAATAGGATTTCTGAGTCAAATGAGCTACCACTTATTAAGCTTTGACTCTGTGTCAGTCTTTACTGATGGTTTAGACTTTAGCACAGATGCTCACACCAACGGCATGAAGAAGTAATCATGACCCCATCTTCATGAGGTTCTGGAAGTTTAAGCAATGAAGTTGTGACACAGGTAGGCATTGGCAACTTAGGCCTGTCTGGCTCTAGAGACAGAGCTATTCCTGCCCCTTGTACTGCATTCTCGTTCACAACTTGCTTATTGGTCCCCTTTATACTTAGATTATTTTAAATTATAGAATCTTATTTTAAACTCTGGAATGGGTAGTATTAAACTGCTCCACAGGCCCTTAGAGATCCACAGGTACCCCTACATGCTTTGGGAAACATATGAAGCCAGTTTTGATGCCCACAACCTCCACTCCAACCAGAGCAACCCTACTTCCATCTATTGGGAAAACCACCAATTTTACAGATGAGGAAATTTTCAGTTAGTTAGAGGCAGGGTCCTCTCCTCCTCTCAGAATGCAGAAGGCACGTGACTTTCCCATTCCAGAGCTCGCTCCATAGTACCAGGCCATCATTTCTGCAACCATAGGGGCCCTTCCTCTGCCTGGTGGGCTGCCAATAGGACACAAAGAGGGAGCACCCCCATCGCAGGGCCAGAGGCTTCGCTGCCCTGTTTATACTCAATTCTCGGGTCATTCTGATCAACCCCACCGGCTGTGGTGTCAGAAAGTGCAGACTTGTACTGAGCACTGGGTCACCCTGAGCCCCCTGTTTATTTTCCTTCCTGGATACATTGGTGACTCGGTGTTTGAAAAGCTCCAACGAGGCTGAAACAAGAGTTCGCAGGAGAATGGACAGTCACCTCGAGGAGGCCTGCTGGTGATTTGGAATGTCCCTTTAGAAGGCTTTTTAATAAACTTTGTTTGTATCTGCCTTGATGAGGAACACATTTGCCGGGGACCGTGCAGGGATGTTTGGTTTCGAGGCTTCCCTTTCTTGGCCTTAGAAGTTCCTGGTGGCAGTGGCTGCCTGCAGGCCCTTGGGACTCCCCTGTGGAGCGCTGACCTGGCTCCAGCTTTGTCCCAGTAACTTTAGTCGTGCTACACTCTTGGCCCCCAGTGTCCCTGATAAACTCCAGAGCAGAAATTACAGGGTCAGAAGGTTTGAAAGTTCAACAGGAAAAAAGTTCCCATTACCTTTTTAAGAAGCTTCCAGGCCGAGCTCTGAAATTTGTTTTTTCAATCCATTCAGCAATGTCTTTGACTCCTGCCTCTCCTAGTTCTCCACTTTTCCAGCCGACACCAATTATGAGAATTAATTTTAGTATTTTATACACACAGCAGCAGCAGCAGCAGCTCCTGGCCAACAAGCCCCATTATAAAGAGGAAAACATTTAGGAGTCTGTTCCTTCCCCTGGTTTTCTCTCCTAGGCAAAGCAGGCAACAACTAGCTGCCTTCCCAGATTCCCCACGTGTGGTGGGTGCCCTTGAGAACCTGTGCTGAATCTTGCTCTTCACAACAATGTCCTATTGGGCCAAAAAGAGATGAACACTCAGCCCCAAGTGCTCAGTGGCTTGGGATATGTGCACATTGACCAGCCACAATCTGGGGAAATGGTGGCAATTCTGTCCTTGATGGCAGTATTTCCATTTGGCTCTGGATGCAGAAAGCAGAAAGTGGTCTAACTAAAACTGTTAGATCGGCTGTCATTCCAGGTCGGGGAGAAGGGCAGAGGCAGCAGTGCAGAGGGTGACTTCCATGTGGCCCAACTGTATTGAGTGCCTACTGTGACTGATCCATCTGGCAAAAATAACAACAACATGGAAAGAAGGGGCAAGAGGGAGACACAGATAAGAAATGAACTACAATTCATTAAGACCAATAAAAAATATCAGCCAGCAATGGTGTTGCACGCCTGTAGTCCCAGCAACTAGAGAGGCTGAGGTGGGAGGATTGCTTGAGACCGGGAGATAAAGGCTGCAGAGAGCTATGATCATGCCACTGCACTCCATCCTGGGTGACAGAGTGAGATCCTGTCTCAAAAAAAAAAAAAAAAAGCCAATGTCTGGAACCTGCTGTGGTCTAGATGGTACCAGAGGGACAAGGCTTGCCCATCAGTCTCTGTTGTCACTCAGGCCTGATTTCAGCTCAGCTCTGCTCCTTGCTGGCTGTGTGACCTTGGACAAGTAACTTAGCCTCTCTTTGCCTCAGTTTTCTCATCTGCAAAATGGGGATATTCATACCTTCCTTTAACAACTGTTTTTAGGATTAGAAATAATAATATATATATATATAAATGCACAGAAAAGAATCTGGACGAATAAACACTGAAGTTGAGAGGGGGTGGAGAGAGCAAGGAGGGGATTGAATGCAGGGAGTTCCCCTTTCACCAGGCAGATAAGGATAGCAAGTAGGGGCACAGAGAGAGAAGAAACCGTGTGTGTGTGTGTGTGTGTGTGTGTGTGTGCATGCGTGTGTCATTTATTAGACAATGTGCTTAGCACATTGTATCTAGCAAATGCTTACTATTAAATAGTAACTTTCATCCCTAAGAAGTCTGAGAAAAGAAAAAAATAAATAGTAACTATTATTGATTTTTATTTATCAAAAAGTCCTGAGTACTATGGATGTAGTAAAGGGTTTGTCACCATCAAAAGTCCCTTGTAGAAGTCTCTTTTGACTCTGATAGGGAAGAAAGGAAGGAGTTTTGGTCAAGGGCCCCTAATCCCTTCTTTATTTTGATTGAAAAACACCAATGAGAGAGGAAGCTGGATATGTGGACACTCGGTGGGTCACTTTCTTGTTATGAAATCTGAGAGAATGCAGGTCTCCGCCTGGCTGGCCAACCTGTGGCCTCTCTTCCGGCCTCTGCTGGAGCCCCTCTTGGACTGAGCTTTGGCCAGCCCAGACGGCCTGCAGCGCCTCTCTCCTGATGCCATCCTGGAGGGGCAGCCCAGATATGCGGTACAAAAACACACCAGCAGCAGTCCATTTCATAACATCACGTGTCCAAATAAATGGAGCTGTTGACTCAGGCTAATTAGATGAGGGGACTTTCCTAAAAAGCAATCTGTGTGAGGCTAAGAAAAACAGGATTCTCGGTGGAATTAGGCCTCTAATCCCCAGCTTCCCCGGCAGAGCCATGGTCTGAAGGAGCTGGGGGGCCTCCCAGAGATGTCCTGTCAAGAGCTGGAGAGAGGCCGCATTCCTGTCCTGCTGCCTGCCTCCAGGCTGGCTCATCCTGCCGGGGAGGCTCAAGGCCTCAGTGGGACCAGGCCCCCTGAGCTATGGACAGCTGGAGCTGGGGAAGGAGCCCCAGACTCTCTGCATCACCTGAGTTGGGCTTATTTTGACCTCCAGAAAATGGGCATCTCCTCAAACTGTGGCCTGCCTAGCTTCCCTTCTAGGTGGAAATTAATGAAAGTCAGGGCTGGGTTTACAGAAGTACACACAGCACTACCAACAAACAAAAGAAAGAACAGAAAAACAGAAGGGGGTGTGCTGCAAGGTATCTGCAAAGAAGCCAGCCACCTCTCCGGGCCCTCGCATCTCTTACCACGGGTACCTGCGAGCAGGGACTTCATTTGAGCCGGCTCTATACCTGAAGCTAGTCCAGATCCAAAACTTGCTCTGGCTTCATGGGTGCTCAGGCAAGCAGAGGGGTCAAGAGTGTGGGCTTTGGAGTCAGATCAAGTCAAGGACGGTCTCCTCTGAATCTCTAGTTGCTGCATCTTTAAAAGGCAATAGTTGACTCATTGCTGCATCATAGGGGTCACTACGAGGGTGAAATCAGGAAATATATGTGAAGGGCTTGGCCCCTTGCCCAACCCATAGGAAATGCCCCCTCAGCGGCCTACCCCTGCCTGTGATGCCTGCGGAGCTTGTGGAAACTGGGTAGGATTGTGACCCCTGCCTGAACACGGGGAGCTTATAAACCGAGGACATGAGACAGACTTTATAAAGGGGCCCACACACTCTCAATGAAGAACCAGGGCAACTGGAGTGGTCAAGAAGGGCTTTCAGGAGGACCAAGAATGTCCAGAGAACCATAAAGAAGTGAGCAGGATTTAGGCCAGGTGTTGTAGCTCACACTAGTAATCCTAGCACTTTAGAAGGCCAAGGCCAGAGGATTGCTTGAGTCCAGGAGTTCAAGACCAGCCCGGGGAACCTAGTGAGACCTCATTTCTACAAAAAAAAAAATTAGCCAGACGTGTTAGTGCACAACTATCGTCCCAGCTACTTGGGGGGGCTAAAGCTGGAGTATAGCCTGAGCCCTGGAGGTCGAGGCTGTAGTAAGCCATGATGGTGCCACTGCACTCCCACTTAGGTGACAGAGTGAGACCCTGTCTCAAAAAAAAAAAAAAAAAGGTAAAGGAAAAGGCAGGATTTGAATAAGTAGAAAGGATAGGGGATAATGAGGATAGGGGGATGATAACATTCAGATGGGAGAAACAGCAAAGACCAAGGTGGGGAGCCAGAAGAGAGTCTAAAGAGCCTAGCATGGCAGAAAGGCAGCACATGGGGCCAGCTGGAGGAGTTTGGTGTGCTGGAAAAGATGGGCAGATCAGACAGCTGCTCAGCCCTTGAGTGGGCCCAAGAAGGCCCTTGACAAAAGTGTTGGAGCCTGAGCTGAAAGTTCTGCATCCATCAAACCTCCACCTTGCATCACCACCTTGCTTCTGCCACCTGCCTCTGCCTATGCAGTTCCTACCACCTCCAGTTCCTCCTAAGGCTTACCCTCTCTTCTGTCTCCTATGTACCTAAAACTCGCCTTCCCCCAGGAGCCTTCTGTGTGGGAAAAACATGGGTTTTGGAGTCGGACTAGGTTTGAACAAGTCATTCAACTTCAAAATATTTCATGTCTATATTCATACTTGCACAGTTGTAAAATGAGAAAAATATCTACCTCCATGGCTGTAATAAGGATGAAATTAGATATGGTGTGTAGGGTGCCTAGTTGATGTCTGACTTATATAGGTCCTCAGTAAACATTTGTGTATGAATGAGTTGGAAGCCATTTAACCTCCAAACTTCCCTCCGCTCTACGCAGAAAGGCCTTCTCTCCAGCCCATGAAACCCTAATTGCCTTCTTTCCTCCCCACACTTGCTATTGTAGGCTCCCTACTGGAGGCTCTTCTTTCTTTCATCCTAACCAAATCCCCCACAAAAGCCTGACTCAGGTCCCCACTCTCAGCACCCTCAGGCCTGGCATCACATGGCCTCTGGATAGTGGACCCAGCATGGTGGGCTGCTCTCTCGGCGGGCATATCTGGCCATCCATACCTAGGGGCAGAGAACACTCCACCTTCCCCTGTGCCCTCCACAACACCCAAGACAAATCTGGGCCCATGCGGCATGCTGCGTGGGGGCTGCTATTCAAATACCTTCAAAAGCCAGCCAGACAATGTAAACAAAGGAAGAAAGTTTGGTGGGGTGGGCCGGATGTGGTGGCTCAGGCCTGCAGTCCAGCACACTGGGACTCAGCAAGGTGGGAGAGAGAATAGCTTGAGCTCAAGGAGTTCAAGACTAGCCTGAACAACATAGCGAGGCTCATCTCTGCAAAAAATTTAAAATAAAAATTAGTTGGGTGAGGTGGTGCACACCTGTAGTCCTAGCTACTCGGGAGGCTAAGGCAGGAAGATCTCTCGAGCTCAGGCGTTTAAGGTTGCAGTGAGCTCTGACTGTGCCACTGCACTCCAGCCTGGGGGACAGAGAGACCCTTGTCTCAAAAAAACAAAAAGAAAAAACAAAAAAGCTTGGTGGGATACAAGAAGGCATGGTGGGGCCTGTGGCAAGGGCAAGAGCTCTGCTCTATGTTGATTGGTTGATGGAGTGGCACAAGGAAGAGGCCATGTAGAGACAGAAGCCCTGGATTACTTACTCACCTGGTGATGGTAGCCAGCTGGCCTCCCCTCTCTCTGAACAGCAGGGTCACTATGCAAAGAAGCCAATAAACTCTATTCAGGCAACTCCAAAGCTGTGAAGAAGATCAAATGAGTTGGCACTTATGAGAACACTTTGAAAGCCTGAGGTTCCATGAAGACCTAGGGGGCCATATTCAGAAGTCCTAATATTTTCCCCAAATCCCAGTTGATCGGGAAAAGGTGTATGGTTGGGGAAGCTTTAAAGGCCCCTGCTGCCCTGCTGGGAGGCACCTCCTATCTCCTTGGGATCTCTGCTGGCCCTAGGTCCACAAGAGGGTGGTAATTGGGTCCCTCTGGAAGCAGCAGAGGCAGCTTAGGGCAGCTGGAGACGGCAGAAACCCTATCCCCTCCAGAGCCCTGACATTCTCATCAGTTCCCTTCCTGCCTGCCACCCGAGCCTACAGCTTCCCCAGCTTCCCGGGACCACCTGGCTCCCCACCCTCCCCTGTTCCCATGGCTCCCTGCTGCTTCCTTCCACTGCCCTGGTAAAGCCCAGTGACTGGAGGTGTTTCAGGGCTGTCTTCCCTTCAAGGTTTTGGTGGCAGCTGCCAAAAGGGCACAGTAACCTCCTCAACCCCCAGCTCCAGTGTCACCCTCACCTCCTGGAGCAGAGGAACACTGGCCCAGCCTGACCCCAGACAGTGAGGCCAGCTGTCACCAGTCACCAGGGGCACAAGCTGCCCATGTCCGCAGGCTCCACATCAAAGATGATACTCTGATAGTTACCAGGGCTCAGGTACCTGCTATTTGCCCAGCACTTTCCAAATGCTCCCGGCAGCTCCAGGGGGCAGTATTATTATATCTGTTTTTCAGGTGGGGAAACTGCAGCTTAAAGAGGTTAGTAACTCTCTAAAAGGCAGAGAGAGAACTCACTCCCAATTCTGACTACAAACTACATGTTTTTGCTATCAAAATGGCTCATGCACTAACTTCACAAACCTTTATTGAGCACCTACTATGTGCCAATCTCTGTTAGAGCACAGGATATAACAGTGCACAAAACAGATAAGATTCTTGCTCGTATGACATTTATGGGGTAAGAGGCAAAATAGACACTAAGGGTGAAATCAGAGAAATATATAAGTAAAAATCATGTAAACACTGTAGGAGAACTGTGCCAGGAGGCTCCTCCCTGTGTGGAGGTCAGGGAAGCTTCCCAGGGAGGTGTCGTTTGAGCTGAGTCCTGAAGCCAGGGTGCTGAATGTGGGGTGGGCATGAGGGAGTGCTTCCAGCTGCAGAGAACAGCATGAGAGAGGAAGAATGACAGGAGCTGAAACATCAGTGTGGCTAGAGTGCAGGAACCAGGGAGAGCTCCTCCAAAGAGGCTGCAGGGATAGACTACTTAGGCGTTATAGGCTGAGATAAGGAGTTTGCTGTCCCCTCAAGAAGCAACTGGAAAAGAGCATCAGGTTGGCATATTTCAAAGCCCACACTAACTGTCATTTGGAAATGGACTGTTTTCACACACACACAGAGAGAGAGAGAGAGAGAGAGACACGTACCTCATGCCCATGCCAATCTAGTCACTCCCCCTGAGAGCATCAGGGCACCCAAGGGCCGAGCTCCTCCTCAGATCCATATGCAGGGCTAGAGTCTTTGCCCTGTTCAGCTCAGGTCAGGAACCCAGCAAGCTGCTCTGAACACAAACGTCCTAAACCGCAAACCCCACCTGCACGCTAAGAGACTATCGGCTCTCAGAAAATGACAGCAACAGGTCCCAAAGATCGTGTGACTGAAAGCAGATTCATAGAGTTTCTGTGTGTGTGCAAGTGACTATTTTACTGGTTTACTTTTTCTGCAGACTTAAATGTCTCTATCCTATCCACACCAGTCGACTTTCATCACCATCAAAAGACTATACTATGGAAGTGTTCGTTATCCTATCCTTTCAACTTTTCTCTATTTTGAAACTTTTCAAAAAAAAAAAAAATTCAGCTGGGGAGACCTGTTTTGCCTCTAAGGAGGGCAATTAGGCAATATCTGCCAAAATCACATGTTCATGAATCCTTTAATCCAGCACTTCCACTTAGAGGATTATACTTAAACACATGCAAAATTAGATACATTTTCTAAAGTACTGGAGGAAGATCCCACATACATATCTAATTCAAACTGCATAAAAGGAATCACAAGAAGCTGATAATAGATGATGCCTGTAAGGAGAAACCAAGTGGTTAGGAAATGGGGTGGGCAAGACTTGTCTATTTTAAAATTTTGAACCATGTGTTGATATTACCCATTCAGTAAATTAGATATATGGGTGCAATTGAATACTACCTGAAAATTGACAGGAATGAACTATGGATGTGCTCAGCAACGTGGATGAATGTATGGAATACGGTGCTGTGCAAAAGAAGCCAGATACAAAAGACAACATATAGGACAATTCCACTTATGTGAAATTCTAGAAAGATGAATTTCATCTATAGTGACAGAAAGCAGATCAGTGGTTTTCTGGGGCTGTGGTAGAGGAGCGATTGACTAGGAAATGGAAAAAGAACTTTTGGAGGTGATGAAAGTGTTCTATCTTGAGCAAGGTGTTCATTATATAGGTATTTAAATGTGTCAGACCTTCCTGAAATGTACACTTAAAATGGGCACATTTTATTGTATGAAAATTATATCAGAAAAGTTAATTTTTTTTTAAGATGGAGTTTCACTCTTGTTACTCAGGCTGGAGTGCAATGGCGTGATCCAGGTCACCGCAACCTCCACCTCCCGGGTTCAAGGCCTCCCAAGTAGCTGGGATTATAGGCATGCACCACCATGCCTGGGTAATTTTGTATTTTTAATAGAGACGGGGTTTATCCATGTTGGTCAGGCTAGTCTCAGACTCCTGACCTCAGGTGATCCACCCACCTCAGCCTCTCAAAGTGCTGGGATTACATACACAAGCCACTGCACCCAGCTACGGAAAAGTTAATTTTTAAAAGGAAAATGTATGTGTGTGATATAAGTCAATAAATAGTTTTAAAGTAACAAAAATCCTGTATTGAGACCTTGTCGGAAAGGCACTGCATAACAAGCCTGACCTCACCTAGAAGGGATAATTAAAAGATAAGCAGGCCAGGCACAGTGGCTCACACTTGTAATCTCAATACTTTAGGAAACCAAGGCAGGAGGACTGCTTGAGGCCAAGAGTTCAAGACCAGCCTGGGCAACATAGTAAAACCCCATCTCTACAAAGAAATTTTTAAATTATCTGGAGATAGTGGTACACACCTGTGGTCCTAGCTACTCAGGAGGCTGAGGTGGGGGAATTGCTTGAGCCCAGAAGTTCAAGATTGCACCGCTGCACTCCAGCCTGGGAGACAGCGTAAGATCCTGTCTCTTAAAAAAGAATCACAGGATTCACAGGTCAATTCTGCCTGCCTGCACCTAATCAAGCCCAAATTATTGTAAATATCAGTCTTACTTTACTGCTCCAACAAATAATTTTAAGAACCGAACTTAGAAAGAAGTAAATTCATGGGCTGGCCTCTGCTCCTGACTTGCTGTATATGTTTGTCAGCAGATGATCTCTGGCCTAACAGCTCGAACCAGCAACTGCTGCCCACAAGGGAGGGATCAACCAGGTTCCCAAGTCAATTTCCTTAGCCCTGAAAGGATTCTCAGTGCTTCTCCCATGATGAGGTCCATGTAATCATCAACATCAGTGGTGGTCCAATTATTCTGAGCAGGCTCTTCCCCCGACCCTGGGGAAACCACAACCCCATCCCTCACTGGATGCTTGCTGTCCCTTCCAGAGCATCAACAGCCTAAGCAGAGAGCCAAGAAAGAATTCTGCTCTCTCTTCTATTGTCAGAATGGCTAATGCCAACCTAGACATCAGACTGGCCGAGGAAAAGATTCAGGACCCAGGACTACCAACAGGAATCAAGGAGCAGCCACAGGGACTTCAGGTTCTACCAGAGTCTCAGACAGTTCCAAGAGGATGGCATCCATAGGCTGTCCCCAGAGGCCAGCATTCTTGTCCTCTCTCTCTTCTCCCTCTCCTTCCATAAACATGTTCAGTTTATTCTCATTAAATATGTATATTATATATATGTCTTTGATATATGAATGTATAAAATCCCTAAACACCCCTCCAGCTACTACTCTTTCTCTCCCCACTTTTCATCTAGCCTTCTTAAGAAACTTGACTGTGTTCACTCTCTGTACTTCCTCATCTCCTCAGCTAACTGCAATCTGGCTGCTGGACTACTCTCCTCACTTCAATGTCATAAAAATTATTAAAATAACATTTTTTATAAAAATGTTTATATTAACTTGAATTCATAATATGTATCAAAAAAACTGAATACAGCTCAGGCATCTAACAATAGGAGAATGGATAAACTAACTGTGTTATAGCCAAACAATGGAATGCCACTCAGCAATAGAAACAAACTACTGATACACACACAACATGAATTAATCTCAGAATCGTTATGCTGAAAGAAAGAAACTGTACCCAAGAGAGTATACCTGGTAAGAATCTATTCATATGAATTTATGGACAGGCAAAACTAGTCTACAGCGGAAAATATCAGAAGTCTACAGGGGAAAATTACATGGTGGCCCACACCTGTAAACCCAATATTTTGGGAGACTGAGGCAGGTAGATTACCTAAGGTCGGGAGTTCAAGACCAGCCTACCCAACATAGTGAAACCTCATCTCTACTAAAAATACAAAAATTATGGTATGTGCCTGTAATCCCAGCTATTCAGGAGGCTGGCTGAGGTAGGAGAATCACTTGAACCCAGAAGGCAGAGGTTGCAGTGAGCCAAGATCATGCCACTGCCCTCTAGTCTGAGTGGTTGCTTCTGAGCAGGTGCAGGGATTACCCAGGAGTGGACAGGAGCAAACTGCCTACAGAGATGACAATATTCAATACCTTAACAGAGATTTATATAGGTGCATGCTTTAGTCAAAACTCATGGAATGGTACAGTTGAGATTCGTTCATTTGTACCCAGGGAAACAAACTTTAAATAAATATTTAACTCTAGTTAATGATATACAGGCTGAACTGTTTAGGAGTATAGTGGACTACTATCTGCAACTTATATTGAAATACATTATGAAACAAGATAGACAAATAAATAGAAGGATGGGTAAATGGAAAGATACATAATAAAGAAAATATGGCAAAAATGATCACTAGAATCTGGGTGATTAATAATGTAATGTTTGAAGATTTTTAAAAGAAAAGGTGTGGGCAAGTTATTATCAATAATGTCCCAAATGCTACATTAAGTGGAATCGGAGAAACCTGGATTCAAATCTAGACAAGGCCATTTTCTCACCGTCTCATCTGGGACAAGATTTAAACTTGCCAAGCCTTAATATCTTAATGCATGAGAGAAAGTTGATTTAAAAATATTTGTGTTGTGGGGTTCTCATGAGATAATATGAGAGAGAATATGCAAAGGGTTTAGAAAAGTTCATTGTGACCTGAAGCTCTTTTTTTCAACAAAAAGAGTCTCCCATTACAAATTCACAGAAATTCTAGATTAAAAAATAAATAATAAAAATGTTCTTTTTTTCCATTTCCTAGGTACTAGAAGTGGAGGGAAATGAAAGCCAGAAGAGTAGCACATGAGCTGGCACAGAAGAAACTCTAGATGGGGGTAGGGGGACTATAAACTGGAAAATACCCACTAAAGATGAGAAGCTCCAGTTCTAACCTTCCCACAGGAATAAGATGCAAGGTGTTAGGATCACTCAAGGTAAGGTTAACAGTAAGCATTCTGGATAAAGTCAGGACTTTTGAAGGGCTGCACCCTTAAAAGGACTAGACGGGGCCAGGCATGGTGGCTCAAGCCTGTAATCCCAGCACTTTGGGAGGCCGAGGCGGGTGGATCATGAGGTCAAGAGATTGAGACCATCCTGGTCAACATGGTGAAACCCCATCTCTACTAAAAATACAAAAAATTAGCTGGGCATGGTGGCACGTGCCTATAATCCCAGCTACTCAGGAGGCTGAGGCAGGAGAATCATCTGCACCCAGGAGGCGGAGATTGCGGTGAGCCGAGATCGCGCCATTGCACTCCAGCCTGGGTAACAAGAGCAAAATTCCGTCTCAAAAAAAAAAAAAAAGGACTAGAAGAACTTCCCCACCAGCGCAGAGACATAATAATAGAACTTGTCTCTTCCTGGCCTCCCATGAGAAGCACCAAGTTTGCACCAGGGGATAGTTTGGAGTTGGACTTACACCATCCACATTGTACAGTAATCTCTACTCAAAAAATTCAAAAATAAACAAAAACAGATCCCAGGTTGGTTAAACCTCCAGAGCACCTGGCAAAACCAAATAAAGCCTCTCTGCAGGGCTGTTCTTAGAATTCAGGCAGTACAGCATTCTCACAGGGAAAGAAATCATCAATGAAAATGGCAAACTGTACCAGGAAATGTTTGTCATAAACAAGAGTTTGCAGACACAACAAATAAGAGAAAGGACAATGCAAGGGTTCCCGATAGCTGAATATTCTGAAAGATTATGAAATAGATATGTTTAATATGATAAAAGGGAAAAAGAGGGTGAGGCGCAGTGGCTCACATCTGTAATCTCAGCACTTTGGGAGGCTGAGGCAGACAGATCACTTGAGGCCAGGAGTTCGAGACCAGCCTTGTCAACATGACGAAACCCCATCTCTACTAAAAATACAAAAATTAGCCAGGTGTGGTGATGCACACCTGTAATTCCAGCTACTTAGGAGACTGAGGCATGAGAATTAGTTAATCTTAGGAGGTGGAGGTTGCAGTGAGCTGAGATTGCACCACTGCGCTTCAGCCAAGGTGATAGAAGGAGACTCTGTCTCAAAAAAAGAGAGAGAGAGAAGAAATAGAAATCATAATGAAACACTAGGCAGGGGTTTTTTTAAAGCCAAATAAAACACCTGGAAATGAAAAAAATATATAGTAATCACAATTATAATGTTAATAAATGGATAAAATCATAGATTAGATGGAGCTAAAAGGAGAATTCACCAATTAGAAAATATATATGAGGAAATCACCCATAATCTTGCACAGAAAGATAAAGCAAAGGGAAGTATGAAAGATAATTAAGAGAAATGGAGGAGAAAATAACAAGATTCATCAAATTTGTAATAGGAAAGAGCAAAGAGAATTAGAAAGAGGTAATACTAAAAGATACAACCATCAAGAATTGTCCATTTTTGAGTGCAAAAGGCTTATTGGGAAAAAAAGAATTTTCAATAACAGTGAAAAAAATTAATCCTCACAGGGAAGAATCATCCAATCCCCAAGCAGATTAAATAACTACATGCCTAGACACATCATAGTAAAATTGCAGAATATCGAAACAAAATCTTAAAATCCACTAAAGAGAAGAGCCACAGCACCTACAAAGGAAAAATTAGATATACCACAGACTTCTCAATAGCAACCACAGAGCCAGAAAATAGTGGAATCTTCCAAGTATCTTGCAGCACGCTGAGGAAAAATAACTATCAACTTCAGTACTCCATATTCGGTGATATTATCAGTGAAGAGGAACAATGAAATTTAAAATTTTTAATCAAAGACTTACTACTCACAGACCTTTGAAGAAAGCACTATGAACACTGTACTGCAGGAAGAAGGAAACTGAACTCAGAAGGAAGGAATGGGTGAGCAAAGAAAATGCAAACATCTGAGTAACTTTAAACAAGCATTGACTGTAAAAATATACAGATAATAGTGACAAAGGCTTAGCACATAAGTGCTTGACAAATGTTTATTGGTTGATGATTCTTGATTGTGTATGCCTCTTCTGAGACCATTCTGCACATGTTTTGGGCATGCAATTCAGAAGCACTTCAGCTTATGGCTGTCATGTTCCATTTACTTGTTTATTTCAGGAGCTTTTCACCATTTCTGGTCTAAAAAGAATATTCCTTCATAATTTAAGTGCAACTTTGTGCTTATTATTTTTCTTTTTAACTTTTGCCATCTTTTGTTAGTAAGGGAGGGAATTCCAGTTTTCGTTCAGCCTACCATTTCAAAATCCCACTCAACAAATTTTTATTGAACTAGAAAAACTATTTCCACCCCTCTGGTAGGGCTTCAAGAAGAACAATCCTCATTGCCTGACAAACTCCAGAGTAGTTAGATTCTTACATGGTGGCTCAAGGCTCCAAGTATAAATGTTCTAGCAACCAAAACAAAGCTTGAAATTAATACAGTGTCACTCCTGTTGTACCACATTGGTCAAGGTAGTTATAAGACCACCCACATTCAAGGGAAGGGGGCATAGGCCCCTCCTCTCAATGGGAGGAGTGTCACAGAATTTGGAAGTCATAGTTTTAAACTATCACCAGCATTTGGAGCACCGCTGAAATCGGGTGCAAATAAACATGAGGTAAATAACAACTGTGAGACGTGTAATTTATTGAGCATATACTATGTTCCAAGCACTTTAATTCTATATTTCGTTTATCCTTATAAAAAAAAATACCCGTGAGATATAGGTAGGCATAATACTCATCATCTCACAGAGGAGGTATCTGCACTCATACTGTTGGTGTGAATACCCAAAGTGCTTCAGTTAATAAGTGGCCAAGTTCAGATCCAAGGCAGTCACACTGCAAGGCCATGCTTTTACCCACTCTACTATACTAATTTTTAAAGTCACTGAGCAGTGATAACTTATTCTAGCCCTCACTCACTGAAGCTGCCTGTGAGGAATTCAAGCTTGGGCCAGCCGTCAGGAGAGGGAGGTGGCATCCCAGAGCAGGGCTTCCTGTGTAAACAGGAGGCGCATGGGAAGCGGCACTGTGGTGCTGGGACAATGGGCAGTGAGCAGGCAGGGCCTCCTGTCTCCGGTGGGTGCTCAGGGCTGCAGGCGGCTGGGCAGGAACAGCTGGGGCCCTGACTCCCTGACGCCTGGCCCAGGAGAGGAACTGCCCCTCTCATGGCTTTCCCAGGAGGAAGTTCCCCACTGATTCTCGGGAAGCCCTTCCCATCACAGGCCTTGGCTGTGCCTGGGCCTCCTCTTTCTTCTTAAGGAGCATGTTGTCTTTGGGGCTAATCTGGGATACAGGCCTCTTCTGAAGTCCCCGTGGCTGGGAGGTTTGGAGGGTGTGGTGGGCAAGCAGGCCAGGCCCAGATGCCAGTGCAGAAGGCAGCCACTGCTGAATGTGCACTAAAGAAAAAAATGCATAGGGCATTTTAAAAAAAAAAACAAACTTGAGGCATGTAAAGCAAAAATACCTGATTCCACATCCCAGCTCCAGCTCTAACTAGCTATGTGAACTTGGGCAAGACACTTAGCCTCTCTGAGGCACAATTTCCTCATTTGTAAAGTGAGAAAATAATATCTATCTGAAAAGAGTTGTCTGAAGGTTGAATGAAATAATGTATGTAAAGTAACTGACAACTAGTAAGAATAATTGTAACTAAGAGTACTTAAAATACGTAAGTAGACTCCCACCTTTGACAGGCAACTAGCGTACAGTGTAGCACCTAAATTTTCACCATCAGAGACTCCATCACATGAAAATGTTGTACCAATCCCTACATGGGGGCAAAGCACCCATGCCTGGGAAGCCAGAGAAGGTGGGTCTTGGAGAGGGTCCTGAGTGGACCCTAACCACCATCTTCCCAAGGCTTCTGCAAACCACACACTTGGCCACCTCTGCTTCTTCAGCTACTCCTGCTCTGTCATTTTACAGGTTCCCTCAACTCTGCTTATCTCTTTTCTTTAATGTTCTCCTCCTCTCTGTCTCTCCATGCCCCCCTTGAGTGACTTCATCTTGTCTCATCTGTAGTCTAAGGACTCCCAAACCTCTCTCCTGAGTCCAGAACCGCATATCCAACCACCTCCCGGACATTTCCCCCTGGATGTCCCTCAGGCACTCAAATGCAATGTGCTCCACACAGAGATCATCATGTTCCCAAGAAACCTGTGCCTCCAGCCTTCCCTGTCTCAGAGTGGCCATACCCTATGCCCAGTTGACCAAGTTAGAAAACTGGGAGATGCTCAACTCCTCCCTCACCCTCACATCTAATCAGCCATCAAGACTCACAGATCCCACTTCCTCAATGTCTCTCCAGGTGGACCCTTGTCTCCATCTGCCTGCCCCTTCCTTACTGCAGGCCCATCTTCTCTCACCTGGACTCTGCTTCAGGTTTAGCACCCTCCCTCCATCCTCCATACTGCAGCCGCCTTCATCTTCTTAACATACAAAACCTCTCCTTCACTCCCATTTTACACCCTCCATATTCTCAAGTAAAGTCCAAGCCCCTCAAGGAGGCACCCTAGGCCCTCAGTGATGCAGACCTTGTCAACCTGTCCGAACTCATGGCCCATTGCCTGCCACATCTCTCCTACACTGGGCACTGCCAACCCCAGCCACTGGTGCTCTCCCTGTGAGGGAAGGTACCTCAGCTCTGGGCCTTCACACACAGGCTTCCTCTTTTTTTTTTGTACTGAAATGCCTTCCCCACACCTTTGACTCTTAAGCATCCCTCAGGACACAGCCCCAGTATCACCTCCTCCAGGAGGACTCCCATGCTTCCACAGCCTCAGCCTTCACCCATCACAGTATTTATCAAAGTAAACTGCTTTTGTCTGCTTACTTATCCAACTCCCTACTAATCTGTACCTCTCCAAGGGCAAGAACAAGACTTTCCTCTTCTCCAAATCCTCACGTCTAGCACAGGGCCTGTAAAGAGGAGGTGCCCTGGATACATATGTTCACTCGAATGCATGAAAGACAACTTCTGCCAACCAGGAAGTGGTGGCTAAAGGCAGTCCTTGGGAGTCGCTCAATCTCAAGTAGACCCACATATGTTGTAGAAGCTTCCTCCTCTCAGAAGGCAGATATAGTTTAAACTTTGTCAGCATCCTGCTACAAACCCCTCAGAGCCAAAGAAAATCTAGGGGGATCTTAACAGAAATCCCCTCCCAGGCACTCTGGGAGGCAGAGTGGCCTGGATCCCTTGAGCCTAGGAGTTTGTGACTAGCCCGGGCAACATGGCAAAACCCAGTCTCTATAAAAAAAAATGCAAAAAATTAGCCAAGTGTGGTGACACATGCCAGTAGTCCCAACTATTCTGGAGGCTGAGCCTGAGGTCAGAGGATCACCTGAGTCCAGGAGGTCAAGGCTGCAGTGAGCTGTGATCTTACAACTGCACTCCAGCCTGGGCAAGAAAGGGAGACCCTGTCTCAAAAAATAAAAAAGAAGAGAAATCCCCTTCCAGGCAGGAAAAATGTAGAAATATCAGTAAAACATTTGGTAAGCACAGACTGCCACATGTAGAATGCATTCAGTATGTATAGTTTTCCTGAGACTCAACATGGAGAGAAAAGGCGACAGGAAGTGTGGAGAGGGAGGGTGAGCACACACACATGCACACGCAGGCACACATCTGTGTGCACAACTATGCATGCATATCATCTGTGTGCAAGCATGTGGTGTATACGTACAACCATGTGCATGGGCACAGCCAAGCTTATATGATTGTGTCACTTCATTTATGTACTCTTCAGATTCAGAAAAGACCATCTGTTGGCATATAAAGAATGTCCCAGAAGACTGCCCAGTCCCAAGAACCGTGAGCACCCATTTCTCATAGAAAAGTAAAGCTAGTGCCAGTCATCCCTCTACACAAGGCGTGCACTCCATCTGTACTTTACCGCATCCTAACGTTGCTCCTGCCTAACGCTATGCCTTCTTTTGGCCTTAAAAGTTTCTATTACTCCGCCCTGGAAGCGGCCACAGTAAAATCGCAGTCAGTCCCACCATCTCAGAACGGATCCTTCCCTCCTTTCCTGGAACAAGCGTCCATGGCAGGACTTGGCAGAGGGATGGCAATGGGAGCTAGCAGCGTGGGAGAGCCAGCGGGCATCAACAAGACAGGAGGAAGGCGAGGTGACCTGTGTGCAGGACCACGGCTCCTCGGAGCTGCTCTGGGAGCGCGCGTCTGTGCCCATGCGCCCCGAGGCCTGCGCTGCGATGCCGAGGTGGGAAGGCCCGGCTCCCCGCGGGCTTCCTGCATCGCCGCCTCCAGGAAAGATATCACCCGCCTGTCCCGGGCCCTGGTCGCCACCCCCGGCTGCCGCTTCCGGCGGGCCTCTGCAGGGAAGGAGCGCAGTACAAAAGTGAGGAAGCCCCCCTCTCTGGAGCGAGCCCCGCTTCCGGCTCGGAGGGACGCTTCATGCCGTCCTACACCCTGAGTCCTACACCCTGAGCACGCGTCAGGCCCGGAACAACACCGGGAAGCGTGCCTTCCTTCCTCCACCCAGGAACCTGGCGGGACTGACCGCAGCCTTTACCTTGCAGCCCTCTCCCACCCTAAATTTCCCGCCTCTTCATGCTGCTGCCTCACTATCCATGAACACACACAAAGACCCCTAACATTTATCCTAGATTTTTCCCCACCCCAAGTTTCCACAATAACTAATGACAATTGCATGTCTAATCCCTTACCAGACTAAATCTTTGTCTAAAAGATAGAAGCTCTAAATGTGAAGTCCCCAGCATTCGCTCAACAAACATTTTCTGTCAGAGGTATTACACACCAAGCACTACATAAACCAAAATGAATCAGAACACACCCCTGCCCTCAGGGAGTTCACTCTAGTGGGGGGAGATAGACAAATTAACAAACAAATTACAGCATAGGGTAATATCTACTGAGATAAAAACAAGCACAGACAAGGTGCCATAGAAGCTCAAACACCCAGCCCAGCCTACTGATACATAGGATTGGGCCACCAAAGACCTCCAAGACCTCTAAGAGGAGGTGACCTTTAAGCGGACTGGAAGGATGGACAGCAAGCAGCTGAGAAGAGACTGACGGGCAGCTCCCCTTCACCATGCCCAGTGGGGCAGCCTGAAGGCCCACATGGCCAACGCTGCGTGAAAAGAGGGGTGTGCAGGAACAGAGCACCCAGAACATGGAAGTGCTGAGATGGCCAAATGGCCTGCTGAGGGTAGGAGTCAGGCCCAAATCCCCTTCAGAGCCCTGCTTCTAGCTACAGTAAACACATAAGGAAAATTTGTTAAATTACAGCTAATGCTTAATGATTTCTCTGGCCATATGTGTGTTTTCTTCCAAACCAGACTGAAGAAAACTCTTCAAGAGCAGAAACTTCTCTACATGTTTTCTTATGCTTACCAGAGCATTTGGCACATACCTGGGCGCCTGTCAGGTAAGCAGCTGAAAGTTTCCCTTGATTAAAACAATCGCAGTCCATCCTCTGGTCCCCAGCACCTGCAATGGCATGGCGGCCAGCTCAGCCCTACTGTTGCCTCTCCAGGGAGACTCGGCCCTTACCAACGAGGCCTTCCCATACTACCCAGCTTGAAATTCCTCGTTTCTTCCTCTTCCCTCCTATGGCACCTGTGTCTTAGGCTGAGGGAGCTGTGGAGAGGCTTGTCCCTATCACCTGGGGCTTCCTAAGGGTGGAAATCATGCATTGCTCATCTCTGCTTCCCAACCCAAAACAGTCACTGCACAGAAAAGAGGTTCAACAAATGTATGAAGAAACAAATGACATGACGGGGAGTTGGTGCTTTCTTTTCATTCCTTCTTTCTTTTCTTCCTTGCTTCTTCTAGGTGGAAGACATTGCCTGATAGCATTTAAGAGCCCACAAAATCAGCTATTTCCTAAATGACCCTTTGGAGTTCCGTCATCATTATCATCAGATATAAGAAGAATCCATCCTTCATCCTGCCTGTCCTTCACAAGTTGTACCTCAGGGCAATCAAATGGTTGATAAAGAAAAATTTTCCTTTATGGAATAGTTTGGTTAATTCATGAAGGTGGAATGATAGAATTAAAATATCACTATTTTGCAAACCCTAAAGAATAATGGCTCTAGGCCGTGATCATCAATGACTGTTAAAAATAAAAAGACAAACAGCCCAGACCGATAGAACTACATGTCACTATCTGTGAAGTGTTCTTGCCAAAATAGCAGACTTGAATCTAAGCAAGCCTCTACATTTACCAATATACTGAGGACAGGGGAGCCTGTTAAAGGATGTCACAGGGATGTGGTCAGCAAAATCCAGGTTGTGAGAAACTCTATTGGACGAGGAGCCCAGTGTCTTTAACAGATACGTTGCAAGAAGGAAAAAAAGAAAACAATGAGAGATATCTATAGATTAAAGTGGCACAAGAGACATATTAACCAAATGTCATGTATAGTATAGATCTTGTTTGCATATTGACTCAAGCAAACCAACTATAAAATCTTTTCGAGACCATTGAGAAAATGTGAGCATTGAATACCATGAGCTGGGTATTCACTACACTAAAAAATCACTCTGTTTTTAGGTATGATGATAATGTGATAGCTAAAGTCTTTTTGGTAGTTCTTTAAAAGTACTTATATTTTAGGGATGTAAACTAAAATATTTACAAATGAAGTAATAGATATGAGGTCTGTGATTGGCTTCAAAATAATCCAGTGGGGGAGGGGTGCAGAAATGGATGGGGCTATAGAGGGAAGCAGATGGGGTTCAGTGTACTATTCTCTCTCCTATTTTGTAGGTTTGAAATGTGCCACAATAACTATTTCCTAAATGAGATCAAAAGTACAATATAATATTAATAACTAATGTTATCATATTCATATTAATACTATGACTATATGACTAACCATTGCTGGGGTCTTTTAGTGCTTCCTCTGTGCCAGACCCTATACTAAATCTTTTCATACAGCACTTCATTTATCTTCTCAGAAACCCTGCAACATAGATACTATCATCATCATTTTACAGATGCAGGAACCTAGGCACAGAGAGGCTGGATAATGGGCCCAAAGTCACACAGCAAACAAATCACAGAGCCGGGATTTAAGTCGAGACCTGCTGAAATCTGAGCCCACATTTGCTCCCACTCCACCATCCCACTTACAAGCGTGGACTCCCTGACATATAGGCATCACTCTCTGTTTCACAGATGTAGATGCTGAGGCTCTGTTTGACAATAACTGGTGAAGTTGAAAATGCCTGTGATCTTTCCTCTAGCAGTAGTGCTTCTTGGTAAACTGTAGCACATGAGCACTAGCAGACATGCCTACGAACATCCGTAGCAAGACTATTGGTACTAGTAAAGAATAGAAATAACCCGACATTGCTTAACAGGAACATGGATAAATAAACCATGATGTATTCATACAATGGAATGGTGCAACATGGGGAAAATGAATGGAGCTTGTCTTTGTGTGGCAACCAGGAACTTTTTCACAAACATAAGGGTGAATGAAAAATCAAGCACGTGTCTTTCTTCAACAGCAGGATACCATTTATATAAAGTTAGGAAATACAAAACTATACTACGTATTGCCTAGGAATGGATGCACATATAGTACAAGTGCAAAAACAGTTATGAGACTTGTAAGCACCAAATACACCATGGTGACCACCTGAAGAGAGAGAGGGATAGAGAGGAGTCGAAGAAGCCAGGGTCCTCAATTATATCTGTAAGATTTATTTCTTAAAAAGAAAGACTGTGTTCATGTGGCTATGAGGAAACAAGAATGCCACACACTGTTGGCAGGAGTGTATTCTGGCTCAGTCTGTAAGGAATTGGCATAATCTATCAAAGATATAAGTGCATATATCCATTACCCAATATCCATGTGCTCCTGGATCTGAGAAATCTTTTTACAAATATATATACATATCTACAACATGAGGTATATACAAGTTTATTCAGTACAGATGCAGGAACCTAGGCACAGAGAGGTTACTATTTTAGTTTACATCCCTAAAATATAAGTACTTTTAAAGAACTACCAAAAAGACTGCTTGTAAAAACAAAGGATCAGAAACAACCTAAATAGCATGCAGCTCTAAAAAGGGATGCATTCATATGGAAAGATTTCTAAGGTGCAGAACACTGTGTGTTCAATGCTGCCATAGGCAAAAAATGGGGGAGTACGGGAGAATATATGTGCATATGCTTGTATGTGCATCAACTATGTCTGGAAGGACAGAGTCACTGGCTGCCTGTGAGAAGGGTGACTTGGGGGACAGAAGTGGGAGGGAAACTTTTCACTGCAAGACTTCTATATGTTTAAATTTTGGTCCATGTGAATATATTGTCTATTCAAGAAATGATTTTAAAAAATTTTTTTAAGTCTGAAGCAAGGTGAGGTTCTGTCATTTCCCAGGCTGATATCAGTAAGAATTGGAACAGAGGTCTGTTAGCCATGCCACAGTGGTGCCTCCCAGCCTGCCAGCGGTGTGCTTAGATGACAGTGCCAGGCATCAGGACTTCTGCTGCAGCTGCACTACCTCCCTCTGTGTGCTTTTGGACCTGAATTCCCAGCACCTGCATGAGGAGGTCTCTTCCTGTTCAGATATGCTACCAGTCCCTGGTCCTCAGGAGTCCTGCCTCCAAGCAAAAGGCCAAAGACAAGAGCTTCCTGGAACAGGGATCCTGGACTGTCCCCACCCAAAACCCCATAATCCTGACTACCGTTTCCCCAACAAAAAACTGCTTGTACCACCACAGCAGCCTGTCAGCAATTACCCCAATTACAAACCCAGAGCCCAGCAGGACCTCAATTAGTCTAGAAAGGGGCCTGAGGAGGGGCCACCTGCAAAGCATAGAAAACCCACATATGGCCTCTACCCACGGAGTAGCAATGCTTCTCTCAGTCAAGCTTAGGGGCTTGGAGACTTGGAGATTTGGTAACCCATGGTCCCGAGGAGGAGGCTGCTTGTTTTCCCTCCTGCAGTGACCATTCCGTGCAGGGCCTAGTCAAGCACTCTGCCCAGAGGGGCAGTTCCCCAGACTTCCTGCTCAGACCACACACATCCTCCCCACTAACCACCTTCCACGGCAAAGTGCAACATCTCTGGACAAACTTTGCAGAGGGATGCCCTAGGCATCAGCCTCTGCAGCCCACCATGGGCTTGGCTCAACATGCTGGGAGGAGAACCAAATTCCCATCTCTTCCCAGGGAAAAAAAGCCTCTGAATTATCCTCTATAGCATCCAGAAACAGACTGGTCCCTAGACCAATCTTTGTCCAATCTTCTGCAAATTCTCTGAGAGGGACCCCATTAGGTTGCTGAGCCCAGGACTTGGCAAGCTCTTAAATCTTCACCAAATTGGCCCCATCCCCTTCTTCTTCACAGTGAGTGTGCATGGCTGTGGGAGAGAAACTGTGTGCATATGTGTGTGTACACAGATCTCGAGTCTAGGCGTGAGAAGGTATGCAGAGAGGACCACAGGTGGATAGGAAATGAGTCTCTTAACCTGCAGCTAGATTTGGTCAGATGGAAGGAAGAACTTCCTGACCTAGCAGGAACAAACAGAAGCATATGTACGGAAGTGAAATTCAGAGCCCACAGTCAAGTGGTCACTTATCAGCTGGGGGCCTTTGGCAAGTTACTCACCCTCTCTGAGCCTCCGGTTCCTCAAGTGTAAAATGGGGACAATATTAATCCCTTTAGTTTCTCATAAAAATGAAATGAGATAATGCATGTAATGTTTCTGGCACAAAATAAGTGCTTAATAAAGGATAGCTATATTTTTGGCCAGGTGTAGTGACACGCCTGTAATCCCAGCATTTTGGGAGGCCGAGATGAGAGGACTAACTGAGTCCAGGAGTTTGAGACCAGCCTGGGCAACACAGCGAAACCCCATCTCTAAGAAAAATACATAAATTAGCTGGGTGTGGCAGTGAGCATCTGTAGTCCCAGTTACTCAGGTGGCTGAGGCAGGAGGGTTGCTTGAGCTCAGGAGGTTGAAGCTGCAGTGAGCCATGATTAGGCCATTGCACTCCAGCATGGATAACAGCGTGAGACCTTGTGCAACAAAAAAACAAAAGAAAAACCTGTTTTTCCCTTTATAATAACAGTAATAATAAGTGCAGGTAAATAGTGGGTTTTAGAGAATGATATCTATAAGGAAAAGGCCCTGTTAAAGTATGTCTGTCTATCTGTATATCACTGTATTTGGTTTTATCCCTTTGAAAACTGTTTGGCAGTACCCATTGAAAATAAATATAAGCCTACTCCTACAATTCACTCAAGAGTAGTAAAATGCCCTTCACAAAAAGACATATACAACATTGTGGACAGCAGCTTTATTTATGATATCTGAAAACTGGAAACAAATGTCCCTCAACACATGGGTGGATAAGCAAATACTAGAATATTACACAGCAATAAAAAAAATGAATGTCTGACACATGCAACAAGACCAGTGAGTATTAAGAAGATGTTGTGCAGAAAAAACTACACATAAAGGCATACATGCTAAGGCTCAAGGCAGGCAAAGGTAATTTACAGTGATAGAAATCCAAATATGGGTTTCCTTTTGAAGCAGTGTTGATTGGAAAGACATATGAAGGAACCTTATGAGGTGCTGGAGATGTTTCATATCTTGATCCAGGTGGTAGTTAAACACTGCATTATATGTCAAAATACATCAAGCTGTATATTGTTTACTATCTGTAAGTTATACTGCATACAAAAATATGGAACCAGCCTAAATGCCCACCAACCAATGAGTGGATAAAGAAAATGCAATATAGATACTCCATGGAATACTACTCAGCCATAAAAAGGAAAAAAATAATGGCATCCACAGCAACCTAGACAGAGTTGAAGACCATTATTCTAAGTGAAGTAACCCAGGAATAGAAAACCAAATACACTATATTCTCACTTATAAGTGGGAGCTAAGCTATGAAGACACAAAGGTATAAGAATGATATCATGGATCGGGCTCGGTGGCTCACACCTGGAATCCTAACACTTTGAGAGGCCAAGACGGGCAGATCACTTGAGGTCAGGAGTTCAAGACCAGCCTCGTCAACATAGTGAAACCCCATCTGTACTAAAAATACAAAAATTGGCTGGGCATGCCAGGCATGGTGGCTCACACTTGTATTCCCAGCGCTTTGGGAGGCCAAGACAGGCAGATCACTTGAGGTCAGGAGTTTGAGAACAGCCCTGCCAACATGATGAAACACTGTCTCTACTAAAAATACCAAAATTAACCGGGCTTGGTGGTAGTCACCTATAATCTCAGCTACTCAGGAAGGTGAGCCAGGACAATCTCTTGAATCCAGGAGGTGGAAGTTACAGTAAGCCGAGATCATAGGGGTAGAGGCCCTTACCTTGTAAGCCAGCTGCCCTGAATCTTGATGCCTGGACATCAAGAGCAAGATTCTCTCAAAAAAAAAAAATTGGCGGGGCATGGTGGTGCATGCTTGTAGACCCTGTCTCAGAAGGCTGAGGCAGGAGAATCACCTGAACCCTGAAGGCTGCAGTGTGCCAAGTTCATGCCACTGCACTCCAGCCTGGGCAACAGAGCAAGACTCTGTCTCAAAAAGAAACATAAAAGAATGATATAATGGGGACTCAGTGGGAAGGGAAGGAGGGAGGTGAAGGATAAAAGATTATACACTGGGTACCATGTAGAATGCTCAGGTGACAAGTGCACCAAAATCTCAGAAATTACCACTAAAGAACTTAACCCTACAACCAAAAACCACCTGTTCCCCCAAAACTATTGAAATAAAAACTAAAAAATTGACCAGCATGGTGGCTCACGCCTGTAATCCCAATACTTTGGGAGGTTGAAGCAGGCAGATCACCCTGAGCTCAGAAATTCAAGACCAGTCTGGCCCACATGGTGAAACCCTGTCTCTACCAAAAATACAAAAAAAAAAAAAAAATTAGCTGAGTGTGGTGGCTCACACTTGTAGTTCCAGCTACTTGGGAAGCTGAGGTGGGAGGATCACTTGAGCCTGGGAGGTGAAGGTTGCAGTAAGCCAAGATTGTACCACTACACTCCAGGTTGGGCAACAGAGTGAGACCCTGTCTCAAAAAAAAAAAATGTGTTTCATAAAGTTATACTGGGCCGGGCGTGGTGACTCAAGCTTGTAATCCCAGCACTTTGGGAGGCCAAGACGGGTGGATCACGAAGTCAAGAGATTGAGACCATCCTGGTCAACATGGTGAAACCTCGTCTCTACTAAAAATACAAAAAAAATTAGCTGGGCATAGTGGCACATGCCTGTAATCCCAGCTACTCAGGAGGCTGAGGCAGGAGAATTGCCTGAACCCAGGAGGCAGAGGTTGCGGTGAGCCGAGATCGGGCCATTGCACTCCAGCCTGGGTAACAAGAGCGAAACTCCGTCTCAAAAAATAAAATAAAATAAAGTTATACTGCGCGCGCGCGCGCACACACACACACACACACACCCTATCTTGGCATGAGGAAAATCCCCTAAGGTAGAACAGTAATACAAAATTCAGCCCTTCTCCCTCCCTTTCTCTGGACTTTATGCCAGCTAGGCATCTAAAACTGCCTCCCTGCATGGCAGTTGCCTATTCTCTTTAGGCTTTGTGGGAGAAAACTGAGCCAGGAATGGGGACCAAGGGGGAAAGGGCTCTCTCTGGCATCCCCTCATAGGTTAGCATGGGGGTGGAGACTGCAGGCCTTACCTTGTGAGCCAGTTGCCCTGAACGCAGAGACCTCTCTGTTTCTAGTAAAGTCAAGTTTTAATGTTTCAGACAGGTCCTCACCATGATCAGAGACTAGGAAGGCGTCCTTGTCCTTGCCATGGTTAGGCAAGGACATGGCAAGGACAAGGACGCCTCCCTAGTCTCTGATCATGTCCTTGCCTAACCAACACCATAGTCATGCAGCTATAATGAGCAAGTAGCCCCAAATGACAGAGAACTCTCAGATCCTGAGCTGCCTTTAAACAGTCAAACCACTCTTCCTTGGCTACAATCCCTTTCTTGGAAATTCTAACTTCATTATAAGGAAAGTGGCATTTTCCAATTCTGTTGAGCAGAGCCATTTTCTAATTCTATTAGAAGGCATTAAGCCCATCCTGGTGGGAAGCACTGAGTGAGAAGTGGAGGGCAGAATCTCTGCCCATAAAGGCTTACAGTCTGGCTGTGGAGAAAGGCAACAAAGCAACTTTTAAGAGCACATCATGTTCCTAAGCAAGTCTGGGGCCTTCTGGAAAGGCACTCACTGTTCAAAGCTGAACAAAATGGCTTTGGGCCATGAATGTCATGAGGAATATCAGAGGAAGCTTGTCAGAAGCTCCCGCCACCCTAGAATCTGCCTCTGAGAGCATCCCAGGGGTCTTTGGAGGGAGGAAGGCCTCATATGGCCCAGGACCCAACCCCTTCTGCCTTTCTCCAAGTTAGCCTCCACCATGAGAAAGGCCTACAACTGCCCTGCATTCTGCCTGATCAAAGGTGGGGCACATACTCCTGGGGACAAAATGATGCTAGTGGACTCGTAACCCAACATCAGCAAGGTAAGAAGGAGCCCAGAGCTCTGGTCTGCTGCCTCTCAGCCCTTCTGGGGGAGAAAGACGGGAGCTCAATGAGACATTTACCAACAGAAAACAGCTCTCATGTGAGAGTTCTTCCCCAGAGAAGGAAGTTGATTCTCTGTCCTCTTTCTCAATATCTCTTTCTCCACTCCCCTACTCTCTCAGACTAATACCCACTGGCTTCAGACTTGGTGCTATGTGAGTGTGTGCTGCTGCAGCCTGCTGGTCTGAGCAGCAAGCTCAGCAGAGCTGCCAGACAGAGATGAAGCCTGTGTGAGTGGCCTGTGCATGTTACAGTGCATCTTGAATGTGCTGTGCACCTGAGCTTCTCTGCAGTCTGTGCGGCAATCCCATCATGGAAACACCTAGGTGGCAGCCCAGTCACCCCAACCACAGCCCAAGGACATCAGAAAATCAACAGGCTTCTGGGAGTCAGGCTTGTAAACATGGAGCCCAGAAGTCCTTCTGTGTCATGAGATGGGAGGGTGAGCAGTGTGTGAAAAGGCTTAGGATCTGGGCATTGGCTTGATATGTTTTCCACCAACATGTGCAGGATCTGAATTCGTATGTGTAGCTGGTGACTGGGAGAGAAGTTTTTGGGGGGGGTCAGAGAGAGGAAAACTGGAGGGGATTTGGAGTTGACTGAGAGGGAGGGAGGCAGAAGTGGGCAGAGTAACACGACCTGAGTGGTGGGACACCGAGTCCCTGAGGTGTGGGTGCAAAGGGCCGTGTGAGGGGCCAGGAGGGAGTGAGTGCGCACAGTTGTTGAGGCGTGGAGTGTATGGGGATGTAGTAATAGGCACAGCGAAGTTTTCCTTTGTTGTCCAAGCACCGCAGAGGCCATCCCTGCAAGGAGAGGGTTGCCGCAGGCTCTATTCTTCTCTCCCGCTCAGGAGTGGGAAGCCGGCGGGTGTTTCGGGGTCCCATTAGGAAAGGGGACCGAGGAACCCGGTTCAGGCAGCCAGCGGCGGCGCGGGGCCAGCTGAGCGGTTCTAGGGAAGCGCTGCCTGCCTCGGAGCAGCCGCAATGCTCCCCTAGTAGGGCTGGGCCGCCGGGATGCCGAGGCGCTGCCGCTTCTGCCGCTGTTGCAGAATTTCCGGCGCTGGAGAGAAAAGCGTCTCCATCAGCGCCGAGTAGATCGCTCGCGCGGGCTGTCGGGGCCTCCGAGGCGCGGGACCAGGCTGCAAGGAGGCGCGGGAGCTGAGACTGCGCTTAGTCGGCGGGTCCCTGGAACCGTATCCGCAAGCGGCGCTCCAGTGAGACCACAGTCAGGAGGCGCCGGTGGCTCCTGAATTGCAGCTGCCGGACCCTGAAAAACTGGGGCAAAGAGGCAGTGAGCTCTGCCCAGCCCACCACCCTGGCCTTTGGAGGTGAGCGCTGCCCGTAGGTTACTAAGCTGGGGCCTTTCGTCGCGCCAATGCCGCGGGGAGAAAAGGAACTGGCCCTGGAGTCCACAAAACCTAGGCAAAATATGCCCTGTTCAGAGAGGATCCCGACCTTGCCAGCAACCAACCTGCCTCCGACGGTTGAGAAGTAAATCAAGTCGCGCCGCACCGCTTCCTGGAACTCCCGCTCCACCGACCTCTGACTGGGTGGGCATGGAGAGGATTCTACTCTCTCCCTAGGCTTCTCTACCTCCAGCCCGAAACCCCTGGCTTTTCCGCAGAGACCTGGAGCGGACCTGAAAGTAATCATCCTGCCAGGCTTCCCGCCCGCATTTTCTGGCCTGTTTTCTGAGCCTTCGAATGCCCGACAGCCATGTGAAGACACATCTTGGGGAGACTGATTTCAGCCCTTCCCAGGGTACACGCATCAGGCATCCTCTTCTTCACCGTGGCTGGGAATTCTGTTCCTCTAAGGGACAGTCAGAAATCAGTATTTTCGAAACAGAACTCCTTTCTACTCCGAAAATCCTTTAGAGGAACTCCTTCCTTTGCCCCAACCCCTAAACACACACACACACACACACACACTCCTTAAAGGCTGAAAAGAGAGCCGAGTGTGGAATTCGGGGAAGTGATGACACACACAACAATGCTGTTACACCTGGCTGCTGCAGAGCTGAGCAGCGGAAATGCCTGCGAGGAGAAGAAAGAGAGAGAGAGAGAGGCAGAGAGCCAGCCTGGGTGGTCAGAAAAAAAAAAAAGGAGAGAAAAGAAGAGAGCAGCCCCCACCAGGATGGGGCCAGACCCAGCTGTTTTTCCCCCTGTCCAGGCCCTGGCTTGGGGGAGGATAGACACTGAGGCCAATCTGCAGCAGCCCCAAACCCGACTCACCACTCCCACCCAAGGCCTGGGTACGGATGGCGGTAAGGAAGAAGAAAAACATCTGCACTCCAGCTCAGAAAGCAGCAGCAGGGATTCTATGGAACTGCTGCTTTCCCCATGTCTGTTGGGTGCAGTGGGAGAATGCCCATTAAAAAAAACTTCTTTGGGGATAGCCTTGCTCCCTCTCACTCTTGTGACCAGGCAAGGGCTGCCCTGCTGACCTCTCTGGTGTCATCTTCAAGATGCTGAATTCCAGAGAGCCTCACCACCCTTGTCCTCCCTCCCTTTCATCTCAGAATGCAAGATCAGAGGCCTGAGTGAACAGCAGACAACACTTAAAGGTGGCCTGTGGATGCTGGAGCCGCAGGCCACTGAAGGCTCCTTGGGCTTCCGGAGAACCCTCAGAGACTAAGCAGCCTGGAAGGAAGAGGCAGGGACAGGCATTGAGCCAGACACTCCAGACATGCCAATCACTAACACACAACTACATGACATCCATTCAGTCCGCCTTTCTCCATAAGGCAGTCTTGCCCCCCTCGTCAGCACCAAGGAGTTTGGAGCTTGAGGATTCAAAACACTGGCCATCTCTCTCATACTTTATGACTGCAGACTTTTTGTTAAGGTCAAGTTAAAAGCACACTGTTAAAAGGCACATCTGATTTTCCCTGAAACAATCGCTGTACATGGTGACATAACTGGATTCCAATCAGAATTCTACTTAAGGTAGGTGACAACTAACTCCTGATCCTCTGAAGAGAGATCAGAACAAACGTCTCATCAGGAGAGAGATTTGGACAAGTACCTTCCTCAGTCTGATGTTTTTCTTCCCAGCCGGTGACAAAATACATACACTGGGAGGGAAAGAGGCATTGACAAAAGAAAGTGGGGGAAGGAAGAAGAAAAAGAGAGAGAAGATGCTATATCCACCAGCTACTTTAATACTTGGTGCACGTACTACATATCTATCAGTGTAGGTGTGTTTTACCTTGTAAATACCAACCTCACACCTTGTACATGTGCATACCTGTGTTTTTAAGCAGCACACATGCACCTGGTATCTCACCCATCTCAAGGACAGCTCCTCTCCATGACTTCCACATGTGACCCCTGTGCACACACATACACAGTCCCTCAAAGTCCCGGGCCACATCCCCGCCTGCATTAGCACAATAGCCGAGGGGCATCCACTTGGTGTTGTTAAAGCACACATCCAGCCTTCACCCCAACCCCGTAGGAGTAGTACGCGGATTCCAAGGAGAAGCCTGGTTCCTAGATCCACTGGCAACGCAGGAAGAGGCAGAGGCGATTCAGACGGCGCCCCTAGGCGACTATTCCGAGAGATCCTCTCCCCAGCCCTATTCCAGCCCCGTCACTCTGAGAGCGCGAGGGACAGGCCAGACCGAGGTTTCTTCGTACAGTCACATGCGTTTCTGGGCTGACTTTCCCAAAACCTCAGCGTAACTCTCCCACCCTACCGCGTCCGGCCCCCTCGGTGTCTCGCCCCTCCCTGGCCCCGAGCTAGAAGTTCAGCCGCAAGACAGCGACAAACAGCAAAGGAAAAGAGTCGTTTTCTTTCACCTGAAAGCCGCGAGGAGGCTTGGAGCGCCTCTCCTCGCTGGGGCCCGAGCTTCCTGGGCTCTGGTCGGGTGCGGGCGGAACCCCCCGGGGTCATCGTCATCTCCCGGCCCAGTCCGCAGAGCAGGCACCGACAGATTTCAAGGGCTCTTGAGAGCGTGAGCCAGGCTGTCGGCTGGGCCCCCGAGGCTCGCCGGGTGGGGGCAGGCCGGTCCAGGCTGTGCGGGGCGTTTACAAAAAGTGACTTGGAGATGAACTCGCCCGTGCGCGGCTGGCCGCCCCGCTATAGGGGCGAAGGCGCCTGACGCAAGCGGAACTTGGTGGAGCCCATACGAATCAGAACAGAGCGAGGCTCCTGGCGCACTAGGGACTTCAGGAGGCTGCTCCGCCAGAGACGCGGGTCGTGCTTCGGGAAACCGGGGGGCGGGGGGAGGGGAAGAGCGCAGAAAAGAAAACCCACCGAGGCGGGGACTGGCCTAGGCGGGGAGGGGCGGCGAGGCCGGAGCCCCTCTCTGTTGGGCGGACTCCCCATGGCCAGAGGCTGAGCTCCACTCCCGCCAGCCGCTCCCTAGGGGAAGGGGAAGGAGAGGGGAGAACAGCTAGAGGCCTCCAGCGAGCGAGAGAGCGCGGGCGGCATCCGCAGTCTCCAGAAGTTTGAGACGCGGCGGCGAGCGGACTCGTGCGCCCCAACTCTTTGCCGCGCCAGCGCCTGGAGCGGAGAGCAGAGGCGGCCCGGCCGCGGCGAGCCGGCTTTGTCATGATGGCCAGCTACCCCGAGCCCGAGGACGCCGCGGGGGCCCTGCTGGCCCCGGAGACCGGCCGCGCAGTCAAGGAGTCAGAAGCGCCGCCACCGAGCCCAGGCAAGGGCGGCGGGGGTGGCGGCGGGACAGCCCCAGAGAAGCCAGACCCGGCGCAGAAGCCCCCGTACTCTTACGTGGCGCTCATCGCCATGGCGATCCGCGAGAGCGCCGAGAAGAGGCTCACGCTGTCGGGCATCTACCAGTACATCATTGCCAAGTTCCCGTTCTACGAGAAGAACAAGAAGGGCTGGCAAAATAGCATCCGCCACAACCTCAGCCTCAACGAGTGCTTCATCAAGGTGCCGCGCGAGGGCGGCGGCGAGCGCAAGGGCAACTACTGGACGCTGGACCCGGCCTGCGAAGACATGTTCGAGAAGGGCAACTACCGGCGCCGCCGCCGCATGAAGCGGCCCTTCCGGCCGCCGCCCGCGCACTTCCAGCCGGGCAAGGGGCTCTTCGGGGCTGGAGGCGCTGCGGGAGGCTGCGGCGTGGCGGGCGCCGGGGCCGACGGCTACGGCTACCTGGCGCCCCCCAAGTACCTGCAATCCGGTTTCCTCAACAACTCGTGGCCGCTGCCGCAGCCTCCCTCACCCATGCCCTATGCCTCCTGCCAGATGGCGGCGGCCGCGGCGGCTGCGGCGGCTGCGGCTGCGGCCGCGGGCCCGGGTAGCCCTGGCGCGGCCGCTGTGGTCAAGGGGCTGGCGGGCCCGGCCGCCTCGTACGGGCCGTACACACGCGTGCAGAGCATGGCGCTGCCCCCCGGCGTAGTGAACTCGTACAACGGCTTGGGAGGCCCGCCGGCCGCGCCTCCGCCCCCGCCGCACCCCCACCCGCATCCGCACGCACACCATCTGCACGCGGCCGCCGCACCGCCGCCGGCCCCACCGCACCACGGGGCTGCCGCACCGCCCCCGGGCCAGCTCAGCCCCGCCAGCCCAGCCACCGCCGCGCCCCCGGCGCCGGCGCCCAGCAGTGCGCCCGGCCTGCAGTTCGCTTGCGCCCGGCAGCCCGAGCTCGCCATGATGCACTGCTCTTACTGGGACCACGACAGCAAGACGGGCGCCCTGCATTCGCGCCTAGATCTCTGAGAGCCCACCGCATGCCAGTTCGGACGGATGCGAGGATGCAGGAACGCGCGGCGCCGGCCCTGGTCGCAGCCGCAGCCGCCAGCCGAACCTCGCACCCTCTGGGGCCGCCTCTGGAGCCAGTGCCCAGGGTCCCTCTGTGCTTTTTCGCTCTCCTCAGCTCCTCTCGCCCCTCTTTGTCCCTCTGCTTGTCCTGTGCTCACCTCCGTGACCTTTATGCCCTTGCACTCCCCCGGCCTGAAGCCGCCTCTCTGCGCGCTTTCTGCTGGGCTCTTCTCTTTCCGGAGCCCCAGCGTCTCCTGCCCAAATTGACCGCGGAAAGCGCCCAGGACCGAGGTGCGACCCGGCGTCGGCGGCGCAGACCTCTTGGCCTTCTCTCACAGGTCGGTGCGCTAGCGCTCGGCGTTCCCCGCCCGACTGCCGTGCAGTCTTTGGCTACACGCGCCGGACTGGATTGGCGGCGGGACCCGCGCCGCGGGAGAAAGGGACGGACCAATTTGTGTGTTTGCTCCGCGAACCCTCTTGAAGGTGTTCAGAAGCTGCTTGCCGCGGGGCCCACTAGGCGTTGCGGGGGTTAGGAACCAGCGGGAGCCAGGGCAGCCCGGTCCGAGGCCTGTGCTTAGTTTACACCACGGACCCACGCAGAGGGAGGCTGCGTGTCCTCAGCTGTCGGTCCGGGCGCTTCCGGCACCTCCGGGCCGCGGAGGCTGGCTAACGTTTTGTTTAAAAGATCGGTGGGACTTTTTAAGAGAGTATCCCCCAAAAAAATCCTTTTTTTTTTTTTTTTTAAGGAAAAAACATTCACCGGGCAACCGGGGAAGTATTGTGGCCTTGGAGTTTGCTAAATCCAAACATGAAAATCAAAAGCTTTAGTATTCTTCATCTTCTCTTCTGGAAGATTCGTGTTAGAGTTTGTGTCGGGCCTTCAAAAAGCTGTGTTCAGAGGTAGGAGAATACATCCAATAAAAGACGATTTCGTCTACCAGTTGGGGAAGTTTCACCCGCTCCCTATCCGAAGAAAAAAAAGTCAGAAACAAATGGCCCAGGATCTTCCGATGCAAGTCCTGGATCCCGGGAGATGACTGCCTGCCTGGCCCTCGCTGCAGGGACGGCTCGTCCTTCCTGCTTTTTGTTTTTCAAACGTCCTGCTTCTCCCACCTTGGGAAGGAGAAATGTGAAACCCGACAGCGACCGACCTAGGCGGTCTTGTGGCCCCAGCCGGCCCAGCCCGAAAACCGTAGCCCTGGTTGTCCTGTAGTTTGTCGTTGGGGACCAAATTTTCTAGAGAAAACTAGAGCACTTTTGTTGTGTTTTTGTTTTGTTTGTGTTTTTGTTTTTTGCCTTGTCGATTTCTGAATAAATTTTTTGTTCTTCCTTTTAACACGGACTTATTTATTTCCTTCGCGCCTAAGTCAGTTCAGTAGCTAGTTAAAAGTGGGAGATTTTCAGCAAAATTTTGTCTTTTTCAGAAGGAGCTAAACAAGGATTGAGAGCAACCGGGGTGGCGGGCGTTTGTGGCTGTCGCTGCTGCTTTGTTTTTCTGGGGATTGTTTGTTTTCGGTGTCATCACTGGCCCGTTGCAGCTGTTTAACGTCGGCAGAAAGACTTTCTGCCGCGGTTCGTTCACAAAACGTTACTGTAGGTAGGACTTGTTTTATTTTGTACCCATTCAAGTTTGTATTCTACCTCATGGATAGTTGTACTAAGTTTATGCGCTGGCTGTGTTTTTATTATTGTTCTCATACTTTTCGATTTTGAGTCAACTATAACAGCCAAGAATTTGTTGCAAGTATTAATAGATAAAATTCTAGTTGTGGAAATGCGCTACAAGCTGCTACCCCTGTACAAATGTGAGGAGTGACTGCTTTATTTTTAATAGTCAGGATTCATTTACCTTGAGATATGGGTAGGCGATTTGGAGGTTTCACTAAGGATTGAACATACTTCGTGGCTGCAAAAATTTAGTCTTTTTTCTTTCTCTCTCCTCCTTTACTGAGATCTTCAAATAACGAATTAAGATCCGTGCTTCCGCGCAGGCACACAGGCGTTTGACCTGGTTGCAGTCTGGTTCTCCCAGGCAGATTAGGGGGTGGTGGGCCTTCAGTCTTCTGATGGGATAGATGACTTCCGACTTCTGATGGGATAGATCAGCTGATTCTTGCGGGCTGCTGCTCAGCTGGGACTAGACCCCGCACCCGGCTGTGTGTCCCTCACTGCCCCTGTCCATTTTGGGGCCTGGCCAGCAGTGTGGCAGCAGGTCCAGGCCGGCCGGTGGGCCAGGAGAGATTTGGCACCAAGGGAATGAGCCTGCAGGCCTCTCACTTCAGCCCTCCAGTGGTCAGGGTATAGGAACCTCAGGGTAGTAGCCCTGTTATATGTAGTTGAGCAGGCATTCTCCTGTTCAGAATGCCCTCTGCCCCCGCCAACAGGCATCCTGCGGGAGGCTACAAGGCAGAAGACTAAGCCATGGGGATTTTTAGGGGGCATCACCCCAAGACTGGGACTGGAGCCTATCAGGAGCCGGCAGGAGCAGGATGGAGAGGGAGGCTCAGCTGGGGCCGGGAGCCCTAGAAGCTAGTCAGGCCTGGTGTCTGGGTGCCTTTGGTGCCCAGCTGCTCCACTGTCTGGCTGACTAAGGGGAGTTGCAGAACAGAAAGCAGTCTGCCCTGTGCATGTCTGTTTGTGTTTTCTCTAGTGTGAAAAATGTAGCCCATGGGCAATTGTGTAGTCTGTATCTGCTGCAAATGTGTATGTACAGTGTCAGTTTTATACTGGTGACAGGGTGGGAGGTGTGTGTGTCTGTCATTTGCCTGCAGAGTGGGCATATATTTTCGGCATTGTAATAACCATATGGCTAACACTTAGAAAGTGCTTACTGGGACTACAGTGTGTGGCATTCATACCTCATTGGTGATGTGTGCATTTGTGGGTGTGTATTCCTGGCTTGCTGAAAAATAAAAGAATATGGACAGAGCCTTCGCTTCATTAGGCAGAGGCTCCCTGTTCTGAGTGCTTTCAGCACTCCCCCAGCTGCTGTCTCAGAGAAAGCAGGGGAGGGAAGCCTCCAGGGCCAAGCCCTCTTGGGCAGGTAGCAGCTCACCGGCAGTGAGTCGGTGAAGTTGGTGGGGGCCAGCAATGAAGGAACAGCCTGTCTCCTCCCCTGAGAACTGAAAGGCAAAAGGCACCCAAAGCTGGGAAGGGATTAGCAGCCTAACCAAGTAAGGAATATAAAATGAAGGACTCAGTGAGGGTTTCCTGGGTCTACACAGGGATTGCAGGAAATAGGAGAAGGGAACCAAATCATACCCCACTTCCCCATGGATGCCCATAGGAAAAATCTGTCTAATTCCAGCCATTGGGATTTCTCCAAGCCTCTTAAGTTTGGTCATTTTCCCCAGTGCCAAAAGTTTAGTTCAATGGCAGGCTTTCTTCAGCTTTCATTTCCTTTCCCTTCTCTCCCTCTTTGCATTTTTGAGTTTCTATTATAGAAGGTGATTTAAGCAATTCCCTAAGTGAAAAGTATTAAAGAGTTCCTGATATATAGCAATTATGCCTCAGCATATACAGTCTGGTTAGATGGCTAGACCATGTGGGTATATGTATATATGTTGGTCGGTGTGTAAATACAATGTAAATAGAGTTTAATACAAGTACCCAGTTTAATACAAGTACCCAAACTGATGCTCGAGTTTCTGAAGGTCCTGGGTAATGAGTTGTTCTTGCATGAAGAGTATGTGTGTGCTGGGTGTAAACATCCTCACACACTGCTGACAGTATGAGCACCCTCCTCACACTTACACAGAAATTCTTACAGTCACCTTCACCTAACTAAAATTGCCCAGAGTAAGTGGGTTGGTTGACGGAAAAATGGGGGGGTATCCTTTTCTCAAGAGGGACCCTGAGAAATCTTTGCCATTCAAATACATGTACCAAGGGACTGCGGAAAGGAGACCTATGGAGTTCTGGAGATGGTCCTGTACCCCACTCCAGAGGGTATCAATAGCCTGTTTCCTGCTTGCATCAGTAAATAGTTTGCTGCTCCACATCTGAGGCTTGGATGAGCAAGAAGCCCTTTCATTCCAGGTTAGGTGTATCCAGCCTTTGCCAGGGTTTCCAGGAAGCCAAGAAAGCTGAGGCTGGAGGTCAGGCTACATGGAGCCCCCTGGTGGCAGGTGGAAATTGGGGCCATTCCCAGGCTTCATGCAGCTGGACAAGCAGAAGATGGGACAGGAATCTGGGTCTGGCCCAAGACAGTTTGCTCTCAACTGAACTCTTCCCTTTATGAAGGCCTGAGCCAGGCTTCATGGACAGAATCGCTGGACCAGATTCCTGGCCTCCGGGTGGGGGGTCTAAGGCCAGGAAGCAGCTTGAACAGGCTCAGGACCCCTGCAGTGTCCCCATTCTGCAGATAAAACCGGTGATGACCCTGGGGCTCTGCCTGTCAGTTCTGCCACCACTGTGTGGCAGCCCCAACTCTTGAAGTAGACTGTGGGACCCACAGGAAAAGATGGGAAAGGGATGGGACTAAGAGCTATACTTAGAAACAACCAGGAATTAAGGATTCTTAAAGCCAAGCAGTCTTAGCAACTTTCCACTTTCTGGAGAGAGGGCTCCAGGCTGTCATAAAAAGAGTGTCTTGGATCTAGGAACCCAAAATTACATTTGAGGAATCTCAGGTCCTAAGAAGAGAAGAGACGGACCAGAGGTCATCCAGCTATCTGTGGGGCAAAATGCCTCTGAAATTTTAAAAGGAGACTTGACAACAGCTGAGCCTAGCTGCCACTGATGCTCGAGGGAGCTGCGTGGTAAGGGGGAGCCTACAATAGAAGGAAACGCAGACTGAGCTGTGGGCAGACTGTGCCACAGAAACTGCTGCTGTGCAGGCTGTTTGCTGCACAGGCTTGGTGCCGAGCTGTGAAAAGCTTGCTCTGGGATCTTGTCACTTCCGGGAGGTGGCCTGTGCAGGATGGGCAAAGACAGGGGCCTGTTCAGCCGGGAAGAACTGGGATGGAGCCTGGTGTTCTCTTTAGTAACTGTGTAACCTTGGCCAAAATACCCATTCGAATTTCAGTGTTCTCCTCTATAAAATAGAAATACATACGTGTGTGTATTGGAATTATTAAAATAGTTAAATTTTCTAATTTTAAGTGCCCAGTTTATAGTAGCTGCTCAATAATGTTTTATTCCCTTCCCCTATTAAAAAAAAAAAAAAAAAAAGGAAGCAAAGAAGGAAGGAAGAAAGAACGGGAAAAAAAGAACCTTTAGTAATAACTTTCTAGGACTTGACTTCCTAACCCAGAGGCCACAGGCACCCCTGCCAGCACCTTCTTTGGGCCAGGCACACGCGATTGCATCCACCCTGCCCTAGCCCCTTGGCCGTGAGAGTGAGGCGCACGCAGTCGCCATCGCAGCGAACACCGAAGACATGAAGGCACAGACGGTGGGTGCTGAGCCGCCAAAAGCGGTCTTCACATGTTAGGAGGTTTTCTCTGAGAAAGGCCATGCTGACCCGCGAAGCGACACCGACCCAGGGGCTTGGGGCCAGCCGCAGCCACACTCACAGGCTCTCTGGCCGGCGCCTCCAGTCCTCACGCGCCTCCCTCACTGGTCGATTTTTTTTTCTTTTCTTTTCTTTTTCCGAAAAGCAGAAGGTAGCTACCGGGCCAGAGGCTGCAGGGTCAGCCTGTGGGCGAGGCTCCCCTAGGCCTTTGTGGAGAAACGGAAAACCTGAGGGGCAAACGCAGGAAGCGGGTTGGGCCGAGTTACAGGCGACAGAGGCGCCTCCCTCGGGTGGAGAGCGAGAGCTGCCCGCAGCCGGGAGACCCCGGGCTGGTCGCTAGCGCCTCGCGTCCCCGGGCCTATGGGCGGCGCTGCAAGCCCAGGTCCTGGGGCGCAGGCCAAGTACCCCTTGCTAGGTCTAAACAAAATTCGGGGGAGAATGAGTTGGCCAGTCTAGGCACAGGGTGCTTTCGACGGTGGGGCGGCGGGCAAATATTCAGGGGCCCTGATCGCCCCCAGGGGTGCTGAGCGCACAGGGCAAAGGCCGCAGAGCCCCTGCGCGAGGCCGACTCTGATCACCCACACTGGGACCTCAGCCTGCCCGGTTGTCCTTAGTAATAATAATAGCATCAAACCGAGTTTTAAAAAAACCGTTCCCCTCATTTTCCTCTATGTACAAGGGAGAACAAGTATTTCTAGGCATTCAAAGAAAAAAAAAAGGGCAGAATCCCAGGAAACTTTCATCTCTATGGACGAGGAGCAAAGGGGAATATGACTTTTGCCTTTTTTGTTTGTTTGCTTCTAGAAGAGAAAAAAAGGAAATTCGACACATATTTTTAAAAATCTTCCCCCAACAACCGCTAAAGGCTGTGAGTGTGAGCAGAGAGCCAGGAAACCGAGCCCCCGCCCGCAGTGACACCGGGCCTTTGTCCTCCTTCCTGAAGCCCCCTCGACTGCTGACCGTGCGGAGATAAAGGCCGGGTCAGGGCCCTGTGGAATCCCGAGGGAGGGGCGGCGGGGCCGTCCCACTGGCCACTTTCAACCCCATATAGGGAGGTTTCCAACTGGTGGGCCCAGCGGATCCCCGGAACAGGGGCTACAAGGCCAAGGGCTGTCCCCACCCCCAGACTCAAAGGAGGCACAGATCTGCCTTTCCCCTGAAAGGCTTCTGCCACGAAATTCCTTGGACCTTGCTCCCACCAGCATTATGTTTTCCTACTTAAAGTCTCCAGAGGCATTAGGGACTGTGGCTCCCCGTCCGACCGATCCCCAGAAATTGAATCGTGCTCAACCTCTGTGGCGACTGTGGCTTTCGCGACCGCTGGGCTCGGTTGGCCGGCCAGATCCGAACCCGCGTATCGTCTGTTGCAGCTGCGCCTCTCAAGGGCGCCTCTGTGCCTTCTCCGGGCCTCGGAGACTCCTCCAGCGCCCGGCCTCGAATTTTCTGCTCTACACCCGCCTGTCAGCCGAATGGCTCTGCAGAGGCGAGAGAGCGTTTGTGACCCTGCCCTGTCGCTTTCGGCGACTTAAAAACCCAGGTCGCGGGGGAAACCAGCCTACACGGTATTGCCTTTGTGGGCGGCAGCCTTGGGCTTACGCCTGAGGTCATTTTCTCCGCAGACACTTCTGGATGATGCGAGCGCTGGGCAGCTCAGAACCCTTGGAAGGAAGAGAGGGGGACGAGTCCGGCGGCCTTCGGGTGCGGTGATGGAGGGCTCTTCGGTAGCCACGCTGCCCGCCTCCCACGCACACCTTAACACGTCCTGGGGCCCCGGGCCAGCGCTACAGCCCAAAGAGACCCTGCAGCCGCATTTTCTCCCAGGCTGAGGTAAACCCTGGCTTCACCTCCCTTCACCAAGCCTTGTGAGGGCAGGGGGGGCCCTGGGCCGCCTTCCCTGACCTGAATGAGTCAGAAACCTTTCTTTATTTTCAGTGGGGGTGTGACCTGGGGAGATAAAGGACCACAGACCTGGGGGGTGGGGCCCTGCACCCTCTTGTGCCCGGAGTGGCCTCCTTCTCTGCTCCTTCCCCCACCGGTAGGCTGGGAGTCTTGGTTCCCACTGAAACTGGAGTCGCTCCCCGGCCCACAGATGAGAGATAAAGAAGCCCGGCGGCGCCGAAGCGCTGACCAGCAGACCCGGATCCGGACTTTTCCGCGCTCCAGAGCAGCACCCGAGATTCTACTTCCCCAGGTGGCACCAACCCAGCTGGGAAGAAATGGGTCGGCTGAGCAGCTCCTCCTGCGCCACGCGGTGTCTCCAGGCACAGACAGCTGTGCCTGATGCCATAGTGTGCACGCGCAAGACTGCAGGATGATGTCCTGTATGAACCCTGTATTAGCCCCTTCAGTCTCAGCCACTCGTACACGCAGACGTGTGTGCATTCGGTATGTGTCTAGGGACAGGTGTGCACCTTCACACATCCGTGATGTGTATGTGCACACATTTGTAGAACCTTCCAGCATCTATCCTGCTGGCTCCTGCAGACACGTACAGGGCTGGCTGCTCCTAAGTCATCATTACATCACGCATTTACACAGGCCTTTTCAGTTGGGGCATGATTTTCACAACCATCCCGGGAAATACTCTGCTTTCTCGAAGTTTACAGATGAGGAAACCAGCCAAGAGAAGCTAATGGGTGCCCGTGTGCACACACTGAGAGAGATCAAAGCCAGCCAAATGAACTTGGGTGTGTTTGCTGAATGTGCTCATAGACCGGTCTGTTTAGCGCCTCAGGGGACCTCAGGTCCGGCGGTCCTTGGCCCTTCGCCAAATTTCCTGGGAGACCCACCGCGCCCGGGTGTGGAGGTCTCAATTTGTGTGCCGATAAGTGCTGTCTTCTGGAGAGGGTGCCCAAGGCGGGAAGTCGGGAGCTGGCCGCAGCGCTGTTGAGGCAATCCCGGCGGTTCCAGCCGTGGCTGCCCACGCGCAACTGGGTTACAAAGCCTGGAGGGCCTTGGTCTCTAAAGCAGCCACGTCAGGCAAACGTGCGATCAAAGGATCCTTTCAGCCCAGCTGCAAACCCAGGAACCCAGGGTTGCCGGAACAGTGAGGCAGTTCCTGCTGTCCCGAATCCCTAGCGCCTCTACAAGACCCGGAGCCCTCCATGACCATTTTACAGAAGTGATTAGTCGGGGAGGCTAGAGCGGTACAGTGAGTTGCTCCAGTTCAGCACCAACTGAGTGGCCAGAGTAGGGACTGGAATCCCCAGTTAAGTGTGTCTGGATCCTTGGCCCACAGTCCCTCTGCTCCCAGCACGGATCGCTGGTCCCTCTTGCTCCATGTCTCCCGTGCGGTCAGGAGCCATTCCGCTACTGGCCTCCGACTTCCCACGCCAAGAACGCCAAGACTCTCATAGCTCTCACCAGCATCATTTAAAAGGTTTCTACACGCTTGGAATCTGTTGCTTGAGAACAAATTCCCTGTGTGCGTTGGGTTTTGTTTCTTTCTAACCCCTTCTAAGGCATCTGGTCCCCTTCCACCCTCTAAGCCCTTGCCGTCTCAGACTGAGGCTAAGGGCTGTAGTTTGACCACATCTCGGGGGTGCCCCTGGGCCTTGGCGCCGGGCTCCGGCAGACTGAGGTCGCTGGTCCCTGGGCTCCAAGGCCGCTCCCCACCCCGCAGAGTCCGGGAGCTGGAAGGGAGTCCGCGGTTCGGCGAGGTCGCCGTACGGGCTCAAGGCCTCGAGGCTGCCCTCTGCTGGTACGGGGCGACGTTACCGCCGCCTCCCTCGGCGGCCCAGGAGGGGCTCGCGCAGAGCCTGACGACCCCATTCTCGCGGGGTCCCCAGAGTGGCTGCCGCATCTTCAGCCTCTGACGAGACCCTCCCGTATTTCTCAATCCGAGACTTCTGCTCCCCGCCGACACCCGAGGCTCCGGTGCTCGGACCCAGGGGCAAGACAGAGAGCCGGAGCTGTGCGGGGGCAGTCCCGCCGCTATGCGGCGCCCGTCCGGATCTGCGGCCAACCAGGCACCACCACAGGCTAACGCTGGGGGACTCCGGGGGTGGCCCCAGGCTGTGCTTGACCCCATTGCTCTGTAGCATTGATTGGCCCCCACGGGTCCCGACCTACGACCGGAAAAGCCTACCCTCCCCCTTTCAACTCCGCTTGATGGTGGCCCAGGTGCTTGGCTGCCTCTATTTCTTGCAGTGCACTCGTCTCTCCTACCAAATGAAGAGCGCCTCGACGGCCGGAAGGGGCGGCTCCCTACCCGCACCGCACAGGCCTCGCTCAGGTTCTGCCGGGACAGGACGGAACTGATTCCAGAGGCTTCCATTCTTGCCCTTGAAATAAACTTCAGGCAGTGAGGCGAAGAGACACTTTTGCCTGCTGCATCTATTCGAGACAGGATGGGGTAACAATGACTCAGTCCTCATATCTATGCATTTCCAGTACTAAGTATTAGGACTTTTCACATTTTCACTCCCCCCACCCCACAAATTCAAACTGAAGAAAACTGGGAAATAAAACATTAAAATGCACAAAAAAAGCACCAATATTACAACAATCCCATCCATACTCTCACAAGGTAACCAGGGTTAACATTTTGATGGCATTCTTCCCGTCTTTTTTAATATATATTTCATTTAAAATAAGTCTAATTTTTATAATTAACACATACACATAAAATTTGCAGTTTTGTATCCTGCTTGTTTTAACCTTTCACCATAGGGTTTTCCTCATCTTATTCTTTGAAAAATGGTTTTCAATTATTGCTTAATAATCCATCCTTTGGATGAAGCATAATTTTGTTATACACCAGCACCAATTATCTGTTCTAGGCCCAGGAAAGTCTCCTCAAGCCAAGCTGTCTGGATCTGTAAATATATAAGCCGTAGTTGATCAATAAATGTTGCATCTTTCTTTTTAATTTGTTGTTGTTGTTCTTGTTTGTTTTAAGATGAAGTCTCACTCTGTGAGACTTCAGGCTGGAGTGCAGTGGTGCCATCTCGGCTCACTGCAACCTCTGCCTCCTGAGTTCAAGCGATTCTCCTGCTTTACTCTCTTGAGTAGCTGGGATTACAGGCACCCACTGCTATGCCTAATTTTTGTGTTTTTAGTAGAGACAGTGTTTCACTCTGTTGGCCAAGCTGGTCTTGAACTCCTAAGTTCAAGAGATCCACCCACCTCGGCCTCCCAAAGTGCTGGGATTATAGGCATGAGCCACTGTGCCTAGCCAATGTTGAGTCCTTTGCTAGCCTAACAGAGACTTGTGGCCCCATTCTCAGGACACAAAAAAATCGACCCAGAAATTAGGGGCTGCCTTGACCTAGAAGAGGGCCTTCTAGCCCCTGCTACCGGCCATCTCCCTCTGCTAGAGTCCAGTATAGCTGGGGTGGTGGGAGGGACACCTTGAAAAAAAAGCCGGGACCAGCAATGTGTCTGAAGTGGTGTCATGGCCTGCTTCTAGAACCAAAGCCCTGTATCCCCAATGGGCACACAAAATTATATTTGTGACCTGGGCTACTGTGTGCAGTGTCTTGTAATGATTAGGAGTCAAACATGCCTTCACATAATCCTGTGTCTTTCCCTTAAATGCTGTGTGACCTCAGAAAAGCTGCTCAACCTCCCTGAACCTCATTCTGAAAATTGGAATAATAATGCCTTCCACATCAAGCTTTTGTAAGTATTCAAATAAATAACGACACACTTAGCCTGGGGTTGTACAAATAAATCATCAATACATGGTAGCTACAGCTTCTTTTGCCCCTGCAGCTGCTATTGCTGTTGTTCTGGCGTTAGCTGTGGTCTTGGGGATCACTGCAATTGCCCTCTCCCTCAACTCCTGACCCCGTTGCTACTGTTAAACACAAGCCCAGATCCTGGCACTAAGCCGGATCCAGGTCCTCAGGGCTGAAGGAATCATTTCCAGCATTCTGGTTGGGCTGCTCAGGACCTTCTGACAATCAGGCCTGGGCTTGGGCTGTTTATACTAGAACCGTTAAAACAGGAAAATATGCAAACCCTTCATTCACAGGGATCCGGCTATTGTTGGGTCAGAAATGATATTTTTGTTTCTAGAGTAAAAGGTACATTTGCTGCCTTACACACACACACACACACACACACACACACACTTTTTTAATTCTTTTGGTTGTGACTACAGAGCTTAGAAGGCAAAGTAAATGATCTGCTTCATTTGACCAGCTCAAGCAGCCAACCTGGAAAGGTCCCTTTGGCCTGATTGATATTTATATGCACTCCCACGAGCCTGAACCTCACTGGGCTCTGTTTAGTTCCTCCACAGACCAGACTCTTATCCATCTTCCAGACAAAATTCCTCCAAAATCCATCTCCCAGAAATGATAGGTTGAAGGCCAGGCCAGGCACAGTATCTCAAGCCTGTAATCCCAGCATTTTGGGAGGCCGAAGCGGGCGGATCATCTGAGGTCAGGAGTTCAAGACCAGCCTGGCCAACATGGTGAAACCCCATCTCTACTAAAAATACAAAAATTAGTCAGGCGCGGTGACAGGCACCTGTAATCCCAGCTGCGCGAGAGGCTGAGGCAGGAGAATTGCTTGAACCCAGTGGGCAGAGGTTGCAGTGAGCTGAGATCAAGCCACTGCACTCCAGCCTGGAAGAAAGAATGAGACTCCATCTCAAAAGAAAGAAAGAAAGAAATGATAGGTTAATAGTGATACCATCTCCATCTAGGAAGGAAGTTAAAGAGGAATTTAATTTTTAAAAAATTAACCCAACCAGTCTGATCCCAGTAGACTCAACTGTACATCAAAATTTCATGGAAAACGTTTTTAAAACACAGACTTCAAGATCCTCTTCAAACTAAACAGCTTCTTCCTCTGGAGATGGCGCTTGGCAATCTATGTGCATTATCTGTAGTTCCTCCAGGTGATTCTGAAGAAGTCTATGGTGCCACATTGGGGGACCACTGCAGTTCTCAATTGAATTGAAAACAGGTTTCTCCAGGGGGACTCCAGAAAATACAGATTCCAAACAGTCTTCCACTGGGACCACATGGAATTACAAAGAGTTTGGGTGTAAGTGTGGTGGGGGAAGGGAATATATTATTTGTTTTTGTGTGCTTTTGTCATGCTATTGTCTGTGCACATGGCAAGCCTCTTTGGTCACAAGTAACATAAACCCACCCCTGCCAAACAGGTGGCTGGGGTCGGGGGATCGGTTAATAAGGATTCATGAGTGACTCCTGGAGCCCCACGCAGGGTGGTAGCCAGACTTCCTAAAGGGCTGTGCTGCGACAGGGGCTGAGGTGATGGCAAGAACCAATTTTTCTTGCTGCTTTGGACAGGTCTCTCCTCTGCTCCATTTGAGAAAGGAGCCCCAGTCATGGCTGTAATTTCTGAATGCCAAGTCCATCTTTCTGTGTGAGAGAGCTGATTGGTATCCTGGGTCAGGTCCATTGTCCTGGAGGTACACCCCAGTCCTGTCAACTGGAGCTGAGGAAGAGGGTCTTCTGGTAGCTTCTGATGGTCCCTTCTTGTGGGAAGAGGGCAGTCATGGCACTCAGGAGAGGCTAAGCAGACACCCCAGAAAATCTTAAGTGTTTCAGTCTAGCCCCTCCAACCACTCAATCAATAGCTCAAGGATTTTTTATTCTAGCTGCACTCCAAAATTGCCTTGGGACCTTAAAAAAAAAAACTATATGCCACTTCCTTCAGCACCTCCTGGTATAAGAAAAATTGAAAAAGAGAATAAAAGTTAAAAAAAAAAATTTTTTTTTAACTTTTGTGCCTTACCTCCGTATCTTGGGTGTAGCTGGGGCATTGGGAATTTTTTTTTTTTTTTTTTTTAAGCAATTCGGGTGATTCCAATGGACAGCTAGGGTAGAACCATGGCTGGGGGCAAGTGGCTCACACCTGTAATCCTAGTATTTTAGGAGGCCAAGGCAGCAGATCACCTGAGGTCGGGAGTTCAAAGCCAGCCTGGCCAACATGGTGAAATCCCGTCTCTACTAAAAGTACAAAAATTAACTGGGTATGGTGGCACATGTCTGTAATCCCAGCTACTCAGAAGGCTGAGACAAGAGAATTGCTTGAACTCAGGAGGCGGAGGTTTCAGTGAGCTGAGATCACGCTACTGCACTCCAGCCTGGGCAACAAAGCCAGACTCCATCCCAAAAAAATGAACCATGGCAATAACTAAATAGGGAACCTACAGCCAGTTTATTCATTTGCTAAAGGTATAGCTTCATTATAACCAATTAAGAGGAAAACTATTAAAATCTAATGGGTTGCACATGGCTTGCTTTCATCTAAATTGGACATACCCTAGTCCAAATTTCAAATGCCATGATTACTCACATTTGACATTTTCTAAACTTCTTGACATAAATATTACGTGAAATTCCTTTTTCAAACAACTTGCCTTTCTGGGAATCCTGAGGCATCAGAACAAAGGATGGCTCCCATGGCCTTGAATGACCCCCAGACCCTTATAGACCACCTCCTCCTTCTTTTCCAGGGTTTCCAGCTTGCCAGGGTAGTCTCAGAACTCCCCCAAAAACTGAATCACACTGATTTTGCTTGCCCCTACCCACAGGTCTGTGCTTCAGGGTCCAGGAGCTTCTGATACATTTTCTAGAGGCCAAAGAGGATAAACTCTACCCCTTCAGCCAAGCTGGCAAATACGGATCAAAACTTTGTCCTAGTCCAGGTTAGGTGGCTCATGCCTGTAATCCCAGCACTTTGGGAGACTGAGGCAGGCTCAGATCACCTGAGGCCGGGAGTTCAAGACCAGCCTGGTCAACATGGTGAAAGCTTGTCTCTACTAAAAATAAAAAATAATAAAATAAAATTAAAAAGCCAGGTGTGGTGGTGCACACCTGTAGTCCCAGCTGCTTGGGAGGCTGAGGCAGGAGAACTGCTTGAGCCTGGGAGCATGGAGGTGGCAGTAAGCTGAGATGGAGCCACTGCACTCCAGCCTGGGCGACACAGAGAGACTCCTTCTCAAAAAAAAGAAAAGAAAAAAAAACTTTGTCTTAGTACATGGCTGCCTTGAGATAATATCTTCATTTTGCTTTCCCTTCCTTATAATTTTCCCTAAACAATTAATTAGTCAATCAATGAATATTTCATAAATAGCTAGGATGAGCAAAGCACAAGGTAAAAAAAAGGATCACTCCAGAGATCTTGTCACTGGGAGAAGTGCAACAGCGACCCCTCCAGCTTGGCCTTGCATGGATACTAAGGTGCCTGTTAAAGGGATCCCTTCCTCAGCTGCTTGTTCTTTCTGGCTTAACCCAGGGCTAGGACTCAAGCAATTATAGAGGGGGAGGGATGGCAGGAAGGAGAAGTGTGGAACCCAAATCATCAGCATCACCTGGGACCTTGTTAGATATGCAAACTCTCAACCCCACCTCAGCCCCACTGAATCAGCAACTCTTCGGTGGAACCAGCAATCTGTCTTACCAAGGCCTCCAGGTGATCCTTATGCACACTCAAGTTTGAGAACAAACTACTCTGGGGAGCCCTCATCCCAAACATCTGGCACCTAAAACACAAGGCTGGGTGCGGTGACTCATGCCTGTTATCCCAGCACTTTAAGCGGCTGAAATGAGAGGATAACTGGAGGCCAGGAGTTTGAGACCAGCCTGGGCAACATAGTGAGACCACCCCCTCCCCACCCCCACCTTTGTAATTTTTTAAATTACAAAGAATTTAAAAATTAGCCAGGCACTGTGGCTCATGCCTATAATCCCAACTACTTGGGAGGATCCCTGAAGCCCAGGAGTATGAGGCTACAGAACTATGATTGTGTCACTGCACTCCAGCCTGGGCAATAGCAAGACCTTGCCTCTAAAAAACAAACAAACAGAAACACTTTCAGGCTTTTAGATCCCTGAATGGGTTCCAAGAAGCCAGGCAGGAATTCTGATGTCACCCCAACAAGAACTGTCGCCACTGTCCTCGCAGCCACTAGCTCCCGCCCCACCCCCCCCGCCCCCTCCCCCCCACCCCACCCCCGCACTCTCTAGCCCTCATATCCAAACTCCTCTTGCCAGGAATGACTGCTGGCGCAGGCCAGAGACAGAGAACCAGAAGCCTTCTCTAGAGACTGGGGAACTGGAGTAAAAGCATCCCCCAGAGAGGCTGCCTGGGGTTCTGGAGCTATTACCAGTTTTTTTCACAGGCCTTTGGCAGCTGCTCATTTACCTGCCCATGCTGCTGGGAAGTCCAGTCCCTGAGCTTTGGGGTGGGACTTGATTGGTTCACTATAGGACAGGAGTGACCAATCAAAAACAGGCTCCAAAGGGGATGAAAGAAGCTAGCACATGCATCAGTTGAGTTCGCAGGTGGGGGGTGGGAGGGCTGTAGTGGATAGTTTACCCCCTGCAGACCTCTCTGGAACTCATCTGAATGCCAGGGTAGTGGTGGTGGGAGACTCAAGGCCAAGTTGCTTCTGTCTCTATACTGACTAGCTGGTTCTCAAAGAGTTTTCCCCGGACCGACAGCACCAGCATTCCCTGAAAAAATGCAGATTCTCAAGCTCCACTCCACCTGCAAAATCAGAAACTCTGGAGGTGGGGCCCAGCAATTCGTGCTGTGACAAGTCCTCCGCGAGATGCGAAGCCTCCCTCGCTCAACTTTGAGGACCACTGGCCTTGGGGTGCCCCAACAAACAAAGGATTTCAGACCCCTGCGGGCCATAGGCCAGGAACTCCGATCTCCCCGCCCCCCTCCCACCCTCAGCCCCTCAGTGCCTTGTCCCCGCCAAAGATCCCAAAAATCGCAGGATAGGCAGGCCCGGGGCTGCCAGCAGTGGCCTTGCAGGGAGGAATGGTGGCCCTGAGATTCCTCTGATTTATTTTGTTCCATTCCCGGAGTAACAATTTGTTTCGTATTGGAAAAGCGTTTTTCGCGGCTCTTCTGTTTTATCTCGGCAGCTTTCAGGCCCAGTGGGAAGAGGTTTGGCTGCGGTGCGGCGGCTGCTTCGCATTAGGGCGAGCATGGTGCCCATTAGGCGACCAGCTCCATAACCAAGCTTGTCTTCACTAACCGGAAGCATCTGACCCAGCTCTGCGCCGCGACATCCACCCTCCCCGCACTGTTACAGATGGCCCCAGAGAAAAGCGGAACTAGGTGGCTGGAGCCAGCCTTGGCAGCCCGAAGAGCAGGTCTCCACTGCCTGGAAGTCACGACCATGAGTAACTCTCTTTAGGGTCAAAGGCTGACCCCAAAAGAGGATTACAGGTTCTTATGTCTTCAGGGGAAGTAAATTCACGGGCCTCTAGACTTTAGGACCCGAGGCTGCCAAAAGTGACTCCTAAGGAGGAGAGCATCGCAGGGTTTCCCTGAAAAGGTGCGTTTTACCTGTCTCCTTAGAGCCTGTGCCCGGGCCCCTCCCAGATGCTCAAGGAAGCATGGTAGACCTGTTTTTCTCCTGGTTTAGTATCCATTTCACAAACAATATAGAGCATCTAATAAAGAGAATATCAAAAACAAAAAGCCATAGCCAGGCCTCCCGCCTTAATATCCCTTGCAGACAAGGGGACACTAAGAGCAGCCCCACCACCCACTGGTGAAGGGGATGGTGTCCTAGGCCCGGCGAAACCAAGACCGCATGCCTTCCACACACCTCGAGGGTGTGGAGAAATAGGCAGACTCCTGCAACCAACAGAGCAAAGAATGTCACACAAAAGCCCCCAACGTTCCAGTTAAATTTCACACTTATTTTTTTTATTTCATTAAATTTTTTATTGCACAAACAATATTGTAGTAATCATGGAAACTTGAAATTAAGATGAAAAGCCAACAATCATCCAAAGCCTAACCATTAACAAAGCAATTATTTTCATTTTTCCATGTTGGTACATAATTCCCAGCTATTTAACAACTATATGATAGTCAGCCATGTGGATGTGGCCCAATTTATTTAATTCCTACATTTAGAATGTTTCCAGGTTTTTCACCATTATCAAAGGAAAACATTGCAATGGATATTTTTGAGACTCGATTGTTTCTTTATTTATTGAGGCATGCACACTATTTTAATAACTTTTACATGATTAGGCAATAGATATTTTTTGCAGGGAATTTGAAAAATTCAAATCATAAAAATCAGCCATAATCCCAAATCCCTTTTGCTCATTAAACTTTTCTCATCTCTGTGCTGGGCACAGTGGCTCATGCCTGTAATCCCAGAGCTTTGGGAGGCCCAGGTGGAAGGATTGCTTGAGGCCAGGAGTTCACAGGTAACCTGGGAAACATAGCAAGACCTGTCTCTACAGAAAAAAAGAAATTTTCACCAGGTGTGGTGGCTCATGCCTATAACCTCAGCACTTTGGGAGGCCAAGGTGGGCAGATCACGAAGTCAGGAGTTCGAGACCAGCCTGGCCAACATGGTGAAACCCCGTCTCTACTAAGGATACAAAAAATTTGCCTGGTGTGTTGGCACATGCCTGTAATCCCAGCTACTCTGGAGGCTGAGGCAGGAGAATCGCTTGAACCTAGAAGGCAGAGGTTGCAGTGAGCCAACATCACGCCATTGCACTCCAGCCTGGGGGACAGGGTAAGACTTCGTCTCAAAAAAAAAAAAGAAAAGAAAAATGAATTAATTAGTGGAGCATGGTGGCACATGCCTGTACTCCTAGCTACTTAAGAGGATTCCTTGAGCCCAGGAAGTCAAGGCTGAAGTGAGTTGTATTTGTGCCACTGTACTCCAGCCTGTGTGACAGAGCAAGAATAAAAATAAATTAATTAATTAAAATGAATAAGTAAAAATAAATAGATAAGTAAAGCTTTTTGTCTCTAAAAATAAATAAATAAAACATTTCTCACCTCTGAACTCTTTTTTTTGAGACAGAGTTTTATTCTTTTTGCCCAGGCTGAAGTACAATGGCACAATATCAGCTCACTGCAACCTCCACCTCCCAGGTATGAATGATTTTCCTGTCTCAGCCTCCCAAGTAGTTTAGATTACAGGCGTGCACCACCATGCCCAGCTAATTTTCTTATATTTAGTAGAGATGGGGTTTTACCATGTTAGTCAGGCTGGTCTTGAACTCCTGACCTCAGATGACCCACCTACCTCAGCCTCCCAAAGTGCTGGGATAAGAGGCATGAGCCACCGCGCCCGGTCACCTCTGAACTTACAGCACATTCCCTTTACCCTCATGATTCAACTCAGTTGTTTTCATCAGGTATCACTTTGCATTTCATGACTGTTTGTCTTTTTCATACTCCTTAATTGTAATATTATTGGAGGCAAAAACCATGCCTTTTTCATCTGGATAGTAACCAAGGTAGCGAGCTTTTATTTGGTGCCTATTCTATGCCAGCCATGATGTATTATCTCACTTAGTTTCAACAAACTATATTTATTTCCTTTTCATATGTGAGGAAAGTGAGACTGAGCAAGATTAAATAACTCATGCAAGGTCCCCAGCCTGGGTACAGAGGCCAACTCCACATTCTAACTGGGATCTTGCCACTGTAGGAATGTAGAGTAGAACTGCATTAGACAGATGACCTCTAAAATCTCTTCTGATTCATAACAATGTTGATCTAGTTAACAATCAATTACAATTTTGATCAATTACAATACAATGCTGTGGGATTTTATTTTAAAAAGAACATAAACAATAGGCCGGGTGTAGTGGCTCACGTCTGTAATCCCAGCATTTTGGGAGGCCAAGGCGGGTGGATCACCTGAGGTCAGGAGTTCCAGAGCAGCCTGGCCAACTTCTACTAAAAAGTACAAAAATTAGCTGGACATGGTGGCAGGTGCCTGTAATCTCAGTTACTCGGGAGGCTGAGACAGGAGAATCACTTGAAACTGGGGACACAGAGGTTGCAGTCAGCCCAGATCGCACCATCACACTCTACTCCATCTCAAAAAAAAAAAAAAAAAAAATGAGGGCTTTATTATCTCACAATAAAGACGTTGGAGATTAGTGGCTCTAGGCTGTCACTCTAAAACTTGGGCACAAGCCCTGCTACTTGTCATCTTTTACCTCTATGGACAGTAACAGGCATCACATTCTGAATTTTTTTTCCTTTTTTTGAGACAGAGTCCCTCTGTGTCACCCAGGCTAGAGTGCAGTGGTGCAAGAGCAGCTCATTGCAACCTCCTCCTCCTGAATTCAAGCCATTCTCGTGTATCAGCTTCCCAACTAGTTGGGATTACAGGCATGTGTCACCATTCCCAGCTAATTTTTTGGGTGTGTGTGTGTTAATAGAGATGGGGTTTCACCATGTTGGCCAGTCTGCTCTCAAACTCCTGACTTCAAGTGATCCACCCACCTTGGCCTCCCAAAGTGCTGGGATTACAGGCATGAGCCACCATAACTGGCCCACATTCAGAATTTAAAAAAAAAAAAAATCTAACAGGAAAAGGAGTCATTTCTTCCAGACTCTTAGAAGTCTGATCCACTTTCCCCAAACCCCCCGTAGACTTCCCTGTTCATCTCATGGGCCAGGACTGAGTGTCACATGCTGGTTCCTAAACCAACTGCTGGCAGAAGAACGAGACCACCATGGCTGACTCAGCTAACCAGGATCTGCCTAAGAGTGGAGGCCAAGGTCTCTGTGATTTTGTTGTTGTTGCATGTTCTGCTTATGTAATTTTTTTTTCTTTTTTGAGACAGGGTCTCACTCTGTTGCCTAGGCTGGAATGCAGTGGCATAATCATAATTCATTGCAGCCTCGAACTTCTGAGCTCAAGCAATCCCTCTGCCTTGGCCACCCGAAGTGCTAGGACTACAGATGTGAGTCACTGCATGTGGCCCTAAGTAATATTTGATTTACTTATTTCCTTGAACAAAATCAGAGTTCCCTGACAAGAAAGAGAGGATGAAATGACTGATAGGGAGACAGATAATACTGTAATTTTAAAAAAGAAAAAAAGTAACAGTTGGACACAGTGGTTCATTCCTGTAATCCCAGCACTTTCGGAGGACAAAGTAGGAGGATTGCTTCAGTCCAGGAGTTTGAGACCAACCTGGGCAACATGGCAAAACTCCATCTCTACAAAAAAATTAGCCAGCTGTGGTGGTGCATGCCTGTGGTCCCAGCTATTTGGAAGGCTGAGGTGGAAAGATCACCTGAGCCTGGGAGGAAAAGGTTGAAGTGAGCCAAGTCCTCACCACCACTGCACTCCAGCCTGAGCAACAAAGACGCTGCCTCAAAAAAAAATTTTTTTCTTTTTTAAAAGCCAGGCACGATGGCTCACGCTTGTAATCTCAACACTTTGGGAGGCTGAGGCGGGCAGATCATGAGGTCAGGAGTTCGAGACCAGCCTGACCAACATGGTGAAAGCCCTGTCTCTACTACAAATACAAAAATCAGCTGGGTGTCGTGGAGCACACCTGTAATCCCAGTTACTCAGGAGGCTGAGGCAGGAGAATCGCTTGAACCCAGGAGGCAGAAGTTGCAGTGAGCTAAGATCCTGCCACTCAACTCTAGCCTGAGCAACAGAGTGAGACTCCATCTCAAAAATAAATTAATTAAAAGAAAAATTAAAAAAAGGAACAGAAATAATTAATATATGTGAGCTACAAGTTAAGTAGTTTGAATATTTCCTTCCCTCACTTGGAATATTATTATTCATCTTTATTTGTATTCATCTTTATTTGTATTTATTTGTATTTGTATTTGTATTTATTTGTCTTGCTCCATCTCCCAGGCTGGAGTGCAGTGGTGCAATCTTGGCCCACTGCAACCTCTGCCTCCTGGGTTCCATCGATTCTTCTGCCTCAGCCTCCTCAGTAGCTAGGATTACAGGTGCCTGCCACCATACCTGGCTAACTTTTGTATTTTTAGTAGAGATGGGGTTTCACCATGTTGGCCAGGCTGGACTAGAACTCCGGACCTCAGATGATCTTCCCACCTCAGCCTCTCAAAGTGCTGGGATTACAGACATGACCCACCACACCCAGCCTATTACTCATCTTTAAATCAGTCTATAGTTGTAAATAAATCAGCTAAATTTAATTGTGTGTTTGTGTTTTAAACTACAAAGTTTTACGGGGTAAAGAAAAAGGAGCTCAATGTATGGTCTTGAGATTGGATTGCCAATGAGATCAGGGATCTCTGTCTCTCAGCAGCCCTGTCTCTCTCTCCTGGTCTGCATGATCTTTCCCAAGACCTCCCTGCTTCTTTTGCATGTCCCTTGTTCTCTGCTGAGTTGACCACTCCCTCCTGGATTTGGTAGACATATGGCCACTGAGGACCTTCCAGCCCCTACTCCTACAAATTGAAAACCTCTCTTGGAAATTCTTAATTCTGATCTCCAAAGGGCAGACTACTTGAGGCTACTCAACCAGTCAAGACAAGTCACCTCAGAGGTTGCTGGCCTACCCAGTACCTGGAATGGCAGCCCTGGGGTCACAGACCAGCCTAGGTCCAAGGAATGGGACAGGGTCACTTGTCAGAAAACCTTACTGCTGAGTTCTAACCCTTTGAGAAAGTCCAGGGGAGTAGGAGGGGGCACTTTCATTCAAAAGCCTGACACGTGAGGTTCATTTTGCTTTTCTATAGCCAAATCTACATCTCCAGGTGAGTCAACTCCATACTTTTTTTTTTTTGAGACAGAGTGTCGCTCTGTCACCAGGCTGGAGTGCAGTGGTGCAATCTCGGCTCACTGGAACTTCTGCCTCCCGAGTTCAAGCAGTTCTCCTGCCTCAGCCTCCCGAGTAGCTGGGATTACAGGCACATGCCACCATGCCCAGTTAATTTTTGTATTTTTAGTAGAGACAAGGTTTCACCATGTTGACCAGGATAGTCTCAATCTTTTGACCTCGTGATCCGCCCACCTCGGCCTCCCAAAGTGCTGGGATTATAGGCGTGAGCCACCGCGCCCGGCCCTAATGAAAATTTGAACACGCTGTAGATGCTGAATAAATACAAGCCACTTGGTCAGTTCATCCTAGGGATGTGTCACAGGTGGTTACCTAATCTTAACATGCATGCGAATCATCTGGGCCTTGTTAAAATGCAGATTTTTACTCAGACGGTCTGAGGAAGGGCCTGAGATTCTGCATGTCTAACAAGCTTGAAGGTGATGCTTTGCAGTTCATCTGGGGCCCATTTTCTTTGGAGGTGACTTGAGACTTCTTCCCAACACATGGTATCAGTGGTTTTATGATCCATGAACATACAACCTCCCCTCCTGCCAGCCTGCCTGTACACTGCCCCCATAAACCAGACATTTCTTCCACAGCAGCTTTGGCAGTTGCTCTGCTTGGAGTGTCCCCTGACCCATGGTTTCATGCTCTCCAGAACACCACAGTGCCATCGACATTTTGGGCTAGATGACTGTTTTTTGGGAAGGGCTACCCTGTATGCTGTGGATGTTCAGCAGCATTCCAGACCTCTACCCACTAGATACCAGAAGCCCCTTGTCCCCCACATTGTAGCAACCAAAACTGTCTGCGGACATTGCCAAATGTCCTCTGATGGGCAAAATCTTCCCTGGTTGAGGATCAATGCCCTAAAACCTGGAATCCAAATCTACATTTTAAAAAGGACCCAGTTGAAAAACAAAAACAAAAAAAAGAACCCAGTTGAATTAAAATTTGAAAAGCAGGCTGGGTATGGTGGCTTGAGCCTATAGTCCCAGAACTCTGGGAGTCTGTGGCAGGAGTTTAAGACCAGCCTGGCCAACATGGCAAAACCCCATCTCTACTAAAAATACAAAAATTAGCTGGGCAGCATGTGCCTGTAATCCCAGCTACGCAGGAGGCTGAGGTGCAAGAATCACTTGAAAACAGGAAGCTAAGGTTGCAGTGAGCGTAGATCATGCCACTGCACTCCAGCCTGGGTGACAGAACAAGACTCTGTCTCCAAAAAAAAATTATGTGTGTGTGTGTGTATATATATATATATATATATATATATGTATTTGAAAAGCATTGCTCTGTGACCCAGCTTCAATCCAAATACTCTCTTCTGAATTCTCACAGCCCTTGCTATCCGTGCCTGTCATCTGACAGGTCCCCACACATCTTCTGTACTGACATTCAGTGGTAGTTTACACCCTAGCTTGAGCTTTAGTTGTTATTCAGGGATTCAAATATGCCTGGATATAATACACACCTGAAGTTTGGTATCTGTGTGACACCTATTCTTTCTTCCTCTAAAACCACATTCTTTTTCTTTGGGGGAACTACTGCTTCATTATTCTCAGTTCAGATGGAGTCACACACACCTCCGCCTCCACTCTTATGGGAGGGGAAGTGTTTTTTGTTGTTTTGAGACAGAGTCTCGCTCTGTCGCCCATGCTGGAGTGCACTAGCACAATCTTGGCTCACTGCAACCTCCGCCTCATGGGTTCAAGTGATTCTCCTGCCTTAGCCTCCTGACTAGTGGAGACTACAGGTGCCCAACACCAGGCCCAGCTAATTTTTTGTATTTCTAGTAGAGACGGGGTTTCTCCATGTTGGCCAGGCTAGTCTCGAACTCCTGAACTCAGGTGATCCACCCACCTAGGCTTCCCAAAGTGCTGGGATTATAGGCATGAGCCACTGCACCTGGCCAGAGGGGAAGTGTATTTGTATGTTTCACCCTGTCTTTCAAAGGGATTCTTTCAATGACAGGCAAGTGAATTGAGCCAAAGAGACCCAGTTGCAGAACTTTTGTAGGAACTGAAGACAAAGAGAAGCCCCTTTCCACTAAGGTTGATAGCTATGGAGAAGAAATAAGCCCAAAACTTTAGAGAGCACCCAAGTGGAGAAAGCCTGCCTGGGAGTAAAGCCAGCAAAAAAGAAAGCAGAACAGGAGAAAGACTGCACTCTGACCACACTGTTCAAGCTCCTGGATCCAGCTATACCTGAAGATTTGCCATGAGTTTTTAGTGACAAACCAACACATTTTCTTTCTTTTCTTTCTTTTTTTAAATTGTAAACAACTTAAGCTAAGTTTCCATCACTTGCAATCAGAAGACTCCTGACTAATACACTTGGCCTGTGTTACAGAGAGAAAAGCCACAGGCTGAGGCAGAAGGGTCCTCCTTGAGGAGGACTCTAAGAGCCCCAGGACCACAGGTGGCACTGCCTCCAGGCCCAGGTCACAAGATGCAACTCAGATCAAGGGAGGAGTGCTGGGGTGACAGCCTGGCTGCAAGGGAGCGCACAGCTGTGTGGATCCTCTGGATCCTTGAGGACTGTAGCTTTGAGAGGCTGGCAGATCCATCCTGGACAAGAACATAACTCAAAGCCATCACAGGCGTGTAAAGCAATGGCAGAGTCACCACCCTCCACAAGGGGGCAGTGTGGTCCAGAGTGGAAGTAGGTGAGAGAAATGCTTGTTACTCATGAAACATCATCCCCTGTGGACTCCTGGAAGCAGGGCAGTTTTGCAGTGAGCTGGGATCTTGCATTCTGTAGATGGACACTAAAGCCTCTGATGCCTGGGTTTTGGCTGGGGGGCCCTAGCACCCACAGACAGGAGTGGCTCATAGTTCTTAGTTTCAATAACTTTTCCTGAAGATGCCCTGGGAAGATGGCAGGTGCTCAGAAGGGATGTCACAGGCTGTACCTGTGACCCAGGCACACCAGCATGGCATGAAACTGCAGGGATGCCAGGCCCAAAGGATATGCAGCTCCAGGAACAAACAACGTAATAATCTCTGAAGACCGACATCCCAAGACCTCTGACAGTAGTGAGGATCGGGGCTTAGAGTCAGAAATGGGATCATTTAAAACGGGCCACATAGCTGGGCTTGGTGGCACACAACTGTAGTCCCAGCTACTCAGGAGGCTGAGGCAGGAGGATTATTTGAGCTCAGGAGGTTGAGGCTACAGTGAGCTATGATTGTGCCACTCCACTCCAGCTGGGCAACAGAGCAAGACCCTGTCTCTAAAAATATAAAGAAATAAACAAGAGGACCACAGCTAGTTCTGTTTCTTTCACACTCGAGTTTGTAAAGCAATAGTAAACTCTATATCAGGGGTCCCCAACCCCTGGGCCACTGACCGGTACCCCCGTCCATGGCCTGTTAGGAACCAGGCCGCACAGCAGGAGGTGAGTGTGGTGGGTGAGCGAGTGAAGTTTCATCTGTATTTACAGCTGCTCTTAATTACCACCTGAGCTCTGTCTCCTATCAGATCAGGCAACATTAGATTCTCATAGGAGCACAAGCCGTATCGTGAACTGTGCATTTGAGAAATCTTGGTTAGCCACTCCTTATGAGAATCAATGCCTGATGATCTGTCACTGTCTTCCATCACCCCTAGATGGGACCATCTAGTTGCAGCAAAACAAGCTCAGGGCTCCCCCTGATTCTACATCACGGTGAGTTGTGTAACTATTTCATTATACACTGCAAAGTAATAATAATAGAAATAAAGTGCACAATAAATGTAATGCACTTGAATCATCCCAAAACCATCCCCCACCCCTGCCATGAAAAATTGTCTTCTATGAAACCAGTCCCTGGTGTGAAAAAGGTTGGAGACCACTGCTCTATATGTGATCTCTGCCCTCTCCAGGGCAAGGTGTCAGGAAAGGGACAGGCCTGGTGTGCCTGAGGGGACTTGAGAAGGGAATCCCAGTAGCAGAGACCTGCAGGAGCCCACCTTCTCCTTCCTGGAGTCTCCATCCCAGAGCACATGGAGTAAGGCCTGAGGCATTTTCTCAAACCCTGGATCGGATAGTCACAATTCAACCATGTCACCTCTCTCCTGATCATAAATACAAGCAGCCCAACTTGGAATCATTTAAGAAGCAGAAACCAAATTCCAGCAAGAAAACACACAGACCCTGAGATGGAAAGCACCTCACACATCATCCAGCTCAACCCCCTCAGGGAGCCAAAAAATGAAATAAAATGAAATAGGCTGGGTCTTGCTCAAGGTGGCACAGTAAACTGATGACTCGGACAGGAGCCAAAGCCAGGCCTCCTGACCACAAGTCTGGAGCTTTGTACCCTGTGCTGCAGGCCCTCTCTCCTGACATGAAGCTGCAGTCTTACTTATTGCCCAAACCAGCCCAGTCACTACTGAGTTAGATGGTAACAACAGTAGCAATCATTAATTGAGCATTGTATTCATCAGGGTTCTCCAAAGAAACAGAACCAGTAGGAGTTGGAGAGGGTCTTATTTTAAGGAATTAACTCCCGTGATTGCAGGGACTGGCAAGTCCAAAATCTTTTTTTTTTTTTTTTTCTGGCAAGATGGTCAAAATCCAGTATCTGTAAGGCATGCTAGCTAATGTGAACTCCCGGAAGGGCTCACACTGCAATCTTGAGTCCAAAGGCAGTCTGGAAGCAAAATTCCTAACTCTTTAGGGATATCAGTCTTTTCTATTAAGGAGGGTAATCTGCTTTACTCAAAGTCAACTAATTTAAGGCCAGGCATGGTGGCTCACACCTGTAATCCCAGCGCTTTGGGAAGCTGAGGAGGGTAGATCACTCGAGGTCAGGAGTTTGAGACCAGCCTGGGCAACATGGTAAAACTCCATCTCTACTAAAAATACAAAAAAAAAAAAATATCTTTTCCTGTGGTGCGGTGAAAAAAAAATTTTTTTTAATTAAAATTAAAAAATACAAACACACACAAAAAAATTAGCTGGGCATGGTGGCACATGCCTATGATCCCAGCTACTGGGGAGGCTGAGGCAGGAGAGTTACTTGAACTCTGGAGGTGGTGGGGTGAGCTGAGATTGCACCACTGCACTCCAGTCTGGGCAATAGAGATTCTGTCTCAAAAAAAAAAAAGTAAAAAGTTAAATTAAACTTAAAAAGCAAAGTCTACTGATTTAAGTGTTAATCATATCTTTTTTTTTTTTTTTTGAGATGGAGTCTCACTCTGTTACCCAGGCTGGAGAGCAGTCGCATAATCTCTGTTCACTGCAACCTCAGCTTCCCCGTTCAAGCAATTCTCCTGCCTCAGCCTCCTGAATAACTGGGATTACAAGAGTGCACCACCACGCCTGGCTAATTTTTTTATTTTTAGTAGAGACAAGGTTTCACCATGTTGGTCAGGCTGGTCTTGAACTTCTGACCTCGTGATCCACCTGCCTTGGCCTCCCAAAGTGCTGGGATTACAGGCATGAGCCACCACACCCGGACTATTAATCATATCTTTAAAAAGAACACCTTCACAGTAACATTTAGACTAGTTGTCTGACCAAAAATCTGGATACCATAGCTTGCCTTAGTTGGCACATAAAATCGTCACAAGCATTTCCTCTGTGCCAGGCATTCAGATAATCTCAGCAGCATTTTGAGACAGCTCTCATTATCCCCATCCTACAGAAGACAAAACCAACGGCTTAAGTCCACAGGAAGTTGTGGGCTATATATTTTACCTCAGTTTCCCCTCCTTCCTTGTCCATGACCTCTTCCTCTCTAACCGCTAGCTCTCACTCGGTTGCAAGAGTCCAAAAAGTTTGTCTAGGCCACAGGTTCTCAGCCACTGATGCACATTAGAATCCTGAGAAAAACTGATTAAGCAAATCAACAAACAAAAACCAGTGTTCAGACCCTACCCGCAGAGTCTGATTGAGTTGGTGGGCCCCTGAGCGTCAGTATGCTAACCTCTCCCAGGTGCTTCTAATGTGCAGCAAGGCTGAGAACCATGGTTATAGAAGGTGGGACAATGCAAACCATGGGCCCCCCCGTCTCTTTGGAGTACAGATTGCCCAGCAGAAAATAAACATGACCTAAAGGAAACCAACTAGCTATGAGACAGCCTGTGGGAAAAACTAGCAAATATATTTCCTTTCTCAGCATGAAATTGGCCATTTCCCCTGTCATTTTTCAGGCAGCGTACAGTGAGTCTTTCATTACTTGGAGATACAAGAGTGAAACTGAGTTTAATTCATTTGGGCAACAGGCATTTGGTGAGCACTTGCCGAGTGCTGGGCAGCCAGCAGTCAGATCTAATGTGGTTCCTGTCTTTAGCCAGCAAGCCACTGAGGCAGGCGGTAAAACCCATGAAACAGTGTGCACGGACAGTGCAATGACAGAAACTTGTCCCAAAGGTTCCAGAGTCCAGAAATGGTGACCAGCAAACAGGCTGGGCAGGTGAAATACTGGGTTTGACACTGTAAAGCCTGTATTTTGAGAGACTCACAACCACAATGAATAGCCCTCCCTTTGTTGTTGAGACCTTGAATACTCGAGGCAGCCACCCAACTGTGAAGGGAACCAGCCAGGTTTCCCACTGGGAGACCCGGTCAGGTGTTCAAAACCAGCCTGGGCAACATGGTGAAACTCAGTCTCTCCTAAAAATACAAAAAAAAAAAAAAAAAAAAAATTAGCCAGGCATAGTGGCGCATGCCTGTGATCCACCAGTCCTTGGTGAAATGAGACAAGCTTCCATTTAGAAATGCTTGGTGTTAAAATGTCCCTTCTTTTCTGAACTGATAATATAATTTGGCTTTGCTAATAACCTGATGTGCCAAATCAACAATTGACGAGTCACTGTGATTTGCCCAATACACTATGGACTCATGAACTCCAAAACCCTGCGAAGCACCACACTAGACAGTGGCCTGGGGCCTCACGAGAGCAGGAACCTCTGTGATCCTTGGTTTCTGAGCCTAGACCTGTCCTCACTCTGTCTACCCCTGAGCTGCCTGAAAAACCACATGACACAGACTGTCAGCTCTTTAAAAGAAGAAACCTATCACTTTGGGAGGCCCAGGCAGGCGGATCACGAGGTCGAGAGATTGAGATCATCCTGGGCAACATGGTGAAACCTGTCTGTACTAAAATTACAAAATTTAGCCGTGTGTGGTGGTGTGCACCTGTAGTCCCAGCTACTTGGGGGGCTGAGGCAGGAGAATCGCTTGAACCAGGAAGGCAAAGGTTGCAGTGAGCTGAGATCGCACCACTGCACTCCAGCCTGACAACAGAGCAAGACTCCAGCTATTTGGGAAGCTGAAGTGGGAGGATCACCTGAACCCAGGCGGTGAAGGTTGCAGTGAGTGAGCTGAGACAGCATCACTGCACTCTAGCCTGATGGACAGAGTGAGACTCTGTATCAAAAAATAGAGCAAAACAAAGCAAACCTATACGATAAAATAAAACTGTCCAGGCACAGTGGCTCATACCTGGAGATAAACAGGCCAGTCCTGCCCACACCAGGAAGGTAGTGGACTTGACCCTTGGCCAAGAGTCCTGCCAGTATTAAGGAATACCAGCACTTTGGGAGGCAGAGGTGGGTGGATCACTTGAGCCCAGGAGTTCAAGACCAGCCTGGGAAACATGGTAAAACCTCATGTCTACCAAAAAGAAAAAGAAAAAAAAAAATTAGCCAGGCACAGTGGTGCATGCCTGTATTCAGGAGGTTGAGATGGGAGGATCACCTGAGCCCAGGGAGGTAGAGGCTACAGTGAGCCATGATTGTGCCAATGCACTCCAGTCTGGGTGACGAAGTGAGACCCTGTCTCAAAAAAATAATATCACTACACACAGAGGCTCATGCCTGTAATCCCAGCACTTTGGGAGGCCAAGGCGGATGGATCACCTGAGGTCAGGAGTTCAAAACCAACCTGGCCAACATGGTGAAACCCCGTCTCTACTAAAAATACAAAATTAGCCAGGCATGGTGGTACATGCCTGTAATCCCAGGTATTCGGGAGGCTGAGGCAGGAGAATCACTTGAACCTGGGAGGCGGAGGTTGCAGTGAGCAAAGATCGTGCCACTGCACTCCAGCCTGGGCAACAAGAGCAAAACTCCGTCTCAAAAAATAATAATAATAATAAAATAAAACTTTTTGAATGGGCAAGAACTTGACAAGGACAAAAAATTAATCAAGTTATACAAAAGGAAAAAAGGTGAGAAACCTTTGAGAATGCCCTTTGCCTCCCTTCTGGCACCCCCTACCTCCCACCCACAAAGCCTCACCAATTCCAGAGCTGCCTCCAAGGTGCTTCCAGCCCTCGAGATAAACAGGCCAGTCCTGCCCACACCAGGAAGGGAGTGGACTTGACCCCTGGCCAAGAGTCCTGCCAGTATTAAGGAAGGAGAACCAGCAAACCTGCACTTCCAGTGAGCACAGACCCATGTTTTCAGGAAGGGGAAAACTTCCAACAGGAACTTTTTTCATTTTTAAAAATTATGTCTATGTATTCCTTTTATAGTCTCACACACACACACACACACACACACACGAATAAAAGGAACAATATAGTCAGGGAGAAAAAAGAGAAGTATGGAGAGGAGGCAGAGCCACTTTGAGCCCTCAGGGCATCCATGAAGTCAGGAAACTTGAAACCTGAGTTCCAACGCTAACAGAAGCCATTCTCATGCTTGAACTGGTCACTGCTCAGCTCTTTTACATTGTTTTCCTGTTTTGTTTTGGTTTTGGGTTTTTGTTTTTTTGAGACGGAGTTTCGCTGTTGTTACCCAGCCCTGGGTAACAGGACTATCCCGAGGGCAGGACTCCAGACTGGAGTGCAATGGCACGATCTCGGCTCACCGCAACCTCCGCCTCCTGGGTTCAAGCAATTCTCCTGCCTCAGCCTCCCAAGTAGCTGGAACTACAGGCGCGCACCACCATGCCCAGCTAATTTTTTTGTATTTTTAGTAGAGACGGGGTTTAACCTTGTTGACCAGGATGGTCTCCATCTCTTGACCTCGTGATCCACCCGCCTCGGCCTCCCAAAGTGCTGGGATTATAGGCGTAAGCCACCGCGCCCAGCCGCGGCTTTGGGTTTTTAGGTTGGTTGGTTGGTTGATTTGACAGGGTCTCGCTCTATTGCTCGATCTGGAGTGCAGTGGTGCAATCACAGCTCACTGCAGCCTGGACCTGCCAGGCTCGAGATCCTCCCACCTCAGCCTCCTGAGTAGCTGAGACTACTACAGAGGCGCGCCACCACCACCCCACCCACCCACCCCCTTTTTTTTCTTTTTGGTAGAGGCAGGGTCTCCCTATGTTGCCCAGGCTTGGTCTCTAACTGTTAGGCTCAAGTGATCCTCCGGCCTCGGAATCCTAAAGTGCTGCGATTAGAGGAGTGAGCCACCATGCCCAGCCATTGCTCAGCTCTTCAAAGTCCAATCCTACCTTAGCGTACGTATGTCAGTGACCCAAGACCGCAACCATTACGAGAAATGGACCCGGGATTCTGCAGGAGGAGTAGGGTCTGCAAATCCCGCGGGCCAACCGGCCCCTAAGGCGCGTCTGGGCGGCAGGCAGCCAGCAGCGGGCTGCAGGCTGCGACCGCTAGGTGGCGCCCTGACTTCTGTTCGGGCGCCTCCGGCCTTCCCCTCCCTGAGGATCCCTGGGACTCCCGAGGGCAGGGCGTCCGCCCACCCCGCGCCCGAGGACTCGCGCGTAGTGCTCGCGGACCGTGAAGCTCGACCCCAAACACAGAGGCACCGCGCTTACTTTGGTCCCAAAACCCTGGTGCAGGACCTAGGAGATATAGGGCGGCAGGATGTACATTGGCCCGTCCCTCGCCTCCGCCTGGGACCCAGCAAACCCTCACCTCCCGCGGGGGAAGGGTCGTAAGGTGAGAGCCGAGCTGGACCCGGAGGAAAGGAAGGCCCTCCAAGAATGTAGGGTCTTCGCCCTTCAAAAAGCGGTTCTTCCGGATGACGCCGTGGCAGAAGGCGCCAGAGCCCCAGCCCTCCTCCCCGGCCTGCGCCGACCTCGCCCTGCGCTGCGCCCTCCCCCAGCTCTCCTTCCTCTTCCCGTCCCGGGCGAAAGCAGAAGTGTCGGAAAGTTGGGAGGAAATGGCCCAGGAGGAGCTCCCGGGGTTTCCGGCTCGCCGGCGGATCGCGCGGCCCAGTGCGGCGCACGCACGGCCGTTAGGGGGCGCTGCGGGGGGGGGGCGGGCTTGCCGCGGGGGGCGCGGCTGTCGAGCCCCAGGGAGAGCAGTCGCTGCCAGCCTTAGATTTCTTTAGAAAGAAACCAAGTGATCTGGAGCCCTGGGCCCCCACCATCAGGCAGTATCAATGTCGAGCCCTGAAGCGGAGTCTCTGTCCCGCCCGCCGCTGCACTCCCAGCTCCTGGAACAGTGAATAATAGGTGCCATACTCACCAAATACTGACTGAGCAGCTACTAACACCAGGAAATATCCTAAGTCCCAGGGGATGAATCATTGAACAAACAAAGCCTCTGCTCTAGCGAAGTTCATATTCTCCCCTACGGGGATGTGGAAGACGGTAAGCAAAACAGAAGTGTAAATGCACGTAAGGTTGGGATAGATGCTGTGGAGAAAAAGTAAACTAGATTCGGAGGGTAAGGAGTGCATGGTGCGGTGGAGACAGGAAGGTCAGGGATGGCTCTGATCGGAAGGGACACATGAGCAGATCGCTCCAGGAAGGGACGAATCAGCTAAGAATTGAAAAACAAGGAACACTTCAAACGTGTTAAATGAATGAGTTGTAGAGGCAGGATGCCACAGTGAGCGATGGCTTCTCTGGTATGACCTGTCTTCCCTCTCTCTACACCTGTCTGCTCCCCTTCATTCATCCATCTATTCATCCATCCAGCCACCTCTCAGGCACCTGCTCCATGCCTGACCTTATGTGGGGTATATTTCATTTCCATATCCCCTACACGCAAGGATATGGAAATGAAAAAGACATACACCTTGAAGGAAAAAAAGACCTCACTCTCACTCTGGTGGTACCAGAGAATGGCACAGATAGCCCTTTCGGAGAGTAATTGGACAGCATCTCACTTTCAAATGTGGCCACCCTTTGCACTCAAAGCCCCAGTCTGGGACTCACAGCCTGGCATTTCACAGTGATCAGGCCCACTGAGTGGAGCTAGACTGTGGACTTTAACTCCAACCCTATCTCTTACCAGCTCTAGGACCCTGAACATGCTATTTATCTGTCTTCCTCAGCTTTCACATCTGTAAAACTAAGCTCATAAAAATATCTAATTCATTGGAGTTTTGAGCTAATATGTTGCAAAGGGCAGGGCAGACACATAGTAAGTGCTCAATACATTTAGCTATTATTATTAGCTCAGGCAAGGGTTTTGGGCAGAAGTGCAATTTGTTTTTTTGTTTTTTTTTTTAATAGGGTCTCACTCCGTCATCCAGGCTGGAATGCAGTGGCATCATCTCTCAGCTCACTGCAACCTCCATCTTCCAGGTTCAAGAGATTCTCCCACCTCTGCCTCCCCAGTAGCTGCAACTACAGGCACCCGCCACCATACCTGGCAAATTTTTGTATTTTTTGGTAGAGACAGAGTTTCACCATGTTGGCCAGGCTGGTCTCAAACTCCTGTCCTCAACCTCAAGTGATCTCACCTCAGCATCCCAAAATGCTGGGATTACAGGCATGAGCCACCATGCCTAGCCCCAAATGCTCTTTGCAAAATTATCTGCATAGCTCCATACAGAGGCAACCTCAATAAAGTTCCAACGATAGGGAAATGAATTTGATTATGGCATATCCATTCTATAGACGAAAATGCAGTTTTAGGAAGATCGTGCTAATGGGAGACAATTTGAGACCCTTATCAGCAAGTCAGACCAAATGTGAAAAAGCAGTGGGTCCTGTGGAACACTGGGATGTGTGACTTAGGGAGGACTGGAGAGCACTTGGCCTCTGGGAGCCTCTGTTTCTACATGAGAGACAATCTGAGCTGTTATCTGAACAGTCGATACTAATCACATTTTTTAAATGCACACATCTTTTAACCTAACAGTTCTACTTTTAGGAGCTTATTCAACAGATACAAAGAATCATAAGAAAGGTTTGTGGCAGTGCTGTCAACGGCAAGAACAACCTAAATGTCCATCAACAGAGGAACTGTTAAAAAAATTATGATTTGTCCATCCAGTGAAAGCTTGTGTAGCCTTTAAAGTTATCACAGCAGGTCTAGATGTGCGAATGTAAACCTGCTGTGATAAATTACATGTAAAATAGTCTTCAATTAAAAAAAAAAAGACCAAAGCTCAGGTACTCATAATAAGAGTCATGAAAACTTTTGAGACGGCAGGGGGCTGCTCTGGGGACCCCTGAGGAGATAGCCTCCCATAATGGTGGGTCTTAAAGGCAGAACACTCCCTCATTCTGCTTTGTTTCTTCTCTCCACCCTCAGTACCCAGGACAGGACAGAACAGGACAAGTACTTAGTTGAGCACCACAGAGAGAGAGAGGACGGGACAGGCTCTCGGTCCTCTGAGGCTGAAAACAAACAAAATGGGATGGGGCAGCCCCTTGGAGTGACTCCATGTCTGTGCTCGGGAGAACCTCAAGGCTCCAGATGTGCAGAGCTCAGGTTTCCCATCATTTTATCCCTGCTAGTGCTCTGGGCTGGACTGAAGCAGCTTGTTCTGCTAGATTTGGAACAAATACAAGTGCCTAGAGGAGGCAGAGCTGCACATACTGATCCTATCGGGCCTAGCTGAGTGCAAGAGTTTCCTAGCTTTGCCCCGTCTAACCATACCTCTTTAGGCTTCTTATCCAGTTCCTATAAGTCCATCTCCATGCGAGCAAAAATCCCTTAGACCCCAAAAGCTACTGAAATTTTAAATTGTTTTAAATTAAATTAAATTTTATTTATTTATTTATTTTGAGATGGAGTTTTGCTCGTTTCCCAGGCTGGAGTGCACTGGCACGATCTCGACTCACTACAACCTCTGCCTCCCTGGCTCCAGCAATTCTCCTGCCTCAGCCTCCTGAGTAGCTGGGATTACAGGTATGTGCCACCATGCCCAGCTGATTTTGTATTTTTTAGTAGAGACAGGGTTTCTCCATGTTGGTCAGGCTGGTCTAGGACTCACAACCTCAGGTGATCCACCAGCCTTGGCCTCCCAAAGTGCTGGGATTACAGGGGTGAGCCACCACACCGAGCCAAAATTAAATTAAATTATAAACAGAAAAAAATCCGAAAAGAAACTGAGATCTACAGTCTCACAAGGAAATAAAAGAATATGAAATTGCCAGTATTCAACAATTATTTTTACCTTAAAAATGGCAGTTTCACATGGCTAATCTTAGTGAATTAAAACAATTTGAGATTTATTTATTTATTTATTTTTTGAGACAGAGTCTCACTCTGTCACCCAGGCTGGAGTGCAGTGGCATGATCTCGGCTCACTGCAACCTCTGCCTCCTGGGTTCAAGCAATTCTTCTGCCTCAGCCTCCTGAGTAGCTGGGATTACAGATGCCCACCACCACACCCAACTAATTTTTGTATTTTTAGTAGAGACAGGTTTTACCATTTTGGCCAGGCTGGTCTCAAACTCCTGACCTCATGATCTGCCCAGCTCGTCCTCCCAAAGTGCTGGGATTACAGGCATGAGCCACTGGGCCCAGCTGAGATATTGTTTTTATCTTTTCATATTGGCAAAGATTGAAAAGATTTGTTAACATCTTGAGTCAGCAAAACTCTGGAGAAACAGGCACATTAAGGGAAGAAGGCAAACTTGTACCATCCCTACAAAAGGTGATTTTGGCAATAAACCATTAAATGACAAATCTAAATACCCTTTGGCCCAGTTATTCCACTGCTAGAAATTCATTCTATAGAGATCCTCACATACCTGGAATGTACACAGTTACTAATCACAACATAGTTTGTAATCACAGAGAATAAGAAAAAACTAAGTACCCATCAATTGGTGGACTGGTTAAATAAATTGTACATTCTCTCTCTCTCTCTCTCTCTCTCTCTCTCTCTCTCTCACTCACACACACACACACACACACACACACACCAAATTATCAGTAAAAATGAAATGAGAAATCTCTTTAGGGGCTGGGTACAATGGCTCATGCCTATAATCCCAGCACTTTGGGAAGCCAAGGCAGGCAGATCACCTGAGGTCAGGAGTTCGAGACCAACCTGACCAATACGGTGAAACACCGTCTCTACTAAAAATACAAAAAATTAGCTTCCTAATTTTGTGGCGCACTCCTGTAATCGCAGCTACTCGGGAGGCTGAGACATGAGAGTTGCTTGAACTCGGGAGATGGAGGTTTTTGTAAGCCAAAATGGCACCACTGCACTCCAGCCTGAGCAGCAGAGTAAGACTCTGTTTCAAAAAAAGAAAAAATAAATCTCTTTAGGTACTGATTTGAAATGCTCTCTAAGATCTAATCTCACCTCTATGAGAATATTTTTAAAACATGCACACAAGGTATTGAACAATGTGTATAGTATGTTGCCATCTGGGTAAAAAAAGGTGTGTTGTGGTATCTAAAAAATTGAAAACATTTGTTGTGGAGGGGAACTTGGATGGCTGGAAAATAGAAGTAGGAGGGAAACGTTTCACTGAAATGCTGATTTGTGACTCTTGAATTTTGAATCCTCTGAATAACTGCCCATTAAAAACAAATAACACAGAAATCACACTGAGGCAACAATGAGGCTTCCTAGAGTGGAAAGCCAGGGACCCGGTGCTTAGAGGCAGCCTGAGGAGGCAAAACTAATCCAGGTGGGATAAAGGGAGACTGCCATGAAACCACAGCTCAGCTAAGCCAGGGAAGAAGGCAATCTGCAGTGGGGCAAGAACCAAAGGAGTGGCCGCACTCCCATCGGTCCCAGTGACCCACTCTTGTGCTTCCTGTCGCTGCGACTCTAGGCTCTGCAAGGTTAGAGACCCCAGTCCCCAAAGGCACTGGACTCTTACCAAGGGACACAACAAGGGTCCCATTGAATTACAAGCTATAGCTACTCTCCTGGGTCTATCTGAGGAGAAGAGTCCCCATAACAGCAGGGGTAATTGATGGCAATATCAGATCACTGCAGCCTCTGCCCCCCACTCGCCTGACCCCGCCACCCACTCTACCTCGTGTTCAAGGGATTCTCCTGCCTCAGCCTCCCAAGTAGCTGGGAATACAGGGGCAGAGCACCACATCTGGCTAAGTTTTATATTTTTTGTAGAGATGGGGTTCTCACTATGCTGCCCAGACTGGTCTCCGGCTCCTGAGCTCAAGCAATCTGCCCCTCTTGACCTCCCAAAGTGCTGGGATTACAGCCGTGAGCCACCACGCCCTTCCCCGCCGCATTGTAGTTGTGAATGGACATGTGTGGCAACCCCAGTCTGAGAAGGGTATAATTACCAAGGGTCACTCCACTGGATAAGCTACAACCAGCAAAAGTGATCCATGAGGGTGACGGGGATTGAGTAGATGATGGAGGAAGGAGAAGATAAGAACCAGTGACAATCATGAGATCAGCACTGGGGACTGGAGCTGTCCAACTAGTTAGAAAAAGAGGCCTCAAGGAACCACAGAACTGCCCCCTGAACCTGTGTGGAAAAGCATGTTTGTGCAGTGCCAGGAGGTGAACTGAAGCAGCCATGAGAATGTGCCTCTCAGAGCTCACCTGCAGAAAGTAGATTTGACTAGTGGTCCTGTGTGTGCTCTGAAATCCGTCACAACTTCCCACAGGCTGCTCCCAGTCAATGAGCGTGGTGGGAACACTGTACCCAGGAGATGTAGGACTCCTCTCAGAGGCAGTTTTTACTCAAGGATGCCCTCCTCAAAAGTGACGCCAAAACTTTCTTAGAATCCCACTGCATTGTGAGCCAAGATTGCACCACTGCACTCCAGCCTGGGCAATAGAGTGAGACTCTGTCTCAGAAAAAAAAAAAAGAATTCCACTGCATTATAAGACTCTTCCCATGTAACTTGCCTTCCTTCCTTCCTCCCCTTTCTTCTCCATCACAGCCTGATGCTCTCCCAGCCTTTACCAGTTTCCTTTCCATTTTCCCTTTCAGGCTTTTTTTTAGTCAGACTCTTGAGGTCTAACCCAATCTTGGCATCTACTTTTTGGAAGACCTGCACTAACACAAAAGCTATTGCTACTGTGTATAAAAGTGAGTTCCAAGCTTCCCAGAAGTCAAAGGAAAAATATTATGTTACTGTATAGCAGTCATTAGTGCTCTTCATCAAACACCTCTAGTTCCCCCACTTCCAGGGTCTTGGTACAATTAATTCCTTGAATTGGATAGGGCCATGTAACTAGATGTGTTGCTTTAAGTCAATAAGATTGGGAGGCTGGGCACGGTGCCTCATGCCTGCAATCCCAGCACTTTGGGAGGCTGAGGCAAGTGGATCACTTGAGCCCAGGAATTTGAGATCAGCCTGGCCAACATGGCGAAACCCTGTCTCTACTAAAAATACAAAAAAATTAGCTGGCTGTGGTGGCACAAGCCTATAATCCCATCTACTCAGGAGGCTGAGACACAAGAATTATTTGAATCCAGAAGGAAAGGTTGCAGTGAACCAAGATTGCACCACTGCACTCCAGCCTGGGTGACAGAGCGAGACTCTGCCTCAGGAAAAAAAAAAAATGGGGTGATCCTTTTTATAACTGTAACCCATACTTTCCTGATTGATGTACATTGGTTCCTGTTATCTAATTCAGTGTTTGCCAATAGCAATGCTATAGACATTTTGAATCAGGTAATTCTTCGCTGTACGGACTGTAATATGCACATAGGATGTTTTAGCAACATCCCTGGCTTCTACCCACTAGATAACAGTAGTAAGACTCACAGTTGTGACAACCAAAAATGTCTTCCGACATTGCCAAATACCCACTGCGGGACAAAATCACCACCAGTTAAGAACCACTCATGTAATGAATAGCAGTAAAACCTTTCTTCAAAAAAATAAATAAATAAATAAATAAAATAAAAAACCTTTCTTCAAAAAGAGATCAAGAGGTTGGGCCCAGTGGCTCGGATCTGTAATTCGAGCACTTTGGGAGGCTAAGGCAGGAGGATTGTTTGAGGCCAGGAGTTCAAGACCAGTGTGGGCAACATGGTGAAACCCTGACTCTACAAAAAAAAAAATACAAAAACTTAGCCAGTTGTGGTGGTGTGTATCTGTAGTCCCAGCTACTTGGAATTGCTGGAGCTGGGAGGTGAAAAGTGCAGTGAGCCAAGACAGTGCCACTGCACTTCAGCTTGGGTGGCAGAGCCAGACCCTGTCTCAAAAGATAAGATCAAGTTTACAATGGAATAATATAAAATGCTCAATTGAAATCAGAAAAGGCAGAAAAAGAAAGAAGAGGATATAACAAGTAGAAAACAGCTGCAAACATGGTGAATAGGAAGCTGCAGTGGGCTGGGAAGTCCTCAAGGGTCTGGGAACCAAAGTGTGGAAGCAGGAGTGGCCTATATCAATAATCGCATTAAAGGTGAATGAGATGACAAGCCACAGACTGGAAGGAAATATTCAGAACTCTGTACTGTCAGCTCAATTTTACTAAAAACCTAAAACTGCTCTAACAAATAAAGTCTATTTTTAAAATATTTTTGAGGCCAGGCATGGTAGCTTATGCCTATAATCCCAGCACTTTGGGAGGCTGAGGCAGGCAGATCATCTGAGCTCAGAAGTTTGAAACCAGCCTGACCAACATGGAGAAACTCCATCTCTACTAAAAATACAAAATTAGCCAGGCGTGTTGATGCATACCTGTAATCCCAGCTACTTGGGAGGCTGAGGCAGGAGAATCACTTGAACCTGGGAGGCGGAAGTTGCAGTGAGCTGAGATTGTGCCATTGCACTCCAGCCTGGGCAACAAGAGCAAAACTCAGTTTAAAAAAAAATATATATATATATATATATAATGCGACTAGCTTAAATACACAAAATACAGATTGTTAGAATGGGCAAGGTAATCTACAGCTAGTATTACAGTTGGTAGTAAAAAAAAGGATGCTTTCCCCCTAAAATTGGGAACAAGGCAAGGATTTTCACTCTTACCACTCTATGCAACACTGCACTAGAAGTCCTGGCTACCGTGATAGGCCAAGACGAGGAACCAAGTGCAGATTGCAGAGGAGCTACAGATAACATGATTGTCTCTGCAGAAAATCCCGAAGAATTGGCAAAACAACTTCAGGAGCTAATAAATAAATATAGCATGGTTGCAGTTCATACTGACATAAATAATTAAATAAGAGAGAAGTGATAAATCTTTGCGGAAGAATTCTAAATAATATATTTAGTCCAGGCACCGTGGCTCATGTCTATAATCCCAGCACTTTGGGAGGCTGAGGCAGGAGTAGTACAGGAATTTGAGACCAGCCTAGACAACATAGTGAGACCTTGTCTCTACAAAAAATAAATAAAATTAGCCAGCACGGTGGCACATACCTGTAGTCCCAGCTACTCAGGAGGCTGAGGTGGGAAGATTGCTTGAGCCTGGGAGGTCGAGGCTGCAGTGAGCCAATATCACGCCATTGCACTCCAGCCTGGGTGACAGAGAAAGACCCTATCTCCAAAAAATAATAATAATTTTTAAATTAATGTATATAGATACTCCCCCATTGTTATAGGTTTAACTGTGTTCCACAAAAAGATATGTTAAAGCCCAAACCCTGGTACCTCTGACCTTATTTGGAAATAGGATCTTTGCAGGTGGAATCAAGTTAAAATGAGGTCATTAGTGTGAGCCCTGATCTAGTGCAATTGATGTCCTTATAAGAAGAAGAGGATAAGGCCGGGTGCGGTGGCTCATGCCTATAATCCCAGCACTTTGGGAGGCCGAGGCAGGTGGATCACGAGGTCAAGAGATCGAGACCATCCTGGTCAACACTGTGAAACCCGTCTCTACTAAAAATACAGAAATCAGCTGGGCATGGTGGTGCACTCCTGTGCAGCTACTCAGGAGGCTGAGGCAGGAGAATTGCTTGAACCCAGGAGGAGGAGGTTGCAGTGAGCTGAGATCATGCCATTGCACTCCAGTCTGGGTAACAATAGCGAAATTCCATCTCAAAAAAAAAAAAAGAAGAAGAAGAAGAGGAGAGCCACAGACAAAGACAACAGAAGGAGAACGTCATGTGCGGACAGAGGCAGAGTAGAGTGATGTGTCTATAAGGCCAAGGGTTGCCAGCAGCAGCCTGCCAGAAAGGTTGAGGACTGCCGCTTAGAACCATGGGAGAACACATTTCTGTTTGTGGTACTTTGTTACTGCAGACTTAGGAAGCTGACATACTTTCAAGGAGATAGATCATAACTCCCATACTTCAGGAGTGGACATAGTGACTTCCTTCCAAAAAGAACACTGTGGAAAAGGGCGGAAAAAAAAAATTAAATTTACAGTGGAGAAACCTGATGAAGCCAGGTGAGCAAGCTCAACATCAACAGTGATGACTCGTTGATTGTATGTACCTTGATGTGATGTGATGAATATGTAGTCTTCCTCCCAAAAACCTATAACCCCCAGGTGGGCATGGTGGCTCATGCCTGTAATCCCAGTGCTTTGGGAGGTCAAGGTGGGCAGATCACTTGAGATCAGGAGTTTGAGACCAGCCTGGCCAACATGGTGAAAGCCTCGTCTCTATGAAAAATACAAAAGTTAGCCAGGTGTGGTGGTAGGTGCCTGTAATCCCAGCTGTCTGGGAGGCTGAGGCAGGAAAATTGCTTGAACCCGGGAAGCGGAGGTTGCAGTGAGCTAAGACTGTGCCATTGCACTCCAGCCTGGGCAACAGAGCAAAACTCAGTCCCAGAAAAAAAAAACCTAGAACCCTAGTCTAACTGTGAGTAAAACATTGGACAGATTCCAATGGAAGAGGATTCTATAAAATACTAGACCAATACTCATCAAAACTGTCAAGGTTATCAAAAGCAAAAAAAATCTGAGAAACTATCAAGCCAACAGGAGCCTAAGGAGACTGATGACTAGATGCAGTGTGATGTACTGAATGGTATCCTGGATTACAAAAGGACATTAGGTAAAAAATTAAGGAAATCAGCTGGGTGTGGTGGCTCATGCTTATAATCCCAGCACTTTAGGAGGCCAAGGCGGGTGGACCAGTTAAGGTGAGGAGTTCGAGATCAGCCTTGCCAACATGGTAAAACCCCATTTCTACTAAAAATACAAACATTAGCAGGGGATGGTGGCACATGTCTGTAATCCCAGCTACTCGAGAGGCTGAAGCAAGAGAATTGTTTGAAACCAGGAGGCAGAGGTTTCAGTGAGCAGATGACATGACACTGCACTCCAGCCTGGGTGACAGAGCAAGACTCCAGCTCAAAAAAAAAATTTAAGAAAATCTGAGCCAGGTAGGGCAGCTCACACCTATAATCCCAGAATTTTGGAACGCCAAGGCGGGAGGATTTCTTGAGTTTAAGAGTTTGAATTTACAATGAGTTGTGATCATGTCGCTGCACTCCAGCCTGGGTGACAGACCAAGATCCTGTCTCTGAAGTTTTAAATAAATCTGAATAAACGGAGGACTTCATTTATAATCATTGATCAGTATTAGTTAATTAATTAATTGGAACAAATGGACCATACTAACATAAAATTAATAATTAGGGAAACGGAGTGGAGTATACGGGGAGCTATATCTTCTTTTTTTTTTTTTTAGACAAAGTCTCGCTCTGCCACCCAGGCTGGAGTGCAGTAGTTCAATCTTGGCTCACTGCAACTTCAACCTCCCAGGTTCAAGCGATTCTCCTGCCTCAGCCTCCTGTGTAGCTGGGACTATGGGCGCATGTCACCACACCCAGCTGATTTTTTTTTCCCCCCAAGATGAAGCCTTGCTCTGTCACCCAAAGCTGAAGTGCAATGGCACTATCTCAGCTCACTGCAACCTCCACCTTCCAAGTTCAAGTGATTCTCCTGCCTCAGCCTCCCGAGTAGCTGGGATTACAGCTGTGTACCACCCACGCCCCGCTAATTTTTTTATTTCTAGTAAAGGCAGGGTTTCACACTGAAGGCCAGGCTAGTTTCAAACTCCTGACCTTGTGATCCGCCTGCTTCGGCCTCCCAGAGTGTTGGGGTTACAGGTATGAACCACTGCACCCAGCTGTAATTTTTGTATTTTTAGTAGAGATGGGGTTTTACCATGTTGGCCAGGCTGGTCTCGAACTCCTGACCTCAAGTGATCTGCCCACTTCAGCCTCCCAAAGCGCTGGGATTACAGGTGTGAGCCACAACACCTGGCCTATATCTTAAATTTTTATATAAGTCTAAAACTGTTCTATAAAAATGTATTTCAGGGCCGGGCACGGTGGCTCAAGCCTGTAATCCCAGCACTTTGGGAGGCCGAGGCGGGTGGATCATGAGGTCAAGAGATCGAGACCATCCTGGTCGACATGGTGAAACCCCGTCTCTACTAAAAATACAAAAAGTTAGCTGGGCATGGTGGCACGTGCCTGTAATCCCAGCTACTCAGGAGGCTGAGGCAGGAGAATTGCCTGAACCCAGGAGGCGGAGGTTGCGGTGAGCCAAGATCGCGCCATTGCACTCCAGCCTGGGTAACAAGAGCGAAACTCCATCTCAAAAAAAAAAAAAAAAATGTATTTCAAAATTTTTTTAAATTAAAAAAACACTAGTGCTGCAAAGATGTCACTATTCCTCCGTAATGCTATAAAAGTTAACCTTTTTTTTTTAAGAACACAAGTTTATTTGGTGATTACATTAAGTCAATTTACCATTTGATCTTCATGTCATTGATGGTGGTCATCATAATAAACTATTTTTTTTCCATTGTAGTTCTGTGTTCTTTGTGGCAGAACTGTTCCCTATGTGAGTGCCTCACTTGTTGATCTTGGTTCAAGATGAGGGTATGCGGTTCTGTCATTATTTCCTGAAGGATGGGAACAACCTGAAGTGGGCTGCAAGTGAAGAACTTCATGATAGAGATGTCCTTCAGGGAGGCCCTCAGGTTTCCTGAGCAAGACCCCACAGACAGGCTGCCTCTGAGTGGGCTCACCATGACTTAAGATCTAGACTCCATTTCTACAAATTCAAACCCTTAGTACTGTCCCTTTTGCTCAGAGCTGATATACCTATAGAAGGCTGGTCCCCTGACTGAGCTCCACAGGCAGTTGTAGATGCTAGAACCAAACCTGTAAAAGAGTCCAGAAAACCAGTGACCCCTCAGGAAAATATGGAAATAATAATAATCCCACTAACACATATTTGCCATGTAGGGTCAGGTGCAGTGGCTCATGCCTGTAATCCCAGTGCTTTGGGTGGCCAAGGTGAGCAGATCATGAGGTCAGGAGATCAAGACCAGCCTGACCAATAGGGTAAAATCCTGTCTCTACTAAAAATACAAAAAAATTAGCTGGGCATGTAATCCCAGCTACTCGCTGAGGCAGGAGAATTGCTTGAACCTGGGAGGCAGAGGTTGTAGTGAGCTGAGATTGCACCACTGCACTCCAGCCTGGGCGACAGAGTGAAACTCCATCTCAAAAAAAAAAAAATTTGCCTCCCAAAGTGTTGTAATAAGCATGAGCCACCACATCTGGCCTCTACCTGACTCTTTTGGGACACATTCCCAGGAGCCTAGCTACATGGAGAACAGCTGAAGCACCCAGCCTTCAACCCTGGCTTAACTCATAGATGATTGCTATGAGTGAGCCAATTCAGAGGCAAATTCTCAGCTGATTTGCCCCAGCTGATGCCGCATGGAGCAAAATGAGCCTTCCCCATGAAGCCCTGCCCAAAATGCAGATACGTGAGCAAAATAAATGATTGTTGTTTTGAAGCCACTGAGTTTTCAGTGTTTCATTATGGAGCAATACTAACTCAACTCAGACCTAAATACCAAGGAGCCAGCCATGAGGACATCTTCATAGAGCATTTTTAGCATAGCCAACAACAAACCTCCTGGCTCTAAGATAGAACAAGCTTGGCCCACTGAGGAGCAGAGAAGGTCAGGTGGCTGAAGGGGAGAGCACTAAGAAGCGTGGCTGGAAAGGAAGGCTGAGTCGCATTATGCGATGCCTCTTGAGCCCTGAAGAAGTCTGAAATGATCAAAAGTTCAGTAGGAGTTTATTCTCCCCATAGCTGCTCTAGCCAACAAGGGTTGTGAGCAAGGCAATGACAGGATTTATTGTATTAAAAGATGGCTCTGCCAGGTATGGTGGTTCATACCTGTAATCCCAGCACTTTGGGAAGCCGAGGGAGGAGGATCACCTAAAGTCAGGAGTTCAAGACCAGCCTGGCCAACATGGTAAATCCCTGTCTCTACCAAAAATACAAAATTAGCTGGGCATGGTGGCATGTGCCTATAGCTACTCAGGAGGCTGAGGCAGGAGAATTGCTTGAACCCGGGAGGCAGATGTTGCAGTGAGCTGAGATTGTGCCACTGCACTCCAGCCTGGGCAACAGAGTGAGACTCTGTCTCAAAAAATAAGGTGGCTCTAAGGCCAGGGGCCTTGGCTCATGCCTGTAATCCCAGCATTTTGGAAGGCCAAAGCGGGTGAATTACATGAGATCAGGAGTTTGAGACCAGCCTGATCAACATGGAGAAACCCCATCTCTACTAAAAATACAAAAAATTAGATAGACATGGTGGTGCATGCCTATAATCCCAGCTACTCTGTAGGCTGAGGCAGGAGAATTGTTTGAATTGCTTGAACCTGGGAGGTGTAGGTTGCAGTGAGCCGAGATCACATTGCATTGCAGCCTGGGCAACAAGAGCAAAACTCTGTCTCAAAAAGAAAAAAAAGAAAGAAAAGAAAAACCAACAGTGGAGGCAGGAGATCAGTTAGCAATTGTCCAAGATGAACATAATTGACACCAAATAGTGAGGAGAAGATAGACTCCAGGCACATTCCAGCCACACTTTGTAGCGGCAATAAGCTTTGCTGATAAGATGAGGGGTGAGGGACAAGGAAGAATAGAAGCAAACCTCTCAGTTTTTCTCTCAAGCAGACATGTGAATGACAGTGCTGTTGGCTAGATGAGAAAGGCTTGGAGAGGAACAGAGTTGGGGTGCAGGAAAATTTCCCCTTCCCTCAGGATATCAGATTTCAATGTGGTTGTAGAAAGAAGTCAAGCTGGTTAAATAATTCTCACTAAGCAGTTATGGGAAGGCAAGGACAAAGCTTCCGATTCTGGTAGGGGTGGAGATTCTGATAACTGCTTGGCTTGCCTTAGGAATTCCTTTCTATTTATGTGTTTGCCTATAGAGCTTTTAGAGCCTCCGTGCACAGTGTGTTTGTTATAATTACTATGGCAAAGATCCCAGCTGGAAGCTAAAACACACCCAAAGGAGGAAATTGAATTCAACATGTAGGAGATCCAGCCAAGTGCTTTTCCCAAACCATATTCCATTGGCCAGTCTGGAGAAGAACTCCTGAGTGACCAATATGAAGGAATCAGGCCTTAGGTGCCTACTGCAAAAACGGCTAATAAGAGACAGGAACAAACTACAAACTCCCGGAAGCACTCCTGAAGCAGGCAGAAGATCTGGGCTCTAGAGAGCAGCTTCTGTGTATCCCCTATAGGGAGAGAGGGAAGGAAGGACCCTAGAGTAGCCCAAGAGTAGAAGGGCTCAGGCCAGGCCACACCTACAACCCTTCCTTACCTTTCCTCTCCAGCCCAGTTTGAAGAACTTGGCTGGTCCACTCAATTCCCTCCCTCTAAAGGACGCAGCTCCAAAGCTCAGAAGGAAACTGCTCTCTTCACTTGGTCCTAAGGGAGGGTCATTCACTTGTGCCGGCTTCTTTTTCTTTTGAGACGGAGTCTCGCTCTGTTGCCTGGGCTAGAGTGCAGTGGCACGATCTCAGCTCACTGCAACCTCCGCCTCCTGAGTTCAACCAATTCTCCTGCCTCAGCCTCCCAAGTAGCTGGGATTACAGACACGAGACACTACGCCTAGCTAATTTTTCTAGAGTTTCACCATGTTGGTCAGGCTGGTCTCAAACTCCTGATCTCATGATCCACCTCTGCCTCCCAAAGTGCTGCGATTATAGGCATGAGCCACCGCACTCGGCCAGCTCTGTGCTGGCTTCTTGAAGATCACCCTATAGGACCCTGGGTTGAACTGGTCAGCAGAGGGAAACAGGATATCCAGCCAAGCTCAATAGGAGCAAAGGATGGGCAGTCAGGGTGGCAGGGACAGTGCACTCGATGGCCTGGTGTGCCTTTGCTGAGTCTCACTCACCATCCTTAGAGCCACAGCTCCACTGTCTCTCTCCTGTTCATGTTCACTTTAACTTCCCTTCACATTGCCTCCTCTGTGGCACACAGTATTTCCTGGCCAAATATTATTCTTTCTGCTGTATCCCAAGATATGGTGAGGGGTCTCTAGCTTAACTGTGAGCCACCAAAGATCCAATGGTAACCCATACTTGGGCGATATTTCATTTCTTCATTTTGCAGTTATTTATTGAACTGCTACCATGTGTGATAGTTAATCAGGCTATTGCAGTAATCCAAATGAGAGGTGATGGAGACTTAGACGGGTATGGTAGTAGAGGAGGTGATGAGCAGTGGTTGGATTCTGAATATAGTTTGAAAGGTAAAATCCTAGGTATTAGGATTCCCTACTAGATTGGACATGAGATATGAGAGAAGCAAGAAGAGAAGGCTGCTTCCAAAGTGTTCGTCTAAGCATTGGAAGGATGGGTTGCCATTTTCTGAGACAGGAAAGACTGCAAGACAAGCAACTTGAAAGAACTAATTCAGCACACTGACTTTTTGGATATCATAAATTTGAAGTGCTTGTTTTTCTTTTTTTTTCTTTTCTTTTCTTTTTTTTTTATAAAAACGGGGTTTCACCATGTTGGTCAGGATGATCTTGAACTCCCGACCTCAGGTGATCTGCCCACCTTGGCCTCCAAAGTGCTTGGATTACAGACATGAGCCACCATGCCTGGCCTGAAGTGCTTGTTTATTTATTTTATTGAGAGAGTGTCTCGCCCTGTTAGCCAGGCTGGAGTGCAGTGTCGAGATCTTGGCTCACTGCAGTCTCCGCCACCCCAGTTTCAAGCGATTCTCCTGCCTCAGACTTCTGAGTAACTGGGACTACAGGTCTGCGTCACCACGCCCGGCTAAGTTTTGTGGGGTTTTTTTTGGTTTTTTTGGTTTTTTTTGAGACAGAGTTTCACTGTTGTTACCCAGACTGGAGTGCAATGGCACGATCTCGGCTCACCGCAACCTCCGCCTTCTGGGTTTAAGCAATTCTCCTGCCTCAGCCTCCTGAGTAGCTGGGACTACAGGTGTGCACCACCATGCCCAGCTAATTTTTGTATTTTTAGTAGAGACAGGGTTTCACCATGTTGACCAGGATGGTCTCGATCTGTTGACCTCGTGATCCACCCGCCTCGGCCTCCCAAAGTGCTGGGATTATAGGCATGAGCCATCACGCCTGGCCAAGTTTTGTATTTTTAATAGAGAAGGGATTTCACCATGCTGCCCAGGCTGGTCTCAAACTCCTGACCTCAAGTGATCCACCCACCTTGGCCTCTCAAAGTGCTGGGATTACAGGTGTGAGCCACCACACTGTAAAGTGAACTATGATCACACCACTGCACTCGAGTCTGGGCAACAGAGTGAGACTCTGTCTCTAAAAGAAGAAGAAAAAAGACTAACCAAAATATATAGAAATATTGTTGGCATTACCTGATAAAGTAAGTAGGCAAGTGACCTCTCTCTCAGAGATTACATGAGATGACATATCTAAGTATACTTTAGAGCTTCTAAGCTCTTGTACAGATGGGCACCATCACTGAATGTGGTCTTCTGCCCCATAGAGGCTTGCTGTGGAAATAATTTAACCATACTCCCCCACCCCCTACACCAACCCCAAATCATAATGAAGCAGTGGCCCTTCTAGACCCCGTTCCTCTCCAGGTCAATATCAGTATTAAAAGCCAAATATCCTTTTCTCCTTCAACAAACTTCCTTTCCCCTCTCTTCCTTCATCTCACTTCTCTCTCTTCTCCTAGTTATAGAGTAAACGCTGTCATTCACATTAATGAAAACAAACAAGCCAGGGGTGGTTGGTGGCTCACACTTGTAATCCCAGCACTCTGGGAGGCCAAATTGGGCAGATCACTTGAGTCCAGGGGTTTGAGACCAGCCTGGTCAACATTATGAAATTCTGTCTCAACAAAAAATAGCCGGGCATGGTGGCACACACCTGTAATCCCAGCTACTCCAGAGGCTGAGGCAGGAGAATTGCTTGAAGCTGGGAGATGGAGGTTTCAGTGAATTGAGATCACACCACTGCACTCCAGCCTGGGTGACAGAGTGAGACTGCATCTCAAAAAAAAAAAAAAAAAAAATTAATGAAGACAAACAGAGGGTAGGAGAAAGAGAGTAGGAAATAGGGCATAACCATACCTAGCAATAGCCAACTTCAAATTTCTCATTAAGTGTATATTTGTTTGTTTATTTATTATTTTGAGACAAGAGTTTCACTTTATTTATTTATTTTTTTAGAGATGGGGTCTCGGTATGTTGCTCAGGCTGGCATGCGTGGTTATTCACAGGCGCGATCCCACCACTGATCCGCACGGGAGTTTTGACCTGCTCCATTTCCAACCTGGGCTGGTTCACCCCTCCTCAGGCAACCTGGTGGTCCCCAGCTCCTGGGAGGTCACCATATTGATGCCAAACTTAGTACGGACACCTGATCAGCATAGCACACTACAGCCCAGAACTCCTGGACTCAGGAGATACTCCCACCTCAGCTCCCCTGAGTAGCTGGGACTACAGGCACGCGCCTGGCTGAGTTTCACTCTTGTCACCCAGGCTCACCACAACTTCTGCCTCCCAGGTTCAAGCGATTCTCCTGCCTCAGCCTCCCGAGTAGCTGGAATTATAGGTATGTGCCACCATGTGTGGCTAATTTTTGTATTTTTAGTAGAGACAAGGTTTCACCATGTTGGTCAGGGTGGTCTCAAACTCCTGACCTCAGCCTCCCAAAGTGGTAGGATTACAGGCGTGAGCTATTGCATCTGGCCAAATTTAAATGTTTACGTTTACAGCAAAGAAGAGCAGAAAGCAGAAAGTTTCACTGAAACCTCCACCTTCCCCTGGCTTCTGCACACAGCCTCCTCCATTTTCTTTCTCTTTCTTTCTTTCTTTCTTTCTTTCTTTCTTTCTTTCTTTCTTTCTTTCTTTCTCTCTCTCTCTTTCTTTCTTCTTTCTTTCTTTCTTTTTTTTTTGAGATGGAGTTTAGCTCTTGTTGGCTCACTCCAACCTCTGCCTCCCAGCTTCAAGCAATACTCCTGTCTCAGCCTCCCGAGTAGCTGGGATTACAGGCGTAGGCCACCACTTGGCTAATTTTGTTTTTTGATTTTTGTTTTTTTGAGACGGAGTCTCGATCTGTCGCCAGGCGCCAGGCTGGAGTGCAGTGGCACCATCTTGGCTCACTGCAACCTCTGCCTCCTGGGTTCAAGCAATTCTCCTACCTCAGCCTCCCAAGTAGCTGGGACTACAGGCACGCGCCACCATGCCCAGCTTATTTTTGTATTTTTAGTAGAGCCGGGTTTTACCATGTTGGCCAGGATGGTCTCGATTTCTTGACCTCGTGATCCACCTGCCTCGGCCTCCCAAAGTGCTGGGATTACAGGCGTGACAAACCGCACTCGGCGCTAATTTTGTATTTTTAGTAGAGATAGGGTTTCACCAGGCGCGGTGGCGCCTGCCTGTAGTCCCAACCACTCAGGAGGCTAAGGTGAGAGGATCGCTTGAGCCCAAGAGTTCTGGGCTGTAGTGCGCTATGCTGATCGGGTGTCTGCACTAAGTTTGGCATCAATATGGTGACCTCCTGGGAGCGGGGGACTACCAGGTTGCCTAAGGAGGGTGAACTGGCCCAGGTCAGAAACGGAGCAGGTCAAAACTCCCGTGCAGATCAGCAGTGGGATCGCGCCTGTGAATAGCCACTGCATTCTAGCCTAGCAACATACCGAGACCCTGTCTCTTAAAAGAGAGAGAGAGAGAGAGAGAGAGAGAGAGAGAGAGAGAGAGAGAGACAGAGAGACAGAGAGAGACAGGGTTTCACCATGTTGGTCAGGCTGGTCTTGAACTCCTGACCTCAGATGATCCACTGTTTTCCACTTCCCAAAGTGCTGGGATTACAGGCTGGGATTACAGGCGTGAGCCACCCTACCCGGCGGCCTCCTCCATTTTCAATGTCGCCACCAGAGTGGTACATTTGTTATCATCAGTGGACATATACTGATACTTCATTATCACCCGAAGTCCATAGTTTACAGTAGGGTTCACACTTGGTGTTATACATTCCGGGGGTTTTGACAAATGTATCCGTTATAGTATCACCCAGAATAGTTTCATGTTCAAAAAATGCTCTGTGCTTTGCCTATTCATCCCTCCCTAAACCCTAACCCTTGACAACAACTTACTTTACTGTCTCCACAATTTTGCATTGTTTTTTGCATTTTTTCAGAATGTTATATCATGGGAATCATACAGTATGTAGCCTTTTCAGATTGGTTTATTTCACTTAATAATATGCATCTAAGTTTCCTTCATGTCTTCTCATGGCTTGACAGCTCATTTTTTTTCAGCATTGAGTAATGTTCCATTATATAGATATATTAGTTTATTTATTCATTTTCCTACTGAAGTACATCTGTACATTTTTTTTTTTTTTTTTTTGAGACAGTCTTGCTCGGTCACTCGGGCTAGAGTGTAGTGGCGTGATCTCAGCTCACTGCAACTTCTACCTCCTGGGTTCAAGCGATTCTTCTGCCTCAGCCTCCCAAGTAGCTGGGATTACAGGTGTGCACCATCACATCTGGCTAATTTTTCGTATTTTTAGTAGAGACAGGGTTTCACCATGTTGGCCGGGCTGTTTTGAACTCCTGACCTCAAGAGATCTGCCCACCTCAGCAGATTACAGGCATGAGTCACCGCGCCCAGTTTGAAATAGGTCTTGATTGCTTTCCGAATGCATTTAATGTAATCTTCCTGTCTTTGATCTGCAGTTTCTTTTCTTTCTTTCTTTTTTTTTTTTTTGAGATGGAGTTTTTGCTCTTGTTACCCAGGCTGGAGTGCAATGGTGTAATCTTGGCTCACCGCAACCTCTGCCTCCTGGGTTTAAGCAATTCTGCCTCAGCCTCCGGAGTAGCTGGGGCTACAGGCGCACACCACCATGCCCAGCTAATTTTTGTATTTTTAGTAGAGACGGGGTTTCACCTTGTTGACCAGGATGGTCTCGATCTCTTGACCTCGTGATCCACCCGCCTCGGCCTCCCAAAGTGCTGGGATTATAGGCGTGAGCCACCGTGCCTGGCCGATCTGCAGTTTCTATATGAGGAGTCTAGGTGTGGATTATTTTTATCATTCTTGAGATTCACTGTGATTTCTGAAACAGGATTTTAGGAGTGCAAAAGGCTTATTGGAAAAAGGAGGAAAAAAAAGAAACAGGATTCATATTTTTCAACAATTCTGGAAAGTTTCTCAGGCATTTTCTCTTTGAATGTTACCTGTCCATTTTCTCTATTCTTTTCTTCTAGAACCCCAGTTAGCCAAATGTTAGACCTTCTCATTTTATCATACGGGTTTCCTGATTATCTCTTTATTTCTCTGTACTATATTCTGAGTAATTCTGGTAGTTCTAGTTTATTAATTTCCTCTTCAATTATATCTAATTCATTTACTAACCTGTTCATTGAGTTTTTCTATGAGTTATTTTAATTGTAAAAAACACATAACATAAAATGTATTATCTTATCCCTTTTTTTTGTTTTGTTTGTTTGTTTTTGAGACGGAGTCTCGCTCTGTTGCCCAGGCTGAAGTGCAGTGGAGCAATCTCGGCTCACTGCAACCTCCACCTCCTGGGTTCAAGTGATTCTCCTGTCTCAGCCTCCCAAGTAGCTGGGACTACAGGTGCCTGCCAGCACACCCGGCTATATCTTATCCATTTTTAAGTGTACATACCGTTCAAGACTGTGAAGGGTATTCACGTTGTTGTGCAACTGATCTCCAGAACTTTTTTTTTTTGAGACAGGGTCTCACTCTGTCGCCCAGGTTGGAGTGCAGTGGTGCTATCATGGATCACTGCAGTTACCTCCCTGGGCTCAGGTGATCCTTTCACCTCAGTCTCTCATGTAGCTGGGACTACAGGCACATACCACCACACCCAGGTAATTTTTCTATTTTTTGTAGAGACGAGATTTCACCATGTGGCCCAGGCTGGTCTTGTTTCCAGGTTCAAGGGATCCACCCTCCTCAGCCTTCCAAAGTGCTGGGATTACAGGCATGAACACCGTGCCCAGCCTCCAGAACTTTTTCATCTTGCAAAACTAAAATGTTATACCCATTAAACAACTCTCCAGTTTCCCCTTCCTCCATGCCATGGCAACTACGCATTCAACTTTCTGTTTGTATGAATTTAACATTTTAGACAGTAGAATCATACAATATTTGCCTTTTTTTGACTGGCTTATTTCATTTAGCAAAATGACTCAAGGTTTACCCACGTTGCAGCATGTGACAGGATTTCCTTCCTTTTTAAGGCTGAGTCATATTTCACTGTATATATATATACTACATTTTGCTTATCCATTCTTCCTTTGATGGACACTTGGTTTGCTTCCACCTCTTGGCTATTGTGAATAATGCTGCTATAAACAAGGGTGTGCAAATATTTCTTTGAGTCCCTGCTTCCCATTCTTTTGGGTATACCCAGAAGTGGAATTGCTGGATCGTTGAGTTTTTCTATTTTTAATTTTTTAAAGGAACTGCCATGCTATTTTCCACAGTGGCTGTGCCATTTTACAGTCCCATCAGCAATGCATAAAGGTTGCCATTTCTGGCCGGGCACAGTGGTGCATGCCTGTAGTCCCAGCTACTGGGGAGGCTGAGGTGGGAGGATCGCTTGAGCCCAGGAGTTCTGGGCTGTAGTGCACTATGCCAATCGGGTGTCCGCACTAAGTTTGGCATCAATATGGTGACCTCCCGGGAGTGGGGGACCACCAGGTTGCCTAAGGAGGGGTGAACTGGCCCAGGTCAGAAACGGAGCAGGTCAAAACTCCCAAGCTGATCAGTAATGTGATTGAGCCTGTGAATAGCCACTGCACTCCAGCCTGGGCAACATAGTGAGACCCCCATCTCTTTTAATAAATAATAAAAGGTTGCAATTTCTGGCTGGGCGCGGTGGCTCGTGCCCATAATCCCAACACTTTGGGAGGCTGAGGTGGGACGATAACAAGGTCAGGGGTTCGAGACCAGCCTGGCCAACATGGTGAAACCCCGTCTCTACTAAGGATACCAAAAATTAGCCAGGTGTGGTGGCATGCGCCTGTCATCCCAGCTCTTCAGGAGGCTGAGGCAAGAGAATCACTTGAACCCAGGAAGTGGAGGCTGCAGTGAGCCAAGATGACACCATTGCACTCCAGGCTGGGCAACAGGGAGAGATTCCATTAAAAAAAAAAGTTCCCAATTTCTCCGCATTCTCACCAACACTTGTTATTTTCTGAATTTAGAACTGCATGAGGTTTGTTTGGGTCAGAATAAAGGACAATTGCCCTGGATCAACCAACAAAGGCTCTTCCATTTTTTAAGTTCCTCATTGTTGAGGAAAGTTTCCAACCACTCCACTTATGGTTCATTGTTCATTGGCCAACCTGAGATCCTGACTCCTAAGTGGGGAGTTTTATGGATGTGTATGAATAACTAGTGGAACCACGTTCTACAGCAGCTTCTGAAAAGAGGAACTTGAAAATAGAATTCTGGGCTGGCTGCGGTGGCTCATGCCTGTAATCCCACCACCTTGGGACGCCGAGGCAGGTGGATCATGTGAGGTCAGAAGTTTGAGACCAGCCTGCTCAATATGGCAAAACCTCGTGTCTACCAAAAATTCAAAAATTAGCTGGGTGTGGTCGCAGGTGCCTGTAATCCCAGCTACTCAGGAGGCTGAGGCAGGAGAATCACTTGAACCCCGGAGGTACAGGTTGCAGGGGATTGAGATCATGCCACTGCACTCCAGCCTGGGCAACAGAGTGAGACTCTGTCTCAAAAAGAAAAAAAAGAAAGAAAGTATGACTCTGGAGGGAGGTTAGGGGAACCAGGAAAGTTAGGGGAACTGAGCAGTAAGAACCATAGCTAATACTTTGGGCAGATTTCCCTATTCCCCTTCCCTCCAACAATAAGAATTCCTCTCCCCACCCAGGGAACAGAAGCCTGCTGTGCCCACCCAGAGGAGGATTCTGATCAGAGAACACGTCAGCATTTAGAAAATGGCAACTTCTAAGTCACCTTGAGCAGGGTGAATGCTGTGGGCCAAGCTGGGGATACAGTTCAGTGGGAGTGCAGACTGAAAAAATGCAGACCCTTGGGGCACTGCTCATTTCTCAGGGTCTGATCTACTGTAGTAGTAGGGGTCTACTCAGGTCTGTGTCTGCCTCCTTTCTGAATAGGCCAAATAATTTATCTGAACAGCCTTCCTACAGCAGCGCCCCACTCTACGTGACCAGATGGGAGTTCCAGACCTGGGTTGCCTCCTAGGACGTTGACACAGCAGCCAAGTTTATTGACACTGGGGAAGTCACAAGTGGTCGTTTGGCTTGTTTCTTTGAGATAGGGTCTCACTTTCCATCCAGACTGGAGTGCAGTGGCATAATCACAGTTCACTACACTCGCAACCTCCCGACTCAAGCAATCCTCCCACCACAGCCACCTAAGTAGCTGGGACTACAGGTGCATGCCACCACACCTGGCTAAATTTTTAATATTTTGTAGAGACTGGGTGTTGCAATGTTGCCCAGGCTGGCCTTGAACTCCTGAACTAAAGCAATCTGTCTGCCTGGGCCTCCCAAAGTGCTGTGATTACGTGTGTGAGCCACCACACCCAGCCCACCATTATAACTGGTTCAGGGGCTGGCGTAGGAATGGTGTTTGGCTACTTGATCATTTGCTCTGCCATGAGCCCATCTCTAAGGAGTGGCTCTTCTATGCCATTCTGGACTTTGCCCTGTCTGAGGCCATGGTGCTCCTCTGTTTGACAGTCACCTTCCTTATCCTCTTCACCATGTGAAGCTCCATGGAGTCACCTACTCATCCCTCCTGCTACGACTCCATAACATGCCTGGAGCTGGCATGTGCTAAGTTTTCCCATTAAGCATGTTTATCGTAAAAAAAAAAAAGTCACTTTTTTGGTGGAACAAATACTGCACACAATGGGAATCCAGAGCTTAGAACCCTGGTTTTCAGTTCTAGTGCTTTGGCTAAGAGGCTGTGAGACGTTAAGCAAACTTCCTCCCATGATTTCCTTTTTCAGAAGATACAACTAAGTTAACCTGTTTTAGACCGAAGGCTGGGACAACAGCTGTCACAGTTTTCTGAATGCCCGTTCTGGTTCAGCTATACCTTGCTTTTTAGTTATCTTTATAGAGCAATGAAAAATCCACCTTTATGATAAATAATTGCATTATCATGTGAAACTTTCCACCACAGCAAGCCAGGCAAAAATATAACTGTGTATGATCCCTGCTAAAGGGAAGTATGTAGGAATAAAATGACTCATGCACTGTAGTAGTGAGACTGCTGAGTGGGAATGCGAGCAGAACATGAGGGTTTCTTTTTTAAAAGTTTCTACAACAGGAGCAGGAACCCGCATACAGGAACAGAGCCCTTTGCTCCTCCCTCAAAATGAATGGAGACCAGAAATCAGATGTTTATGCTCAAGAAAAGCAGAATTTCATTCAGCATTTCTCCCAGATTGTTAGGATGCTGACTGAGGATGAGATGGGGCACCCAGAGACAGGAGATGCTATTGCCCGGCTCAAGGAGGTCCTGGAGTACAGCGCCATTGGAGGCAAGTATCACCGGGGTTTGACGGTGCTAGTAGCATTCCGGGAGCTGGTGGAGCCAAGGAAAACAGGATGCTGATAGTCTCCAGTAGGCCCTGACTGTGGGCCGGTGTGTGGAACTGCTGCAAGCTTTCTTCCTGGTGGCAGATGACATCATGGATTCACCTGCCAGGGACAGATCTGCTGGTATCAGAAGCCAGGCGTGGGTCTGGATGCCATCAATGATGCTATCCTTCTGTAAGCATGTATCTACCGCCTGCTGAAGCTCTACTGCTGGGAGCAGCCCTATTACCTGAACCTGATCGAGCTCTTCCTGCAGAGTTCCTATCAGACTGAGATTAGGCAGACCTTGGACCTCATCACAGCCCTCCAGGGCCATGTGGATCTCGGCAGATTCACTGAAAAGAGGTACGAATCTACTGTCAAGTACAAGATGGCTTTTTACTCCTTCTACCTTCCTGTAGCTGCAGCCATGTACATGGCAGGAATTGATGGCGAGAAGGAGCATGCCAATACCAAGAAGATCCTGCTGGAGATGGGAGAGTTCTTTCAGATTCAGGATAATTACCTTGACCTCTTTGGGGAACCCAGTGTGACTGGCAAAGTTGGCACTGACATCCAGGACAACAAATGCAGCTGGCTGGTGGTCCAGTGTCTGCAACGGTCCACTCCGGAACAGTGCCAGATCCTGAAGGAAAATTACGGGCAGAAGGAGGCTGAGAAGGTGGCCCGAGTGAAGGCATTATATGAGGAGCTGGATCTGCTGGCCTTGTTATCGCAGTATGAGGAAGACAGTTACAACCACATTATGGGTCTCACTGAACAGCACGCAGCGCCCCTGCCCCCAGCTATCTTTCTGGAGCTTGCGAGCAAAATCTACAAGCGGAAAAAGTGACCTAGAGACTGCACGGGCAGAGAGGAGGCTCTCAATAAATAAATTATTGTGTTAAAAATAAAAGTTTCTACAACATAGGCCATGCATGGTGTCTCACGCCTGTAATCTTAGCACTTTAGAAGGCCGAGGCAGGAGGATCCCTGAAGCCCAGGAATTTCAGACCAGCCTGCACAGCATAGGGAAACCCAGTCTCTTAAAAAATAATAATGTGCTATAATCCCAGCATTTTGGGAGGCCGAGGTGGGTGGATCACGAGGTCAAGAGATCGAGACCATCCTGGTCAACAAGGTGAAACCCCGTCTCTACTAAAAATACAAAAATTATCTGGGCATGGTGGCGCGTGCCTGTAATCCCAGCTACTCAGGAGGCTGAGGCAGGAGAATTGCTTGAACCCAGGAGGTGGAGGTTGCAGTGAGCCGAGATCGTGCCATTGCACTCCAGTCTGGGTAACAACAGTGAAACTCCGTCTCAAAAAAAAAAATAATAATAATAATAATAATGTGGCTGGGTGTGGTGGCTCACACCAGTAATCCCAGCACTTTGGGAGGCCAAGTTGGGCAGATCACCTGAGGTTGGGAGTTCGAGACCAGCCTGACCAACATAGAGAAACCCCATCTCTACTAAAAATACAAAATTAGCCAGGCATGGTGGCACATGCCTGTAATCCCAGCTACTTGGGAGGCTGAGGCAGGAGAGTCACTTGGACCTGGGAGGCAGAGGTGGCAGTGAGCCAAGATCATGCCATTGCACTCCAGCCTAAGTGACAAGAGAGAGACTCCATCTGAAAATAATAATAATATCGCTGGGCACAGTGGCTTATGCCAGTAATCCCAGCACTTTGGGAGGCTGAGGTAGGAGGATCACCTGAGGTCAAGAGTTCAGGACCAACCTGACCAACATGGAGAAATCCTGTCTCTACTAAAAATACAAAAATTAGCCGGATGTGGTGGTTTATGCCTGTAATCCCACCTACTTGGGAGGCTGAGGCAGGAGAAGCACTTGAACCCAGGAGGGGGAGGTTGCAGTATGCTGGGATCGCACCATCGTACTCCAGCCTGGGTGAAAAGAGGGACATTCCATCTCAAAAAAATAATAATAATATGGTGGCTCAGGCCTGTAATCCCAGCACTTTGGGAGGTGGAGGCAGGCGAACATGAGGTCAGGAGTTCAAGACCAGCCTGGCCAGCATGATGAAAACCCATCTCTACTAAAAATGCAAAAAATTAGCCAGGCATGGTGGTGCACAACTGTAATCCCAGCTACTCAGGAGGCTGAATCAGGAGAATCACTTGAACCCAGGAGGTGGAGGTTGCAGTGAGCCAAGATTGCACCACTGCACTCCAACCTGGGGACAGAGCAAGACTCCATCCAAAATAATAATAATAATAAAATTAAAAAGTTGCCAGGTGCTGTGGCTCATGCCTGTAATCTCAGCTCTTACGGAGGCAGAGGCAAAAGGATAGCTTGAGCCCAGGAGTTCGAGACCTTCCTGGGCAATATAGCAAGACCCCATTCTCCACAAAAAGGAAAAAAACAAAATAAAAACAAAAAAAATTTAAAGCTACTATAACATTGTTATGTTTTCTACTTGTTGGTAATATCTAAGCACCCAGGCTGGGTATTTAGATATTCGCGAAACCCAATCTCTCTTAAAAAAAAAAAAAAAAAAAAAAAAAAATACAAAAATTGGCCAGGTGTAGTACCAGCTGCTCGGGAGGCTGAGGTGGGAGGATTGCATAAGCCCAGGAGGTTGAGGCTGCAGTGACTGTGATCATGCCATTGGACTCCAGCGTGGGCAACAAAGCAAGACCATGTCTTAACAACAACAACAACAACAAAAACAGATAAACAAAAATTTAAAGTGATTTAATAGGCTGGCCACAGTGGCTCACACCTGTAATCCCAGCATTCTGGGAGGTCAAAGCAGGTGGATCACCCAAGGTCAGGAATTTGAGACCAGCCTAGCCAACATGGTAAAATTCAATCTCTACTAAAAATACAAAAATTAGCCAGGCATGATGTCACCTGCCTGTAATCCCAGTGACCTGAAGGCTGAGGCAGGAGAATCACTTGAACCTAGGAGGCGGAGCTTGCAGTGAGCTGAGACTACGCCATTGCCCTCAAGCCTGGGTGACAAAGGCAAACCTTTGTCTCAAAAATAAATAAATAAATAAAATAAAGTGATATAATGGATTCTTACAAATTATTCCAGTTTGGCCGGGTGCAGTGGCTCACACCTGTAATCCCAGCACTTTGGGAGGTCAAAGTGGAAGGATCACGAAGTCAAGAGATCAAGACCATCCTGGTCAACATGGTGAGACCCCGTCTCTACTAAAAATACAAAAATTAGCTGGGCATGGGGGCGCGTGCCTGTAATTCCAGCTACTTGGGAGGCTGAAACAGGAGAATCTCTTGAACCTGGGAGGCGGAGATTGCAGTGAGCCGAGATCATGCCACTGAACTCCTCCAGCCTTGTGACAGAGCTAGACTCGGTCTCAAAAAAAAAAATTATTCAAGTTTACTACAGACAGCAAAATGTGAAAAACTCACCTACCTACCCTCACCATCCAATCATTTATTGCCTATTGTAGGCCAGGAGCCCCAGGAATTAGACTCTGGAACAAACTTGTGTGCAGGTGGTTCACTGGGAAGTGCTCTCAGAAACATGTGTAAGGTAGTGAGGAAAGCAGGATTTGGCACACAGAGAAGTTAGGCTGTGATGCAGTTGCAACAGAGGCTTCAGCAATCCTCCAGGGAGCTCTAAAGCTGGGATGGCCATTCAGAACTGTCCCTAATTGAGGGAAAGAGGAGATGCATTTATGTCCTATAATAATCAGTCATTGGATGCAATCTGTCCTTAGGCAAGGATTTAAACTTGACAAAGCAGCTACACACAACTAAAATCGCAGTCAGGGGAGGCATTATGCAGTAAGCTGTCAGCGGGCAACATTCCTGGCAACTGCAGTAAGTGGTTTGTACTACATAGGGGCATCTAGGGAACGCACCACAGTGGCCAGAACAGCCCTATACTCCTGTTCCTCTCCCGATACAAAAATCACCAGAGCTACATGTGTATCCTTCAAGACCTGTGTTTTTGTTTCTCCTCCTCCTCCTTTTTCTTTTTCTATCTTCTCCTTCTTTTTATTTTTGCTTTTGTTTGTTTCCTTTCTCAAAACTGAAGTCTCAAGAACCTGTATTCTTAAATTCATGTACATATATGTTTTCATTCACAGGCGTACATGTATATGTAATTTTTTTTTACTTCAAGAGAAACATAAAATATGCATTGTTCTATTGCTTTGTTCACTTACATTGGAGATCTTTATAATGGGTACAAATAACCAACTCCCTTGTTTTTTGTTTTTTTTTAAACAATTGCAGGTCAGGTGTGGTGACTGACACCTGTAATCTCAGCACTTGGGAGGCTGGAGGTGGAGGTTGCAGTGAGCTGAGATCTTGCCACGGCACTCCAGCCTGGGCGACAGAGCAAGACTCCGTCTCAAAAAAAAAAAGGAATTTAAAGTGTCATTTCACCCAAGAGTCGGTACCATTCAATACCAGTCAATATCATTCAATACTAGTCAATACCAAGATAAAACCACTGATAAAAATTTATTGTGGCTGAGCAAGGTGGCACATGCCTGTAATCCCAGGATTTATGAGAGCCGAGACAAGATCACCTGAGCTCTTAGGAGTTGGAGACTAGCCTGGGCAACATGGCAAAACCCAGTCTACAAAAATTAGCTGGACTTGGTGGTGTGCACCTTTCAAAAAAAATCTGATGAAATTGAACATCTGTAATATGAAATATTATGCAATTATTTTATTTATTTATTCGGACAGAGTCTTGCTCTGTCACCCAGACTGGAATACAGTGGTCTGATCTTGACTCACTGCAACCTCTGCCTCCTGGATTCAAATGATTCTCCTCCCTCAGCCTCCTGAGTAGCTGGGATTACAGGTGCCTGCCACCATGCCTGGTATTTTCTCTACTAAAAATACAAAAATTAGCCAGGCATGGTGGCAGGCACCTGTAATCCCAGTTACTCAGAGGATGAGGCAGGAGAATTGTTTGAACCCAGGAGGTGGAGGTTGCAGTGAGCCGAGATCATGTCATTGCACTCCAGCCTGGATAGCTCAAAAAATAAAATAAAAAAATAATTAGCCAAGCATGGTGGCCTGTGCCTTTAGTCCAAGCTACACGAGAGGCTCAGGTGGGAGGATTGCTTGAACCCCAGAAAGCTCCTTTAGCAAACAGATGCTGATTTATAAATGAAAAACTATTATAATAAGATTCATCTTTGAGGCCTTGCACAGTGGCTCATGCCTGTAATCCCAGCACTTTGGGAGGCCAAGGCAGGTTGGATCATTTGAGGTCAGGAGTTCAAGACCAGTCTAGTCAACATGATGAAACCCTGTCTCTACTGAAAATACAAAAATTAACCAAGCATGGTAGCTTGTGACTGTAATCCCAGATATTTGGGAGGCTGAGGCAGGAGAATCACTTGAACCTGGGAGGTGGAGGTTGCAGTGAGCTGAGATCGCACCGTTGCACTCCAGCCTCGTGGCAGAGTGAGACTTTATCTCAAAAAATAAAAAAAGATTCCTCTTCGGAATGGCCAATGTTTTTGGTTGGTGGCGAAGGTATTGAGCTTCTGTAGTCAAATTTGCTTATTCCCACCAAGGGAGTGGGGGAAGGGCACAATAATCTAAAATAATGACTCCATGAATATATTTTATTTTGAAGTGCATTGTGTGAAAATTTTATGGTAATTTACCTTTATAGTCACCTTTTAGGGAAAAAAATAGTTCCTGAGCACGAAATAATTAAGTAATACAGGTATCTGTCCTCACATTTAAGAAACTGCAAGCTGGGCACAGGGGCTGTAATCCCAGCTCTTTGGGAGGTGAGACAGGCAGATCATCTGAGGTCAGACCAGTCTGGCCAACATGGAGAAACCCCATCTCTACTAAAAATACAAAACATTACCGTGGCATGGTGGCACATGCCTATAATCTCAGCTACTCAGGAGGGTGAGGCAGGAGAATTGCTCGAACCTGGGAGGCGGAGGCTGCAGTGAGGCGAGATCGTGCTATTGTATGCCAGCCTGTGCAACAAGAGCAAAACTCCATCTCAAAGAAAAAAAAATAATAAGAAACTGCAGATGTCCCTGGAGAATCATTCCAACAGAGACATACTCTCCCTGGTGGGGCACAGTGGCTCATGACTGTAATCCCAGCACTTTGGAAGGCTTAGGTGGAAGGATCACTTGAGGTCAGTAGTTTGAGATAAGCCTGGGCAACATGATGACAGCCCCATCTCCACAAAAAACTGAAATTAAAAAAATCCCAACTACTGGGGAGGCTGAAGTGGAAGGATCATTTGAACCCAGGAGGATGAAGCTGCACTGAGCAGCGATCACTCTACTGCACTCCAGCCCGGGCAACAGAGTGAGACCCTGTCTCAAAAAAAAAAAAAAAAAAAAGGTGAGGTCAATTTAAAATGTAGAATTAACCTTATTTCAGCCAAATAAGTATTAAAACTTACAGTTTCCAAGAACACATTGTTGGTAGGGAAGGAAAGTGGCAAGGAGGGAGACTCCAAGAAAGAATGAGTGGAGACTCACACACCAACATCAACACTCAGTGAGTAGACAGATAAAGGGGGTGAGCCACAAACAGCCCATAGAAGGCCAGTGGTTGAGGTGTTTGGAATGAGTAAGAAAAGTCAGTCATCTAGTCAATAAATATTTGAGGAAAGAAAGAAAGAAAGAGAAAGAGAGAAGGAAGGAAGGGAAGGGAAGAGAAAAGAAAAGCCAGACTACTCTTGGCTGCAAGTGAAAGAAATCCAACTCAACTAGCTTTGACAAACCACAGAAAGAGCCTCAAGGGCAACTGGAGCTGAGCCTGGCTCCCTCTCCCCCATTTCTTCTCTTGTCTGTGTGTCTCTTTAGCTATCAACTCCGTGCTCTCTCAGACAAGTTCTTACAAGTGAATGGAAGAATAAGTGTCGGCAGTCTCCAGACCACATCTCCCAGCTACCCCACCCAAGAAGAACTGCACTCTTTCCCTTCCTATCAATTCAAACATCCTGGTGCAGAACTAGGGGGCTAGGGAGGGACAGGAGAGAATGTCCAAAAGAAATGAGAAGATATGAGCCTACAATTAAAATATTAAATGTGTTCCACATGGAATCATAATCCTAATTGGCTTCTGTTCTTTCAGGTTATAAATGCATCCGTTTCTATAAATTCAGGAAAGATGTAGATAAAGCAGGTTAATGAGCACAACTGAATCCCTCATCGACATCAATAGCATCATCATTTTCATGTATGGGTATATTCTGTTGATTAGCTTTTATGCTTATTAACTTTTGATGGAAAATGACACATGAAAATTCAAACGTGCTGATCATCTTTGATAACCATCCTACATTTTTTTCTGTAGTTCTACATTGACTCGTCTCTTCTACTTCTGTTATGTGGTCCATTGACAAGAATAATTCCAAAGACTTAAACATAATATTTCAGAATTGATCACACACTGTATACCCCAGTAGATAGATTCAAACCAACATCTACTTGGAAAGGAATTCATTAAAGCTCTAGATTTGCACTCTGTGACCTTGGGCAGATCCTTTAGTGTTTAAACTTCAGTGTCATTCTTTGTGAAATGGATACGATTAACCATTTAGCGGGGGTACTGGGTGGATTAAAGATAACAAATGTGGGCTGGGAGCAGTGGCTCACGCCTGTAATCCCAGCACTTTGGGAGGCTGAGGCGGGTGGATCACAAGGTCAAGAGATCGAGACCATCCTGGTCAACATGGTGAAACCCCATCTCTACTAAAAATACAAAAAATTAGCTGGGCATGGTGGCACGTGCCTGTAATCCCAGCGACTCGGGATGCTGAGGCAGGAGAATTGCCTGAACCCAGGAGGCAGAGGTTACGGTGAGCTGAGATCGCGCCATTGCACTCCAGCCTGGGCAACAAGAGCGAAACTCCATCTCAAAAAAAAAAAAAAAGATAAATGTTTACCAGAGCATGAGAGATCCAATATATGGTGCTGATTGATTTTAGCCAAAGCTATTCTCCTATAGATGCCCTGAGAGAACTGCATCTAGGTTGGGAGGACTCAGAAGCCCTCCACTATGCGCTCACCTGACCAAGGCATGTACAAAGCAAGCAATCGTCAGTTTACGGGGTCTTCAGCAATCGTCAGTTTACGGGGTCTTCCCTCGTTCAGCCCAAATTGCCCTGCACACCTCACGGCCCATTTGATCTTCTTACTGCACTTCCTTGCAACATGACTTGCATTAACTGAGACTACCACTAACTCCCACATTATTCAATGTTTCACCATCAGTTGCCAAAGTGACCTCATTTCCTCCCAAGCTAACCTCATTTCCATTGTTGATAGGGTTACTAAACTGGCTGATTTCCGGGAATACTGCAGACACAGTGTATCTGAATTCTGCAAGGGGGTAGATAAGGTCCTGTGGTCTCTCTGTGGCCAGAAGGAAAAGTGGGAGACAGGGCAGTTAGCAGGAGTCATAACTGGCCAAACAACTGCTCCCGAATCCCTTTGATTGGACGGAGAAGCCTGGTTGTGAGATGTGGGTAAGTGAAGATATGCGTTATTTTGGAATGTGAGAACTGAGGTCATGAAACTATCCTGTAAGATCTAGAGTAGGGAGCCCATTCACTTATTCATTTAACAAACATTTATGAAGTGCCTCCTGTCATGTGCAGGGCACTGTAGAAGTATCTGGGGATAGAAGAGAATGAAAAAAAAGAGAGAGAGAGAATGAAACAGGCTGGGCACAGTGGCTCATGCCTATGATTCTAACACTTTGGGAGGCCAAGGTGGGCAGATCATTTGAGCCCAGGAGTTTGAGACCAGCCTGGGCAACATAGTGAGACCTTGTCTATACAAAAAAAAAAAGAAAGAAAAGGTTGCGTAGTTTAAAAACAAAAAGAAATTTTTAAAAACAAGCTGGGCTGGGCACAGTGACTCATGCCTGTAATTCCAGCACTGTGGGAGGCCAAAGCAGGAGGATCCCTGGAGCCTGGGAGTTCAAGAACAACCTGGGCAACAAAGTGAGACCCCGCCTCTACAAAAAATTTTAAAACTTAGCTGGGTGTGGCGGCCCATGCCTGTGGTCCCAGCTACACAGGAACCTGAGGCAGAAGGATCACCTGAGCCCAGGAGGTCGAGGCTGCAGTGAGTTGTGATATCGTCACTGCACTCCAGCCTGGGAAACAGAGAAAGACCCTGTCAAAAAAAAAAAAAACAAAAACAAGGTAGTAGAAGGAGGAAAACATGCAAATTGGCTGGAAAGACTCAATATTATAAAGCTGTCAATTCACAAGAAATTAATCTATATATTTAATATAGTCAAGATAAAAATATTTTTAAAATATTTTTTAAGTTTTGCTCTCTAGACCAGCCTGGAGTCTCCTATAAGCCATTCTCCTATAGGTGCCCTGAGTACAAGCCAGGCAAGGTGGGTCATGCCTGTAATCCCAGCACTTTGGGAGGCTGAGGCAGGTGGATCATGAGATCAGGAGTTTAAGACCAACTTGACCAAGACAGTGAAACCTTGTCTCTACTAAAAATTAAAAAAAAAATAGCCAGGCGTGGTGGTGGGCACCTATAATCCCATCTACTGAGGAGGCTGAGGCAGGGAATTCCTTGAACCCAGGAGTCAGAGATTGCAATGAGCTGAAATTGAGCCACTGCACTCCAGCCTGGGCAACATAGCAAGACTACCTCGCAAAAAAATTTTTTTTTTGTAGAGACAGGGTCTCGCTCTGTTGCCCAGGCTTGTCTAGAACTCCTGGCCTGAAGCAATTCTCCTGACTATTAAAATACTAGAGTATAGTTTGGGCACAGCGGCTCATACTTGTATTCACAGCACTTTGGGAGGCCCAGGCAGCTGGATCACTTGAGGTCAGGAGTTGGAGATGAGCCTGACCAACATGGTGAAACCCAATCTCTACTAAAAATACAAAAAATAATCTGGACATCGTGGTGCACACCTGTAATCACTGCTACTCAGGAGGCTAAAACAGGAGAATCACTTGAACCTGGGAGGCAGAGGTTGCAGTGAGCCGAGATCACACCACTACACTCCAGCCTGGACAACAAAAAGACTGTCTCAAAAGATAAATAAATAAAGTAAAGTAAAGTAATAAATAAAATAATAGGGTACAGGGACATGACCATGACCATGCAGATAGATCAATAAAACAAAATTATTTGCCTTAAGTGCCAGAAGCCGAAAAACATTTTAAAAAAATTAAAGCCCAGAAATACATATTAATATATTATATATGTAAATTTTAAATAAAATATATAATTTTAGTTTAAAGTTGTATATGAATAACTATATACAATTTTATATATATATATATATATATATTTTTTTTTTTTTTTGAGACGGAGTTTCGCTCTTGTTACCCAGGCTGGAGTGCAATGGCGCAATCTCGGCTCACTGCAACCTCCACCTCCTGGGTTCAGGCAATTCTCCTGCCTCAGCCTCCCAAGTAGCTGGGATTATAGGCACGCACCACCATGCCCAGCTAATTTTTTAAAAAATATTTTTAGTAGAGACGGGGTTTCACCATGTTGACCAGGATGGTCTCGATCTCTTGACCTCGTGATCCACCCGCCTCGGTCTCCCAAAGTGCTGGGATTACAGGCTTGAGCCACCGCGCCCGGCCCTACAATTATATTTTTATGTGTGTGTGTGTGTGTGTGTGTGTGTGTGTGTGTGTATACACATTTATATACATATATATACATATATATATATATATACATATATACAAATTTACATATGTAAATTTAGGCAAAACACACACACATATGTGTGTGTATACACATTTATATACACATTTATATACATACATATATATATACATATATACAAATTTACATATGTAAATTTAGGCAAAACACACACACATATGTAAATTTAGGCAAAGCACAGTGGCTCACGCCTATAATCCCAGCACTTTGGGAGGCCAAGGTAGGCAGATCACTTAATTAAGGTCAACAGTTCAAGCCAGACCAGCATGGCCAATATGACAAAACCCTATCTCTACTAAAAATATAAAAAATAGCTGGGTATGGCAGGACACAGTGGCTCACACCTGTAATCCCAGCATTTTGGGAGGTTGAGGTGGGCAAATAACCAGAGGGCAAGAGTTCAAGACCAGCCTGGCCAATAAGGTGAAACCCCATCTCCACTAAAAATACAAAAATTAGCCAGGCATGGTGGCAGGTGCCTGTAATCCCAGCTAATTGGCAGGCTCAAGCAGCATGAAGTATTGATCCAATTTACTTTTTTTCTAGATGGGCTCCAGATTTCCTCCTGCTCCTGAGACAGGAGAATGGCTTGAACCCAGGAGATGGAGGTTGCAGTGAGCTGAGATCGTGCCAGTGCACTCCAGCTTGGGCAACAGAACGGAATTGTGACTCAAAAAAAAAAAAAGCTGGGTATGGTGGCTCATGCCTGTAATCCCAGCTATTCCAGAGGCTGAGGCAGGAGAATTGCTTGAACCCAAAAAGCAGAGATTGCAGTGAGCCAAGATGGTGCCACTGCATTTCAGCCTGGGCAACAGAGCAAGACTCCATCTCAAAAATAAATAAATACTTAAATTTAATATATTATAAAGGTGATATTTTATTTCAGGAGAAAAAGATGTATTATTCAATAAAAGGTGCCGGGAAATCTGGAACGCCATCTAGAAAAAAAGTAAATTGGATCAATACTTCACGCTTTGTATCAACATAAACTACTTATGGAGGAAATATTGAAATATGAAAAGTGAAAGCACAAAAGTACTAGAAGAAAACGGGAGAATTTTTATATATATTTACAATCTCACTGTGGACAAGCTTTCCTCAGTATGGTAAAGAAATCACACAAATAAATAAATAAAATAAGAAGCTGTAAAAGAAAATGTTAATAGACCATGCGCAATGCCTCACACCTGTAATCCTAGCACTTTGGGAGGCCGAGGCGGGCAGATGGCCTGAGCTCAGGAGTTCGAAACCAGCCTGGCCAGCATGGCTGTGAAACCTGATATGAACCGATATGAAACCTATGAAACTGTGATAACCTGTTTTTTTTGCCAGCTAAAACTAACTCTCTCAAACTAAAAGCTGTTCAGGCTTTATGTTAGCTCCTTGAGCCAGACGGACTCCCTCTTAGCTTCTTCATATTAGTTATTTTCCCACCATTAAGTATGTAACTATAGTATGTAGCTGGGGCAGGCTGACACTGGGCACCTCCAGGAATGCATTTGTTGATCAGAGGCCAAGTTAAGTGGTACCAGCAGAGCCTGGGAATGCAGGAGCTGTCGAGAGCCCAGAGCCCCCATTATCTATAAGTTGTTGTCTTTTATGACAACTTTACCCCTTGCACCTGGCACTGTTTTATTTCTTATGTACTAGTTTATCTTTTAACTTTTTGCTTACTCTGCTTTTGTGAAAAATTTGCTTCAGCTAGGTTCCCCCTCCTCTTTAAAACTAGGGTATAAAAGACCAGCTAACTTTTTCTTAGGGGCCAAGAGAATTTTGGGCATTAGCCACCTCTTAGTCTCCGGCATAATAAAGGACTCATAATCTAATCTCAGAGTGTGGTGCATTCCTTGACTCGCTCAGGTACAGCAAAACCCTGTCTCTACAAATAATACAAAAAATTAGCCAGGCTTCATGGCACACTTGTAGTCCCAGCTACTCAGGAAGCTGAGGCACAAGAACTGCTTGAACCTGGGAGGTGGAGGTTGCAGTGAACTGAGATGGCACCACTGGACTCCAGCCTGGGCAACAGAGAGAGATTCTGTCTCCAAAAAAAAAAAAGAAATCGTTAATAAATTCAAGCGATGGCTTAAGCCTGTAATCCCAGGACTTTGGGAGACTAAGGGGGTGTCTACTCAGTCTGGGGGGTGGATTGCCTGATGTCAGGAGTTTGAGACCAACACGGTGAAACCCCATCTCTCCTAAAAATACAAAAAATTAGCCCGGCATGGTGGCAGGTACCTATTATCCCAGCTACTCCAGAGGCTGAGGCAGGAGAATCACTTAAACCTGGGAGGCAGAGGTTGCAACGAGCCAATATTCCACCATTGCACTCCACCCTGGGCAACAGAGTAAGACTTTGTCTCCAGAAAAAAAAAAAAAGATAATTAATTCCTACATGGAGAAAAATATTATGATCAAAGCCATAAGAAAATTAACAAACTACAGGAAGTTTTTTAAACTAATTAATTTATTTATTTATCTGAGACAGAGTCTAGTTCTGTCACCCAGGCTAGAGTGCAGTGGTGTGATCTTGACTCACTGCAACCTCCACCTCCCAAATTCAAATGATTCTCCCGCCTCAGCCTCTCAAGAAGCTGGAATTACAGGCATGTACCACCATGCCTGGCTAATTTTTGTATTTTTAGTAGAGACAGGGTCTCACAATGTTGGCCAGACTGGTCTCAATCTCCTGACCTCAGGTGATCCACCTGCCTAGGCCTCCCAAAGTGCTGGGATTACAGGTGCCCACCACCACATCCAGCTAATTTTTCTATTTATGGTAGAGATGGGATTTCACCATGTTGGTCAAACTGGTCTCAAGTGACTGCCATGACTGACCTCAAATGATCCGACAGCCTCAGCCTCCAAAGCGCTTCAATTACAGGCATGAGCCACCTTGCCTGATCTTAAATTTAAATTAAATGAAATACAACAAATGCAATGACAAGAAAAGTAACAAATAGGAAAACAGGTAAAGGATATGAACAGATAATGTACAGAAAAATCAACATAACCTTTATGTCTATGAAAGGATGTTCAGCTTCATTCATAATTAAAGAAAGGCAGACGAAAACAGCTAGATACAATTTTTGACCTACCAAACTGGCAAAGGTTAAAAACAAATGTACTTAATATCATGATAGGAATAGAGGAAAAGTATCTCATCATTGATGGAAGGAGTTTAAATTAGTACAACCTTTATTGAATGACATTGGCAATGTCTATCAAAATAACAAATGAATATGCCCCTTGATCCACAGCAATTCTGCCTTTAGGTATTTATCCTACAAGTTTGCATACACTCAGGGAAAAAAAAGACTCACGGTCAGTTGTTCATTGCAGCTTTGTTTGTAATAGCAAATTATTGGAAACATCAAAGTATTCATATACAAGATATTTATTTCATAAATTATGATATATCTATACAATGAAATACTATGCACTTATTAAAATGAATAAAACGGGCCGAGCGCGGTGGCTCACGCCTATAATCCCAGTACTTTGGGAGGCCGAGGCGGGTGGATCACGAGGTCAAGAGATCGAGACCATCCTGGTCAACAAGGTGAAACCCCGTCTCTACTAAAAATACAAAAAATTAGCTGGGCATGGTGGTGTGCACCTATAGTTCCAGCTACTCGGGAGGCTGAGGCAGGAGAACTGCTTGAACCCAGGAGGCAGAGGTTGCGGTGAGCCGAGATCGTGCCATTGCACTCCAGTCTGGGTAACAACAGTGAAACTCCGTCTCAAAAAAAAACAAATGAATAAAACAACTGTATGTAATAGTTTGATATCTAAAATATATATTTTTTCCTTTCTTTTGCTTCTTTTTTTTTGAGACAGAGTATTGCTCTGTCACCCAGGCTGGAATGCCGTGGCACAATATCGGCTCACTGAAACTTCACCTCCCTTGTTCAAGCACCTCCTGCCTCAACCTCCCTAGTAGCTGGGACTAGTGGCTCAGGTCATCATGTCCGAGTAATTTTTGTATTTTTAGTAGAGACAGGGTTTTACCCTGTCGGCCAGACTGATCTGGAACTCCTGACCTCAAGTGATCCACCTGCCTCAGCCTCCCAAAGTGCTGGGATTACAGGCATGAGCCACTGTGCCTGGCCTTTTTTTTTTTTTCTTATTTTATTTTATTTATTTATTTTTTAGACAGGGTCTCACTGTGTCACCCAGGGTGGAATGCAGTGGCCTGCTTATGGCTCACTGAAGCCTCGACCTCACAGGCTCAGGTGATCCTCCCACCTCAGCCTCCTGAGTAGCTAAGACTACAGGCACTTGCCACCACACCCAGCTAATTTTTGGTTTTGTAGAGATGAGGTTTCGCCACATTGCCCAGGCTGGTCTCGAATTCCTGGGCTCAAATAATCTGCCTGCCTTGGCCTCCCAAAGTGCTGGGATTACAGGCATTGGCCACCATGCCAGGCCCCAAAATATATTCTTAAGGGAAAAATACTCTATATTGTATGCTAATACTTGCATTTTAAAAATGGGCCGGGTGTGGTGGCTCATGCCTGTAATCCCAGCACTTTGGGAGGCCAAGGTGGGCAGTTCACCTGAGGTCAGATGTTCAAGACCAGCCGGGCCAACATGGTGAAACCCAATCTCTACTAACAATAAAATTAGCCGAGCATGGTGGCACGCCCCTGTAATCCCAGCTACTAGGAAGCCTGAGGGCAGGAGAATTGGTTGAACCTAGGAGGCGAATGTTGCAGTGAGCCAAGATCGCATAACTACACTCCAGCTGCGGTATATCAAAAAAATACACACACACACACACACACACACACACACACAAGCCTTGAAAATGCATAGACTATTTCCGGAAGGATACACATGGAAGTAGTAACAGAGATTACTGTTGGGGAGGAGAACTGAGGTGAAGGAGGGAAAGGAAGGGGATGAAAGAGACTTAAGAGACTTCCTCTTCATTGTATATTCTCTCTCTCTCACTCTTTTTTTTTTTTTTTTTTTTGAGACTAGGGTCTCACCTTTTTTTGTGAGAGGGAGTTTTGGCCATATTCTCATTTTATTTGACTTTATAATACACACATGTTATTTAATTTTAAAAATAGATCAAACTTTAAAGTATGGGGTGTCGGGAGGCAGAGGTTGCAGTGAGCCTACATTGAGCCACTTCACTCCAGCCTGGGCGACAGAGCAAGACTTTGTCTCAAAAATAAATAAATAAATAAATAAATAAAAATAAAGTGTGGAGTATAAATGTTCATGTATGTGTTTGCACAGTATAGAAAATAGTCATCCCCACCGGGCACAGTGGCTCACACTTGTAATCCCAGCACTTTGGGAGGCCAAGGTGGGCTGTTCACAAGGTCAGGAGTTAGACCAGCCTGGCCAATACGGGGAAATTGGTCTCTACTAAATATGGTCTCTACTAAAAATATAAAAATTAGCTGGGCGTGGTGACACGTGCCTGTAGTCCCAGCCATTTGGGAGGCCGAAGCAGGAGAATCACTTGAACCTAGGAGGCAAAGTTTGCAGTGAGCTGAGACTGCGCCACTGCACTCCAGCCTGGGCAACAGAGTGAGACTCTGTCTCAAAAAAGAAAATAGCCATGCTTACCATTCTGTGATAGTCCTTCAGAGATAGTGGCGAAGCAGAAGCGAGAGTTTCAAGGTGAGGTTTGACTTTTATACTCATTCTGCCATATTGTTTAAATGTGTTACTTTAAGTATATATTACTTTTCTAAATTAAAAAAAAATTGAATTTGCAGGTGCGGTGGCTCACACCTGTAATCCCAGCCTTGGGAGGCTGAGTTGGGTGGATTACTTGAGGTTGGGAGTTCTAGACCAGCCTGACCAACATGGAGAAACCCCTTCTCTACTAAAAAGACAAAATTAGCCAGGCATGGTGGCACATGCCTGTAATCCCAGCTACTCAGGAGGCTGAGGCGAGAATGGCTTGAACCAGGGAGGCAGAGGTTGCGGTGAGCTGAGATCAGATCATGCCATTGCACTCCACCCTGGGCAACAAGAGAGAAACTCCATCTCAACAAAAAAATAATTAATTAATTAATTTAATTTAATTAATGGTGGTTTCTTCCCTAGAGAAACCTTGGTATAAAGTTGAAAAGACTATTTGCAAAATACCTTGTAGGGGGAGTTCCACTTTGGTAGGGAATTTCAGACCAGACGGGTCTCTAGGCAACCTTCAAAGTAAAACATTTCTTAGTTCTATGATCCATAACTCTAGTTGGACTGACATTATTTCTCCAGCTGGATTATAAACTCCTTAAGGACAGGATGTCTGGATTTTGCATTTAAAAAAAAAATCCCCTTCATCTTTTTACATAAAGATACATTCACTTGACAAATAAAATATGTCATTTGAATGCAGGAACATCTGTTTTTTCACATCCAATATAGTGTAGTCTTAGTGCCAGAGCTGTAAGGTTATATATCGTTGTTCTAACCTTTGTATCACAGAGAGAAATTTAATACAATTTTCCTGGTATAGAAGGCTCAGTCGGCTAGGCACAGTGGCTCACGATGGTAATCCCAGCACTTTGGGAGGCTAAGGCAGGTGGATCACCTGAGATCAGGAGTTCAAGACCAGCCTGGCCAACATGATGAAACCCCATCTCTACTAAAAATAAAAAAATTAGCTGGGCATGGTGGCACAGGTCTATAATCCCGGCTACTTGGGAGGCTGAGGCAGGAAAATCGCTTGAACCCAGGAGGCAGAGGTTGTAGTGAGCTGAGATCATGCCACAGCACTCCAACCTGGATAACAAGAGTGAGACTCCATCTCCAGTAAAAAAGAAGACCCAGTCAGCACATTCTGCCTTTGGTTTGGTAAAACAAGAGTTTATTTGTTCAATGTCAATAGACCCAGAAGTTTGGCCAGCACACTACCACGATCCTCATTTATACTACACCAATAACATGGCTACAGATCTCTGGCCTTGATTTTTCCCTGGGCACCCACTTTGCTTTCTAATTAATTATCATTGATCCCTCTGCCAAAAGTAACAGCTACAACTACAGAAATGGAAAATAGTCCTGCAGGTTGGGTGCAATGGCTCATGCCTGTAATCTGAGCACTTTGGAAAGCCAAGAGAAGAGGATTGCTTCAAGCCAGGAGTTCGAGACCAGCCTGGGCGAAAAAGCAAGACCCTGTCTAAACAAACAAAAAGAGAGAAATGAAAATGATCCTGTGAGATTAAGCTGGTCAAAGAGATGTTTGCTTTATTTTTTTATTTTTCTTTCATTTTATTTTTTTGAGACGGATTCTCACTCTGTTGCCTGGGCTGAATTGAAGTGCAGTGGTGCAATCTTAGCTCACTGTAACCTCTGACTCCTGGGTTCAAGCAATTCTCCTGCCTCAGCCTCCCTAGTAGCTGGGATCACAGGCATGTACCACCACACTCGGCTAATTTTTTTTGTATTTTTAGTAGAGACAGGGTTTCTCCATGTTGTTCAGGCTTGACTTGAACTCCTGACCTCAAGTGATCCGCCAAAGTGCTGGGATTACAGGTGTGAGCCACCGCACCTGGCCTCCTTTTTTTTTTTTTTTTTTTCTGAGACAGAGTCTCACTCTGTAGCTCAGGCTAGAATGCCGTGGGGTGATGTAGGCTCACTGCAATCTCCACCTCTCAGGCTCAAGCTATTCTCGTGCCTCAGCCTCCCGAGTAGCTGGTATTACAGGCATGCACCACCATGCTCAAGTAATTGTTTTGTTTTGTTTTGTTTTGTTTTTTGAGATGGAGTTTCACTCTTGTTACCCAGGCTGGAGTGCAATGGCGCGATCTTGGCTCAGCTCACCGCAACCTCCGCCTCCTGGGTTCAAGCAATTCTCCTGCCTCAGCCTCCCAAGTGGCTGGACTACAGGCGCACACCACCATGCCCAGCTAATTTTTGTATTTTTAGTAGAGACGGGTTTTCACCTTGTTGACCAGGATGGTCTTGATCTCTTGACCTCATGATCCAACCGCCTCGGCCTCCCAAAGTGCTGGGATTAGAGGTGTGAGCCACTGTACCCAGCCTTATTTTATATTTTTAGTAGAGACATGTTTCAACAAGTTTCACCATTTTGGCCAGGCTGGTCTTAAATTCCTGAACTCAAGTGACCTCCTACCTCAGCCTCTTTAAGTGCTGGGATTATAGGCATGAGCTACCGCACCTGGCCTATTTTTAAAAATTTTCGAGATAGGGTCTTGTTCTGTTGCTCAGGCTGGAATGCAGTAGCAGGATCAGGGCTCACTGCAGCCTCAAATTCCTGGGCTCAAGCAATCTTCCTGCCTCAGCTTCCTGAGTAGCTGGGACTACAAGCACATGCCACCATGCCTGGCTAATTTCTTTTCTTTTCTTCCTTCTTTCTTTCTCTCTCATTCTCTCTCTCTCTCTCTCTCTCTCCTTCTTTTCTTTCTTTCTTTTCGCGGGGAGACAGGTTTTACCATGTTGCCTAGGGTGGTCTCCAACCCCTGGACTCAAGCAATCCTCCTGCCTTGTCCTCTCAAAGTGCTGGGATTACAGGCCTGAGCCACTGCACCCAGCACTCCTCCTGTTTTTGGCACCCAATTGCCCAGGTAGTATGCTGAACACCACCCAGCCCATAACCAGCACCAGAAGACAGCAGAATGAACTTAGTTTTTTTTCCTTCTTTTCGTTTTTCTTTCTTTTTTTTTTTTTTAGAATGTCCTTAGTTTCTAATGGCAAAAGGAAAGCCCAGTTGAACCCAGCCCAAATTGATGACTAAGATGGCAAGTTGAATAGCTGTAGTTTTTGGCACTACATTTGGGGTTAGTTTGATATTGTTTCTACTTTGTTAAAATAGGTATGCACAATCCCAGCACGTTGGGAGGCCAAGGCAGATGGATCACCTGATGTCAAGAGTTCAAGACCAGCCTGGCCAACATGGTGAAACTCTGTCTCCGCTAAAATACAAAAATTAGCTGGGCATGGTGGTGGGCACCTGTAATCCCAGCTACTCAGGAGGCTGAGGCAGGAGAATCACTTGAACCCAGGAGGCAGAGGTTGTAGTGAGCTGAGATCGTGCCACTGCACCCCAGCCTGGGCAACAGAGCCAGACTCCATCTCAAAAAAAAAAAACATACGTGTGCACATATAGAAGGAAAGTAACAGTGCTGTTTACACAAAAGAGAACTCACAGCAGTCTCTTTGCCTGTGATGACACTCAGGCAGAGACTTCTTGACTGGGCACCACTTACCATGGTCCCACCTATCAGCACAGGAACAAATATATTCCAGAGAAAAGTTGTTTAAACAGTAAGGAAAATAATGCCAGGCACAGTGGCTCATGCCTGTAATCCCAGCACTTTGGAAGGCTGAAGTGGGAGGATTGCTTGAGCCCAGGAGTTGGGGACCAGCCTGGGAACACACAGAGTCCCCGTCTCTACAAAAACCTTCAAAAATTAGCCAGCCTGGGGTGCTGTGGCTCTTGCCTGTAATCCCAGCACTTTGGGAGGTGGAGGCGAGCCAATCACCTGAGGTCAGGAGTTTGAGACCAGCCTGGCCAACATGGTGAAACCCCATCTCTACTAAAAATACAAAAATTAGCCAGGCGTGGTGGCACGTACCATAATCCCAACTACTCGGGAGGCAGAATGAGGAGAATCACTTAAACCCTGGAGGCAAAGGTTACAGCGAGCCGAGATAGTGCCATTGCACTCTAACCTGGGAGACAGAGCAAGACTCCATCTCAATAAAGAAAAAATTAGCTTGGCTGGGTGGTATGTCCCTCGTCCCAACTACTCAGGAGGCTGAAGTGGGAGGATTGCTTGAGGCAGGAAGGTGGAGGTTGCAGTAAGCCATGATGGCGCCACTGCACTCCAGCCTGGGTAACAGAGTGAGACCCTGTCTCAAAAAGAAAACAAAAAAACCCACAAAATTATATGATCAAAGTCACCTGGCACAAATTTCTTCCATTGTTAACATGGCTGCTCAGCTGCCATGAACTAATAAGGTTACACAGTGCTTGAGACCTGCTCTGGGTCATTTTCTGTATTTCTAAATAGTGTTAGGCTGGTTGATGCAACCCAATCCTGCCATCTCTTCACCAGCCATGAGTATCAGGTTGGCACGGTGGAGTATGCCTTCCTCAAAGGAATCAGCCCCAGGTCGACCAGATCCCCACACTGTTCCTAAGTGTCTCCCATGAGTCACTGGGGCACATTCTGCATTTACAGCACCGCCCATAACCAAGGAAATTCTTTTTTTTTTTTTTTTGAGACAGAGTCTTGCTCTGTTGCCAGGCGCCAGGCTGGAGTGCAGTGGTGGGATCTCGGCTCACTGCAACCTCCGCCTCCTGGGATCAAGCAATTCTCCTGACTCAGCCTCCCAAGTAGCTAGGACTACATGCATGCACCACTATGCCCAGCTAATTTTTGTATTTTAGTAGAGACAAAATTTCACCATGTTGGCCAGGGTGGTCTCTTGACCTCGTGATCCGCCCGCCTTGGCCTCCCAGAGTGCTGGGATTACAGGCGTGAGCCACCACACCCGGCCTGGAAGTTCTTGAGTTTCCCAACTCAGTTCCCTGGCTTCTGCAGTAAGGTGTGACATTGACAATCATAATCTGGTACCCTGTGGCTTCTGCTCTGTGCCAACCCTGGCTTTAAACAACCCTATGAAATCCTACAAAGGGTGGCATATCTGGCTGAAACCTCCAGTGGGGGAAGGGAGGGTTTAAAACAGCACTTTACTCAGTCTCCATGTAAATGAGCCCTTCCTATGGGGCAGGGCCTCCTCAGTTTTCTGGGTCGGCATTGGACATTGGACATTGGAACTGTCAGCAAGCCCTCTCTCAAGAAAGGTGTTTGCCTTTCCAGTAGCTCTTTTATTCTAAACTTGGACATGCTGGGACTGACTCATCCCTCCCTTGCGGCATCGATACTCGGTATCAGGCCACACAGCCTAGCTGCAAAATCTCAGGCTGGCTGGTAGTTTTCCCTCCTTCTCTGCCCACCCAGCTTCAGCACAGTCCTTGCTGCCGATCTCAAATTTCCCCAGTGGCTCAGCGCCCCAATTCAGCACTTAACTTTTTACTTTTTGCTTTCCCACACAAGCAAATATTTGTTAGCAATTTCCCAGCTCTTCATACTTGTGTGATTTCTTTAACCCACCTTTTTTGAACGGCTTTCCCTCTGCTCCAGGGTCTTGGTCATTATCTCTTCTAACTCAATTACGTGACCTTCTTTTTTCCCACTTCCTCTTTCCTTCCATTGTTATGCAGACACAGGGGAGGGTGCTAAAAGCACAAAAAGGAGAATTGGATTAGGTAGCAGGATACATCACTGCTCTCTTCCTGGTTCTGCCTCTGCCCTTGAGGTCTCACTTTAATAAGCCCCACACCCACTCCACATGCTGTCTTCCCACCTGCAGTAAACGGGCAGTGTGGAAGAAATCAGTAAGAGTGCCTTGGCAGTGGCTCTGACAGAGGGTGTGGTGGGTTCTGGGAGAATTCAAAGGTGATGGCACCTTGTTACCATTTACCCATGTGAGCTAGAGAGTCTGACATTACAAAACAACAAACTCAACAGAAAGAAACAAAGAAAACAGTAATGTTGGGAAGAAAAACAGTTTGGCTCAGGGTTATCAATGCTTGTCCTGGAACTATTAAATAATGATAATCATTCTTTTGAGGGGACAGACACCCCTTGGAAAATCTAATAAAGGATATGGACTCCAGGAAAATGTATATAAATGAAGTCTGGTGGAGTGGGGTGCCTCTGTAGTCCCAGCTACTGGGAGACTGAGGTGGGAGTCTCCTTGAATCCTAGAGGCACATCAGTGCCTTTAGGAAGGAGGTATAAGGAGCAGAGAACTGCAGGCAGGCCTTCCCTTCTTTGTGAATTGCATCTAGAGTTCAGAGCAGTTCAGAGAAAGCGTTCATTTGTTCATTCATTCAACAAGTAACTCTTTGAGAAACTTCCAAGTGTCAAGCCCCATGCTGGGCCACATTGTGAGGCAGAAGGAGGTGAATCAGACACGGTGCCTGCTCCCGGGACACTCATGGTCTGATGGGGGATACGAAAAGAGGACAGACAATGAGTGCACAGTGATGGCAGAGGTAGCAGAGGGAACTGTGGGAGCCTGGGGGGTGGGGCAGGGCAGAACTATTGCCTACAGTTCCCTCTTCCCACAGCAATCTGATCCTATACCTCGCTAACTACTCGCTGACACCTGTAATCCCAGCACTTTGGGAGGCCGAGGCAGATAGATCACCTGAGGTCAGGAGTTCGAGACCAGCCTGGCCAATGTGATAAAACCCCGTCTCTACTAAAAATACAAAAAAATCAGCTGGACATGGTGGCGAATGCCTGTAATTCCAGTTATTGGGGAGGCTGAGGTAGGAGAATTGCTTGAACCCAGGAGGCAGAGGTTGCAGTGAACTGAGATCACACCATTGTACCCCAGCCTGGGCAACACAAGTGAAACTCCATCTCAAAAAAAAAAAATTTAAATATTCCCTGAGGTGCCACTCCAAGCTGTCCATGTTAGAGCTCTCACCCACACAGTGGCCCCATCCAGCTTTCACCTCTCAACTGCAATGGAGCCTGCGCACCCTCTCTCTCCCCACAGGCTCCCAGGGGGCTGCCAAAGGCCTCACAGCCAACATACCCCCTACGCCATCAGGGGCAGCTCTCCCTCCCCAGACCAGCTTTTGAATAAATTACCAATCCCCTTTGCACTTCCTTCTTTCTTTGCTTAAACCTTATTCATTTTATTTATTTATTCTTATTATTTTAGACACATGGTCTCACTCTGCACCCAGGCCGTAGTACAGTGGCATGATCATAACTCACCACAGCCTTGAACTCCTGGGCTCAAGCAATCCTCCCACCTCAGACTCTGGAGCAACTGGGATTACAGATATGAGCCACCATGTACAGCTCCTATTCCTTTTAATAGCTGAGCTGCAGGGAAACAAGGAGTAACAAAAATAGCTAGCTTTAAGGAAGTTAGAGATTTGCAAGAGATCTGAAGAGTCTTGGTATGAGCTGGTCTTTTTTTTAAGATGCTCTGTTGCCCAGGCTGTAGTGCAATGGCACTATCTCAGCTCACTGCAACCTCTGCCTCCGCCATTCAAGCAATTCTTCCACCTCCAAGCAATTCTCCCACCTCAGCCTCCTGAGTAGCTACAGGTGTCCACCACCATGTCCTGCTAACTTCTTTATTTTTAGTAGAGATGGGGTTTCACCATATTGGCCAGGTTGGTCTGAAACTCCTGACCTGTGTTCCGCCTGCCCCTGCCTCCCAAAGTGCTGGGATTGCAAGTATGAGCCACCACACCCGGCCAAGCTGGTGTTTTTATTCACAAGATCCAAAGGCTGCGGCTGGGCTGGACTTCCTTTCACCTCTTCCCTAACTTCTCCCTTCTTAGGAGAGAAGGTCTTATGCCCCTTCTTGGGCCCCAGCAATACTACCTGTTGGCTGCTTCCGATATTGGATGCTAGGCTGCATCTGCTTATCCTAGCTGCTTCCCTATCATTTTTCATTAGCTTCTACCAGTGGCTCCTAAGTACCTTTTCATGGCTTCAGCTATTTCTCTTACCTTCCTGAGTTCAGCAGGCTATCACTCTGGGAGGGAGAAAAGTTCCCTTCCTCTTTGTTCATTGAAGAGTCCTACCCAGGGCTTCAAGTCCTCTTGCCCTGGTTGACATTTGCCACTCCCAAAAGTTTCTCTGACCAGAGTGGTGGCTCAAACCTGTAATCCCAACATTTGGGGAGGCCAAGACAGGAGGATTGCTTGAGCCCAGTAGTTCAAGACCAGCCTCAGCAAAACAAAGAGACCCTGTCTTTTTTTATTCACACAGTTTTAAAATTATTATTATTATTATTATTATTATTTTGGGGACAGAGTCTAACTCTGTTGCCCAGGCTGAAGTGCAGTGGCGTGATCTCTGCTTACTGCAACTTCCACCTCCTGGGTTCAAGCGATTCTCTTGCCTCAGCCTCCCAAGTAGCTGGGACTATAGGCATGCACCACCATGTCTGGCTAATTTTTGTATTTTTAGTAGAGACGGGGTTTCATTATGTTGGCCAGGCTGGTCTTGAACTCCTGACCTCATAATCCGCCTGCCTCGGTCTCCCAAAGTGCTGGGATTATAGGCGTGTGCCACTGCACCTGGCTAAAAATTATTTTAATTTAAAAACTAGCCAGGCATGGTGGTACACACCTGTGGTCCAGCTACTTGGGAATCGGGAAGAGAAGATCTCTTGAGCCCAGGAGGTTGAGGCTGCAGTAAGCCATGATTGCACCACTGCACACCAGCACACCAGCCTGGGTGACAGATCGAGACCCTGACTCAAAAAAAAAAGTCTCTGATATGGATACCTGGTAGTCCTACTGCAACATACAATTGCTTTTTAGAATGTTTAATTTTATTTTGGAAAATGAATAAATTTAAAGTTTGTAAGATAAAAGCAAAGTCTTTTCAAATGTATTAAGATAATAAGTACAAGACATGTGTGTTAAACATAGAAAAGATAGAAGAACCAAGAGATACCTACTATTCTTGAGGTCCTAAATATACACGAGGCACTAGAACTCTACAACAACCTAAATACACAAGAAACCTTAAATATTCATTCATGAAGTCTCAATGTGGAGGATGACAACCATTCTGGCCCCATCTTCTGTCCAAAACATACAAATAAAATCATAGCTGCTCAGCTGGCTTATCAGAAAGCCATAGTGGTGACAAGGTGTACTGTAGCTGTGCATATCTTTGGAGTTAGTGTGTCTTTGATCTAGGGAAACATCCATCTGAGGGCATGCCTTTGCTCAAATCTCAATTCTTTTCTTTTCTTTTTTTTTTTTTTTTGACACAATTTCGCTCTTGTTACCCAGGCTGGAGTGCAATGGTGCGATCTCGGCTCACTGCAACCTCCGCCTCCTGGGTTCAGGCAATTCTCCTGCCTCAGCCTCCTGAGTAGCTGGGATTACAGGCACGCGCTACCACGCCTAGCTAATTTTTTGTATTTTTAGTAGAGACGGGGTTTCACCATGTTGACCAGGATGGTCCCGATCTCCTGACCTTATGATCCACCGTGAGCCACCACGCCCGGCCTATCTCAATTCTTTTCTTTTCTTTGTTTTGTTTTGTTTTTGAGACAGAGTCTTGCTCTGTCACCCAGGCTGAACTGCAATGGCATAATCTTGGCTCATTGTAACCTCCACCTCCTGGGTTCAAGTGATTCTACTGCCTCAGCCTCCCGAGTAGTTGGGATTACAGGCACCCACCACCATGCCTGGTTAATTTTTGTATTTTTAGTAGTGATGGGGTTTCACCAGGTAGGCCAGGCTGGTCTTGAACTCCTTACCTCATGATCCACCCGCCTCGGCCTCCCAAATTGCTGGGGTTACAGGCGTAAACCATTGTGCCCAGCTATTTTTTTGTTTTTTTGAGATGGAGTCTTACACTTTTGCCCAGGCTGGCATGCAGTGGTGTGATCTCAGCTCACTGCCACCCTTGCTTTTTGGGTTCAAGCGATTCTCCTGCCTCAGCCTCAGGTGATCCTCTTGCCTCAGCTTCCCTAATAGCTGGGATTACAGGCGAACCCCACCATGCCTGGCTTCAAACCTCAATTCTCTTTTTTACAGCTGCACTGCCAGCAAGAAAGGCTAATGCAGCCAAGAGACTGAACATACAAACAACCGTGACCCCAGGATTCAGACACTGTGATGCTTCCAACCTGCTGCATGCCTCCTATCCCGGGTGTTAACCTACCATATCTCTTTCCTCTGCTTTTCCCTATGTGTTTTAGCTTCACTTAATAAAACATATGATTTGAGAGTGTAACCTGGTTTGGGTTTTTTTTTTTTTTGAGACAGGGTCTCTGTCGCCCAGGCTGGAGTGCAGTGGCTCAAACATGGCTCACAACCTTGACCTTCTGGGCTCAAGTGATCCTCCTGCCTCAGCCACCCAAGTAGCTAGAACCACAGGTGCACATCACCATGCCTAGCTAATTTTTTAAATTTTTGTAGACATGGGGTCTCTCCATGTTGCCTGTGCTGTTCTCAAACTCCCAGGCTCAGGTGATCCTCTAGCCTTGGCCTCCCAAAATGCTGGGATTACAGACATGAGCCACTACTCCTGGCCTGAAATCCTTTTTGTTCTTTGACTTCTGGGATAGCTAGTCTGATAGTGCCCTTGGAAGCTACTATTGCTTCCCCATATACACCTACTTTCATACCCTTTGTTTCTTCAAATCCTACTTGGCTGGTTATAACAAACTAGTTCAGTATGGGTTCTCATCCAGTACACATTTTACTTCTTTTTTTTTTTTTGGTAGAGATAGGATCTCACTATGTCCCAGCCTGGAGTGCAGTGGCGCAATCTTGGCTCACTGCAACCTCCACCCTCCTGGGCTCAAGCCCCCATCCCATCTCAGCCTCCCAAGTAGCTGGGACTACAGGCATACGCCATCACACCTGGCTAATTTTTTGTAGAGATGGGGTTTCACCATATTGCCCAGGCAGGTCTTAAACTCCCAGGCTCAAATGATCCGCCTGCTTTGGCCTCCCAAACTGCTGGGATTACAGGCATGAGCCACCACGTCCAGTTGCCTCTCTTTTTTCTTTACTCTCATACCCCTGCCTTCTTGACCTAAGTCCTTCCCCTGATCCCCACCACAGGCTGAGGGCCTGGAGGCTAGGTGACCAGAGTTAACAGAAATCCTATCTTACAGAGGCATTTTGCAAGACATTTCTAAAGGAATACAAAGTTTATCTCCCCACTCCAGGGGAATTTTTCACTATTCCGACATGCAGGGAGCTGGAGAGAGTTGTGAGTTTTTTATGTTTTGTTTTACTTTCCTGAATGTTGGGGGTCCTCTGCCAAAAGTTCCTTGAATGCAGGGACTGTTTATCATCTCTGCTGTCCTGGCTCCCACCACAGGGTCTAACCCAAACAAATTGCTCTAGCGCCATTGAACTGTGTGCATATTTACCCTTGAATTCTTCCATTTTGGCAGTTCAGTCCCTCATATCTAATCCATGACCAAATTTTAGCAGCTCTATTGTTTTTTGAGTCAGAGTCTCTCTCTGTCACCCAGGCTGGACTGCAATGGTGTGATCCTGGCTCACTGCAACGTCTGCCTCCCAGGTTCAAGCAATTCTCGCACCTCAGCCTCCCGAGTAGCTAGGATTACAGGTATTCACCACCACACCCAGCTAATTTTTGTATTTTTAGTAGACACAGGATTTCACCATGTGGGCCAGGCTGGTCTCTTTGGCCAGGCTGATCTCAAACTCCTGACCTCGTGATCTGCCTGCCTCGGCCTCCCAAAGTGCTGGGATTGCAGGTGTGAGCCACTGTGCCCAGCATAGCTGCATATTTTTCTAGCTATGAACATATCATAGCTTCCCTGCTTTCCCTATGGATTTCCCTCACCTACCTTCACAAAGCTGATATATTGATCTGAGAGAGAAAAAGAAAGAGAGAGAGAAACTGAGAAATTGACTAACCTGAAAAATCTGGAATTCTTAAAATCTGAACATATTCCAGGCAAAATTCCCATTCAAGGAAGAGGTGAGTCTGTGAGCCCACGGTTATGTATGTATATATATTTTTTGACTGCCACAAATATATTTCTGTTTTTTGTTTTTGTTTTTTGAGATGAGGTCTCGGTATGTTGCCCAAGCTGGAGTGCAGTGGCTATTCACAGGTGCGATTCCACTACTGATCTGCACGGGAGTTTTGACCTGCTCCGTTTCTGACCTGAGCTGGATCACCCCTCCTTAGGCAAGTGGTCCCCTGCTCCCAGGAGGTCACCATAATGCCGAACTTAGTGCGGACACCGGATCGGTGTAGTGCACTACAGCACAGAACTCCTGGGCTCAAGCGATCCTCCCACGTCAGCCTCCAGAGTAGCTGGGACTACAGGCATGCACGGTCAGGCCCGGCTAATTTTTGTGTTTTTGTAGAGACCGGGTTTCTCTATGTTGGCCAGGCTGGTCTTGAATTCCTGACCTCAGATGATCCATCCGCCTCGGCCTCCCAAAGTGCTGGGTCCCAAAGTGCTGGGATTACAGGCATGAGCCACTGTGCCTGGCTCTTTTTTTGTTTTTCATTTTTAAAGAAATTAAGGCTAAGTGTGGTGGGTCACACCTGTAATCCCAAAACTTTATGAGAACCAAGGAGTTCCGGCTGCAGTGAGCTATGGTTGTGCCACTGCACTTCAGCCTGGGCCACAGCAAGACTCTGTCTAAAAATACAAATTAATTAATTAATTGGCTGTCTTCCTTTTCTTTCATACCCTTCACACTTATAGTCAGTTGCAGATAATGGAGAACCAACTAGAATTAGCCAAAGGAAAAAGTGGAGTTAATAGTTGGAATCGTTGTAAAAAGATGCATGTCTGGACCCAAACTTTCAAATGATGTGCTCCTCATCTCTTCCTCTCTTGGTCCTGCTCTTAGCTCTCCTTTTTTCTCTGTATTTTGGTTTCATTTTTTGATCTGCTCTCTCCACACAATGAAAAAAAGCTCAGCTGGGTGCGGTGGCTTATGCCTGTAATACCAGCACTTTAGGAGGTTGAAGTGGGTGGATCACCTGAGGTCAGGAGTTCAAGAAAATACTAAATATACAAAAATGAGCTGGGCATGGTGGCAGACGCCTGTAATCCCAGCTACTTGGGAGGCTGAGGCAGGGAGAATTGCTTGAACTCGGGAGGGGGAGGTCGTAGTGAGCCATGATCACACCATTGCACTCCAGCCTGGGCAACAGAGTGAGATTCTGTCTCAAACAAACAAAACAAAACAAAAAAACAAAAAAGAAAGAAAGCTCTAGCTTTACTTGATCTTATATCTGCATTCCCAGTGATAGAGAAAAGACATCCTTTGTATATACCACTTAGAAAGATGACTTTGCTGCTTATAGCCATTACTGGAAAACTAAATAACTAACTAAATAAATTAAGATGACTTTGATAGGTCTGGCTGAGGTTGCGTCCTGAGTCCCTGAGACAATCATTACTGTGGCCAGGGAGATGGAGGTCTCTGATTGACCAGCCTGTGTCACCCATCCATCTCTATGGGGTAGGAGTTGTGGTCCCACATAGCAGTCTCACCAAGCCTATGTAGAATAGGGGTTTCCAAAGAAAAAGTATGAACAGTAACAACGAAAGTCCAGACGTTTTTTCTTGCAAGCTAAGGGGGCATGTAAGTTGGTTTCTTTTATTTTGGTGACAGAATTTCACTCTTGTCATCCAGGCTGGAGTGCAGTGGCACGAACTTGGCTCACTGCAACCTCAACTTCCTGGGTTCAAGCCATTCTCCTGCCTCAGCTTCCCAAGTAGCTGGGATTACAGGCTCATGCCACCACACATATGGCTAATTTATTTTATTTTATTTTATTTTGTACTTTTAGCAGAGACAGGGTTTTACCACATTGGCCAGACTGGTCTCAAACTCCTGACCTCAGGTGATCCACCACCCACCTCAGCCTCCCAAAGTGCTAGAATTACAGGTGTGAGCCACTGAGTCCGGCCATAAGATGGTTTCTTATATGCACCCAACTCTTTCTTTTTTTTTCTTTATTTTTAAGATAGGATCTCCTCTGTCAACAGGCTAGAGTGCAGTGGTGCACTCACAGCTCACTGCAGCCTCAACCTCCCCAGGCTCAAGTGATCCTCCCACTTCAGCCTCTGGAGTAGCTGGGACTACAGGTGTGAACCACCACACCCAGCTATTTTATTTTTTCATTTTGTGTAAAGATGGGGTCCTGCTATATTGCCCAGGCTGGTATCAAACTCCTGGGCTCAAGTGATCTTCCTACCTCAGCCTCTTAAAAGTGCTAGGGTTATAGTCGGGAATCACCATGCTGACCCCTGACTCCCTTTGTTGAGACAGGGTCTCAGTCTGTTGCTTAGGCTGCGGTGCAGTGGTGCTCATTGCATCCTTGACCTCCTGGGCTCAAACGATCCTCCCACTTCAGCCTCCCAAGTAGCTGAGACTACAGGCACGAGCCACCACACCTGGCCACCCCCTACTCTCTTACCTCTGTTTATGAACAGTGTTCTTTCCTCTGCCTGGAATTCTCTCCCTACTCCCTTGCCTCTCAAATCTTATGTGACTTTAGGTCTCAGCTTAAATGTCAGCTACTCCAAGATGCTTCCCAGATCCTGCATATTAAATTATGCCTATCTGACTGACACTTTTTTTTTGAGATGGAGTCTCGCTCTGTCACCCATGCTGGAGTGCAGTAGCACAATCTCGGCTTACAGCTACCTCCGCCTCCTGGGTTCAAGCAAGTCTCCTGCCTCAGCCTCCTAGGACAACAGGCATGCGCCACCATGCCCAGCTAATTTTTTGTGTGTGGTTTTTTGTTTGTTTGTTTTTTTTGTGTGTGTGGAGACGGAGTTTTGCTCTTGTTACCCAGGCTGGAGTGCAATGGCACAATCTCGGCTCACCAAAACCTCCATCTCCTGGGTTCAAGCAATTCTCCTGCCTCAGCCTCCCGAGTAGCTGGGACTACAGGCGTGCGCCACCATGCCCAGCTAATTTGTGTATTTTTAGTAGAGATGGGTTTTCACCATGTGACCAGGATGGTCTCGATCTCTTGACCTTGTGATCCACCCGCCTCGGCCTCCCAAAGTGCTGGGATTATAGGCGTGAGCCACCATGCCCGGCCTTTTGTGTGTTTTTAGCAGAGATGGGGTGTCACTGTGTTTGCCAGATGGTCTCAATCTCCTGACCTCGTGATCCGCCTGCCTTAGCCTCCCAAAGTGCTGGGATTACATGTGTGAGCCACCACATCCAGCCAACTGACACTCTTACAGCAAGTTTATAACAGAAGAGAAGAGAAAACAGAAATGCCAGCCAGGAGAAATGCCCTGTGGAGGGTAAATCACTTGAGTCTAGGAGTTGGAGACCAGTCTGTGCAACGTGGCAAAAACCCGTTAGCCATGGACGTGAGCCAGGTGTGGTGGCATGCACCTGTGGTCCCAGCTACTGGGAAGGTTGAGGTAGGAGGATCACTTGAGCTCAGGAGGTTGAGGCTACAGTGAGCTGTGATCTTGTCACTGTACTCCAGCCTGGGCAGCAGAGCGGGACCCAATCTCAAAAAATAAAAATAAAAAAATTACTGGCCAAGCATGGTGGCTCACGCCTGTAATTTCAACACTTTCAGAAGTCAAGGCTAGAGGATCGCTTGAATCCAGGAGTTGGAGACCAGCCTGGGTGACATAATGAGATCCTGTCTCTACAAATAAAAAATAAATAAATTAGACAGACGTGATGGCACATGCCTGTGGTCCCAGCTATTAAGGAGACTGAGGCAGGAGGATCACTTGAACCCAGGAGGTCAAGGCTGCAGTGAGTGTGATTGTGCCACTATACTCCAGCCTGGGTGACAGAGTGAGACTCTATCTCAAAAACAAAAACAAATACAAAGGCCGGGCGCGGTGGCTCACGCCTATAATCCCAGCACTTTGGGAGGCCGAGGCAGGTGGATCAGGAGGTCAAGAGATCAAGACCATCCTGGTCAACAAGGTGAAACCCTGTCTCTACTAAAAATACAAAAATTAGCTTGGTATGATGGTGCACACCTGTAGTCCCAGCTACTCTGGAGGCTGAGGCAGGAGAATTGCTTGAACCCAGGAGGCGGAGGTTGTGGTGAGCCGAGATCGTGCCTTTGCACTCCAGTCTGGGTAACAACAGCGAAACTCCGTCTCAAAAAAGAAACCAAAAAACAAAAAATAAATACAAAAAACAGAAAACAGAAATGTCGGCATCAGAGGAAAAATAAAAAAAGAAAATAGAAATAGACTAACTGATATCAGAGTGTGTCACACAGAATAATGGTCTTATTAAATTTTTATTTCCATACCTATTGTCAACACACACATATACACACACACACAGACATACACCACTATGTATTGGGTTGCAATGCAAAATGAATTCTTAAAAAGTTTAAGAAAGCTTGCATTAAGCTTTGTCTGGACAAAAGTATGCTAAGATTGTATCTGTCCAGTTCTGAGCTCCCCAGAGATCCAGATATTGAGTCACGTCATCACTAGAAAATAACACCTGGGAAGCTCATTCAAAGAACCAGAGTGGAAGTGCAGACACAATTTCAGGATGCTGTTTCAGGGTGAACTCTGGATTCTGTACTTTGGTTGGCTTGTATTACATCCTCAAGGCCATTTAATCATATGTACAGTCAGGTGTGTTTTCTCTCTCTCTATTTTTTTCCTTCAAATAACAGATGACCTAATAATTTCCAAGTTGAATACAAATTTTTTTACAACCTTTTTTTTTGCTGCCATGTACAATTAGGCCATGAATTGCATATTCCTAGAAAAAATCAAATTAACTAAAGTCTTAGCAGAAGGGTGGGAGGTACTATGATGTGAAAGCGATAAGGGCTATTGCCCTGATCCCTGTTTCAGCATTTGTTGGCTATGTGGATTCAGGTGAAGGGACCGGATACACATTAGCTGAAGACTCACTTAGACCAAGGCCCTGTGTCAACTGTGGGAGGTATAAAAATAAACACTATGTCTACACCTTCTTCTCACAGGTGTAGACATAGTTTACAACCCGGTAGGAGATATAAGTAAATAAATAAATAAATAGCCAAGATATGGCCGAGGGCAGTGGCTCACGCCTGTAATCCTAGCACTTAGGGAAGCCGAGAGCTCAGGAGTTTGAGACCAGCCTGGACAACACGGTGAAACCCTATCTCTATTAAAATATAAAAAATTAGCTGGGCATGGTGGGTGCCCTTGTAATCCCAGCTACTCAGGAGGCTAAGGCGGGAGAATTGCTTGAACCTGGGAGGCAGAGGTTTCAGTGAACCGAGATCGTGTCACTGCACTCCAGCTTGAGGGACAGAGCAAGACTCCGTCTCAAAAAAAGAAAAAAAAAGCCAAAATAGAATCCCTAGTGGCTAATGTAGCTTATCAGTCATAAATTCACATATATATACAAATATATATATATATATATATATTTTTTTTTTTTTGAGACAGAGTCTCACTATTTTGCTCAGGCTGGAGTGAAGTGGTAGCAGCTGCCACTTGTGCTTGCCAAAGCAAGTGGCTTGCATTAGCTGAAGCAAATCTCATGGCTCCACCCAACTTCAAGGATTCCACCTAACTTCAAGGTATAATTACAAAATTATAAAATACAAAAATTAGCTGGACATATCTACCACCACATCCAGAATTTCATACCATGCTTTCTACATGCCACTCACATTGGCCTTTTTTGGTCTTTCAAACCGACTCATTCCTTACTGCCACAGGACAATTGCCTAGGCTGTGCTCTCTGATTGCAACATTCTTCATTCCACTCTTTGCTTGGTTAAAGTCTATTCTTCCCTCAGACTGAGCCTAGTGTCCCCTCTGACTATGTCAATTTCCCCTGTTATTTTTTTTTTTATTTAAAAAATTATTTTTATTGTTTCTTGTCTTGCCATCACCTTCAGCCAACTCACATGAAAATTCCCCCTGTTATTATTGCTTTCACAACATCAGGCACTCCCACTTTATGGCACTTAGCTGTAATTTGCAGTTCATCATGTGATGACTTCATTAATGACTACTTCTTCCTCTGCAGCATCAGCTGCAAGCATCATGTTGTTTTGTTCACCCGCATATCTCTACCACCTACCCCAGTAAACAGGTTTCTTTTCTTTTCTTTTTTTTTTGAGACAGAGTTTCATTCCATCACCTAGGTTGGAGTGCACTGATGCGATCTTGGCTCACTGCAACCTCCACTTTCCAGGCTCAAGTGATTCTTATACCTCAGCCTCACAAGTAGCTGGAATTACAAAATTATAAAATACAAAAATTAGCTGGACATATATACCACCACATCCAGCTAATTTTTGTATTTTTAAATAGAAACAGGGTTTTGCCATGTTGGCCAGGCTGGTCTTAAATTCCTTACCCCAAGTGATATGCCTGCCTCAGTCTCCCAATGTGCTGGAATTACAGATATGAGCCACTGCACTCAGCCCAGTTTTTTTGTTTTAATTTTTTTTTAGAGACAGAGTCTCACTCTATCACCCAGCCTAGAAGGCAGTGGCAAAATCATAGCTCACTGCAGACTGGAACTCCTAGGCTCAAGGGATCCTCTTGCCTTAGTCTCCCAAGTAGCTGAGACTACAGGCAGGCATCACCATGCTCAGCTAAATTTTGAAATTTTTTTGTAGAGAGGGTGTCTCATTATTTTGCCCAGGTTGGTCTGAAACTCATGGGCTCAAACCATACTCCCATCTTAACCTACCGAAGTGCTGGGATTATAGCTCACGCCTGTAATCCCAGCACTTTGAAAGGCCAAGGCAGGAGGATTACCTGAGGTCAGAAGTTTGAGACCAGCCTGACCAACATGGAGAAACCCCATCTCTACTAAAAATACAAAATTAGCTGGGCGTGGTGGCACATGCCTGTAATCACAGCTACTTGGGAGGCTGAGGCAGGAGAATCACTTGAACCTGGGAGGCTGAGGTTTCCGTGAGCCGAGATGGGGCCATTGCACTCCAGCCTGGTCAACGAGAGCAAAACTCAAGGAGTGAAGGCTGGAAAAAAAAAAAAAAAAAAGAGCAAAAAACAAACAAACAAAAAAATTAGGTGGCCCAAGGTCAAGTAATTTTTTTTTTTTTGAGAGGGAGTCTCGCTTTGTCACCCATGCTGGAGTGTAGTGGCGCCATCTTGCCTCACTGCAACCTCGGCCTCCTGGGTTCAATTGATTCTCCTGCTTCAGGCTCTCCAGTAGCTGGTATAACAGGCATGTGCCACCACACCCAGCTAATTTTTTTTTTTTGTATTTTTAGTAGAGATGGAGTTTCACCCTGTTGGTCAGGCTGGTCTCAAAATCCTGACCTCAGGATATTGCCTGCCTCAGCCTCTCAAAGTGCTGGGATTACAGACATGAGCTACTGTGCCCGGCCAAAAAAAAATTTTTTTAAGAGTTAGTGTCTTGGGGCCAGGCGTGGTTGCTCACGCCTGTAATCCCAGCACTTTGGGAGGCCAAGGTGGGTGGATCACGAGGTCAGCAGTTCGAGACCAGACTGGCCAAGATGGTGAAACCCCATCCAGGCTGGAATGTAGTCGTGTGATCAGAGCTCACTGCACCCTTGATGTCCTGGGCTCAGGGGATCTTTAGGGAACTTTTTTTTTTTTTTTTTACCTGTCCAAGAGTCTTTTTTTTTCTTTTTCTTTTTTTTGAGACAGTCTCTCTCTGTTGCCAGGGCTGGAGTGCAGTGGTTACCAGAAAGGGGTCCTGATCCAGATCCCAAGAAAGGGTTCTTGGATTTCCTGCAAGAAAAGAATTCGAGGCAAGTCTTTAAAGTGAAGGCATGTTCACTAAAAGAGTAAAGGAATAAAAGAATGCCTACTCCATAGGCAGAGCAGCCCCAAGGGCTGTTGGTTACCCATCTTTATAGTTATTGTTTGATTATATGCTAAACAAGGGGTGGATTTTTCATAACTCCCCTTTGTAGACCATATAGGGTAACTTCCTTACATTGCCATGGCATTTGTAAACCGTCATGGAGCTGATGGGAATGTAGCGGTGAGGAGGATCAGAGGTCACTCTGATCTCCATCTTGGTTTTGGTGGGATTTGGCCGGCTTCTTTACTGTAACAACAGGTTACAGTAAAGAACAGGTCTTTATGGCTGGTATCTTGTGACCTCCTCGCTCATCCTGTCTGTGTCTTAGAATGCCTTACTGTCTGGGAATGCAGCCTGGTAGGTCTCAGCCTTATTTTACTCAGCCCCTATTCAAAATGGAGTTGCTGGGGTTCAAACGCCTCCGATTCTGATGCGATTTTGGTTCACTGCAATTTCCATCTCCCAGGCTGCAAGCAATCCTCTTACCTCAGCTCCCAGAGTAGCTGGGGCTAAAGGCGCACACCACCACACCCAACTAATTTTTGTATTTTTTGAAATGAGGTTTCACCATGTTGTCCAGTCTTGAACTCCTGAGCTCAAGCTATCCACCCACCTCGGCTTCCCAAAGTGCTGGCATTATAGGCGTGAACCACCTCACTCGGCCAATGTGTAAGTCATGATTGTGTAAGAGGAACAACATTTATCCGCCCCTTGATCAGTCTAGGGGACTGAAGACTAGGGAAGTCATTTCACATTTCACTCATGTCCTCACCCTTTCAGATTGAGCAATCCAGGTTTTTGTTTTTGAGACCCATACTGTACTTGCAAGCTCCCCCATTCATTTGCATAGGTATTTCAAGACTGCTGTAGACCTGTGAGCTCTGCTTGATTTAACTATCAAAACCTGGTGCCAAACAAACACCACACTCCCTGAAGTAAGTCAGCTCTTTGGTTTGCTCTTTTCTTAAAGGAAAAAGGCTGTGACAGAGCCCTTTTTTAAAAGCTAAAGTAATTCCCTTTGAAATTAGGGGTTGTTTTGCCAGTATAAGGTCTTCTGAGCTCCCTAAGGCGCTGTGCTTAGACTCTCCACCAAAAATGTAGCTATGAATGAATGCGAGTCAAAGTGCAGATGGGCCACTGGCATTCGAATTTAGATATTTCTGCCTTTGACTCCTTAATGGGCCAGAAAATTCTTGATTCAAGGTGTTCAAGGTAGCAGATTATGTAAATATTAGTTTAATTATATTATCTTCCTTAAACATAAAAACAGGTTAAACTGTAGTTTAGGGTGGCTTGTCCACCACAACAAACAGGGCAGCACCTTTGTTGATGAATAGCTCACATTCCACAAGGCAGAGTCACTTCTAAACCCCTTGGGAACCAGGGATACAATCTTTGATCTACCTAACTTTACATACCAATGCTAATTGGATTTTAAAGTGTCTCATTTATTTATTTACTTATTTTTCTGAGCCAGAGTCTCGCCCCAGTCACACAGGCTGGAGTGCAATGGCTCAATCTCGGCTCACTGCAACTTCCGCCTCCCGAGTTCAAGCAATTCTGCCTCAGCCTGCCCAATAGCTGGGATTACAGGTACACGCCACCATGCCTGGCTAATTTTTTTGTATCTTTAGTAGAGACAGCGTTTCACCATGCTGGCCAGGCTGGTCTCAAACTCCTGACCTCATGATCTACCCACCTCAGCTTCCCAAAGTGCTGGGATTACAGGCATGAGCCACCGTGCCCGGCTGTGTCTGATTTATTATTTCTCAACAGCAACATATTTCTTTTTTTTTTTTTTTTTTCTGAGACAGAGTTTTGCTCTTGTTACCCAGGCTGGAGTGCAATGGCACGATCTCGGCTCACTGCAACCTCTGCCTCCTGGGTTCAAGCAATTCTCCTGCCTCAGCCTCCTGAGTAGCTGGGACTACAGGCATGCACCACCATGCCCAGCTAATTTTTTGTATTTTTAGTAGAGACGGGGTTTCACCATGTTGACCAGGATGGTCTCAATCTCTTGACCTCGTGATCCACCCGCCTCAGCCTCCCAAAGTGCTGGGATTATAGGCATGAGCCACAGCACCCGGCCAACAGCAACATATTTCTTTAGTTAATAGGATTGAAGGCTAATTGCATTTAACATACAGTGTGATGGAGGCTGGGCACAGTGCCTCACACCTGTAATCCCAGCACTTTGGGAGGCTGAGGCTGGCCAATCACTTGAGTTTAGGAGTTTGAGACCATCCTGGGCAACATGTTGAAACCCTATCTCTACAAAAACATACAAAAATTAGCCAAGATTGTACCACTGCACTCCAGCCTGCGTTACAGAGTGAGACCCTGTCTCAAAAAGAAAAAAGGGCCAGCCATGGTGGCTTATGCCTGTAATCCCAGCACTTTGTGAGGCCAGGAGTTCCAGACCAGCCTGGGCAGCACTGTGGAAACTCCTGTCTCTACAAAAAATACAAAAAATTAGCCGGGCTTGGTAGCCTATGCTTGTAGTTCCACCTACTTTGGTGGCTGAGGCAGAAAGATTGCTTCAGCCCGGGAGGTGGAGGTTGCAGTGAGCTGAGATCACACCACTGCACTCCAACCAGGGTGACGCAGTTTTGTTTCATCTCAACAAAACAAAACAAATACAATATGATGACATTTTCGATTTGTAAGGGTACTTCCTGCCCTTCCCTGAGGCTACTTCCTACCCTTCAAGTGCCCTCACTGCCATACTGACTCCCTCCTCACCAGGCTCCACCCCTTCCTCTCTTGCTTTTTTTTTTAGATGGAGTCTCCTTCTGTGACCCAGGCTGAAGTGTAATGGCAAGATCTCAGCTCACTGCAACCTCCACCTCTCCAGTTCAAGAGATTCTCCTGCATCAGTCTCCCCAGTATCTGGGATTACAGGCATGTGCCACCACACCTGGCTAATTTTTGTATTTTTAGTAGAGACAGGGTTTTGCCACATTGGCCAGGCTGGTCTTGAACTCCTTACCTCAGGTGATTCACCTGCCTCGGCCTCCCAAAGTGCTGGGATTACAGGCATGAGTTACTGCGCCGGGCTGGTCTCTCTTGCTTTTTGCCTCTTCTTTTTTAATGATGGTCATACCTTGCTAAATTACAACCCTTTTATGTGTTTTCCTTTCTGTGTGTGTATATGTACATATACATACTGTATATATAAGTCGACCTGATAAAAATTTCAAATAGCCGGGCACGGTGGCTCAAGCCTGTAATCCCAGCACTTTGGGAGGCTGAGGCAGGTGGATCACGAGGTCAAGAGATCGAGACCATCCTGGTCAACTTGGTGAAACCCCGTCTCTACTAAAGATGCAAAAAATTAGCTGGGCATGGTGTCACCTGCCTGTAATCCCAGCTGCTCGGGAGGCTGAGGCAGGAAAATTGCCTGAACCCAGGAGGCGGAGGTTGCGGTGAGCCGAGATCACGCCATTGCACTCCAGCCTGGGTAACAAGAGCGAAACTCCGTCTCAAAAAAAAAAAAAAAAAAAAAAATTTAAATAGCATAAAATAACCATAAAAATTGAATCTCCTTTCCATCTTTCTTTCCCAGCCTCTAGTTTTCCTTCTTTCAGACAACTATTAGTTTCTTGTGTTTTTCTGATGAAAATCTCCAGCAACCTTTTTTTTTTTTTTTTTTGAGACGGAGTTTCGCGCTTGTTACCCAGGCTGGAGTGCAATGGCGCGATCTCGGCTCACCGCAACCTCCGCCCCCTGGGTTCAGGCAATTCTCCTGCCTCAGCCTCCTGAGTAGCTGGGATTACAGGCACGCGCCACCATGCCCAGCTAATTTTTTGTAATTTTTAGTAGAGACGGGGTTTCACCATGTTGACCAGGATGGTCTCGATCTGTTGACCTCGTGATCCACCCGCCTCGGCCTCACAAAGTGCTGGGATTACAGGCGTGAGCCACCGCACCCGGCCCAACTTTCTTTACTGTTCTGCATCATATCTATTTTATTAAAAATATTTTAGAGATTGTTTCAGATCAGTTCATATAGAAATGCCTCATGTTTTTTTTTTTGTTGACGTTCTCTCACAAGGTTGCAAGCCTTATTCTTTTTTTTTTTTTTTTAAGAGACGGTGTTTAACCATGTTGGCCAGGCTGGTCTGGAACTCTTGATCTCAGGTGACCAACCGTCTCAGCCTCCCAAAATGCTGGGATTACAGGCGTGAGCCACCACACCCGGCCTGCAAGCCTTATTCTTTTTAAAGTTGCATAATACAGCTGCCGGGCGCGATGGCTCAAGCCTGTAATCCCAGCACTTTGGGAGGCCAAGGCAGGTGGAGCACGAGGTCAAGAGATCAAGACCATCCTGGTCAACATGGTGAAACCCCGTCTCTACTAAAAATACAAAAAATTAGCTGGGCATAGTGGCACGTGCCTGTAATCCCAGCTACTCAGGAGGCTGAGGCAGGAGAATTGCCTGAACCCAGGAGGTGGAGGTTGCGGTGAGGCGAGGACGCGCCATTGCACTCCAGCCTGGGTAACAAGAGCAAGACTCTGTCTCAAAAAAAAAAAAAAAAAAAGTTGCATAATATCACATAATTCAGCTATAATCTCTCTATTTGTGTGTGGTTTATATCAATGTAATATATATATGTATATATATTCGTGTGTATGTGTGCTTTATTAAATTTTCCTTTAAAACATTGTATATCTCTTAGTTTGCTTTCCAGAAGAATACGTCTAGTCCCCCTGAGTCCCAATGCCTAGCTTTTTCTCTTTTTCTTTTTTTATATTTTAAAATATTTTATAGAGAAAAGGTCTTACTATGTTTCCCAGGCTGATATCGAACTCCCGAGCTCAAGTAATCCTCCTGCCTTGGCCTCCTTTAGTGCCAGGATGACAGGCTTGAGCCACCACACCTGGGCTTTTCTCCCTTCTCAGAATGTCCTTCTTGTTTCCTACAGCTTCTAGCCCTGCAAATTGTACATTGGTGTAGCTGAACACTGAACACTTTTCTTTTTTTTTTTGAGACGGAGTTTCGCTCTTGTTACCCAGGCTGGAGTGCAATGGCACAGTCTCGGCTCACTGCAACCTCCGCCTCCTGGGTTCAAACGATTCTCCTGTCTCAGCCTCCCAAGTAGCTGGGATTACAGGCATGTGCCACCATGCCCAGCTAATTTTTTTTGAATTTAGTAGAGATGGGGTTTCACCATGTTGGCCAGGATGGTCTTGATCTCTTGACCTCATGATCCACCCACCTCAGCCTCCCAAAGTGCTGGGATTACAGGCGTGAGCCACTGCGCCCGGCTCACTGAACACTTTTCTAAAAATCATGGATAAAAATGCACATAGGGGCCTGTAATCCCAGCGCTTTGGGAGGCTGAGGTGGGTGGTGCTTGAGCTCAGGAGTTTGAGACCAGCCTGGCCAACATATCAAAACCTTTTCTCTACTGAAAATACAAAAATTAGCCAAGCATGGTGGGTGGGTGCCTGTAATCCTAGCTACCAGGGAGGCTGAGGCAAAATAATCACTTGAACCCAGGAGGTGGAGTTTGCAGTGAGCCAAGATCATGCCACTGCACTTCAACCTGGTGACAGAGCATGACTCCGTTTTCAAAAAAAAAGAAAAAATTAGCTGGGAGTGTGTTGGCACATGCCTGTGGTTGTAGCTATTCAGGAGGCTGAGATGGGAGGATCTATTCAGCCTGGGAGGGTGAGGCTGCAGTGAGCCATGATTGCGCCACTGCACTCCAACCTGGATGATAGAGCAAGACCCTCTCTCTCTACAAAGAAAAAAAAAGTACATGGAACAGAGTAATTCGTTCTTCAAAAGAAAGCCTTACTGGGCACATTAGAGTGCCTGTGTAGTTCTAACTACTTCGGAAGCTAGGACAACAGATTTGCTTGAGGCCAGGAGTTTAAATCTATCCAGACAGGCAACATGGCAAGTGAGACCATTCATTCTTAGATCAGGCTATATATAGGGGAGCATTCCAGCCCTCAAGTTGCTGAACCCGCTGAGAGACAGGCAGGAACCAGTTATTTCCCCACAGTGAAGTGAGAGTTTTGTAGTGGATTTCTGGTTCCTAAAGGAGTATGGGGAGGCCAGCAATCAGGAGGAAGTGAAATTGAAGCTGAGGCCTTGAAGAAGCGCTGACTAAGATAATAAGGCAGATGTGGCTTGGACCATGGAGGGGTGGTAGGGAAGATTTCAAAAGCTGAGCCCAAATCCTCCCTGGCCTTCAACCAGAGTCAACATTCCAAAGGGAGGAAGACAGAAAGGATGTCACCAGGCAGGATACATCTTCCTTCCAATTCCTACAAAAATACTGATTCTTCTCACAAACCTACCCAGGTTCTATCCATCCCAGCAGCCCAGGAATGGTTCCTCAGTATTCCTAGAGAATTTTCCTCTTGTTTGGGAAAGTTGATATAACCAGTATTTGGGAACTCAAGGTGCATGGAAAGGCTATTTTAGCCAGTCATAAGGAGCAACTGGCAGGCATTTCAGCAAACTTAGTTCATGGCTCATTGCAACTTCAACTTCTGGGGCTCAAGCAATCCTCCCACCTGAAAGACCTGCATAACTGGCCTTGTACAGTGGCTCACGCCTGTAATCCTAGCACTTTGGGAGGCCGAGGCAGGTAGATCACTTGATGTTAGGCGTTCGAGACCAGCCTGGCCAACATGGTGAAAGCCAGTCTCTGCTAAGATTGCAAAAATTAGCCAGGCATGGTGGAATGCACCTGTAATCCAGCTCCTCGAGAGGCTGAGGCAGGAGAATTGCTTGAACCTGGGAGGTAGAGGTTGCAGTGACTCAAGAGCACCATTGCACTCTAGCCTGGGGGACAAGAACGAGACTTCCTCTCAAAAAAAAAAAAAAGATCTGCATGCCAGCTGGCTCTATGAACATGGGCAAGCCTGTTGACTTCTCTGGGCCTCAGTTTTCCTCGGCTATGTAAAATTCATTCAGACCAGGTATAATGGCTCATGCCTGTAATCCCAGCAATTTTCGAGTCTGAGGTGGGAGGATCACTTGAGCCCAGGAGTTTCAGACCAGCCTGGCCAACATAACAAGACCCTCTCTCTACAATAAATAAACATAATTAGCCAGATGTGACACACATGTGGTCCCAGCTACTTGAGAGGCTCAGGTGGGAGGATTGCTTGAGCCCCAGAAGTTGAAGCTGCAATGAGCCATGATCACGCCACGGCACTCCAGCCTGGGCATCAGAGCAAGACTCCATATCTAAAAGAAATGTATTCATTCAAGAATATCTGCTGCCATGCATGGTAGCTCACACCTATAATCCCAACACTTTGCAAGGTGGGAGGATCACTTGAGCCCAGGAGTTCAAGACTAGCCTGGGCAATATAGGGAGACTGTCTCTACAAAAAGCAAAAATAAATAAATAAAAAATTAGCCAAGTGTGGTGGTGTTCGCCTGTGTTCCCAGCTACTTTGGAGGCTGAGGTGGGAGGATGGCTTGAGGCCAAAAGGTTGAGGGTGCAGTGATCTGTGATCATGCCACTACATTTCTGCCTGAGCAATAGAGAGAGACGCTATCTACAAAAAAAGGAATATTTACCAAGCATCTACTATTTGTCAGGCACTAATCTTGGTCCTGGGGAGGCAGTAGATAAAATACAAATATTACAAATATGAGGAGACTGGATAGTTTGATCCCAGATAGCTTTTTTTTTTTTTTTTTTTTTTGAGGTGGAGTTTCGCTCTTGTTGCCCAGGCTGGAGCTCAGTGCTGCAATCTCAGCTTACCGCAACCTCGCCTCCAGGGTTCAAGCAATTCTACTGCCTCAGCCTCCCAGGTAGCTGGGATTACAGGTCCGTGCCACCACGCCACACTAATTATTGTGTTTTTAGTAAAAATGGGGTTTCACCAACGCCACACTAATTTTTGTATTTTTAGTAAAAATGGGGTTTCACCATGTTTGTCAGGGTGGTCTCAAATTCTTGACCTCCTCAGGTGATCCACACACCTCAACCTCCCAAAGTGCTGGGATTACAGGCATGATCCACCATGCTCGGCTTTTATTTTTTTGAGACAGAGTCTCACTCTGTTGCCCAGGCTGGAGTGCATTGGCAGGATCTCGACTCACTGCAACCAGTGCTCCTGGGTTCAATCAATTCTCATGGCTCAGCCTCCCGAGTAGCTGGGACTATAGATTAGTGCCACCATGCCTGGGTAATTTTTTGTATTGTTTTGGTAGGTCAGCTACTCTGGAGCCTGAGGCAGGAGAATCCCTTGAACCCAGGAGGTGGAGGTGGCTGTGAGCCGAGATTGTACCACTGCACTCTAGAGGGAGTTTTGCTCTTGTTGCCCAGGCGGAAGTGCAGTGGCACAATCTCGGCTCACTGAAACCTCTGCCTCCTGGGTTCAAGTGATTCTCCTGCCTTAGTCTCCCCAGTAGCTGCAATTACAGGCACGCACCTGTTGTTGGGTATGGTGACTCATGCCTGTAACTCCAGCACTTTGGGAGGCTGAGGTGGGTGGATCGCTTGAGCCCAGGAATTCTGAATCAGCCTGGCCCCATAGTGAGAGACCCTATCTGTACAAAATATAAAAACAAAATTTGCCAGGCTTGGTGGTGTGGGCCTCTAGTCCCAGGTACTCTGGAGGCTGACATGAGAATCGATTGAACCTGGGAGGTGGAGGTTGCAGTGAACCAAGATCATGCCACCGCACTCCAGCCTGGGCAGCAGAGTGAAACTCTGTCGGGGAAAGGGGAAAAGAGAAAAGGGGAAACGGGAAATGGAAAAAGCACAGACACAGTAGATGGAATAGAACTGAAGAAAAATATGGCAAACACATTATATCTCTTTTGCAAATAAATAATTTAAAAATTGTTCAAGGGATCCCCTCGCCTTGGCCCCCCAAAATGCTAGAATTGCAGATGTGAGCCACCATGCCTGGCCAACATATTATATCTCTAACATAAAATAGGTTCTATAAATGGAGTTTTATTATTTATTTATTTATTTTTGTGATGGAGTCTTGCTTTGTCGCCCAGGCTGGAGTGCAGTGGCATGATCTCAGCTCACTGCAACCTCTGCCTCCTGGGTTCAAGCAATTCTCCTGTCTCAGCCTCCCGAGTAGCTGGGATCACAGGCCTGCGCCACCACACCTGGCTAATTTTTGTATTTTTAGTAGAGAGGCAGTTTCACCATGTTGCCTAGGCTGGTCTTGAACTCCCTGCCTTGGCCTCCCAAAGTGTTGGGATTACAGGTGTGAGCCACTGCACCCAACCTATGGTGTTTTCTCTTTTTCAAAATTTGTTGTTGTGATGTCATGCAAAAACTTCAAAATATTTATGTAGCGGCCGGGCGCAGTGGCTCAAGCCTGTAATCCCAGCACTTTGGGAGGCCGAGGCGGGTGGATCACGAGGTCAAGGATCAAGACCATCCTGGTCAACATAGTGAAACCCCGTCTCTACTAAAAATACAAAAAATTAGCTGGGCATGGTGGTGCGTGCCTGTAATCCCAGCTACTCAGGAGGCTGAGGCAAGGAGAATTGCCTGAACCCAGGGGGCGGAGGTTGAGGTAAGCTGAGATCGCGCCATTGTACTCCAGCCTGGGTAACAAGAGCGGAAACTCTGTCTCAAAAAAAAAAAAAAAAAAAAGTAGGCAAATTTTTTTATATATATCTATAATGGTTCTGGGCTTCCTGTCCTGCTTAAAATTTCTGCCTCACTGGCCAGGTGCGGTGGCTCATGCCTGTAATCCCAGCACTTTGGGAGGCTGAGGTGGGTGGATCATGAGGTCAAGAGATCAAGACCATCCTGGCCAGTATGGTGAAACCCTATCTCTACCGAAAGTAAAAAAATTAGCCAGGTGTGGTGGTGTGCTACTGTAATCTCAGCTACTCTGGAGCCTGAGGTAGAAGAATCGCTTGAACCCAGGAGGTGGAGGTGGATGTGAGCAGAGACTGCACTACTGCACTCCAGAGGGAGTTTTGCTCTTGTTGCCCAGGGAGGAGTGCAGTGGCCTGATCTCGGCTCACTGAAACCTCTGCCTCCTGGGTTCAAGTGATTCTCCTGCCTTAGCCTCCCCAGTAGCTGCAATTACAGGCACTCGCCAGCACGCCCGGCTAATTTTGTATTTTTAGTAGAGATGGGATTTCTCCATGTTGGTCAGGCTGGTCTTGAACTCCTGACCTCAGGTGATATGCCTGACTTGGCCTCCCAAAGTGCTGGGATTATAGGCGTGAGCCACTGTGCCTGGCCTACATTACTACGTTTTAAAAACTTTCTAAGCATGGAGGCCAGATGAAATTAAATAAATTAAAAAATATAAGAAAAATATAACTTTCCTGTAAGTTTTTGTTTTGTAAGTTTTTATACCTTTAATTCTTCTGGATTTTTTTTTCTTTTCAAGACAGGTCTTGCTCTGTCTCCCAGGCTGGAGTGCAGTGGAGCTATCTTGACTCACATCAGCCTCGACTTCCCGGGCTCAAACGATTCTCCCACCTCAGCCTCCCGAGTAGCTGGGACCACAGGTGCATATCACCACACTCTGGTCAGTTTTGTCAGAGTCTCACTATATTGCCCAGACAGATCTCAAGTGATCTGCCCACCTTGGCCTCCCAAAGTGTTGGGATTACGGGCATGGGCCACTCCCAGCCTCTTCTGGAATTTATTTTTGAATATGGAATGGTTCTTGCTTCAATTTAAATGAAAAGTCAAAACTAGGATCATTTCTCAAATAAACTATTGCTCTGTCACTGAATTGATTTGTCACGTTTGCTTTTGTTTGTTTTAGAGACCGGGTTTCTTCAAGTTGGTTAGGCTGGTCTCGAACTCCCAACCTCAGGTGATCCACCTGCCTCGGTCACCCAAAGTGCTGGGATTATTGGTGTGAGCCACTGCACCCAGCCTACGTTTGCTTTTTATTAGGTTGCACTTTTAGATTTTATCCCTGAGTAATCAACTATTTGTCCAGGCTAATACAGGAGCATTACGTTAAAATATAGTAACTTTGGAATGAGTTAAAATGTTGGTTTTCAGTAAGCAAAATTTAGGTGTCCCACTAGAAAGAGGACTGATATTCGTGGTTGAGGTTAAAGGTATCAGGAGACAAGGTAGGCAAAGAGGGGTAAAGTTTAAGGCTCTGCAGACAAATGTCAGGTGTTGTTATTGCAAAACTGAACAAAGAACAAGAATCATGGGCTTGAAAGGCTGGACTTTTCCCTTGAAACGACCATTCACAGTGTAGGACTGAAGGGCTAGTTGTGAGGCAGCCGAGCTAGCGCCTTATCCCCACAAAGGGAGTGAAAGGCGGGGACGGATAGCGGGAAAAAAATAAGTGCTGCGCCCAATAATTCAGGAGTCTGTCCACGTCGCAGAAGAGAACTGAGGGAGCAGGGCTGGGAAGAAAAGGCCAGCAAGGAACCTAGGAACAGAGGAGTCTCTCGGGAGGAGGTTATGGAGGCCGGGGCAGGTGAACTTCAGGGTCTCTGTTGAAGGCGGCTTGCCGGGGATTCCCTATTCCGCAGTCTTCAGGGAGACGTAGAGAGGTAGGAAAGGCCACGCAACAGAGTAGCAGTCCGGCTGGCAGCGGGAGAGGAATGGGCAGTGCGGCCTCTCCTCACGCCCTGCCAGCCCAGCAACAGCCGCCACCGCCACCGCGGGGCCCGGGATTGGCCCGAGGGCGGCGCAGGGCGGGGCGGGGGCTGCTGGGATGCCCGCCTGGAAGGCGAGCGCGCGCGCACACGGGCGCGGGTACGGCGGCGGCGCGCGCGTGCTCCGTCGGCCTGTGCGGCGGCTGCGGCGGAGCGGGCCATGGCAGTGGGTGGCGGGCGAGTGTAGTGCTGCACCGGGCAGGCGGGAGGTGATCTAGAGAGGCAGGGATGGGGTCGCCGAAGCGGAGCGGTTGCGGTGGCCTGGGTTGCTGACCGCGGACTAGGAATAGTAGCAGGCGGCGGCGGCGGCGGAGCGACGGGCAGGTGAGTGCGGCCGCACGGGACCCGGATGCGGCGCGGCTGAGGCGCGGCGGGGTCGCGGCGCCGGCTGCGGTGCCCCGGGGCGGGCTGGTGGTGTGCTCTAGCCTGACGCTACCTGCGGCTAGCCTGGTAGCACCGCGCTTCCTGCCAACTTGGAGGATACCCGCCTGCCGGCCGGTGGAGACGCCTGGCTTGGTTGCGGCCCGCCCGGGGCTCTCCAAGGTGAGTGGCGGCCCCCGGCCCCCGGGCGGCAGAAATGCTGCCGGGCGTCCCGGGCCAGTTACGCTTTGGTTCCCGTTCCTGAGGGACGCCTCTGTGGAGAAACGGCGTCCTCGCGCCCCGCGTCTGTGGGAATAAGTCCGGAGCTTCCCGACCCTCAGGTGCTTTTTTGCGCAGAAGAGTATTCCAGGGGCGGGACCTTGGGCCAAGTTGCGGAACATGTTTTTGAATCCCAGCGCCGCTGCTGACCAGTCCTAGGGCCCTGGGCCAAAATATCCTGATGTATTAAATGGAAATAATAATACATACGCATTAGGGTTGTTGTGAGGTGAGGCATAAGTGAACAAGTGCGAAGTAAATGATATCCCTGCTGCAGCATCTCGTGTTAGTTATTGCTAATTACCGGCTGCAGGCGTGCTTTTGGGGGCACATCCATTTCCGAACTGCTCTGGTGTTGCAGTAACCGATACTGGAGTTGCTTAATATTGAGCCTCTTATCTCGCAGTAGCCAAAATAGAATCTTATAGTCTCTTACTAGAATCCTGGAGTCTCTTTTCCTGCAGAAGCTGAATTGGAAGCCTGTCTTAGGTACTGAGTGGGAATTACTGCGGAAATGAAAGCAAGGGAATTCGGGATTCGCTTAGGATGAAAGATGGTGGGACATAAACTTGAAGTGCTTTGCTGTTTCATCTCAAGTGACACTTGAACTCTGCCACTTGTTACAGAGCATAAACACATGTAGAGTATGGAAACTCTTTTTTTCTGCATTGCTACATCCAAAGGGAGTGACAAGTGCTTTTGTAAACATCATTGTGGGCAGTGTGACTGTCTGGTGAAGTCATGATAATTAAGTTAGTACTTATTTTGAGGCAGTGAATGGATGTTTAGAGCTATGATTCGTAATAAAATTATCTCTGACGAGTCAGAGGTTTCAGCAGTTCATTAATCATTTGGGGATTTTTATGCTACATTGTAAGATTTTATGGTAAAAGCAGAACTATTTAAGTCATAATAATGTAGCACAGGAAAGTGTGGTCAGATAAGGATCTTAACCCAGTTTCAGAATGCAGGTATGGAAGAAAGTAAACTCTTTTTTCTGGCCGGGCGCGTTGGCTCATGCCTGTAATCCCAGCACTTTGGGATGCCGAGGCGTACCCATCACTTGAGCCCAGGAGTTCGATACCAGCTTGAGCAACATGGTGAAACCCCGTCTCTACCCAAAACACCAAAATTAGCCTGGTGTGGTGGCTGGCGCCTGTATTCCCTGCTACTTGGGAGGCTGAGACAGGAGAATCCAGCCTGGGTGACAGAGCGATACCCTGTCTCAAAAAAAAAAAAGTCTTTTTGAGACAGAGTCTTTCTGCTGCTTTTTAATTGTTTTTATTTTTTGTTGTTTGTTTTTTGAGATAGGGTCTCACTGTCGCCCAGGGAGGGGTACAGTGGCGCCATCTCGTTTCATTGCATCACCTCCGCCTCCTGGGTTCAAGCCCTCCTGCTTCAGCCTCAGGAGTAGCCAGGACTACAGGAGTGCGCCACCATGCCCGGCTAATTGTTGTACTTTTTGTAGAGACAGGGTTTCGCCATGTTGGCCAGGCTGCTCTTGTACTCCTGGGCTCAAATGATCCACCCGACTCGGCCTCCCGAAGTGCCAGGATTACAGGCATGAGCCACCGCGACCGACCAAAAGTAAAAATGTTAAAGGTTCAAACTTGAATTGTATTTTTTAAAGCCAAACTAACGTAAGAAACAGCAATTTAATTTATACCCCTGATTCACACCCCGAGTCCCACGCCTTCAGAGTGCTTTTTAAAAGTGTTGAAAATTGAGTTGGGTTTTGATTTATTGTCGTTTTGCACCTCTTGCCTATCTTTCTTGGTGTTCTTAGAGACTCATCCATAAAGGCTTTTGCTTCAGCTTGCTTTGTGAATGTCAGCAAACTCTATGGAAAAAAGTGAAAAATGAACACTGTAGTCTAAATTATGTTCTTCCTTGACGTTTTCCCCGTTGTCTAGGTTAGACTGTTAAACTCTTAACAGAACTGCTAGCCACTGTGAAAAGGCTGAGAGTCATAAGTCACCTCTTGGTTTTAGGCCTCGAGCTGGTTAAAAACAGCTGGGGCTATGGGGTTGTCACCCCACCCTTAGGGGCCTCCGTTGTTTTATTTATAGAATTTGGATGACTGTGTGGTGGGCAGGGGGTGGTTGTGGTGGTGTACTAGAGAATCACATTATATAAAGGAACCTTCTATGATACTAGAGTTTTAGGGCTTTCTCTTTATTCTCTTTTACTTTTCCTTCTTGAGTTCAAAACATTCTAATGCCCCAGGGCTTCCAGCCTGTTCCTATTCCTTTCTCTACCTGTATGTATTTCTGAGTGATCCCATTTTGGCCTATGGTTTATTTATTTATTGTTTTTAGTAGAGAAACTAAAAATAAGTAAATTGTTGTCAATTGCTGTTGATTCTCAGATTTTTATCTCCAGTCCTGAACTTCAGACTTCTGTCTGCCTATATGATATCTTAATTTCATCTGTTTTTATAGTTCTTTCTTTCTTTCTTTCTTTTTTTGAGAGGGAGTTTCACTCTTGTTGCCCAGGTTGCAGTACAGTGGTGCAGTCTCGGCTCACCAACCTCCATCTCCTGTGTTTAAGCGATTCTCCTGCCTTACCCTCCCAAGTAGCTGGGATTACAGGTATATACCACCACGCCTAGCTAATATTGTCTTTTTAGTAGAGATAGGGTTTCTCCATGTTGGTCAGGCTAGTCTTGAACTCCCAACCTCAGGTGATCCTCCCACCTTGGCCTCCCAAAGTACTGGGATTACAGGTGTGAGCCACTACTCCTGGCCAAGGCATCTTTCAGTGTAACAGGTTCACATGGAGCTCTGAATTTCTGTTCCTATTCCTTCCCTAGCTGTTTGTTTTGTTTTGTTTTTTGAGATGGAGTCTTGCTCTGTTGCCAGGCTGGAGTGCAGTGGCGCAATCTCAGCTCACTGTAACCTCCACCTTCTGGGTTCAAGCGATCCTCCTGCCTCAACCTCCCAAGTAGCTGGGAGTACAGGCACACACCACCATGTCCAGCTAATTTTTTGTATTTTTAGTAGAGATGGGGTTTCACCATTTTGGTCAGGATGTTCTCGACCTCTTGACCTCATGATCTGCCTGCCTTGGCCTCCCAGTGCTGGGATTACAGGCGTGAACCACCACACCTGGCCTTTTTTTTGAGACAGAGTCTCACTGTGTTGCACAGGCTGGAGTGCGGTGGCATGATCTCGGCTCACTACAGCCTTCACCTCCATGGTTCGAGTGATTCTCCTGCCTCAGCCTCCTGAGTGGCTGGGATTACAGGCACTCGCCACCATGCCCAGCTAATTTTTGTATTTTTAGTAGAGATGCGGGGTTTTACCACGTTGGTCAGGCTGGGTCTTGAACTCCTGACCTTGTGATCCGCCTGCCTCGGCCTCCCAAAGTGCTGGGATTACAGGCATGAGCCACTGTGCCTGGCCAGCAGTTTTATTCCCCTGCCACCACCACCTGCAGATAGAGTCTTACTCTGGACTGCAGTGGTGTGATCCCAGCTCACTGTGACCTCAGCCTCCTGGGTTGAAGCAGATTCTCCTGTCATAGTCTCCTGAGTAGTTAAGATTACAGGTGCATGCCACCACACCCAGCTAACCCTAGTAGTTTTCATGTTATAATAGCACCCCTCTGCAATCCTGCTTGTATGTAAAATCTAGTGGTCATGTTTAATTCATCTGTTTGTCTCATCTTCCCTCACTCTACACACAGCCAGTCCTTGAGCAAACTCTGAATTTTACCTCCAAAATACATCCCAAATATGTTTATTTCATTTTATTTTTGTTACCACCACTCTGCTTCTTCCTGGCTGGTACCTTCCTAACTGTTCTCCTTGTTTGTTCTTACTCTGTTTTTCACACAGCAATCAGAATGATTTTTACTTATTCTCCTATTCCAGTGGATTCTCATTACACTAAGAAGTAAATCCAAAGTTCATCTGCATATCAGCAAATTATTGTTTGTTTATTTTAATTTTATTTTTAAAATAGAGATGGTATCTTGCTATTTTGCCCAGAGGTCTTGACCTCTTAGGCTCAAGCAATCCACCTACCTCAGCTTTTATTTATTTTTGTTAAATTTTATTGTATCTGTCAGAATCTGTTTGAGTGCTAAAATAAAATGAAAAAATTTGGCCAGGCAAGGTGACTCATGCCTGTAATCCCAGCACTTTGGGAGGCCAAGGTGGGTGGTTCACCTGAGGTCAGGAGTTTAAGACCAGCCTGGCCAACATGGTGAAACCCCATCTCTACTAAAAACACACAAAAAAATTAGCAAGGCATGGTGGCATGTGCCTGTAATCCCAGCTACTCAGGAGGCAGAGGTTGCAATGAGCTGAGATTACACCATTGTACTCCAGCCTGGACAAAAAGAGTGAAACTCTGTTTCAGGAGAAAAAAAAAAAACTTTTTTAGAGGTGAGGTGTCCTTATGTTGCCCAAGCTGGAGTTCAGTGGTCATTCACAGGCGGGAATAGATCATAGTGCACTACAGCCTTGAACTCCTGGTCTCAAGTGATCCTCCTGCCTTAGCCTCCTCAGTAGCTTTAGGCATACTCCACCTCTCCCAGCTTGCTTATTTTCTTGTTCATTTGTTTATGATCTTTTTCCTCCAACATACTATGTGCTCCATGATGGTAGGGACCTTGTCTTCCCTGGAGTATTCTCAGGAACCAGAAGAATGCCTAGAAAATTTAATTAATGTTGAATGAATAAATATAGGAATGAAATTAGTTATAAAATCTTCTGATTGAATGTAGAAACTATATTCTGAACACACTTCCCCTTTTTTTGTTTCCAGATTTGGGCAAATTAGAGAATAACCAGAAATCCTAGGGTTATTATTCTGTCAGGCACCTTTTTTGTTTTTATTTATTTATTTATTTATTTATTTTTTGAGACGGAGTTTCACTCTTGCCTGCTGGGTTCAGGCAATTTTCCTGCCTCAGCCTCCTCAGTAGTTGGGATTACAGGCACGTGCCACCATGCCCAGTTAATCTTTTGTATTTTTAGTAGAGACGGGGTTTCACCATGTTGACCAAGATGGTCTCGATCTCTTGACCTCGTGATCCACCCGCCTCGGCCTCCCAAAGTGCTGGGATTACAGGCTTGAGCCACCGTGCCCGGCCTTTTGTTTTTATTTTTTAAGAGACCGGATCTGGCTCTGTCACCCAGGCTGGAGTGCAGTGGCACAATCATAGTTCACTGCAACCTCAAACTGCTGGGCTCTAGTGATCCTCCTGCCTCAGCCTCCTAAGTAGTTATTAATAATTCTGTAGGCATGGACCATCATGCCTGGCTAACTGAAAAAAAAAAAAAAAATTTTTTTTATAGACACAGGGTCTCATTATGTTGCCCAGGTGGGGTCTCAAGCTCTTGGCCTCGAGCCATCCTTCTGCCTTGGCCTCCCAAAGTGCTCTGATTATAGGCAAGAGCTGCTGCACCAAGCCTCCTATTAGGCATTCTTAACTCTCTCAATCTCCCTTAAGTTGTTCTACCCCTGAAAAGACCAAGCATTTAGACATTATCCGATTAATGACAAAAACAAGTGTGAATTTTGTTCACTGTGTATTGGATCTTTAGTCGTTTTGAAAATAAGGAATCTAACAAAACCACCTTGTTTTACTTTGAGGCTTTGAATTGAATTTCGGTCTTGACTGGAGGGGATTGGTTTTAGGATGTGGTAGTTTGAAACCTGTATTGCAATCCTATGTAATATTTTTACAGAGATCAGCATTTTTTTTTTTTTTTGAGAATGAGTTTTGCTCTTGTTGCCCAGGCAGGAGTACAATGGCACAATCTTGGCTCACTGCAATGTCTGCCTTGTGGGTTCAAGCCATTCTGCCTCAGCCTCCCGAGTAGCTGGGATTATAGGCACCTGCCACCGCACCCAGTTAATTTTTGTATTTTAGTAGAGACAGAGTTTCACCATGTTGGTCTCGAACTCCTGGCCTCAGGTGATCCTCCTGCCTCAACCTCCCAAAGTACTGGGATTATAGGTATGAGCCAGCCCAGCCAGGAATTTTTAGTTTAATTAGACAACTTCGTTTTTGAATTGGGACCCTCCTGTTGCACATGTGTGTGTGAGATTGTATATGTTGTAAGAATATATGTGTATGTATGCTCTGAACTACTTGATTTAGAGTTACCATATCTTTTTTTTTTTTTCCTCATTGAACTTTGTTTTGATGGGTCTCGAAATTCTGTGACCAATTTTTGGTCAAGTTGTTTCCATTAAAAAGTAATAATTTAAAGCTAATAATTTAAAATTGCCACATGCAAACAAAACAAAACCAAAACCAAAAAAAAAAAACCCAAATGGTCCATAAGACATTCTCCTTTTCTTCTGAAAGGTTTATAGTGCATTATTATCATTAACCAGTCATTTACTATTAAACCTAAATGGCCTATTGAAACAAACAGTTCTGAGGTTGTTCTTCCACCACTGATTAAGACTGGAGTGGCAGGTATTAGGGATAATACTCATTTTGCCTTCTGAGCTTTCTGGGCAGACTTGGTGATCTTGCCAGCTTCTGCAACCTTCTTGTCCACTGCTTTAATGGCATCCACAGCAACTGTCTGTTTCATATCATGAGAGCAAAGTGACCCAGAGGAGGATAGTCCTAAAGCTCTCAACATACACAGGCTTGCCAGGAACCATATCAACTGTGGCAGCATCACCAGACTAAAAGAATTTAGGGCCATCTTCCAGCTTCTTACCAGAATGGTGATCAACCTTTTTCCTTCAGGTTAGCAAACTTGCAAGTATGTGAGCTGTGTGACAATCCAGTACAGTGGCATAGCCAGCACTTATTTGTCCTGGGTGGTTCAGGGTAGTCACCTGAGTATTTAAGCCAGCTGCATTGCTTCCATTGGTGGATCGTTTTTGCTGTCACCAGCAACGGTGCCATGATGAACATTTTTGACAGACAGATTCTTAACATTGAAGCCCGCATTATCCACGGGAAGAGCTTCACCCAAAGCTTCATGGTGCGTTTCAGCAGACTGCTTCAGTTCTAACATTGACTGGAGCAAAGATGACCACCATCCCGGGTATGAGAACACCAGTTTCTACTTGTCCCATAGGCACAGTACTCATACCATCAGTTTTGTAGATATCCTGGAGAGGCAGATACAAGGGTTTGTCAGTTGGATGAGTTGGTGGTAGGATGCAGTCCAGAGCTTCGAGCAGCATGCTTCTCCTGGCATTGCTGTCTTTACAGGTGACTTTCTATCCCATGAACCAAAGCATGTTAGCACTTGGCTTCAGCATGTTGTCACTATTCCCACCAGAAATTGGCACAAATGCTATTGTGTCGGGGTTGTAGCCAATTTTCTTAATGTAAGTGCTGACTTCTTTAATGATTTCCTCATATCTCTTTTGGCTGTAGGGTGGCTCAGTGGCATCCATTTTGTAAACACCAACAATTAGTTGCTTCATACTCAGCATATAAACCAGAAGGGCATGCTGACAGGTCTGCCTGTTTTTGAAGATACCAGCTTCAAATTCTCCAGCACCAGCAGCAACAATCAGAACAGCACAGTCAGCATGAGATGTCCCTCTAACCATGCTATTGATAAAGTCTTTGTCTCCTGGAGTATCAATGATAGTCACTTAATACTTGCTGTTCTCATATTTCCATAGGGGGATATCACTGGTGATACCATGTTTATGCTCAGCTTTCAGTTTATCTAAGACCCAGGCATACTTGAAGGAGTCCTTTCCCATCTCAGTAGTTGCCTTCTCAACTCTTTTTTGACGGGGTCTCACTCTGTCACCCAGATTGGAGTGCAGTGGTGCAGTCATGGCCCACTGCATCCCTGACCTCCCCAGGCTCAAGTGATCCTTCCGACCTCCCGAGTAGCTGGTAGTACGGTGTGCACCCCTATGCCAGCTAATTTTTTTTTTTTTGTATTTTGTAGAGGCAGGGTTTTACCATGTTGCCCAGGCTGGTCTCGAACTCTTGAGCTCAAGTGATCTACCTGCCTTGACCTCCCAAAGTGCTGGGATTACAGGTATGAGTCATGGCACCCAGCCTAGGGTCTTCCTTTTTTTTTGAGACAGAGTTTCGCTCTTGTTACTCAAGCTGGAGTGCAATGGCGCGATCTCAGCTCACCGCAACCTCCACCTCCTGGGTTCAGGCAATTCTCCTGCCTCAGCCTCCTGAGTAGCTGGGATTACAGGCACGTGCCACCATGCCCAGCTAACTTTTTGTATTTTTAGTAGAGACGGGGTTTCACCATGTTAACCAGGATGGTCTCAATCTCTTGACCTCGCGATTAACCCACCTCAGCCTCCCAAAGTGCTGGGAGTACAGGCTTGAGTCACCACGCTCGGCTGGGTCTTTCTTTTTGTGACACTTCTTTCGAGAATGTATCTTCTTTATCTGTCTGTCTATCTATCTATCTATCAATCATCTCCCTCCCACCCTCCCTCCCTCCTTCCCTCCTTTCCTCCTTCCCTCCTTCCCTCCTTTCCTTCTTCCCTCCTTCCCTCCCTCCTTCCTTCCTTACTTCCTGTTGGAGTCTTGCTCTGTTGCCAGGCTGGAGTGCAGTGGCCTGATCTCAGCTCACTGCAACCTCCGCCTCCCAGGTTCACTCGATTCTCCTGCCTTGGCCTCCTGAGTAGCTGGGACTACAAACGTGCACCACCATGCTAATTGTATTTTTAGTTGAGACGGGGTTTCACCCTGTTGACTAGGATGGTCTTAATTTCCTGACTTCGTGATCCACCCACCTCAGCCTTCTAAAGTGCTAGGATTACAGGTGTGAGCTACTGCGCCTGGCCTCTTTTTTTTTTTTTTTTTTAAACAGAGTTTTGCTCTTGTTCCCCAGGCTGGAGTGCAATGGCACCATCTTGGCTCACCTCAACCTCTGCCTCCCGGGTTCAAGTGATTCTCCTGCCTCAGCCTCCCAAGTAGCTGGGATTACAGGCATGCCTCACCATGCCAGGCTAATTTTATATTTTTAGTACAGAGGGGTTTCTCCATGTTGGTCAGGCTGGTCTTGAACTCCCGACCTCAGGTGATCTGCCCGTTTCAGCCAGTCCCAAGTACTGGGATTACAGGCATGAGCCACTGCATCTGGCTATATCTCCTTATTTTCTTATAATATCTCTTCAGATATTTAGCAGATCACCTGAGGTTGACCCTTTAACTGGGAGTAGCTTACTGCTAGAATCAAGAATGTTAATCTCAACAGTCATCTCCTTTACTATAGTATTGCTAGAGGTAGTTCTGCAGCTCAGAATTCTCCATAGTGCAAACCCAAGAAGGACAGCATCCCTGGTCCTGTAGTTTGAGTCTTCTGGTGCTTCAGGCATTTGGGAGACTACCAGGCAAATGCTGATATGCCCTCAAGGGAAATGTGATCCTGATTATCTATGCCTGCAGGGGGAGGATTATATGGATTAAAATAAATCCATGGGTAATCCAAAGGCTTTATTTTAAACTAGTTTAACCACATTCCTGACCACAGTTTTTTCTTGCATTTCTAATAACTAATTTATAATATTTACTCATTTCACATTTATCTCCTTCTGCCATTTAGAAGTAATGGCAGTTGTGAAGTTGAGAAAAGATGGAGAAAGAGTTAGATCATCAACCAGTAGATGATTTGGTGTTAACAGGGTAGTTTAACTACAATGCTTGCTAGACCTTGAAGACCTGAATTCCATGAATTCCTTACCTGCTGAGTCATTGGAAGGAACTTGAGGTAACTGTCAACGAGAGGTCAAACTCAATTTTGATACATTGGTACTTTACTTGCTTAAATGATTGAGCTTTTGTTTCAAGTAATCAGTATTTCAGGTTATCAGAATTACAAATTTAATCCAATTTGAAGTTTTTTACTGTTTATTTAATAAGTTAGCCTATTGGTAGTTTTTATAGGAATTAAATAACTTGATGACCTGCCATTTGAAATATGAGTTGCTTTTTTTTGTAGCTAGTCTACTACTACATCTGACAAGTTACTTGTACAAAGTTACACAATAACTATTTTAAACCATCATATTTCATTAAATAGTTGAAGAATGATCACTTAAAAATTGTTTATTCTTGATTTAGTATAGGTCTTGTGTTTATTTTTATTTTTTTTTTTAGGGATGGGGACTTGCTATGTTGCCCAGGCTAGCCTAGAACTCCTGGACTCAAACGATCCTCCAACCTCAGCCTTCTGAGTAGCTGGGACTATGGGTGGTAGTGTGTCTAGATGCTATTAAAATCACTGTTTTCTTCTAGCTTTATAAACCATTACAAATTGCTGCCATTATGTTAACTGAACAAAAATGTAATTTGTTAACTAAAACATGTCTCTGCAGATATATGTATAATAATAATAATAATTATTATTCTTTTTGAGACGTAGTCTCGCTCTTTCACCCAGGCTGGAGTGCAGTGGCACGATGTTGGCTCACTGCAACCTCCGCCTCCTGGGTTCAAGTGATTCTCCTGCTTCAGTCTCCCAAGTAGCTGGGATTACAGGCGCGCACCACCACACCTGGCTAATTTTTGTATTTTTAGTAAAGATGAGGTTTTACCATCTTGAATAATTTTACAGGCACATGCTACTGCACCCAGGCTATTATGATTTTTTTCTAACTGAGGAGCTTCTGGGCTTTAGGTCTTCATTCTGCTTATAAGTATTGTCTAATATTTCTGTAATTTGTACATAATGGTCCAGCACTCATGCTTTTCTACCTTTTAATTGCCTATCTTCATTTTCAAAGCCTAAGCTAGCCATATATTATATATTCCTTTATAGTTGTCTGTGATTTTTTTCCAAATATCAAACATCATTTCACTTATAACTTATGAAGAATTCATTGTCTTTGAATCAGTGGTTTCTTTAATTCTGTAGAGGTGGTGGTGTTTTTTAGTAGAGACAGAGTCTTTCACCCAGGCTGGAGTGCAGTGGCATGATCATAGCTCACTATAACCTGGAAGTCCTGGGCACAAGTGATCCTCCCATCATAGCCTCCTCAGTAGCTAGGACTCTAGGCATGCAGCACTATGCCTGACCATTAATTCTTTTTTTTTTTTTTTTTTTTTTTGAGACATGGTCTTGCTCTTTTGCCCAGGCTAGAGTGCAGTGGCACGAGATCCTCGCTCACTGCAACCTCCATCTCCTGGGTTCAAGCATTTCTCCTCAGCTTTCTGAGTAGCTGGGATTACAGGTGCACACCTCCACACCCAGCTAATTTTTGTATTTTTAGTAGAGATGGGGTTTCACTATTTTGGTCAGGCTGGTCTCTAATGCCTGACCTCAGGTTAGCCACCCGCTTTGGCCTCCCAAAGTGCTGGGATTACAGTCATGAGCTACTCTGCTCAGCCCTGACCATTAAGTCTTTCATAAGCATTATCCTACATGTATACTTACACGTGTGGAAAATGATGTATGGCGAAGGCTATTTGTTGCGTTATTGTTTATAATGGCAAAATTCTTGAAGTAACTTAAATGTTTTTCACTAGGGGAATGACTTAAAAAAAAAATAGGACAGGTGTAGGGCACCCGTGCTTGGCGGTTAGTGTGTGCAGTTACAGGTGCATTGCTCTCTGGTCCAGGCGTGCGGGTGTTGGCTGCGATCTCTGCGCTGGGATGAGGTCTCTCTGCTCCTGGTGGAAGCAAGAGAACCAAGCTGCAGCAGCCATCGCCAGTACAATGGTAGCAGTTGGACTGACTATTGCAGCTGCAGGATTTGCAGGCCGTTATGTTTTGCAAGCCATGAAGCATATAGAGCCTCAAGTAAAACAAGTTTTTCAAAGTCTGCCAAAATCTGCCTTCAGTGGTGGCTATTACAGAGGTGGGTTTGAACCCAAAATGACAAAACAGGAAGCAGCATTAATACTAGGTGTAAGCCCTACTGCCAATAAAGGGAAAATAAGAGATGCTTATCGATGAATTATGCTTTTAAATCATCCTGACAAAGGAGGATCTCCTTATATAGCAGCCAAAATCAATGAAACTAAAGATTTACTAGAAGGTCAAGCTAAAAAATAAAGTAAATGTATCATGAATTTTAAGTTCATATTCGTTTATGTATGTATTAACTTTTTATAATAAAATGCCTCAGCTACAGTTTTAAAAAATGATTTAACGCAAGCTAAATCTCAAAAAAAAAAAAATAAAATAAAATGGGACATTCTATGATTGAATGCCCTGTAGCCATTAAAAAGAATGAAGAAAATGGGCCAGGCACAGTGGCTTAGACCTGTAATCCCAGCATTCTGGGAGGCCAAACCAGGTGGATCATCTGAGGTCAGGAGTTTGAGACCACCCTGGCCAACATGGTGAAACCCTGTCTTTAGTAACAAGTACAAAAATTAGCCAGGTATGATGGTGCTCACCTGTAATCTCAACTGCTCGGGAGGCTGAGGCAGGAGAATTGCTTGAACCCAGGAGGCAGGGGTTGCAGTGAACTGAAATCGTGCCACTGCACTCCAGCCTGGGCAACAGAGCAAGACTCCATCTCAAAAAAAAAATAAACTAACAGAATGAAGAAAGCATTTATGTATTGATATGGAATCATTGTACTACATAAATGATTTAGGTTAAAAAACCACAAAGAGTAGCTGGGCGCGATGGCTCACACCTATAATTCCAGCACTTTGGAAGGCCCAGGTGGGTAGATCACCTGAGGTCAGGAGTTCAAGACTAGCCTGGCCAACATGGTAAAAGTCCGTCTCTACTAAAAATACAAAAATTAGCCGGACGCAGTGTCTCACACCTGTAATCCCAGCACTTTGGGAGGCCGAGGCTGGTGGATCACGAGGTCAAGAGATCGAGACCATCCTGGTCAACATGGTGAAACCCCGTCTCTATTAAAAATACCAAAAATTAGCTGGGCATGGTGGTGCGTGCCTGTAATCCCAGCTACTCAGGAGGCTTAGGCAGGAGAATTGCCTGAACCCAGGAGGCAGAGGTTGCTGTGAGCTGAGATCACACCATTGCACTCCAGCCCCAGCCTGAACAACAAGAGCAAAACTCCGTCTCAATAAAAAAAAACAAAAAACCCACAAAGGTGTGGTTATATTATGTGGTGAATACCATCAATCATTATTATTACATTTATTCCTGTTAATGAGTAATGTAATATTGTAACAGGAAATCCTGATGTGGTCTGGAGGTTTAGGGTAGGTTTTTTAGTGGGGGTGATATTTGAATTGAGATGTGAAAGGGTGAATTATTTAGGTCAGTTGTTCTCATCTGGGGTTGGGACTGATGTTTAGGGACTGTTTCAGAAATGATGCAGGGGATGATTTTAGCTTGTACGATTATTGGGGGATGTATTAATATTTAGTGTGGAGAGGCCAGTCATGTTAGCCTTAGTAATATAAAATGCGCAACAGTCTTATAAAGCAAAGATTTGTTTTGTGTCCTGTAAGATCATCAATTTTCACTTCACATAGGTGAAAACCTATTTGTTTTAGTCTGTAACAGTGGATCTCAACTCCGGCTGCACATTAAAATCACTTGAGAAGGTTTTATTTATTTATTTATTGAGATAGAGTCTCACTCTATTGCTCACGCTGGAGTGCAGTGGCACAATCTCAGTTTACTGCAGCCTCTGCCTCGGATTCAAGTGATTCTCCTACCTCAGCCACCCAAGTAGTTAGGGACTACAGACACTTGTGATAATGCCTGGCTAATTTTTGTATTTTTAGTGAAAATGAGGTTTTGCCATGTTGCCCAGACTAATCTCAAACTTCTGGTCTCAGGTGATTTGCCCACCTTGGCCTCCCAAAGTGTTGGGATTACAAGTGTAAGCCACCATGCCTGGCCTACTTGGGAAGTTTTCTAAAGATGATGAGGCTGTACTTTATATGAATTATATAAAAATCTTTGAGTTGATATCCTGGCATCAGTATTATTTAAAAATTTTCTTCTTGGCCAGGCTTGGTGGCTCACACCTGTAATCTCAGCACTTTGGAAGGCCGAGGTGGTAGACCATGAGGTCAGGAGTTCAAGACCAACCTGGCCAAGATGGTGAAACCCCATCTCTACTAAAAACTACAAAAATGAGTGGGGCACAGTGGCAGGCGCCTGTAATCCCAGCCACTCAGGAGGCTGAGGCAGGGGAATTGCTTGAACCCAGGTGGCAGAGGTTGCAGTAAGCTGAGATTACACCATTGCATTCCAGCCTGGGTGACAGAGTGACTCTGTCTCAAAAAAAAGAAATTCCTTCTTATTCTAATGTATAGCCCAGGTTGAAACCATTGGCCTAAGTGCTAACTTCATTTTACACACAAACAAAAGTGGCATTGTTTTAATTTTTTTCCCTTTTTTTTTTTTTTTTTTTTTTTTTTTGAGATGGAGTCTTGCTCTGTTGCCCAGGCTGGAGTGCAGTGGTGTGAGCTCTGCTCCATGCAACCTCCGCTTGATGCAGCCTCCGCCTCCTGGGTTCAAGCAGTCCTCTTCCTCAGCCTCCCGAGTAGCGGGGACTACAGGCATATGCCACCACGCCTGGCCAATTTTTGTATTTTTAGTAGAGATGGGGTTTCACCGTCTTGGCCAGGCTGGTCTTGAACTCCTGACCTTATGATTCACCTGCCTTAGCCTCCCAAAGTGCTAGGATTACAGGGGTGAGCCACCACACCAGCAAAAAATGGCATGGTTTTAGTACTCAGTTTTCCCAGAATGCACCTTCTTTGGAGGATATCATGTTTTGGTTGCTCAGAGCTTTACCAAGAGTTATCTTTTTAAAATTCATGGTTACCATTGACATATGTGGGTAGTGATATTTAATCACCAAGACAATATGTATCCATCAATCTGCCTTTTTTTGTTTTTTTAAATTAGACTCTCACTCTTTCATCCAGGCTGGAGTGCAATGATTGGATCTTGGCTCACTGTAACCTCTACCTCCTGGGTTCAAGTGATTCTCCTGCCTCAGCCTTCCAAGTAGATGGGATTACAGGCATGTGCCACTACACCCGGCTAATTCTGTATTTTTAGTAGAGATGGGGTTTCTTTGTGTTGGTCAGACTGGTCTCGAACTCCTGACCTCAGGTGATCCACCTGCTTCGTCCTCCCAAAGTGCTGGGACTACAGGCGTGTGCCTGGCCTCAGTCTGTCTTTCTAACTGTCATATTCAGTATTTTAAAGTTTAGGTTCAAGCTTTGACTACCTTCTTATGACTTCTAATGTAGTCATACAAGAGCATTTACCATTAGCATATATATAATTTTGTACTAAGTAATATTTATTTTATTTCTTCATTATGTTACAGTTAAGACTCTATATAACACACACATTTATGTAACTAAAATTATGTTTAGTTTGTATTATGTATACATTTCGTTTCAAATGGTAAAGAGGATGTTATGAAATATTATTTTTAAAAAGGAAGCATTGGGTCCAACATGGCTGAAGGTGAAAGGCTGCCGGGTTGTAGAGGTGCAGTGTATGGGAAGGCTCTTTAGCAGGAGGGAGCCTGGCATTTTGAAGGAACTAACAGGCTATTCTAGCCTGAGAAGAGAGAGTGAGATAGAGAGATGTGTAGCATAAGGGAGTAAGATGAACCAAAAAGGGAGGTAGAGTCCATATAGAACCTTGTAGGCTGTGGGAAGGAGCTTGGAGAGTTGTTTGACTAGTAGAAAAGCTGAACCATTGTGAGCTATACAGTTGCTTGACCAACTGGAATTTATAACTAAAATGGACATTAAAAAGCATATAGTTAAACCATCTTGTTTTACATATGAGGAAAAGGAAGTTAAGGGAACTTTCCCAAAGTTACACAGTGAATAAATGAGCTGGAGCCAGAATTTGATGACACTGTTCTTTATTTCTGCCTGACTGCCAGGCAGAGGAGTTACATCTGAGATATTTAGGAGCATATTGGGTTTTGAGCAAGGGAATTCTAGGATGGAGATGGCTGCATGGCTGTGTGCAGGCTGGAGGCTGTGAATAACAGGGAGTCATGAAGTCAGGACATCCATAATTATATTCTCTGGTCAAATTCAATCACTAAATATGAGTTTCCATCTTGACTACTATTTTCTTTTTTTGAGACGGAGTTTCGCTCTTGTTACCCAGGCTGGAGTGCAATGGCGCGATCTCGGCTCACCGCAACCTCCGCCTCCTGGGTTCAGGCAATTCTCCTGCCTCAGCCTCCTGAGTAGCTGGGATTTACTATTTTCAGTAGAGACAGGGCCTTGCTATGTTACCCAGGCTGGACTTGAACTCCTGGGCTCAAGTTACCCTCCCACCTCAGCCTCCTGAGTAGTTGGGACTGTAGGCATGTACCGTGATGCCCAGCCCCATCTTGACTTGACCAATTACATGTTTTTTCTCACAATAATATTTTTTAGTTGTCAAGTTTTCCTATTGGTGCCATGACAGTTTCTTAGACATTGCTTTTTTTTTTTTTTTTTTTTTTGACAGATTCTCACTCTGTCACTCAGGCTGGAGTAGTCCAGTGGCACATTCTTGGCTCACTGCAGTGTCCACTTCCCAACTTCAAGTGATTCTCCTGCCTCAGCCTCCTGAGTAGCTGGGGTTATGGGCACATGCCACCACACCCATGTAATTTTTGTAGTTTTTAGTAGAGACAGGGTTTCACCATGTTGGTCAGGCTGGTCTTGAACTCCTGACCTCGTGTTCCACTCGCCTCAGCCTCCCAAAATACTGGGATTACAGGTTTGAGCCACCACACCCAGCCTAATTTTTGTATTTTTAGTAGAGACAAAGTTTCGCCTTGTTGACCAGGCTGGCCTCAAACTCCTAACCTTGTGATCTGCCTGTCTCAGCCTCCCAAAGTGCTGGGATCACAGGTGTGAGCCACTGTGCCTGGCAACATTTCTTTTCTTTTTTTTTTTTTGCATCGGAGTGTTGCTGTGTTGCCAGTTTGGAGTGCATTGGCATGATGTTGGCTCACTGCAACCTCTACCTCCCAGGTTCAAGTGATTCTCCTGCCTCAGCCTCCCGAGTAGCTGGGACTACAGGCACATACCACCATGCCCGGTTTCACCACGTTTGCCAGGATGATCTCAATCTCTTGACCTCATGATTCGTCTGCCTCGGCCTCCCAAAGTGCTGGGATTACGGGCGTGAGCCACTGTACCTGGCCGACATTTCTTATCTTTGATGACTGTGACAGTTCTGAGGAATACTGGTTTGTTATTTTGCATAATGTCTATCGATTGAATTTTTCTGATTTTTTTTTTTTTTTAATGATTTGACTGGAGTTATGGGTTTTTAAGAGGAAGATCACAGAGCTAAAGTGCCATTTTTCTGACATGATACCAAAAGTGTATACTAAAAACTGAATTATCATTGTTGATGTTGGCCTTGATCAGCTGACTGAGATAGTTTGTTAGGTTTCCCTGCTATAAAGTTATTCTTTCCCTCTCCTTTTTATGTGATACTTTTTGGAAGGAAGGCACTATGTGCAGCTGACACTTAAGGAGTGGGGCATTATAGTTCATTTCCTTGATGGGGTTGTATCTACACAAATTATTAGCAATTCTGTGTGGGAGATTTATTCTCCCCTTCCATTTATTTGTTTAATCATTTATTTACATCAGTGTGGACTTGTAGATGTTTATTTTGTACTTTAGTTTATAATCCAATAATTCATTACTTCATTGCTCAAAATATTTTAGCTTTGGCCATTGGGAGTTCTGTCAGTTTGCCCTGTGTCCCTTTGATGATCTCCTATCATTGTGTGTGTGTGTGTGTGTGTTTGTGTGTGTGTGAGCACTTTTTTATTTTATGGTACTACGAGATATTCAGGGCTTACTTTGTATATTTCTTGCCTTATCCTAGGATCGGTCATTTCTGCAAGGGAACTGGTCCCATTTATTGGAGAACAGTGTTAGAAACTAAGAGCTGAGCATTATATGTGCACTCTTTACTACTGGGGTATCTGCTTCTAAGCTTGCTCAGCTGATAGAGCAAGGACAAATAGGTGAATACTTTATACATATGTCTATAAATTTTCTTTTTTTTACTTTTTTCTCTACATCTTTCTGTAATGTCTATACATTTTTCCATATTTAATTACATCTATGTTAAGCTAAACATGAGTTTATACTGATGTTTCTAATTTCAGTCTTGATTCCTCTTGTTGCTTAACTGTAAATTCCTACTCCAATAGTGGAAAATATGGCTTTTAATTTTCTTGATAATATCTTTCATAGAAGCGGTAATTTTAATAAAGACCAGCTTAACCATTTTTTTTTTCATAGATTGTGCTTTTTGTTGTTGTCTAAAAACTCATACCTGGCCGGGCATAGTGGCTCACGCCTGTAATCCAAGCACTTTGGAGGCCAAGGCGGGTGGATCACTGAGATCGGGAGTTCAAGACCTGCCTGACCAACATGGTGAAACCCCGTCTTTTTTTTTTGAGACGGAGTTTCGCTCTTGTTACCCAGGCTGGAGTGCAATGGCATGATCTCGGCTCACCGCAACCTCCGCCTCCTGGGTTCAGGCAATTCTCCTGCCTTAGCCTCCTGAGTAGCTGGGATTACAGGCACATGCCACCATGCCCAGCTAATTTTTTGTATTTTGTAGTAGAGATGGGGTTTCACCATGTTGACCAGGATGGTCTTGATCTTTTGACCTTGTGATCCACCCGCGTCGGCCTCCCAAAGTGCTGGGATTACAGGCTTGAGCCCGGCGAATCCCATTCTTTAAAAAAAAACAAACTCATACCCAAACTCAAGGTCAACTAGATTTTCCCTTTAAACAGCAGAAATAAATAAATAAATACTTAACATATAAAATGTGTTAGTATATATAACATATTCACAGTATAATATATTCACATATAAAACTTATATGAAACTGCATTATATGTATATAGTGTGTGTGTGTGTGTGTGTACATGGAGAAAGAGAGAGAGAGCGAGAGCGAGAGCACGCGCACATGTGCGTGCGCCTAGATTTTCTCCTACATTTTTTTTTTTTTGAGACAGTCTTGCTTTTTGCCTGGGCTGGAGTGCAGTGGCATGATCTTGGCTTACTGTAACCTCCACTTCCCAGGCTCAAGTGACCCTCCCTCTCACCTCAGCATCCCAAGTAGTTGGGACTACAGGTGTGCATTACCATACCTGGCTTTTTGTATTTTTCTCTGTAGAGACGGGGTCTCACCTTGTTGCCCAGGCTGGTCTTGAACTCCTGGGCTCAAATGGTCTTCTTGCCTTGACCTCCCAAAGTGCTGAGGTTATAGGTGTAAGCCACTGCACCCGGCCTTCTAAATGTTTTATAGGTTTACATATTACATCACAGGTTGTTTTTTGAACTTCTTTTAACTGAGATTTTGACTGTTGTCAATAAGTAATATATTTACCCCCTTTAATTTATTGAATGAGACATGGGGTTCTGTCATAAGTTTTATAGTTAGAAAAAGAAATGGTGAAATGAAATTTTGGAACTTCTTGAGCAGTGGATAAGAAGCTCTGTTAATTTTGGAATTCAAATACCATATGTCATAGGGAGAAAATAAATCTATCTTTGCTAGCCCTCAATCTGATTGAGGGAACATGAGATATATAATAATAATCATCACTAACGGCAACATGTGGTGTAGTGATTAATTGTGTTCAAAAAAACCGCTCGAATTTATGAGAAGATCAAGGTCAGTGTGAGCTAGACTAGTAAGAGAAAGCATCTTGGAAGCCAGACTTTTTTTTGAGACAGTCTTGCTCTCTTCCTCAGGCTGGAGTGCAGTGACATGATCATAGCTCATTGCAGCCTCAACCTCCTGGGCTCAAAGGCAATCCTTCCACCTCAGCCTCCCAAGTAACTGGGACTACGGGTGCCACCACCATGCCTGGCTAATTTTTTTTTTTTTTGGGAGGAAGGGAGGAAGGCAGGAAGGGAGGAAGGCAGGAAGGGAGGGAGGAAGGAGGGGATTAAGGGAGGAAGGAGGGGAGGAAGGGGGGAGGGAGGGAGGGAAGGGAAGGAAGAAAATCAAGCAATGAGAGAGACATTGCCGACCTGGATCTAGAGGTTTACAAGTTGATTTCTTTTTTTTAAATTTTATTTATTTAGTTAAATTTATTTATTTATTTTTTTCTTTTTTTTTGAGAGAAGTAAAGAAAAAAAATGAGTAAAGGAGAGGAAGGAAGAGGAAGAGAAAGAGGGAGGGTGAATGGAAATATTGCTTTATTCTGAAAAAAAAAAAAAATGGGTATTAATAATGGCCAGTGTTTCATTTAAACCTATGAGTAGGTGTGATGTGGTATTGACAAGAATGTATATTTTGTGTATTTGAAGTGGAGAGCTCTATAAATATTTATTAAGTTTACTTATTCTGGATCTGAGTTCAAGTCCATGATATCCTTATTAATTTTCTGTCTCATTGAATCTAAGTCTCTATGTATCTGGGTGTTAGGATCGTTAGCTCTTGTTGTTGCATTGATCCTTTTACCACTATATCTTTGTTGCTTTAAAATCTATTTTATCCGATACGAGAATTGCAACTCCTGCTTTTTATTTATTTATTTATTTATTTTTGCTCTCCATTTGGTTGGTAAATCTTTCTCCATCCCTTTGTTTTGAGTCTTTGTGTATCCTTGCATGTGAAACAGGTCTGGATGTAACATGCTGTTGGGTTTTGGCTGTGTCTTTTGATTGGGGGATTTAGTCGATCTAAATTTAGGGTTACTGCCATTTGATGTTAACTGGCTGTTTTATCCATTCGTTGATGTAAATTCTTCTTTATGTTGGTGCTCTTTACTTTTTGGTATATTTTTAGAAAGGCTAATACTGGTTGTTTCTTTCTGTGTGTAATGCTTCTTTCAGAAACTCTTATAAATAAAGCAGGCCTGGTGGTAATAAAATCTCTGAGTACTTGCTTGTTTGTAAAAGATTTTATTTTCCTTCAGTTGTGAAGCTTAGTTTGGCTGGATATGAAATTCTGGGCTGAAGGTTCTGTTCTTTGAGGATGTTGAATATTGGCCCCCACTCTCTTCTGACTTGTAGAGTTTCTGCTGAGAGATTTGCTGTAAGTCTGATAGGCTTGCCTTTGTGGGTAACCTGACCTTTCTCTCTGGCTGCCCTTAGTATTTTCTCCTTCATTTCAACCCTGGTGAATCTAATGATTATGTGCCTTGGGGTTGCTCTTCTTGAGGAATATCTTTGCGGTGTTCTCTGTATTACCTGGGGTTGAATATTGACCTGCTTTGCTAGTTTAGGAAAATTTTCCTGAATAATATCCTGAAGAATATTTTCCAGCTTGGATTCATTCTCTCTGTCGCATTCAGGTACACCTATCAAACGTAAATTTGGTCTTTTCACATAGTCCCACATTTCTTGTAGACTTTGCTTATTCCTTTTTATCCTTTTATCTCTAATCTTGTCTTCTTGTTTTATTTCATTAAGTTGGACTTTGACCTCTGTTATCCTTTCTTCTGCTTGAACAATTCGAGTGTTTAAACCTGTGCATACTTCTCGGAGTTCCTGTATTGTATTCTTCAGTTCCATTAATTCACTTATATTCCTCTCTAAGTTGTCTATTCTCAATAGGATTTCATCAAACCTTTTTTCAAAGTTCTTAGTTTCTTTACGTTGGGCTACAACATGTTCTTTTAACTCACAGAAGTTTCTTATTATCCATTCCTTGAAGAGTGATTCTGTTACTGGGATGCGCTCATTCTCCATCAAGCCTTGTTCCATTGTTGATGTGGAACTGTGATCATCTTTAGAGGGAGAGGCGTTCTGATTTTGAGTATTCTCAGCCTTTTTACGCTGGTTTCTTCCCATCATTGTAAATTTATCCTCCTGTCGTCTTTGAAATTACCAACTCTCAGATTAGGTCTCTTGACTGGATGTCCAAGTTGTTAGTTCCCAGGGCCAGAACAGCGGCTTTAAGACTGATGGTGCTTTTCTGCCCAGGATTCTCCTGTCTGGCTTCCTTCTTGTATCCGGAATAGGCAACTCTGCCTTCCTGGGGCTCCAAACCTCGGTCAGAAGGGGAACCAGTCTCGTTTACTCTGTGCCCAGCGCTGCCGCGCTGAGGTGCCGTCACAGCTGCTGCGCCGGCCTCAGGAGTCGTGCTGGGGGCCCGTGTGGGTCCTCCAAACCTCGGTCAGAAGGGGAGCCAGCCCTGTTTACTCTGCTTCCAGAGCTGCCGCACCGAGGTGCCGGCGAAACCCCTGCGCCGTCCACAAGAGTCGTGCTGGCGACCCGTGTGACTCCTCCACTGGGGATCTTCTGCTCCGTGAGCGACCTGAATTTGTCTGAAAGTGTGGCGTCCTCTAGTTCTCTGCGCTTTAACTGAGAGCTGCAATCCCGAGATGTTAGCGATCGGCCATCTTGGATCCTCCTGCCTGGCTAATTTTTTAAATTTTTGGTGGAGGCAAGGTCATGTCATGCTGCCCAGGTTGGTCTTGAACTCCTGGACTCAAGTGATCTTCCCACTTTGGCCTTCCAAAATGCTAGGATGTCAGGTGTGAGCGACTGTGCCCACAATTCCTGGACCTTTCTTTCTTTTTATAGCTGCACAACAACGTTCTATTATGTGGATGTGCCATAGTGCATCTACCCAGTCCTCTACTGACAAACTTTAAGAAAGTTTAGTCTATTGTCATTACAAGCAGTGCTGTAATAGATAAATAAGTTTCATCTTATTTTATTTTTTAAAATTTATTTATGAGACAGAGTCTTGCTCAGTTGCCCAGGCTAGAGTGCAGTGACGTGACCTAGGCTCACTGCAACCTCCACTCACTGCAACCTCTGCCTTCTGGGTTCAAGCGATTCTCCTGCCTCAGCCTCCCAAGTAGTTGGGATTACAGGCCCACGTCAGCACACCTGGCTAAATTTTTTTTTTTTTTGGTATCTTTAGTAGAGATGGGTTTTACCATGTTGGTCAGGCTGGTCTTAAATTCCTGACCTCGTGATCCATTCGCCTTGGCCTCCCAAAGTGCTGGGATTCCAGGTATGAGCCACTGCACCTGGCCTTGTTTTATTTTATTATTTTTTTTTGAGACAAAGTCTCACTCTGTTGCCCATGCTGGAGTGCAGTGGCGCTATCTTGGTTCACTGCAATCTCTACCTCTCATGTTCAAGTGATTCTTGTGCCTCAGCCTCCTGAGTAGCTGGGATTACAGGCATGTGCCACCACACCTGACTAATTTTTCTGTATTTTGTAGAGACGAGGTTTAACCATGTTGCCCAAGCCGGTCTTGAACTCCTGAGCTCAAGCAGTCCTCCCTCTTGGGCCTCCCAAAGTGCTGGGGTTATAGGCATGAGTCATTGTACCCAGTCTGGATGAATAAGGTTTAGATACTTTGGAAACATTTGGTTCAGATTCTGTATTATCCAAGATACAGACTGTGACCAGAAACAGTGAAGGCAAATTGACATACTTTCTGTAATAAGTGGCTCATATTTATAATAGTGGTTAACACATCTATATGTATGCATATAATTTATGTATTTTAGGGCACTACTGCAAAAAGCTATAGGAGCTATGGAATGCTTGCACATAGTATGAAGTTTAAAACTACAAGTTTATTATGGAGAGTAAGCCTCTTGTTCTCCACCTAGGATTCTCTGCAATATTCCAGTTTCTTATATTTTAAGGGTGGTATTCTTCAACCTCCAGCTGTATACAGTATCACCACTGGCAAGTTGACTTATTTCCCAGGGTGATTCCCATCCAAGAAATCTCTATTTCTTCACTATTCTCCTAATACAAGCTTATTTTACTGCTGGCCATTCTAGCTCTTCACCTCCTGTTGGTCTCTTTTCAAGTCTAGTTTTTCCAGAGCAATCCTGAATAAGCAGGCCTCAATTTCTTTGAGGTTCAGAGCTTCCTCTCTTTAATTCTAGTGTTGTCCATACAACCATGTCACTCTTGGAACTCCCTGTTCTGCTGAGCATGTTTAGTTACCATGTGGGTGAATAATATAACAATGATCTCTTTTTAATTTTTTTTGAGATGGAGTCTCGCTCTGTCTCCCAGGCTGGAGTGATGGTGTGATCTCAGCTCACTACAACTTTTGCCTCCTGGGTCCAAGCAATTATCCTCCCTCAGCCTGCAGAGTATCTGGGACTACAGGCATGCATCACCACACCTGGCTAATTTTATATTTTTAGTTGAGACAGGGTTTCACCGTGTTGGCCAGGCTGGTCTCAAACTTCTGACCTCAAGCGATCTGCCCGCCTTGGCCTCCCAAAGTGCTGGGATTACAGGTGTAAGCTACCTCGCCTGGCTGATTTCTCTTATAGTCTGATAAATCACTGAAGATTTAATAAATAAACCACTGATATGTGTATAATTATATAAGCATAGCTTTCTTTTTTTTTTTTTTTTGAGACGGAGTTTCGCGCTTGTTACCCAGGCTGGAGTGCAATGGCGCGATCTCGGCTCACAGCAACCTCCGCCTCCTGGGTTCAGGCAATTCTCCTGCCTCAGCCTCCTGAGTAGCTGGGATTACAGGCACGCGCCACCATGCCCAGCTAATTTTTTGTATATTTTTAAGTAGAGACGGGGTTTCACCATGTTGGCCAGGATGGTCTTGATCTCCTGACCTCGTGATCCACCCGCCTCGGCCTCCCAAAGTGCTGGGATTACAGGCTTGAGCCACCGCGCCCGGCCAAGCATAGCTTTCTTAATCTGTATAGAAACTGTTGCTTTGCTGATCTCATTAAGGAAGTTCTGATTCGTTTTGTAAGGGGAAGAATCCTTTAAAAATGGGAAGATGGACATTCTAATTCTGTTTTTAATAAATCTTGATTTTTTTTTTTTTCTTTTTCTTTTTTTGAGATGGAGTTGCGCTCTGTTGCCCAGGCTGGAGTACAGTGTCATGATCTCGTGACTCTGCAACCTCTTCCTCCTGGGTTCAAAGGATTCTCCTACCTCAGCCTCTCGAGTAGCTGGGTTTATAGGCATGTGCCACCATGGCCAGCTCATTTTTGTATTTTTAGTAGGGATGAGGTTTCACCCTCTTGGCCTGGCTCGTCTTAAACTCCTGACCTCATGTGATCTGCCCATCTCTCTGCCTCCCAAAGTTCTGGGATTACAGGCATGAGCCACCATGCCCAGCCAAATACTGAGTTTTCTAAAGGTTGCTTACAGTATACTTTGGAAAGAAGTTGTAAAATTAAGAATTCTTAAGCAATGGCATCTTGCATTTAGTGATTTAGATTCAGATTTTAGCTTATTTTACAGCGATTTTGTTCTTAAGAGTTGATAAGAATATCAAATGAGAATAAAAGCATCATCGTGTCTACTTAAGCCGTAGTTTCCAGTCTTCTTGCTCCTTTGTTTTTTTTTTTTGAAACAAGGTCTCACTCTGTTATTCAGGCTCAGTGGGATGGCATGATCACGGCTCACTGGAGCTTCAACCTTCTTGGGCACAGGTGATACACCCACCTCAACCTCCTGAGTAGATGGATCTATAGGCGTGTACCACCTCACCTGGCTGGTTTTTAATTTTTTTGTAGAGAGGGGTTCTTGCTTGTTACCCAGGCTGGTCTTGAACTCTTGGGCTCAAGCCATCCTTTTGCCTTGACCTCCCAAAATGCTAGGATTATAGGTATGAGCTACCATGCCCAGCCTGTTATTTTCTAAAATATTCATGTATTCTTTTCTCTATAAGAGGCCAAGTGATTTGTCAGGTTACATTTTTTTTAATTGTTATTTTTAAAAATTTTTGTGGAGGTGGACTCTTGCTGTGTTGTCCTGGGTTCAAGCAATCCTTCTGCCTCAGCCTCCCAGAGTGCTGGGATTATAAGTGTGAGCCACTGTGCCTGGACTATCAGGTTACTTTTATAACTATTTCCTTATCTAGAATATGTGGTGACAGTATTAACCTTTTTTAAAATTATCTAACAATAACTGAATGCTTAATACTTTGCTGTAATGATGTGGGCCACCAGTGAATTGATTCTGGTCAAAATTCATACCTTTGGAATGTCAGATTTATTCTGCTGAGAGGCTGGGGCTTTCTCAGACAAACAAGCCAAAGAGACTTTCTGAAAATTAAGTTAGCCTAAGCATTTTAAAGCTTTATGTTGTGTTTGAGAATGAAGGCCCAGAGAAGGAGGCCATCAACTCCAGTGACTTCCCTAGTGCCTTAGTGGTAAAACTCAGCATAGAACTTTCCCTCCACACCTGAGCCTCTTCCAATAGCATCTTTCATGTCTTGGCTTGTATGACACCTTGCTCCAGCCTCATCCCAGGACCTTTCTGCAAAAGGAATTCTTTTCCCTTGGCCCACATGCTTCTTCAGCTATCCAATTAATGAAGAATCTGGATATATTTGTTAAACAAGTTACTGGGCCAGCTATAATAATAAGCAAGAGAGGCAAATATGTGTCCTGTGTTCAATAATGCTATCATGTTGGTGTTTACTTGGATTGGGAGGATGGAGGTCATTCATAGATATGGAAGAGGCATTGATTTAAAAACTAATGCAGATAAAGACAGGAAAATACGTTTTCTTATATTCTAATTTAACAAAATTTAAAATATACATAAGTTTCCTAAGGAGAATGCTTGTTTATGTTCTTTCTTAGTCATCCAGTCTCTGGCACTCTCCCTGCCTTGACACCACCTCCTTTCCCCAACCTTTTTAAAAACAGTGGTTTAATTGTCTGCTTGCAGAGGTGGGTACTTTTTATTCTGGTGGATGACTGGAGCAGTGGGTGTTTGTTTACAGTTTAAGATGCCCTTTAGGATCTACTTTCCTTGTTCCCTCTGGGCTAAAGTTATTGAAAAGTTCTGTTCTAATGTAGTCATACCAGGTTTGAATATCTCTTTTATTCTACTTCTGGCATTGCTGTCAGTTTATCATAAGATTTTTCTTTCTTTCTTTTTTTTGTTGAGACGGAGTCTTGCTCTGTTGTCCAAGCTGAAGTGCAGTGGCATGATCTTGGCTCACTGCAATCTTGGCCTCCCAGGTTCAAGCGATTCTCCTGCCTCAGCCTCCCGAGTAGCCGGGATTACAGGCACAGGTCACCATGCCCGGCTAATTTTTGTATTTTTAGTAGAGATGGGGTTTCACCATGTTGGCCATGCTGGTCTTGAACTACTCACCTCAAGTGATCCACGCTGCTCGGCCTCCCAAAGTGCTAGGATTACAGGCGTGAGCCACCCTGCCTGGCAAGATTTTTCTTTCGTACACTTCTATTAGCTGAAAAGTTGGCCATGGGAAACTCTGCTTCATTCACATATACTTTTATATTAATATATTAGAGTGTGTGAATATTTACCTATATCCATCATTTATTCATGGAACATTTATTGAGAGGATATGTGTTGTGTGCTCTGAGGCACTGGGGTTGCAAAGTTGAAGAAGGTTCATGGCTCATGGTTTTAGTTTAAAGAAACTTCATGAGAGACTGGCAAATGAACAGATAATTCTGGTATGTTGGCATGAATACAAATGATAGATATAGATCCTGTCTAGGGTATTGTGGATCGCAGAATAGAGGAGGGTTGGTACTCAAAATATAGTATAGGGACCTGAGCTCTGGAAGGTCAAAACTGGGTTTTTTTGAGGTAGAGTCTTGCTCTGTAGCCCAGGCTGGAGTGCAGTGGCGTGATCTTGGCTTACTGCAACCTCCGCCTCCTGGGTCCCAGTTCAAGCATTTCTCCTACATCAGCCTCCCAAGTAGTTGTATTTACAGGCACGAGCCACCATGCCCAGCTGATTTTTGTATTTTTTAGTAGAGACGGGGTTTCACCATGTTGGTCAGGCTGGTGGTCTCAAACTCCTGACCTCGTGAGCCACCCACCTCAGCCTTGCAAAGTGCTGGGATTACAGGTGTGAGCCACTGTGCCTGGCCGTTCCTCACAAATATGTAGTTTTCCACAGGCAAGGTAACTTGTAATATCTCAGTAGAGATGAGAATCCCTTCCTGCCTGCCTCCTTCCCTCTTTCCCTGTATCTTTCCTTTCCTTTCCCCCTTTCTCATTTCCCCTTTCTGCTTACCCCTTTTCTTTTCTTTTCTTTTTTTTTTTTTTTTTGGTTTAGATGGAGTCTCTGTCATCCAGGCTGAAGTGCAGTGGTGCAATCTCAGCTCACTGCAACCTCCATCTCCTGAATTCAAGCGATTCTCCTACCTCAGCCTCCTGAGTAGCTGGGTTTACAGGTGCCTACCACCACACCTGGCTAATTTTTTTACATTTTTAGAAGAGACAGGGTTTCACCATGTTGGCCCAGGCTGGTCTTGAACTCCTGACCTCAGGTGATTCACTTGCCTTGGCCTCCCAAAGTTCTGGGATTATAGGTGTGAGCCACTGTGCCTGGCCCCCCTTTTGTTTCCTTCTTTCTTTTTCTTCTTTTTTGTTTTTGTTTTTAGAAACAGGATCTTGCTCTGTTGCCCAGGCTGGAGTGCAGTGGCACCATCATAGTTCACTGCAGCCTTGAACTATGCTCAGGTGATCCACCCACGTAGCTAGGATTACAGGTGTGCACCAACACACCCAGCTAATTTTTTATTTATTATTTTTTTAGAGACGGGATCTGCTACATTGTCCAGGCTGTCCTCCAACTTCAGGACTGGGCTCAAGCAGTCCTCCTTCTTTAGCCTCTCAAAGCTTTAGAATTACAGGCATGAGCCACTGTGCCTGGCTTGTGACTGTTTTCAAATATAAACATACCTATTCTGTCATTCTTACAACTTTGAATGTAGGTAATTTTATCCATCTAATGTATTGATAATGTCTGTGGCATGATCCAGACACATACAATGATTATAAAATAGGGAGGCTCTGATATTTAATACAAATTACTATGGTACAACTACTCATTCTTGTGTAGATTATTGTTATTTTAAAAATAATACTCTTGCTATGTCACCTCATTTCATTATTGTGAGTACCTGTTCTACTTGCTTTTTTTTTGGAGACCAAGTCATGCTCTGTCACCCAGGCTGTAGTACAGTGTCACAGTCTCGGCTCATTGCAACCTCAGCCTCCCAGGTTCAGTCGATTCTCCTGCCCCAGCCTCCCAAGTAGCTGGGACTACAGGCATGTGCCACCACGCCCAGCTAATTTTGTTTGTATTTTTAGTAGAGATGGGGTTTTACCATGTTAGCCAGGATGGTCTAGATCTCCTGACCTTGTGATCCACCTGCCTCAGCCTCCCGAAGTGTTGGGATTATAGGTGTGAGCCACCATGCCCAGCCTATTCTTTTTTGGTGTGAAATTTATATGTATGTAATTTTGAAATAGTTGAGAGTTAATAGAAAAGTTAAAAAACAGGCTAGGCCTGGTGGCTCATGCCTGTAATCCCAGCACTTTGGGAGGTGTAGGTAGGCAGATTTTCTGCAGTCAGGAGGTCTGAGACCAGCCTGGCCAACGTAATGAAACTCCATCTCTACTAAAATGTAGAGACTAGCTGTCTCTACAAAAATTAGCTGGCGTGGTGGCACACACCTGTAATCCCAGGTACTCAGCAGGCTGAGACAGTAGAAAAACTTGAACCTGGGAGGCGGAGGTTGCAGTGCACCGAGATTGCTTCACTGCACTCCAGGCTGGGTGACAGGGTGAAATTCCATAAATCAATCAATAAAATAATAGAGTTGTAGCTGAGTGCAGTGGCTCAAGCCTGTAATCCCAGCACTTTCAGAATCTGAGGTGGGAGGATTGCTTGAGCCCTGGAGTTTGGGACTGCTTGAACCACATAGTAGACCCTATCCCTACCCCTGCCCCCACCAAAAATAACTGGGTGTGGTGGCACATGCCTATAGTCCCAGCTACTTGAGGCTGAAGTGGGAGGATTCCCCAGAGCCCAGGAGGTCAAGGTTGCAGTAAGCCATGATTGCACTACTGCACTCCAGCTTGGGTGACAGACTCTGTTTAAAAAAAAAAAAATTTATGAATTAAAAGTTATCCTCAAGACTTTTCCTGTTCTTCAGTAGAAGAAACATTTATATTAGTAAATGATTGTGAGCATTAGTAAATGTTATAAAGATGATAAAGTAATGTGGTAGATAATGATCTCGGTTGCTATCTTAACTGTGGAACTGTATAAAATGCCTCTTAGGAGAGGCAACTTTTGAGTTAAAACATAAATATTATGAAGTGGTGGAAGACCTGGGGGCAGCACATTGCAAGCCGAAGAACAGCGTGTACAAGAGCCCTAAATTAGGAACAAAGTGTGAGGAAAAGAGAATATACCAGTAAGGCTAGAGAGTAATTGAATAAAAAGGAAAGTAGGTCCATCAGGGCCTGACATCCCAGCATTTTGGGAGGCCGAGGCAGGTGGATTGCTTGAGCCCAGGAGTTCAAGACCAGCTTAGGCAACATGGCAAAGCCCTGTCTCTGCAAAAAATAACAAAAATTAGGCAGGTGTGGTGGTGCACGCCTGTAGTCCCACCTACTCAGGAGACTGAAGTGGGAGGATCCCTAGAGCTTAGGGGGTTGAGGCTGGAGTGAACCGTGATTATGCTGCTGCACAGCAAGCTGGGTGATAGAGCAAGACCCTGTCTCAAAAAACAGACAAACCAAAAAAAAACAAAGAAAAAAAGAAGATGAAGCTAGTTGTAGACAGATACCAGATCATATAGAGTCTCTGTAGGTAGGTCATTTTTAATATCATATAGGGTCTTAGTAGTTCATAGTTGTAATGCAGGTAGGGTCACAGCAGGAAGCCTTTGGAAGGTTTTAAGCAGATTATTCCCATGATCTGGTTTATGCTGTACATGGTGCATTCTGGTTGATCTGGTGCAGATTAATTGTAGAGAGGTAGGATTTGAAGCAGAGAGACAAATTTGGAGGGTATTGGAGCTGGGATTACAGGCATACGCCACGATGCCCAGCTAATTTTTGTATTTTTAGTAGAGACAGTGTTTCGCCTTGTTTCCCAGGCTGGTCTTGAATTTATGGACTCAAGTGATCCTCTGGCCTCCCAAGTAACTGGATTACAGGCTTACACCTCTGTGCCTGGCTTGGTGAGGCTTTTGTTCAGAAGAGACATGAGGCTTTGTATAGCTAGGGGAGAAAGAGTTGACCCTTAACCCTGAGAGAAGCAACATGGAGTTATGGAGAAAATATCCTTTTTCAAAGGGACTAGTATTAGAGATCTTGGGTTGGTGACTTTATGAGGTGGGCAGTGCTAAGGTCTTAGTTTCAGAGACAGTAAAATAATAGTTCTTATTACTGCGTGTTTGTATTGATAGTATTTAGGCCCTATTTTGGTTCATTTATTTACTAATTTATGTATTGTACTATCTCCTGGAGTTAGAAATGCTTTTAAATACAAAAACATAAACAGTGGAAAGTCTCTTTCCATATCCCTCAGCTACCCTGTTTCTGATCACACCATTCCTCCAACACTCCACCCCACCAGAAAACTATTGTTCAGTTTCTCATGTAACCTTCTAGAGTTTCTTTATATAAATAAAGATAAATAAAAATACAGATTCTGGCCAGGTACAATGGCTCGGGCATGTAATCTCAGAACTTTGGGAGACTGAGGCAGGCAGATTGCACACGGGATCCCAGGAGTTCAAGAGCAGCCTGGGCAATGTGGTAAAACCTGTCTCTACAAAAAATAGAAAAATTAGCCGGGGGTCTTGGTGCACATCTGTAATCCCAGCTACTTGGGAGACTGAGGTGGAGGATCACCTGAGCCCGGGGGGGTCTAGGCTACAGTGAGCTGCAGTTGCGCCACTGCACTCCAGACTGGGCAACAGAGTTAGACTGTCTCAAAAACAAAAACAGATAGAAAAATTAATAAATAACTACAGATTGTTGTTCTTTCTGTCTACCCAAAAATCCACCAATCTCAAGGGTAGCATATTATAACTGTTATTTTGCAAATGTCTTCCCACCTCCCCCCTTACACAGTGCGTTTTTCACTTAGCAATATTTACACAGACAGTCTTTCCATAGAGTATATAGTTTTTTGTTTTTTTTTTTGATATAGGGTGTCATTCTATTGCCTAGGCTGGAGAGCAGTGGTGTGATCTTGGTTCACTGCAGCCTGGGCCTCCTGTACTCAAGTGATCTTCCCACCTCAGCCTCTGAGTAATTGGACACAGGCATGTGCCTGGGTTTTATTCTTAAGAGTGATTTTAGATTCACAGCAAAATTGAACAGCGGGTACAGAGAGTTTTCACATATACCCCACACAGTCATAACTGTACCCACACTTGCATAGCCTCCCCCACTATCAACATCCTGAATAAACAAGTTTGTTATATTTGAGTTCACCAGTTCTCTTACTTTTGGGAACACAATCAGCTTTATGTACTTTGAAATTATTCTAAAGTTTGTTTTATAATGTTCCTCTCATTTAAAACAAATTCGTTTTCATCAAAAGACACCATAAAGTGAAAACATGCCACATATTTTGGGATAAATAAATGTAATATATGTAATAGGGAATTAGTGTCCTGACCATGGCTGGCTGCATGGGTGTGCAGTCTGAGCAGTCACACGGGACCCCTCATTTAGATGGTTCCCTGTGCTTAATTTATTGGTAAGCTGTCACCGTCTTGAAATTCTTTATTTTTGGAAAAGTGGCCCAACGTCTTTATTTACTTATTTTAAAGTGTTTTTATGGTGAAAAATTTATATTTGGAATTTGCCAGCTGAACTCAATTTAGGTTATTGCAGTTTTGTTGGCAGCGTTCAAAGCATCTTAGTCAGGAATCTGTTGAACATATGCTTTCTCTCTGTCAGACCTGATCCTGGTGTTGACCTTGGCCATGTCAGAGTCCTAGAGCTTCTTCACAGCCTGTTTGATCTGATGCTTGTTGACTTTGACATACACAACTAATGCAAGTGTGGTGTTGTCTTCCATGTTCTCACTGGTCAGGGTTAAGCCTGTTTTTCTTGGGAGTGCTCTTCCTGGGATATTTTGGCTGTACTGTCTTGGGGCAGCCTAAAGGTGGGTAGCGTGCGGGTATCTTTCCACAGTGTGTTTTTTGGCTTTTAAAGCCTTTGTTTGGGCTTCAGCTTTGGGAGAGGCAGGGGCTTCCTTTTTCTTTTTTGGTGCCATCTTGGTGAAAAGGCCTCACAGTTTTTTTGTTTTGTTTTGTTTTGCTTTGTTTTTAGTTTTAAGGAGCAGGGAGTTTAATAGGCAAGAAAGTAGGGGGAAGAAAGAAAGAAGCAGCTCCCCTGTATAGAGACAAAGGGAGGGGGGCTCCAAAGCGGAGAGAGGGAACCCCCAAGGCCTTGCATTTTTTTTTTTTTTTTCGGGTTACTCAGCCCTGAGGCCTCACATTTTTATTTTGCACTGGGCTCTACAAATTATGTTGTTTGTCCTGGTCCTGACTATATAAAGCCTACTAATTAATTAGAAAAAGACAATCCGATAGGAAAATGGCCAACATCTGAGAGCAAAGAAATAGATCTTCACCCTCATTAGATCTTCAACCTACATGTTTTTAAATGTGTAGCATTAACAAATGATTAAATATATGAGTAATAAAATTTATCTGACTTAATTTGGCTTATTTAGATTAATACTTTTGTCTTCAATCTTTTTTGTAGTATATGTTCTAACTGGAAAAAGTCTTCCATGAAACCGTCACTTTAAAAAAATAAGTAATGGCATCTGTTTCCCTAAAAGACTGAAATGGGGGCAATCATTCTTAGGTAAGTATCGAATTTTGTATTTTTAATTACTAATATTGGTTAGATTATACATTTTTTAGTTAACCTATGAGGTAGGGAGTGGGAGTGGGAGGGATGCTAGGTCTTATTTGAAGATAGTCTGTTATTGAGGATTATGTTTCCTACAGTTAAGAACAGAGCTTCATGAAACAGAGATAAAGGTCAGTAGTGTTCCAAGCTCTTCAGACAGGTTAATTGAAAACTGAAGAAACTTTTTTGGATTTGGCAGTTAGGAATTCATTGATGATTCTAGCAGGGGCCGTTTCAGGAGGCTGATTATGGCTGAAAATCAGCTTGCAATGAAGTGAAGAGTAAAGAGGAGGTGATAAAATCCAAATATTTCAGCTAATTCACGTATTAAACCCATAGGTATTAAAGATGCAGCCATTACTTCCTTAAGCACTGGAGTTACAGTGAGGGTAGCCATATATCCTGATTCAAATCTCTTGTAGATCAATTCATGCCCAGTTGTTATTTATTCTTTTTTTTTTTAGATGGAGTCTGGCTCTCTTGCCCAGGCTGGAGTGTAGTGGTGGGATCTCGGCTCACCACAACCTCTACCTCCTGGGTTCAAGCGATTCTCCTGCCTTGGCCTCCTGAGTAGCCAGCACTACAGCACGTGCCGCCATGCCCAGCTAATTTTTTTGTATTTTTAGTAGAGACAGGGTTTCACTGTATTAGCCAGATGGTCTCGATATTCTGACCCCGTGATCCATCTGCCTTGGCCTCCCTAAGTGCTAGGATTACAGGTGTGAGCCACTGCTCCTGGCCTGCCCAGTTATTTGTATTTTTATTTTTTTGACATGGAGTCTTGCTCTGTCATGCAGGCTGGAGTACAATGGTGCAGTCTCAGTTCACTGTAACCTCCGCCTCCCAGGTTCAAGTGATTCTCCTGCCTTAGCCTCCCAAGTAGTTGGGATCATAGGCGTGAGTCACCAAACTCGGCTAATTTTTGTATTTTTAGTAGAGATGGGTTTCATCATGTTTGCCAGGTTGGTCTTGAACGCCTAACGTCTGCCTGCCTTGGGCTCCCAAAGCGCTAGTGGGATTGATTACAGGCATGAGCCTTTGCGCCTGGCCTAACGCCCAGTTATTATTATTATTATTTTTTGAGACAGAGTCTCGCTGTGTCACCAGGCGCAAGGCTGGAGTGCAGTGGTGTGGTCTTGGCTCATTGTAACGTCCACCTCCTGGGTTCAAGCAATGCTCCTGCCTCAGCCTCCCAAGTAGCTGGGACTACAGGCATGTGCCACCACACCCAGCTAATTTTTATAGTAAAGACAGGGTTTCATTATGTTGGCCAGGATGGTCTCGATCTCTTGACCTCATGATCCACCCGCCTCAGCCTCCCAAAGTGCTGGGATTACAGGCATGAGCCACCACGCCTGGCATTTTTAATGCCCAATTATTTCTAATACTGTCTTTTACTCTCAAGTTTACTGGTTTGGACAATAAATGTGATCATCCCTAGTTATACTGTTAATAGGACAGACATATTCCCTGCCTGGGGGTATGCTTGCCTGCTAGATACTTTAGCATTAGCAAGTAGTATATTTTGGGTAAATGGGAATGATCCATTTGCATGTATTTTATTTATTTATTTTGAGACAGAATCTTGGTCTGTCCGCAGGCTGGAGTGTAGTGGTGGGATCTTGGCTCACTGCAACATCGACCTCCTGGGCTCAAGCAGTCCACCTACCTCCCAAGTAGCTGGGACTGTAGGTGTTCACCACCATGCCTGGCTAATTTTATATGTTTTGTAGAGATGGGTTTTCACCAGGTTGCCCAGGCTACTGTCGAACTCCTGAGCTCAAGTGATCTTCCTGTCTCAGCCTCCCAAAATACTGGGATTACAGGTGTGAGCCATTTTTCTCAGCTTGCACGTAGTTTAAATATGAAAGAGAATGATTAAGATTTTACTCTGAGAAGGTAAGAACTTTGAGATCAAAGACATAGGTAAAGGGCTTAGCTCTTAAAAGAGTAGCAGTCTTTCTGCTTAGAAACTAGAGGACTGGAAGAGAGGATATATCAAGGAATTTTCAGGCAAAGAGGATGAAGCTGTAGAACTTCTTTTCTCCTTCCCTTTCTCTCCCTCTCCCTTCCAGCAGGTCATACTCTGTTACCCAGGCTGGAGTGCAGTGGTGCAATTATAGCTCACTGCAACCTTGAACTCCTGGGCTCATGCAGTCTTCCCACCTCAGCTTCCTGAGTAGCCAATACTGCAGGTGTGTGCCACCATACCCAGCTAACTGTAGGATTTTTTAATCTTACTTTTTTAATAATGTAGGGATTGAGGTTATTTATCTATTTAGCATATAGTTAATCAGTGGTGAGGTTGGGATCCTGGGAGGAGAAAGCATTTAGGAAAATCATTGTAGGGCAGCTACCAAATTCACCAAATATTTATTGACCACCTGTATTGTGTCAGGCACTCTTGCAGACAAGACTAAGTGTTCTCGTGGAGCAAATCATTGGAGTGAACAAGAACAATAGAAAATTGTAATGTGATATGAAAAGAATTAAAATAGGGCAGTTGATAGTGACTGGTTGTCTTCTTCTGAGGAGGTGACATTAAGGTCTGAAAGACAAGAATTTAGCCAAGCTAAAAAAAACATGCTGTATAAGTTTAAACCTCAAGGTGAAAATGAGCTGATTATGTTTGAGGAATGGAAAGAATTCTAGTGTTTCTGTAATAGGGTGGATGAGGACCATAATGTCATGAAATGAGATTAAAGAAGTAGGCCAGGCACAGTGGCTCCACATCTGTAATCCCAGCACTTTGGGAGGCCAAGGCAGTAGGCTTGAGGCTAGGAGTTTGAAACCAGCCTGAGCAACATTAATAAGCCCCTATCTCTTAAAAAAATTTAAGATTGAAGAAGTAGGCAGAGTAAGACCACGTAGTGCCATGTGGCTGTGGTAAGGAGTTTAGACTCAAAGAAGTCTTGTGAGTTTTGGTTTTTTTTTTCCTCCCCAGATGCAGTTTTGCTCTTGTTGCTCAGGCTGGAGCGCAATGGTGCAATCTTGGCTCACTGCAACTTCCGCCCCCCGGGTTCAAGCAATTCTCTTGCCTCAGCATCTCAAGTAGCTGGGATTAAAGGCACCCACCACTACGCCGGCTAATTTTTTTGTGTTTTTAGTAGAGATAGGGTTTCACCATGTTGGCCTGACTGGTCTTGAACTCCAGACCTCAGGTGATCCACCCACCTCAGCCTCCCAAAGTGCTGGGAGTATAGGCATGAGCCACTGTGCCTGGCATCTTGTGAGTTTTTAAGCATAAAAGTGATATGATATGATATATTCCTTAGAGTCCTCTGACTGCTTTATTGAAGGTGAATTATTGGTGCAGAGTGGAAACGTAAAGGTCAATTAAGAGGCTGTTGAAATTGACCAGGCCGGAGATGATGGTGACGAAACTTAATATGACCACCAGGATAGAATAGAAAGGATTGCTGAGCAATAGTAAAGGCCTAGTTTGACATAAGCTGGCATGACATATCGGGCAGTATGAATATAGCTAGCATAACCTTTTAGGTGAATAAGAAATTTGACACTGATAGTTGAAACAACTGTCTATGAAATGCAAGATTGATAAAGGGATGCATCAAGGCACGGGAGGCCATTATTTATTGAGTACATATTTACTGCGCATCTACTAATATACCAAGAACTCTGCTGGCTGCTAGGGTTACAACAGTGAACGAAAACAGAGGCCCATTTCTCATGGAGTTGACATTCTAATGTGGACAGAGAAGATAAACAATAAATATATAGTCATCTGTGCTATCTGTGGGGAATTGTTTCCAGGACCCTTGCAGATACCAAAATCCAGAAATGGTCAAGTTCCTGATATAAAATTGTATAGTCTTTGCAATACAACCTATGCATATCCTCTTGTATACTTTAAATCACCTCTTGCTGGATGAGCATGCTGGCTCACACCTGCAATCCCATCAGGAGACTAAGGCAGGAGGATCACTTGAGCCCAGAAGTGATCACATTACTGGACTCCAGCATGGGTGACAGATTGACACCTCATTTTCTTAAAAAAAAATTCTCTCGGTTAGGCGGGGTAGCTGACGCCTGTAATCCAGCACTTTGGGAGGCTGAGGCAGGTGGATCACCTGAGGTTAGGAGTTCGACTGGCCAACATGGTGAAATTTGTTCTCAACTGAAAACACAAAAATCAGCTAGATTTGGTGGCACTGGCCTGTAATCCCAGCTATTTGGGAGGCTGAGGCGGGAGAATCGCTTGAACTCTGGAGGTAGAGGTTTCAGTGAGCCAAGATTGTGCCACTGTACCTCAGCCTGGGCAACAGACTGAGACTCCATCTCAAAAAACAAAAATCATCTTAAGGTATCTTGGAAAATGAAAATAAATTATAATACCTAATACAATGTAAGTGCCTTTTAATAGCTGTTATTGTATTGTTTAGGGAATAATGACAATAGAAAAAAGTCTGTACTTGTTTAGTACAGGCTCAACATAACCACTACCCCATCCAATATATTCTTTTTTTTTTTTCTTTTTAAATTTTTTTGAGTCTCACTTTGTTGCCCAGGCTGGAGTGCAGTGGTGCGATCTCGGCTTACTACAACCTTTGCATCCCTGGTTCAAATGATTCTTCTGCCTCAGCCTCCCGAGTAGCTGGGCTTACAGGTGCTCATCACTATGCCTGGCTAATTTTGTATTTTTAGTGGAGATGGAGTTTCACCATGTTGGCCAGGCTGGTCTCTATAACTCCTAACCTCAGGTGATCTGCCTGCCTCTGTCTCCCAAAGTGCTGGGATTACAGGCGTGAGCCACCATGCCCCCTAACACACCCCCCTGCCACCCCTGTCCAATATTTTTTATTCAGAGTTGGTTGAATCCACAGATGTGGAACCCACCGATGCAGAACACATGGATATGGGAGGCTTCCTATATAATATGTTGGGTAGTGATAAGTGCTATTTTGAAGATTTATACCTTGTTTGCCATTGTCATTAAGGTATGGAAATATATTAGGGAAAAGTAGACATTGATGGAGGGGGGGTATGTTTACTAAGGTGAAGTTAGGGAAGACCTCTCTGATTAGGTGACATTTGAGCTGACAGCTCTAAATGAAGTGAGGGAGCAGGCCCTCTGGGTATTTTGGACAGGATGGGGAGGGCATTTTAGACTGAAGGAACTTCAATACAAAGTGTTTGAGGCTGGACTGTGCTTGATATGTCTTATGAGCTGCAAGAGGGCCAGTGTGGCTGCATTGAAGTAAGTGAGGGAGGAGGTAGCAGGAGCTGACATCATCATTGTGTATGTGGTAGATAGAGGCTTGAGTCAAGTTATAGACCAGATTAAGGCCTTTGGTTTCTTTTTTGTGATGGTGGAGATGCAGATCCAGGAATGAGGATGTGGTAGGAAGTGAGAGGTCAGGCTGTGGCTGAGAGGTGTAACTTGAGACTAAAAAACTGTGAGGCTGCCAGGTGCAGTGGCTTACCCATGTAAATCCCAACATTTGGGGAGGCTGAGGCGGCAGATTGCTTGAGTTTGAGACCAGCTTGGGCAACATGGCAAAACCCCATCTCTACAAAAAATATAAAAATTAGTCGGACCTGGTGGCTGTAGTCCCAGCTACTCAAGAGGCTGAGGCTGGAGGATTGCTTGCACCTGAGAGGTGGAGGTTACAGCAAGCCGAGATGGCACCACTGTGCTCCAGCCTCAGTGACAGAGCGAGATGTCTCAAAAAAACCCCCAAACAAACCATGAGGTCAGATGTTTGAAGTATATGAAAGTGAAGATGAGAGAAGAGGATATGCAATAAAACAGTTTTGAATACCACAGGGAGGTAGGAAGAGTAGAAAAAGGTGAGTTGGAGGCACAGAGGGCCTGTAACTTCATAATGGACAAGTTTATTTGGCTTCAGGTGTCTTGTTCTGTTTTGTTTTTGAGTTGGAGTCTCACTCTGCTGCCCAGGCTGGAGGCAGTGGCATGATCTCAGCTTGCTGCAACCTCTGCCTCCCAGGTTCAAGCGATTCTCCTGCCTCAGCCTCCTGAGTAGCTGGGACTCAGGGTTAAAAAAAAATTGGTAAAATACACACAATATAAAATTTAGCATTTTGCTTTTTCTGTTTTTTTTTTTTTTTTTAGATGAGGACAGGGTTTTACCCTGTTTATCAGGTTGGCCTCTAACTCCTGCTGAGCTCAAGTGATCTGGCCACCTTGGCCTTCCAGAATAGTAGGATTATAGGTGAGAGCCACTGCACCTGGGCAAAACTTAACCACTTTTAAGTGTATAATTCAATTGTATTAAGTACATTCACCAAAGTACATCACCACTGTCCACCTCCAGAACTTTTTCATCATCCCAAACCAAAACTCCATACCCATTTAATAATAACTTCTCATTGCTCTCTTTTTTCTTGTTTGTTTTTTGTTGTCGTTTTTTTTTGAGATGGAATCTTGCTCTGTCACCTAGAGTAGAGTGCAGTGGCTTGATCTTAGTTCACTGCAACCTATACCTCTCAGGTTCAAATGATTCTCCTGCCTCAGCCTCCCAAGTAGCTGGGACTACATGGGTGCCATGTAGTGGCACTACATGGGACTACAGGCAGGTGCCACCATGCCTGGCTAATTTTTTTGTATTTTTAGTAGAGATGGGGTTTCACTGTGTTAGCCAGGATGGTCTTGATCTCCTGACCTTGTGATCCACATGCATTGATCTCCCAAAGTGCTGAGATTACAGACGTGAGCCACCACACCCAGTCTGCTCCCACTTCTTTAGTCCCCAAAAACCGCTGTTCTATTTTCTGTCTGTATGAATTTGACTACACTGCTTCAGGTGTCTTGTATAAGTGGAATCATACAATATTTGTCTTTTTATTTCTGACTTATTACACTTGGCATTATGTTTTTAAGGTTCATTTTTATTGTAGCATGTAGCAGAATTTCATTCCTTTTAATGGCTAAATAATATTCCTTTATATGTCCACACCATGTTTTTTTTGGTCTATGCATCTGTTGGTGGTAACACTGGTGCTGTTTCTGCCTTTGGCTATTGTGAACAATGCTGCTGTGAGCACTGGTGTACAAATCTGAGGGAATCCCTGCTTTCAGTTCTTTTGTATACATACCCAGAAGTGATATTATTAGATCATATTGGATCATATGCTTTACTTTCTCTATTTTTTTTTTTGAGACAGGGTCTTACTCTGTCTCCCAGGCTGGAGTATAGTGGTGCAGTCATGGCTCAGTACAACTTCTACTTCCTGCAGTCAAGTGATCCTCCCACCTCGGCCTCCTGAGTAGCTGGGACTACAAGTGCCCCCCACCACACCTGTCTAATTTTTTATATTTTTAGTGGAGACAGTGTTTTGCCCATTGCCCAGGCTAGTCTTGAACACCTGGGCTCAAGCAATCTGCCTGCCTTGGCCTCCAACGGAACGGAAAGAAACATTAGGCATTCAACAATATCACGCTGGGATTACAGGTGTGAGCCATCATGCCCAGCCATATACTTTAATTTTTTTGAGGAACAATCCTGCTGTCTTCCATACTGGCTGTACCATTTTATATTTCCACCAGCAATACACAAGGGTCCACAGCCTTGCCTGGGTTTGGTTTTATAGTATACCTGTGATTTTTTTGTTTTTGTTTTTTTGAGACAGAGTCTTGCTCTGTGGCCCAGGCTAGAGTGCAGTAGAGAGATCTCTGCTCACTGCAACCTCTGCCTCCGAGTTCCAGCAATTCTCCTGCCTCAGCCTCCTAAGCAGCTTGGACTGCAGGCGCGAGTCACCATGCCTGGCTAATTTTTGTATATTTTAGCAGATACGGAATTTCGTCATATTGGCCAGGCTGGTCTCAAACTCCTGACCTTGCGATCCGCCCACTTCGGCCTCCCAAAGTGCTCGTATTACAGGTGTGAGCCACTGTGCCTGGCTGCGATTTTTTTTTTTTTTTTTAGTGAGACAAAGTCTTTCTCTGTCACTCAGGCTGGAGTGCAGTGACATGATCTTGGCTCACTGCAACCTCCGTCTCTCAGGGTCAAATGATTGTTTTGCTTGAGCTTCCTGCGTAGCTGGGATTACAGGCATGTGCCACCATGCCCAGCAGATTCCACTATTCAAAACCAATATTCAATAATTCCACTATTCAAAATCAACGGGTTTTGAATAGTGCAATGTTTTAAGTTTATTTCCTTAAAATAATGTTTATCATACACTGTTTTCTAGTAGTTTTAGAAGTAGCATAAATCCTTATGCTCTGCTATAAGATCAGAACTGATGAAAAAATTTGTCTTCATGCTTGTGATCCTAGCACTTTAGGAGGCCGAGGTGGGTGGATCACCTGAGGTCAGGAGTTAGAGACCAGCCTGGCCAACATGGCGAAAGCCCATCTCCACCAAAAATACAAAAATTAGCAGGGTTTGGTGGTACATGCCTGTAGTCCCAGCCACTTGGGAGGCTGAGGCAGGAGAATCATTTAAACCCAGGAGGCAGAGGTTGCAGTGAGCTGAGATGGCAGCACTGTACTCCAGCCCAGATAACAGAGCAAGACTGTGTCTCAAAAAAAAGAAAGAAAGAAAGTTTTCTTCTAATTAAATTTTAGTGAGATTCTCACACAAATTAAAATTCTGGGACCTTAAAAAAACCTTAAGTATGCTTTGCCTATAGTTAAGGTACTTCTGTCTATGTAACTTGGCTGCGTGTAGGCATGAATTTGATCTTTTAGGTTAGGATAGTAATTAAACAAAATAGATTTTTTTCTTTTCTGTTCTTTCTTTCTTTTTTTTTTTTTAAAATAATACACTTGTTAACATCCAGTTTGGAAATTTTACAAGGAGCTGGAGAAATTTTCACTTTGGTGTTTACTGATTGATTGCTTATGGCCTTAACTGTTGGAAAAATAGATTCCCTATTCAGATGACTGATAGACTAGTAAAAGCTATTAAAGGGGGAAAAAAAGTGATGGGATTACATTGTCACAGAGAGGTTTTTGAAGTTTTGCACCTTGTTTACAGTTGTCATTAAGATAATGGAAATTTTGAAAGATGATCTTAATGTCTTCAATATTGTTATAATTATGCTTTTTCCTTGGTAAATGATGTGTCTTAATTTTAAAAGTTTTCCTTTAGGAACTTCTTATGTTATGTGAACACTATGAGTAAACAGAGTGTTATACTTTAAACTTGCCTTCCAGTTTTTCCTAGTTCCTCTTTCTTCAATTCATTGTCTTTGCCTCAGGGTTCTTTTTCATTAATATGTATGGATGTTTACGCAGTTAGAAAAAATGTTCATAAAGATGATATTGTTGAGTGCTTACTGTTTCTGGTCCTTTGATAACGTGGTGTGTTTTTTGCTTTTACTCAGAAAATAGCTGTGGCCAGATTGTCATACAGTCTGCCACAGACAGTAAGGATATTGTGAAACAAATTCTGGCTGTCTGCATAGCATGACCTTTCAAAACTGTTTTCTTTGCTGCAAGTATCTCACTTAGCCTTTTGACTGCCACATGATAGAGGAAGTAGTACATAAAGGGCATTCTAAATGGCTGCCTTGTTGATCTCAATACTGTCTTTTAGACTGTGTTAAATAGTCACGTATGTTATTAAATACCGTTTTATAGGGAGGATTACCGGTTTTATGCATAATAGAGTACGTTTTATGTGTAATTGTATAAAACTTATAATACTTAAGATTTAAATAGAGGCCGGGCACGTTGGCTCACGCCTGTAATCCCAGCACTTTGGGAGGCTGAGGTGGGTGGATCACCTGAGGTGAGGAGTTCAAGACCAGCCTGGCCAACATGGTAAAACCCATCTCTACCAAAAATACAAAAAATTACCTGGGTGTTGTGGCATGTGCCTATAAGCCCAGCTCCTTGGGAGGCTGAGGCAGGAGAATAGCTTGAACCCAGGAGGTAGAGATTGCACTGAGCCAAGATTGCGACATTGCACTCCAGCCTGAGCAAGAAGAACAAGACTCCATCTCAAAAAAAAAAAAAAATTAAATGGAAAAATCACATTATTTTCAAAAAGGACCTACAGTTTTAATTGAAAGTTTTAAGTATTATGAATGGAGATTATTATATATAGCTCATGACACCAAATCTGTCATTTTTGTGAGGAGAGATTTTTAAAACAACCGTTGGAGCCCTCTTCTGCTTCTGAGCACCCAGGAGAGACTTTCTTTAAAACTTTGAAGGAGCCTGGGGAAAATAAGGAAGCACCAGCCTGATGTTATTTTATTTATTCATTAGTTCAAGATGGAGTCTTGCTTCATATACTCCAGTAAAGTCATGCTACATATATTCTTTTGTTTCTTTTAACATTGCTGATGAGGTTCATTAATGGTGATGTGTGTAGTTGTATTTTATTCATTTTTCCTCTTGTAAACTATTCAGTATTGTTATTTTTTATGAGACAGAGTTTTGCTCTTGTTGCCCAGGATGTAGTGCAGGGGTACGATCTCGGCTCACTGCAACCTCCACCTCCCAGGTTCAAGTGATTCTCTTGCCTTTGCCTCGTGAGTAGCTGGGACTACAGGCATGCACCACCATACCTGGCTAATTTTTTGTATTTTTTAGTAGAGATGGGGTTTCTCTATGTTGATCAGCCTGGTCTTGAACTTCCAATCTCAAATGATCTACCCTCCTCGGCCTCCCAAAGTGCTAGGATTACAGGCATGAGCTACCGTGCCTGGACATTATTCAGTATTATTTATTGATCTATTAATGTACATTGGGGTTATGCCTAGTTTGTTATTACTGTGAAAACTTTTCACCTTAAACATTCATTTGAATTTCATATCCTCAGATAAGCATTTTTGTTTTTTTGATACAGAGTTTCTATCTGTCACCCAGGCTGGAGTGCAGTGGCGTGATCTCAGCTTACTACAACCTCCGCTTCCCGGGTTCAAGTGATTCTCTCTCGTCAGCTTTCTAACTAGCTGGAATTACAGGCAGCTGCCGTCACACCCAGCTAATTTTTGCATTTTTAGTAGAGTTGGGGTTTTGCCATGTTGGTCAGGCTGGTCTCAGACTCGCAACCTCAGGTGATCTGCCTGCCTCCCAAAGTGTTGAGATTACAGGTGTGAGCCACTGCACTTGGCCCAGATAAGGATTTTCCCAGAATATTATATCCAATAATAGAATTTTTGATGCTAAACTCTTTTTGGAAGAGGTTAAATCAGTTTACTTTCTTATTAGCAATGATCTATGAAAGAGCATCTCAGTGTGGTTTTAATTTACATTTTCTTGGTGACCAATGAGGTTGAATATTTCCCCTCTTACGTTTATAGGTTATTTGGGCTTTTGGGAAATTTGTTTAATGTCTATTTTTTTATTGGGTTCATATTCCTTATATATTCATTCTCATACTGTAACTTATACAAGTTGTTTATTTGATCTTTTTTTATTCATCTGTTTAACATTCTTCATTGGATTTCTTATTCTTTTGCATGAAGAACAATGTCTTAATTTGACCCACTAGGATCTGTTATAGCCAGCATCTCCAGTACCATTCTGCCCCTGTTCTCTGCTTATTGAATTCCATAAATGCTTAAGGTTTCTCATGACTTTGCATATAGTCTTTCTTTCCTTGTCTAGCTACTTTTCTGTTTTACCTTGTCTCTGTTAAAATATCACCCCCCTGGGCCTTGGTGGCTCATGTATTCCCAGCACTTTGGGAGACCAAGGTCAGGTGTGGGGGAATCACTTGAGCTCAGAAGTTTGAGACCAGCCTGGGCAACATGGTGAGATCTTGTCTCTACAAAAAATGAAAAAATTAGCTGGGTGTGTTGGCATGCATCTGTACTCCCAGCTACTCTGGTGGCTGAGATAGGAGGATCATTTGAGCTCCAGAGGTCAATGCTGCAGTGAACCATGATTACACTACTGCATTCCAGCCTGGGTGGCAGAATGGGACCCTTATCTCAAAAGAAAAAAACAAAATCACCCTTTTGACTTTATCTGCCTCAAATTAACATACTTTATCCTCTATATTTGTTTCTGAAAATAAAATAATTCTTATCAGAAGATAACAGAGGAAGAAGAGAACTGTCAATATGTTCATTTCTGCCAGGGAATTCTAAAATGCATTATACAGAGTAATGAACAAGGATAAAAGTTGCTCAACTTCAACAGGAGTGAATGATTTGCTGGTGTCATAATATTAGCCTCATTAATGATATCCCTCACTGCTCTTTATAATTGTGTTTTCTGTTTGGATGAAGGGTGATGATAAGGAAAATACAGTGATATTGGGCTGTTACTGAGGGGGAGGGTATGTGGATTTTAATCATGGCCTTGCAGCTACCTAGACTGTGTGTTTGACTAAATGAGTGAAGGCCAAATTGCTGTAACAGACTAAAAATGAATAATGGTCCAAACACAATAGACATTTGTTTCTCACTCATGGAATGGTGAAGTTGGATGGCCCACTTTGGTAGGTGATTCTCTTTCAAGTGGTTTCTTCCATCTTGTGGCTTTGTCATCCTCTATTCCACTGTCACTAGTGGAAGAGGAAAGAGAAGGTTTAAGTGGCGCACCAACTTTCTTAAAAGCCCTGACCTGGAGTAGCACAGGTCATTTCCACTCAACATTCCACTGGAAAGAACTCACTACATGGCCACTTCTAATTGCACAGGAAATTGGGGTATGTATCTGCTAAGTATCCAGCCATAATCCTGTAACTGTAGAAGAAAAAATTAGTCTGTACCCTAGTGACCTTGGTATAGTCATTATATTTCTGTAGGTCTCAATTTCTAAGATAAGATAAGGGATCTATACTCAGGAAATTTATCACACACATACCCTTCTTCCTTAGTGATTAAATTTAAAAGGCACAAACAAAGTGTTTCCATCGTTTTTTTTATTCACCTTGTTCCAATTCAATTTTGAAGAATTATGAGATGCTAAAGGTAGTTTTAATCATTGTCTTCTTTCTATCACACCCATGCTCTTCACAGCTCTGTGGCTTTTTATTCAGGCCTAGGTACAAACTGCATCATGGCCTTATCTATTAGCAAATGGAAGCTTATAATGTGAGATGAAATAATTCTGAAGTTTTAGCTGTAGGCAAATGTATTAATATGATACTTAGTTGCTTTTGAAATATTAAATTAATAACTTTTTAATCTTTGAAAACTCATTTTCTAAATAATGTGTTTAAATATTCTATATTTTCTCTGGAATACAAGAATTTTAAATATATTTAAAAATATCTAATTACAAAGTTGGCTAGAGCCTGCATCAGTTTATTCATAAATTTGGACTGTGTTAGCGATTTAGTGCAAGGAAATCGTCTTGATGGTTTTGTAACCAAAAAAAAAAAGTTGTTTTTTAAAACTTAATTTTTTTTGAGACAGTATCTCGTTTTTTCACCCAGGCCAGAGTACAGTGGCACAAACATGGCTCTCTGTAGCCTCGACTGCCTGGTGTCAAGCGATCTTTTACCTAAGCCTCCTGAGTAGCTGGGACCCTAGGTGTACCTCCCCTCACCTGATTAAAAACTTTTTTGGGGCTGGGCACGGTGGCTCACACCTGTAATCCAGCACTTTGGGAGGCCAAGGTGTGAGGATCACCTGAGGTCAGGAGTTTGAGACCAGCCTGGCCAACATTGTGAAACCCTGTCTCTACTAAAAATACAAAACAATTAGCTGGGTGTGGTGCCGAGTGCCTATAATCCCGGCTGCTCAGACGGCTAAGGCAAGAGAGTTGCTTGAACCTGGGAGTCAGAAATTACAGTGAGCACTCCAGCCTCGGCGACAGAGTCGGACTCTGTCTCAGAAAAAGTGCTAAGATTGCAGCTATGGGCTACCACACCAAGCCAGAGGTTTCTTTTTTTTTTTTTTTTTTTTGAGGTAAGGTCTCGCTGTGTCACCCAAGCTGGAGTGCAGTGACATGATCTTGGCTTACTGCAGCCTGGACCTACTGGGCTGGAGCAGTTCTCCCACCTCAACATCCTGAGTAGCTGGGACTACGGGTGAACACCACTGTGCCTGGCTAATTTTGTTTATTTTTTGTAGAGATGAGATCTCACTGTGTTGCCTAGGTTGGTCTCGAGTTCCTGGGCTGATGTGATTCTCCTGCCTTGGACTCCCAAAGTGCTGGGATTATAGGCATAAGCCCAGAAGTTTCATTTTTATGTAAAGACATAATTTTTAGTTGGAGCGTGGTAGGTCATGCTTATAAACTTTGGGAAGCTGAGTTGGGAGGATTAATTGAGGCCAGGAGTTTTAGACCAGGCTGGGCAACATAGTGAGACCCTGTCCCTACAAAAACAAACAAACCGAGAAACAAAGAACAATAAAATTAGTTGGGTGAGGTGGTCTATGCTTGTAGTCTCAGCTGCTTAGGAGGCTGAGACAGGATGGCTTGATCCCAGGAGGTAGAGGCTATAGTGAGCTATGATGGCACCACTGTATTCCAGCCTACATGGCAAGAAAGAGTGAGTAGCTGGGACTCCACGCAAACACCACTATGCCTGATGGTGTTCCCAAGGGAATCCTTAAAAAAAAAAAAAGGTCAGGTGAGGTGTCTCATGCCTGTAATCCTAGCACTTTGACAGGTGGATCATGAGGTCACGAGTTTGAGACCAGCCTGATCAACATGGTGGTTGAAACCCTGTCTCTACTAAAAATGCAAAAATTAGTTGGCCGTGTTGGCATGCATGTGTAATCTCAGCTACCTGGGAGGTGGAGGCAAGAGAATTACTTGAACCTGGCAAGCAGAGTTATTTATATATTAGAAGAAAATATTTCTCATAAGAAATGCCCTTGGGCCAGGTGTGGTGGCTCACAACTGTAATCCCAGCACTTTGGGAGGCTGAAACAGGAGGATTGCTTGAGCCTGGGGCTTCGACAGCCTGGGCAACAAAGCAAGGCACTGTCTGTATTTAAAAATAAAAATTTAAAAAAACTGGCCAGTTGCGGTGATGCATGCCTGTAATCCCAGCACTTTGGGAGGCTGAATCAGATATATTACTTGAGTTCAGGGGTTCAAGACCAGCCTGGGCAACGTGGCAAAACCCCATCTCTACCAAAAATACAAAAAATTAGCCAGGTATAGTGGCATGGACCTGTAGTCTCAACTACTCGGGAGGCCTGATGTGGGAGGATTGCTGGAGCCCAGGAGGTGGATGTTACAGTGAGCCAAGATCATGCCACTGTTCTCCATCCTGGGTGACAGAGTGACAGCCTGTCTCAAAAAAGAAAAAAAAGAAATGACCTAGAGTAAGATACAGATTTAGGAAAGTGTGTGTTGGTATTTTTTTTTTTGGCAGTAGAGGGGTGCTGAATACAGAAAACTTTATTGATAGTGTACAACCAAGTGGGGATTTCTAGGCTTATCCTATTTTTCAGGGTGTCTGGCATGGAAACTGTGTCTAGGAGGGGAGATTCTCAGTGTGGTGGTGGGGGACTGAGTGGGGCAGGAACTGCACAGCAGCTAAGGGCCTCTCTTTTACTCTCGTGCTCTCTCACTAGCGATGGTCCAGGAGGCCATGCGGACCATAAGGTCTACCACCCTATTGCTGTAGCCAAATTCATTGTCATACCAGGAAATGAGCTTGACAGAGTGGTCACTGAGAGCAATACCAGCTCCAACATTGAAGGCGGGAAAATGTTGGTATCATTGTTATCACTGGCAGAGACAACCTCTGGTACTCAGAGTAGCCCAGGATGCTTTTGAGGGGGCCCTCCCACACCTGCTTCACCACCTTCCTGATGTCGTTGTATTTGGCGGGTCTCTCCACATGGCAAGTCAGGTCCATGATGGACACATTGGTGGTTGCGGCATAGAAGGCTATGCCAGTGAGTTTCCTGCTCAGCTTGGAGATGACTTTGCCCACAGCCTTGGCAGCACCAGTAGGTACAGGAGCAATGTTCTGGAAAGTCCCGTGGCCATCGCACCACAGTTTCCCAAAGGGACCATCACTGGTCTTCTGGATATCAGTAATAGCGTGGACATGGTCATGATTCCTCTCATGATGCCAAAGTTGTCATGGGTGATCTCGGCCAGTGGTGTTAAACAGTTGGTGGTGTAGAAGGTTTGCTGGTCATTGCGAGGTTGTTTTTTGTACTTTTCATGGTTCATGCCCATCACAAACTTGGAGACATCAGCAGAGTGGGGAGAGATGATGACTCTTTTGGTTCTTCCTTTTAAATGAGCCCCAGCTTTCTACAAGGTAATGAAAATGCCAGTGGTCTGTACAATACAATCATGTTGGCATCACTCCATTTGATTTTGGTGGAAACTTGCTCCTGAAAAATGGTTGTGATATTTTCATTGATGACAGGCCTGCCGTTCTCTACCTTGACTGTGCCATGGAACTCGCCATGGGTGGAATCATACTGGAACATATAGTCCATTTAGTTGAGGTCAGTGGAGGGGTCATTGATGGAGATAGTATCTACTTTGCCAGAGTTAAAATCAGCCCTGGTGACTAGCTGCCCAGTAAGGCCAAATCAATTTATCTGGCCTTCACTTTCATTGTGATGTCTCAGTGTTGTGACGGGGGTTACATGAGAAGATGTGGCTGTTGAATGGGAGAACAAAGTGTAATTTTTTTCAAGAAAAAAATGAATTATTCACGGTAGTAATTGCATAATTGGTTTTCATTCTGATAGGTCATACTGCAATGATATATTACTGTAACAAACCATTTCAAACCTTAGTGGTATATCATTTTATTATGCTCTGGTTCTACAGTCTGGAATTTGGATGGGACACAGCAGAGTCAGGTTGTCTTTGGCCCATATTGTCTGGGCCTCAGGTGGTGAAACATGACATCTGAGGGATGGAGTCATTGAAGGCTTCTTCACTGAGAAATTTGGCTATTGGTCCTAGCAGTCAGCTGGAGTTTATCAAAACACCTACCCTTAGTCTCTCCCATGCGTGTCCTGAGCTGCTTCACAGCTTGGTGGCTACCTTCTAAGAATAAGCATCTCACAAGCAGGTGTCTTAAGAGAGCAAAATGGAAGCTGCAGCTTCTTAAACCTGTGAATTAGTAGAGTATTACCTCTGCTGTATTCTAATATATGTCAAGCAGTCACTGAAGCCATAATCAAGAGAGGGATCATGCACCTCACCTCTCTATGGAAGGAGTGTAAAAAAATTTTTGCGGCCATGTTTCAAGATGATCCCAGGTCATGACAGTAGTGTTGTTTATCATGTAATCATAATTTTTTTATTTTAGCTAGTTTCCTTTTTTTTGTTTGTTTGTTTGTTTTTAGATGGAGTCTTGCTTTGTTGCCCAGGCTGGAGTGCAGTGGCGCAATCTTGGCTCACTGCATCCTCCACTCCCAGGTTCAAGCGATTCTCCTGCCCCAGCATCCCAAGTAGCTGGGATTACAGGCTTGTGCCACCACACCTGGCTAATTTTTGTATTTTCAGTAGAGATGGGTTTCACTATGTTGGCCATGCTGGTCTTGAACTCCTGACCTCAGGTGATTGACCAACTCGGCCTCCCAAAGTGCTGGGATTGCAGATGTGAACTACTGCACCAGGCCTGAGCTAATTTTTAATACTCTGTTAGATCATTTAGATTCTTTTTTTTTTTTTTTTTTTGAGGCGGGGGTTCTCACTCTGTCACCAAGGTTGGAGTACAGTAGCACCATCTCGATTCACTGCAATGTCTGCCTCTCAGGCTCAAGTGATCTTCCCACCTCACCCTCCCGAGTAACTGGGACCACAGGTCCATGCCACTATGCCTTGCGTGTTTTTGGTAAAGATAGGGTTTCACCATGTTGCCCAGGCTGTTTTTTTAAAATTTTTTTTTAAGACAGGGTCTCGCTCTGTTGCCTAGGCTAGAGTGCAGTGCCACAATTACAGCTCACGGCAATGTCTGCCCCCTAGGCTCAGGTGATTCTCCCACCTCAGACTCCTGAGTAGCTGGTACTACAGGTGTGTGCTACCACATCCAGATAATTTTTGTATTTTTTGTAGAGGCAGGGTTTTGCCAAGTTGCCCAGGCTGGTTTCAAACTCCTGGCCTCAAGTAATCCTCCTGCCTCGGCCTCTCATAGTTCTGGGATTTATAGGCATGAGCCACCACTCCCAGCCTTAAATACTTAAAGCTTTCTTTCATGCTAATGTTTTATCCCAAACATTTTTAATCCTTTGAGAGTATTCCTATAGTTTCCAGAAGAAAAAAGTCTGGGTTAGTTTTAGTAGCTGCATTCAGTCAGGAAACATTTTAAATTATTAACTGTTATTACTAATGGTATGAAATACTAATGTCATTTTTCAGGTGGTTTTTTTTTTTTTTGAGACAGAGTTTCGCTCTTGTCGCCCAGGCTAGAGTGCAATGGTGTGATCTCCGTTCACTGCACCCTCTGCCTCCTGGGTTCAAGTGATTTACCTGCCACCTCACCCAATACAATAATTTTTGTATTTTTGGTAGAGATGGGGTTTCGCCATGTTGGCCAAGCTGGTCTCGAACTCCTGGCCTTAAGTGATCCACCCTCCTCGGCCTCCCAAGGTGGTGGGATTAAAAGCATGAGCCACTGCACCAGGCCAGTTTTTTATTTTCTTTATCAAAAATTCATTTGTGAGAGTAAGCAATGTGGGTGTCATGAATAAGATGAAAACCCTACTCCCCAACAAAGTAGCATTTGAAATGTCGTATTAAGAATTAAGAAGAGAGTGAAAATACATATTTTTTTAATTTAAAAGAATGCCATATTTGAGGTTTTCGAACTAAATATAATTTATTAACTTATAGGGTAATGTTACAAGTTAAATACAGGACAGTATTCAGAAGCTGTCCTGTTAATGTATAACAGATAAAGATATCAGATCTTTTGGGATCTTAGACATGGTAACATGTGATTAATGATTATATTGCAAACAATTTAACTCCCAATACTCATCACACTGTGCACAGGTCATAGACTGGGCAGTGAGGCAAGAGGGGTTTCATGACAGCAACATTGTGGTGCTGCCTTAACTTTTTAGGTGACATGTCCTGATCCCCAGACACTGCAGTGCCACACTCTTAAAGAGTTCAGAGTTCAGGCAGGTACTCTGTATTTCCTTTTTCCAGTATTCCATCCTCATCCCTTCTGATTGAGACTCTGGGAGGTCTAGGTAAAAAAACACTGCAACCAATCAGATAGCAGACATGGCTCCAACTAGTACTTATTAAATATTTATTTACTTGAAATTCAGTTGTTTCCCCACTTTGTCCCTCTGCAGTTTTCTTTCTTTCCTCTTTTTGATCAAGGCCTAGCACTGAGATGACATTATCAGCCTGCCTCTCTGGACTCTCTGTATCCTCTAGAGAGAATAGGCAGTTAAAGAAGACTTGGCACCAAGGACAGATACTTCAGTTTTTCTTAGTTTTTTTTCCCCCTCATCTTACTGTCAGAGGTGAGGGAGAAGTGAAAGCTATACACAGAAGCATTTTGCCATTCATGGGTGGCTAGCTTAGGATGAAAATTGGTCTCCAAGGAAAAGGTTTAAAACAGACAAACAAATGATAAGTACTTGCCAGACCAAACTTAAACCAGCGTGCAAAGGAGTAATCCTGAAATGACTTGGGAGAAATGCCAGCCTTTATTGGATGTTCTTTTAATTTTTACATATTATGACTTATTTTCAAAATGACAGTAGACAGAAATAACTAAAAGGTTCAGAGTCCGGAATAGTGCTTTTTCTACAGCTGTAAGCTATTTAAAATTCTTCTCATGTTACTGTTTGCTATCCAGATGGCTTTCTGGCACTGGTTCAGTTCCTAGATGTGAAAGCTGTTGGTTAGTTACTCACCAGCACCACCACACACTTGTACAGTTTGGCTCATGACTCACTCTCATTGCAGTTACATGTGGGTACTCTGCTATACAAACGGTCATTCCTGATTGTCATGATGGTACTTGTAAACAAGTACCGGAATTGATTGGTTACCATTTCTGAAAGGAAGATTTGTTGACATTCAAAAGCACCCACCCCAGTTAGTCTGTTGGACCCATCTCTACTCTTTGGAGTGAGAAACAGAAGCAGTCATCTAGACAATGAAACTTTTGTCTAAAATATATACTTGGATGATATGTGCAAAAGTGTATCCAGTGAGCCACAATTATTTGGATATTTGCTTTACTCTCATACTGTTACCTAAAGTGATTAAAAAACAAAACAAAACCCAAAAAACCCACCTCTTAAAAAAGAAGTCAGAGGTTTGGGAGGAGGTTTGGGAGAGGGTTGCTATCTGAAAGAGACAAACAAGGAGTCTCCTGAAATGCTGACAATGTATCCAACCTGGATAGTGGCTTGCTTTGCAGGAGATACTTGCTTTCTAAAAATTCATTAACTGTACAGTTATATGTTGGGTACTTTTGTTTATGCATTATTAGCAAAAATAAAAAAAACAGAACTTGTTCTCCTATAATGCTCCTATAATATAGGAAAATTCTCTTAGTTGTATCTTCAAAGGCTAGAGAAGGTCTCTATATTATGTAGTAGATATTGGTAGTAAGTCTTTGTTCTGTTAATTTTATCTCTTTGTCCTATTAATTTTATCTATTTAGGGAAATAATCATTTTTACCTTAAAACATGGTTATTGTCAAACAATGATTAAAATAGCTTAACAATTAATGACACTTCCCATGTCCCAAATACTGTTCACTTGAATGGGTTTCAGCAAGGGGTAGAGAAGGTGAGGAGAGAAGACAGTGGGGATGAAATATATTTGTCTTGGAAACATATATATCCATTTGGAGTAACTTATCTCTTGCTGACATCAGGGGTAAACATGATTGAACATTTAGATTAGAAAAGAGGAAGGTAGACTAAAAACTAGAAATCTGAAGAGTTAAAGAGGCTAGCTGTATATTTTGGAATAATAGAGTGATATGACTTATTTTTTATTAATTTTTTTTAATCAGCTCTTTTAGTTTGATGAAATACCAATAATGTCCTCTCTCCCCATTGAAGTACCAGTGTTATGGATTATATATCTAAATTCATATTAGGTAAATTTATACTTTTTTTTTCTTTGACAGTATCTCACTCTGCCACCCAGGCTGGCGTGATCTTGACTCACTACAACCTCTACCTCCTAGGTTCAAGTGATTCTTCTCCTACCTTAGGCTTCCAAGTAGGTGGGTGCCTGATAACATGCCTAATTATTTTTTTTATTTTTAGTGGAGACAGGGTTTCATCACGTTGGCCAGGCTGGTCTTGAACTCCTGCCCTCAAGCGATCTGCACCTCAGCCCCCGCAAAGTGCTGGGATTACAGGTGTGGGCCACCACACCTGGCCTGTGTTTAGAAATACTAATAAGCACATATATTAAGAATAAAAGCCAGGCCTGAATCTCAGCACTTTGGGAGGCCAAGGCGGGTGGATCTCTTGAAGTTAGGAGTTCGAGACCAGCCTTGCCAACATGGCAAAACTCCATCTCTGTTAGCGAGGTGTGGTGGCAGGCACCTGTAGTCCCAGACACTTGGGAGGCTGAGGCAGGAGAATCACTTGCAACTGGGAGGTGGAGGTTGTAGTGAGCCAAGATCATGCCACACCACTTTCCAGCCTGGGTAACAGAACAAGACTCCAACTCAAAAACAAAACAAACAAAGAAAACCCCAAAATGAATAAATAGCCAGGTCCTTTGGCTAATGCTTGTAATCCGAACACTTTGGAAGGCCAAGGTGGGAGGATTGCTTGAGCTCAGGAGTTCAAGACCAGCCTGGGTAATATGTAGTGGAACCTTGTCTTTAGTATTTAAAAAAAAAAAAAAAAATCAGAAGAATGAGCTGAGTGTGGTGGTGGTGTGTGCTTGTAGTCCTAGCTACTTAGGAAGCTGAGGTGGGAGAATTGCTGGAGCCTGGGAGGTCAAGGCTGCAGTAAGCTATGATCGTACCACTGCATTCCAGCCTGGGAAACAGAGTAAGACCCTGTCTTATACATATATACATAAAATTAAAAAAAATAGAGAATAAATTGCCAAATTCTAACCTAAGTCCTTCCTTTGGACCCACTCAAAGTGTCTGGAATAATAGAACTTTAAAGGAGTATGTAAACTGTATGCCATCATTAAAGGGACACCGAATAAAAGAAACATCTATTTTATAATTAGTTTTGAACTGTATGAATGTCTTTCCCTCCACCCTTAATTGCTGTGCATTAGGTTGTACTTGCAGTTTTTTTCCTTTAACTTTAAACACAATTCTAATTTTAATGTGTATACTACTTTATATTTGGATTTTTTCGTGTTATTTATAAACGTTTCCACATACACTTGATAAACTTGAATTTAAATGATTGTACCAAGTGGATGCCATCAGGTAGGTCAGTTATACTATCTTAATTTTGCATATCCATGTGTTTTGCTTTATACTTGAAACTTTTTCTGTATTCAGGTTTGTAAATAGATACATTCTAGAACTGGAATTACCAAGTGAGCAGGTATAAACTTTTTCAAGGCTCAGTGCCTTTTGCAATTTTTCTTTGTTTTTTTTTTGTTTTTCGTGATTGGGTCTTGCTCTATTGCCTGTGCTAGAGTGCGGTGCTGCAAACAGGGCTCATTGTAGCCTCCACCTTCTGTGCTTAAGAGAAGGAGATCCTTTACCTCAGCCTCTTGAGTAGCTGGTACCGCAGGCGTGTGCCACCACACACAGCTAATTTTAAAATTTTTTGTAGAGACAGGGTCTCACTATGTTGCCCAGGCTGGTGTCAATGTTTTGTGAAAGCAGTTAGAATACCACCTTTGATTTGAGAGAATAAATTTAAATGTATTTTATTATAAATGATATGGTATATAATGTTTTAGTCATTTTTTTTTTTTTTTGCTGCAGAGTCTAACTGTTTCCTGGGTTGGAGTGCAGTGGCGTGATCTGAACTCACTGCAACCTCTGCCTCCTGCCTCCTGGGTTTAAACGATTTTCCTGCCTCAGCCTCCTGAGTAGCTGGGATTTCAGGTGCCCACCACTACATCCCATCCAGTTTTTTGTATTTTTTGTAGAGATGGGGTTTCACCATGTTGGCCAGGCTGGTCTCGAACTCCTGACCTCGTGATTCACCCGCCTTACTCTCCCAAAGTGCCGGGATTACAGGCATGAGCCACTGTGCCTGACCAGCAATTCTTTAACAATTTGTGGAATTACTTTAGAAATAACTCTTACATAGAATTATAGCAAGTCAGATGAAATAATCACCTTTAGAAAATAAAGTTCTATACTGTTCGGTTTTCAAGTGCCCAGTATGATGCATACTTAACCATAAACACATCAACAGTTGGGGCTGATTTGTTGTCTTTGAGCAATGTCGGGGGTAGGGATCAAAGCCCAGATGAATCAAGATCCCATGCCTTAAGTTGCCTCTGAATGAAACCTAAAGTTGTGATAGCAAATATAGTATTTAAAGTAGTAATGTGGCTGGGCGCAGTGGCTCATGCCTGCAATCTCAGCACTTTGAGAGGCTGAGGTGGGTGGATCACGAGGTCAGGAGTTCAGGACTAGCCTGGCCGCGATGATGAAACCCTGTCTCTACTAAAAATACAAAAATCAGCCTGGTATGGTGGTGGGCACCTGTAATCTCAGCTACTCGGGAGGCTGCGGCAGAGAATTTCTTCAACCTAAGGAGGCAAAGGTTGCAGTGAGCTGAGATTGCGCCATTGCACTCCAGCCTGGTGATAGAGCGAGACTCCGTCTCAAAAAAAAAAAAAAAAAAAAAAAAAGAAGTAATTTTTTTTCTTTTATATTAAAAAAAAAATCTCTTTGAGTATCTCCTATGATTTTCTAAATTCGTTTTTGGTTGAATTTATTCACCTATAAAACAAATTTATGTTGTTTTCTGCTTATCACTAAAGAAGTAAAGTCCAGTGGTTCTGCTGGCACATTGCTGGGGAGGCTGAGAATTTTTAAACTCTTTCCTCTTTCTGCCAGTGAACAATCAACAGAGGATATGTGTTATAATTACAATTCAAGAGTTAGTTGAACTAATTGTCACTGCTTAAGTTCCTGTGCCCTCTGATAGCTTTCTTGAAAAGTTTTCATGGTTTAAAAACTCTGCTTGTCTTCAGCCTTGATCTCTTGCTTTGATGCTTAAACAGAAGGATAATATAAGACTGAGGATCTTGCCAGGCAAGGTAGGCCTGTGAAGGATATTTTCTTTAAAGACAAAAAGAAAAAGGGGAAAAAGTATGCTAATTGCTTGGGGAAAAAAAAATCTGACTTTTGGGCCTCACTCTGTCTCTGTGTATTCCTAGATAATTTACTTAAACCCTCTTAGCTTTAGTTTTCTTATCTTTAAAATGGGTAGGGTCTGTAACTGCTAAGATACCTCCAACTTGAAACTCCAATTCAATTCTCTCAGACTGAACTGTTTGTGTGGTCCTATAAAATACGAGTGACTAAGAGAGAAACCAGAATACATTTTATTTTCAACTTAGTGGCAATAATTTAATTTTCTTCAAAATATATCTACAAAGGATATATTGGTTACCAATCAGCTTGTTACCTCATTTTTTAAAGTAGTACGTTAGTTTTAAGTCTGACAAAGCACGTGCTATTTTAATTGCAGTACAGTGCATCTTGTGAGTATGCCTTCTTCCTCAATTCTTTTCTTTAGTTGTGCACAAAGCTCTGAAGAGTTAAATGTCATCTTGTGGTTTTAGTTTGACTATCCCATCAGTAAATTTGTTACTAAAAAGATACTGAAAACTAAGAGCTAGTTATACTGGGCTTAGATTCCTCTGATTAGTAAGGGTCTCGTTTTCTTTACTTAGAGCTTCTTTACCCTTCAAGAATTAGCCCAAAACAACATAGCCACATATAGGAAACATCATTGGTTGGCAGGTAGAAATGTATACTGTTATGTTCATTACTTTTAAAAACAGACTACAATTATATCTGGATAAATTATGGAGATTCTGTTGCTATTTGAGAAATAGTAGTGATGGCAGCGGTGAACCGTCTACAGTGGCTGCTGCCATCACCCCAGCTGCAGCAAGGAGGTGTGGCGGGAGTTGCATGTTCTTTGGAGCTGGCAGGAGCTGGGGAACAAGTGGGAGCCCCAACCCTTCCAGGTTGGTGGGGTGGGAGCTTCCCAGGTGCAGCAGCAGCCACCCAAACTGTGGCTGCAGACCCAGGCCTCTTGCTTCATGGAGCAGGCAGGAGCACACCTCTTGCCCCCCGACTCTAGCCCCTTCTCTCCCATGGCAATGCAGCTGCCCAACCCAGGCATCCCTACACTCCTGAGGGGCCCAAGAGGGCCTGCCTTGTCCTTGGAGACTTGGAAATGCCTGCTCCCACCGTCTCGCTTTTCTCTGCTGTGGGCACTCACTCCGACCTTGGAGCAGAGTCGGGGCCAAGCCCAGGTGCCATCACAGCCCGGCCAGGTGTGCACATGCTTGGGGTAGTGTTGATATGCCAGTCCCCTGCCATCTTGGCCCCTTCCAGATTTTGGGCATCAATGAGCACTGGAGGGAAGCTGAAGGGAGACTGAGGGCAGCTTGGCACTGACCTGTAGGTGGTGCCCACAGCCTGGGCACCATGAATGGCAGCAGGAGGCAGACAGGTTCCTGGGTGGAAGGGGTTGGGTCCCTAAAGAGGCTCCACCTTCAGGCCAGGGAGGATCTGAAGGCTGGGGGCCAGGCTGCCAGTCCCATGGACTATAGTGAGAACTTGTGGTGCCTTTTCTGGGCCCTCTCATGGTTGCCTATGGGCCAGTTGGCATACCTTCCTCCCCTCTGAGGCCCAGAAAAGCCCCAGGCTCAGCCAGAGCTGAGCAGACATCAGGACGATCAGCTTCAGAGAGGAGCCACCCACTCCAGGGCCATCTCTGAGCTGTTTTCACTCAATAAAGCTCCTTTTTGTCTTGCTCACGCTCCACTTGCCTGTGTACCTCATTCTTCTGGGGGCAGGACAAGAACTTGGGACCTGCCGAGTGAGGCTAAAAGAGCTGTAATACAAACAGGGCTGAAACATGCCCTTTGTTTTTCACATTGCAGGCAAAGAGAAGCAGAGAAGAGCTGTGGCCCTTTGAGGAGCTCAGACCTGGGAGCTCCCTGAGCCAAGACTATGACTCCCTTTTTGAGGCCCCTGGATTCCTGGCATCTCCAAGCTTCTAGGTGTCACCATGTCCCCCCAGTGCCAGTTGTGGAAGCTGCTCTCCAGCTATAGCCTCGTGGAGAACTGGTGCCTATACTGGCACCTGGAGCTGCCCGCCCCACTGAAGAAGCTGGCATGTCTGTGCAGTGGCTGGACCCCACGCTTGCTCACACACCCATAACTGCTCCACACAGTCTCCCTTGTCAGACATGGGATCCAGTCCCATAGTGTGAGTCAAATGTAGCCTGCTAGGCCAAGTGAGTGGAATGAGCCCAGCAGGCCCTGTCAAAACTAAGGCAAAGGCATCACTGGCCACAGAGGTTTCTGGCCAGAAAAACAACACCCCAAAGATCCTGAAACAGTAGGAATTGTTTTAGAGCAGTGGTAATGAAAGTGGACTGTGTGAAGCCCCCATAAGACACTTGAAATTTGTTGGGTTATAATTTTGTTCTTGTTGGCACAGTGATTGAGGGCAGTGCTGCTGTTAGATAATGGATAGTTAGATAGCCTACAGTGCACTGGACAGTTTTGTACAACAAAAAAAGTGTCTTATATGAGCATGATTTTTACATTGTCTACAGATAGTCACGTATTTGAAAAGCCTGTTATTTTAATTTTTTGTTTGTTTGTTTGTTTGATACAGACTCTTTCTCTGTCACCCAGGCTATAGTGTAGTGGTGCAATCTCGGCTCACTGCAACCTCTGCCTCCTGGGCTCAAGCAATTCTCCTGCCTCAGCTTTTTAAGTAGCTGGGATTATAGATGCGTGCCACCATGCCTGGCTAATTGTTGTATTTTTAGTAGAGATTGGGTTTCACCATGTTGGCCAGGCTGGTGTTGAACTCCTGACCTTCAGGTGATCCTCGCACCTTGGCCTCCCAGCGTGCTGGGATTATAGGTGTGAGCCACTACACCCAGCTGAAAAGCCTGTTTGTTAATTATCTGGCATTACCTGCCAACATAATACAAAGTATGTTTTACATTATTTTAATATATTGATTTTTTTATTTTGGAAAAATTATGGCACCAGTGGCAGTGGCATTTGTAGTATTTAATCATCAGTGTAACACATCTGGATCAGTCTACATTTGCAGATTTGTCATTTCCATGGTGAGTCTGTGTATATGCAAGCATCTGACTACTTCATCAAGTAGTAGTGTGGTCATATCTAAGCATTCATATACTGAGATTTATATTATTATCTTTATTTCTTCTTAATATTACAGTTAGAATGTTATATGGATTTAATTTTAAATTAAGCATATATATATTGCATTAATAATTTCATTTCAGATTACTAATGTATTTATAAAATATTTATTTAAAAAGGGAATACTGGGTTGGGCACGGTGGCTCACATCTGTAATCCCAGCACCTTTGGGAGGCTGAGGTGGATGGGATCACCTGAGGTCAGGAGTTTGAGACCAGCCTGGCCAACATGGTGAAACTCCAACTCTACTAAAAATACAAAAAATTAGCCCAGCGTGGTGGCAGGTGCCTGTAGTCACATCTGCTCAAGAGACTGAGGTAGGAGAATTACTGAACCCAGGAGGCAGAGGTTGCAGTGAGCCGAGATCGCACCATTGCACTCCAGCCTGGGCGTCAAGAGTGAAACTCCATCTCACAAAAAAAAAAAGAAAGAAAAGGGAATACTGAGTATGCCAGAATGGAAAACCATTCTTCTGAAGAATATTTAGCTTAATACTGTATATCTCCCTAGATTGTTTACAAAGTCTGACAGCCACTTTAACTCAGTTATTAGTAAATTGCTAATGACAATATCAAGGTAGATAGGTGTAACTTTGCAGTATTCCCTTTGATGATTTACTCCTGGTTGGGAAAAACATTTCTAGGTCTTTAAACACAGTAATGCTGCTTTACAGTCATCTTCAATGTCTTGCTGAATAATTAGAATATTTCTGAGTCAATTGATACTTTAAATGTGAGAGTTTTGTCCTTGAAATTGTAGGTAGGGGAATTGATTTTGGAGATTGGTGTGATGTTTCTGTGTAAGCGAGGAAGGATTTTTAAGCATGGGCAACTGTACAACTAAAGGATAAAACTTCTCTTTATGATGCACCTAAAGGTGGCAGAAGGAAGACACTTAGCCTTTGCAGTGCTTTTTGCCATTAAAAAAATTTTAAGGCATTTTAATTGTGAAATATAGCACAGATATAGAAAAGTGCATAAAACATAAATGTATAGCTTAGTGAATTATTCTGAAATGAGTTTTTGTATTTTCTTTATATTAAAAATAATTTTTAGACTGAGTGCAGTGGCTCATACCTGTAATCCCAGCACTTTGGGAGGCTGAGGCAGGTGGATCACGAAGTCAGGAGTTCAAGACCAGCCTGGCCAAGATGGTGAAACCTGTCTCTACTAAAAATAGAAAAAATAGCCAGGCATGGTGGTAGGCATCTGTACAGCTACTCAGGAGGCTAAGGCGGAAGAATTGCTTGAACCGGGGAGGCTGAGATTACAGTGAGCTGAGATTGTGCCACTGCACTCCAGCCTGGATGACAGAGTGAGACTCCATCTAAAAAAAAAAAAAATTGTAATTTTATGGTTATCCCTTTGACATCATGGGAGTTCCTCAGCCTATCTAAATTTGAGAGAGGGTGCCATATCCTCTCTTGAAAACTTAGCAGTTTTATAGTCAAATATTAGTTAAAAATGTGTGTCATTGTCAGAAACACCTGTAATGTTCCTGGGATTACAACACAGTGAGGGTGCCATATTTAAGTTATAGGTGACACCTATTTTGTGTTCCTGTTCACATGACAGGAGTTTAAATATTGGAGACATGGTAGCATTAGGCTAAGCGTGATCCATGCAATATAATTTTGTATGTTTGTTAATATTTTTTACTTTATTTTTTTTTAAGAGAAGATACATGGGCTACCTGAAGTATAGGTTGAGATTTTGTAAAACCACATGTGAATAGATTTGAATATCTGAGTTAAATCATTTCAACTTTCTTTCTTTCTCCATCCCCCGGACCCCGCCCCATCTCACTCTTCCTTCTGTCTCACTCTGTTGCCCAGGCTGGAGTGCAGTGGCTTGATCATAGCTCATATAGCAGCCTCAACCTCCTGGGCTCAAGTGATCCTCCTGCCTTAGCCTCCCTAGTAGCTGGGACCACAGGTGCATGCCACTACTCTTGGCTAATTTTTTATTTTTTTAATTATTTTTTTTGAGACAGAGTCTTGCTCTGTTGCCAGGCGCCAGGTGCCAGGCTGGAGTGCAGTGGCGCGATCTTGGCTAATTGCAACCTTCACCTTCTGGGTTCAAGCAATTCTCCTGCCTCAGCCTCCCTGGTAGCTGGGATTGCAGGTGCCCGCCACCACATCTGGCTATTTTTTTTTTTTTTTTTTTTTTTTTTTGTATTTTTAGTAGAGACAAGGTTTTACTGTGTTGCCCAGGCTGGCCTTGGACTCCTGGGCTCAAGCAGTTTCACTTGCGTGGGCCTCCGGAAATGCTGAGATTATAGACTGAGTCACCACACTTGGCCCCACAGAGTATAGTCTTTCTTTATAAGTTAATACAGCATGTTTTCATTCAGCAAATACTTATTGAATGCCTGTTACTTGCAAGATTGAGAAGCTCACCAAATCTTCAAAGCCTGCTCTGAAGTGATTTGCTTAATTTTAGGACTAGTGCCTTAATAACGCCTGTAGTGACTGTAGTTTTGTTCGTGTTTATGGAAGTTTATTGGTTTAAGAGTTCCTTAGTATAGAGACCTTTCCATATACTGTGATGAAAAACAGTAATTTAAAAAGCATGTTGATAATGCCTGAATCCTCTGATCAGTTGTAGTACGGCTAAAAGTGAGACCACCAGACATTCTGTATCTCTTCAAGGAATTTACAATGAATTCATATTTAAATTTCCCAGATTATTTCAAAGATAGTTTTTTGTTGTTGTTGTTGTGGTTGTTTTGAGACAGATTTTTGCTCTTGTCACCCAGGCTGGAGTACAATGGCGCAATCCCCACTGCTGCAATCTCCACTTCCTGGGTTCAAGCGATTCTCCTGACTCAGCCTCCTGAGTAGATGGGATTACAGGCATGCGCCACCATGCCTGGCTAAATTTTTGTATTTTTAGTAGAGACAGGGTTTCACCATGTCAGTCAGGCTGGTCTCAAACTCCTGACCTTAGGTGATTCACCTACCTCAGCCTCCCAAAGTGCTGGGATTACAGCTATGAGCCACCATGCCAGGGCCCAAACATGGTTTTTTTATAGTTGATTTGTTCCAACTAACATTGGATTTGGCTGTGTCTCCTAAGTGTTTTTTAAATTCTTTAACAGTCTTTCTACCATCTTCTTCCTCCTTTTCTTGTTACTGATAATCTGGAGAAACCATATCATTTGTTTTATTGAAGATGCCACATTCTCTACTTGGCTGTCTGCTTCCTTAAAGTATTTAATGTCTTTCTCTGTTTCCTGTAAAGTGGCACATAGATCAGATCTAAAGGCTTGATTAGATTTAAGTTTGTTTTGTGTCAGTAGTAAGTAGTGACTATTGCATTTCATGAGGAGACACGTAATGTCTGATAGTTCCACTTTTAGCGATGCTAAGATAGATCAGGATTCATGTAGTGTCAATAAGACAGACACACTGTAAAGTTCCTTCTCCTTTCACCTCTTTATTATTTATGTCTTTAGCATCCATTAGTGATCATTGCGTAGATCTATTAGTTCATTAGCAGTTTTAAAATTGTGATTTTCTAATTTGTTATTCATTTTGCATTTATTAGCTAAAGAAGTTCTAAAAATTATTTTTTATTTTTATATTTTTATTGTTTTATATTTTAAGATCGGGTCTCACTTGTTGTCCAGGCTGGAGTGCAGTAGTACTATTTTAGTTCACTGCAGCCTTGGATTCTTGGGCTCAAGTGATTCTGCTGCCTCAGTCTCCTGTGCCACCACACCTGGCCAATTTTTTTGTGTTTTTTATAGAGAAGAAGTCTTGTTTGTTGCCCAGGCTGGTCTCAAATTCCTGGACTCAAGCAATTCACCCACTTCAGCCTCCCAAAGTGATAGTATTACAGCCATGGGCCATTGTGCCTGGCCTCCTGTTTCTTTTGATATGACACTTTCATTTATTGCATAATTGTTAAATGAACGTTAGTTTATTTAACTTCAGTGTTCATGTTCTTCCAACTATTATTGTTGTATCTTCTTGAAGGAAGCCCTTAAGGAATAGGTAAGACTTAAATGGCACTATTAAAGGGTGCATTTGTTGAGACAGGGTTTTGATATAAGGAGTTTATTCCTCATGTAAACAAAGGTCTAGCAGTAGGAAGGCAGAAGGCACTTTGATACCAGTCCTGGGCTGTGGAGTGATGGGAGAGCAGGAAAAATAGTCCAGAGAAATAGCACAAGGGGCCTTGCTATCTGTGTTGAGGGGTTTGGTGTTTTTAATGCTTAGGGGAGGGGCTGTGAGGTTGATAGAAAATTGTTTTTGTTGAGAGAGGGCCCTCTTGATTGTCATTTTCATTGGAATTTGCAGAGGAAAACTCGGCCTAAGAAGCTAATACTTTCTAAATAAAGTTTGGAGAAAATCACCTGTTGAGTGGTGGTCAGCTAAATTTCTTGGGACCCTGTAATTCTTAAGCCTACAGTTCATTTAGATGTCATATACTTATCATGAATTTGAATCAGTGTGGGGTATGTGTGTTTATTATGTATATATATAAATTAGAAGAATTTTGTTTCCTTTAGTTGCTGGTATGGATTGGGTGGTGTACATATATATAATTTGTGAAGTGATAAAAGTGTATTTAAATAATTTATTCCTGGTGACTTACTCTTGGTTTTTTAAATATCACATTATTTAATTTGCCTCCTGTTACATTATTGGCTATATTAAAATCTAAGGACTAACTGTAGATTAGTGGTCTTTATCATATCTTGGTATAAAATTCGGCTAATGGTTGTTTTGCTGTGTTTTACTTATTGATTTCTAGTGCCCCGTGGTTATGAATGTGCTTCAGTTTCATAATGCCTCCTGCTATGGCAGACATCCTTGACATCTGGGCAGTGGATTCACAGATAGCATCTGATGGCACCATACCTGTGGATTTCCTTTTGCCCACTGGGATTTATATCCAGTTGGAGGTACCTCGGGAAGCTACCATTTCTTATATTAAGCAGGTATGTTAATAGGTATTATTTCTATGTGTTTAGCTTACTATGTCACTTAGGGGGAAATGTGATTCTATAGTAGAAAATGTTAGTATAAATTATATGTGATAATGATACTAATGAAGTGATAGTAATTAAGAAAAAATAGCTCATGTTAGCTAGTTTGAAATGTTTGTTTGGGTTATTAAAACTGTCGAGAAGATTCCCTCCCTCCCTCCCTCCCTTCCTCTTTTCTTTCCTTTTTTTTTTTTTTTTTTTTTTTTGTCTAAGAGATGGGATCTTGTTATGTTGCCCATACTTGGCTCAGACTCCTGGCTGGATTCAAATGATCCTCCCACCTCAGCCTCCCAAGTAGCTGAGATGACAAGGCACATGCCATATTGTGTGTGTGTGTGCACGCGTGCACACACATATGTATTTAATATCCATCCTAATGGTTGTGAAGTAGTATCTCATTGTGGTTTGTTGTTGTTGTTGTTTTGTTTGTTTGTTTGAGACGGAGTTTCGCTCTTGTTACCCAGGCTGGAGTGCAATGGCGCAACCTTGGCTCACCACAACCTCCGCCTCCTCGGTTCAGGCAATTCTCCTGCCTCAGCCTCCTGAGTAGCTGGGATTACAGGCACGTACTACCATGCCCAGCTAATTTTTTGTATTTTTAGTAGAGACGGGGTTTCACCATGTTGACCAGGATGGTCTCGATCTCTTGACCTCGTGATCCACCCGCCTCGGCCTCCCAAAGTGCTGGGATTACAGGCGTGAGCCACCGCGCCCGGCCATTGTTTTTTTTTTTCTGAGGCAGAATTTTTCTTGTGTTGCCCAGGCTGGAGTGCAATGGCACGATCTTGGCTCACCTCTGCCTCCTGGGTTCAAGCAATTCTCCTGCTTCAGCCTCCCAGATAGCTGGGATCACAGGCATGCACCACCACGCCCGGCTAATACTGTATTTTTAGTAGAGACAGGGTTTCTCAATGTTGGGTCAGGCTGGTCTTGAACTCCAGACCTCAGATGATCCACCTGCCTCGGCCTCCCAAAGTGCTGGGATTACAGGCGTGAGCCACTGTGTCCAGCCTCTCTCATTATGGTTTTTATGTGTATTTCCCTCATGACTAATGATGTTGAGCATCTTTTTATGTGCTTAGGTCATTTATATCTTTTTTTGGAGAATTCCTGTTTCTAGACCTGTACTGACTTTTAAACTTTGTTTTCTGTTATTGAGTTGTTGGAGTTCTTTATATGTTCTGAATATTAATATCTTGTCATATTTATGATTTGCAAATATTACCTCCCATTTTGTGGGTTGCCTTTTCATTCTCTTCATAATGTCTTTTGCTGTACAGAAGTTTTAAATTTTGGTTTAAAGTTCAGTTTACCTTTTTTTCTTAATTTTCTTTTAGTATTTTGAGCCTTCAGAATGAACAGTTTGCCTGTTTGTATTATTATTATTGTTGCTTGTACTTTCTCCTGTATGTTTTATGTAACTGAATCTGAGCTGAGGGTTGGCCACAATTTTTACTACATGTCTGTTGTTTTCAGCTCTTAGCTTTTGTACTGGTTGTTAATCCCTCTTTGTGTTTGTGTGGTGAATGTCTTTTACATTATCTTATCCAGGAGACATGGTAAGAGATGTTGAGAGATTGATTATGATCATTCTGACAGGACAGTGTTAGTAATGATAACCCTGATAAAAGAATGCAGGACAAAAATAATTTAAATATTGTATGGAGATCTGGATACATATTTTAAATTTAAATTTTTTTTGATCAGAAGTGATTTCTGCTTACAGAAATGTTAAATATGAAAGTTATCTTTGAGTCTTGTCATGGATAATTTTTTAGTAATTTTATTTTTAATACAGTTTTTGTGCACTATGCCATTATATTACCCTATAAACATGGGATAATACCATATATACTCTTATTATTTGCTATTTTAAGAAAAAATATTTTGTATGGTTTTCCATTTCAGGATTAATTTCTATTTTTTATAATCTTCTGAGTGTATTTCTATTACTTATTTTCACAGTTCTATAATATTCTGTAATTCATTTAACCAGTCCTTTATTACTGAACATTTGATTTGTCCATGGTTTTTAATTTTTACAAACAGTGCTGCAGTGAACATCTTTATATCTTTGTACACTTGAACAAGTGTTTTCATTTTAGAAAATGTCTTACTATTTTTTTCTCATAGATGTTATGGAAGCAAGTTCACAATTACCCAATGTTCAACCTCCTTATGGAAATTGACTCCTATATGTTTGCATGTGTGAATCAGACTGCTGTATATGAGGAGCTTGAAGATGAAACACGAAGACTCTGTGATGTCAGACCTTTTCTTCCAGTTCTCAAATTAGTGACAAGAAGTTGTGATCCAGGGGAAAAATTAGACTCAAAAATTGGAGTCCTTATAGGAAAAGGTAATATTAAAAATTCTTAGTATGAATTCTTAATATAACTATTTTTATGTGTATAAACATGTAGTAAGTTATATTTAAGGCATTGCTTTTCAAAGTGTGGTCCATGGACCACTGCTGATTGGTAAATTGTTGCCAGTTTGCGATAAGGTAAGTATAGAAATTAAGAGTAAATGTTTAGAAACTCTTCTAGCAATATATCGCCATAGCATCCAAAGGTTTGTGTTTAGTATATGTTTTTTTTCCCCCCTCTTTTTAAAAAATATTTAAAAAATTTTTGTTTAAGTCTCTTGTCTAATGTTTTGTTTTGTTTTTTATTGAGACAAAGTCTATCACCCAGGCTGGAGTGCAGTGGCGCGATCTCAGCTCACTGCAACCTCTGCCTCCCAGGTTCAAGCAATTGTTTTCCCTTAGTCTCCTGAGTAGCTGGAATTACAGGCATACGCCACCACGCCTGGCTAATTTTTGTATTTTTAGTAGAAACAGGGTTTCACCATGTTGGTCAGGCTGGTCTTGAACCCCTGACCTCGTGATCTGCCCGACTTGGCCTCCCAAAGTTCTGGGATTATAGGCGTGAGCCACTGCACCTGGCCCATGTTTTTGTTTTCTAATGATTTATTTATTTATTTAATTTTTAAAAATAGAGGCAGGGTCTCGCTATGTTTTCCATGCTCGTCTCAAACTCCTGGGCTCAAGTGATCCTCCTACCTTTGCCTCCCAAAGTGCTGACCTATCTAAACCTGTGGTATACTTTAAGTAAGGGAAATATCTAGATTTTAGGATTTTTTTTTTTTCTGAGACAGAGTCTCACTTTGTTGCCTAGGGTAGAGTGTAGTAGTGCGATCTTGGCTCACTGCAACCTCTGTCTCCTGAGTTCAAGTGATTCTCATGCCTGAGCCTCTTGGGTAGCTGAGATTACAGGATTACATCGCCACACCCAGCTAATTTTTGTACTTTTTGTAGAGATGGGGTTTTGCCATGTTGGCTAAGCTGGTCTCGTACTCCTGACCTCAAGCAGTCTGCCCGCCTCAGCCTCCCCAAGTGCTGGGATTACAGGTGTGAGCCACCATGCCCAGCCTAGTCTGTAGGATTTTAACACCCTCTTTAGTATGCATAAATTGTTCACTCAATACTTTTTTAATAGGAAAACTATTTGACTGTAAATTTTTTTTTTTTTTTTTTTTTTGAGACAGCGTCTCACTCTTGTTACCCAGGCTGGAGTGCAATGGCGCGACCTCGGCTCACTGCGACCTCGGCTCACCGCAACCTCCGCCTCCTGGGTTCAGGCAATTCTCCTGCCTCAGCCTCCTGAGTAGCTGGGATTACAGGCACACGCCACCGTGCCCAGCTAATTTTTTTTGCATTTTTAGTAGAGACGGGGTTTCACCATGTTGACCAGGATGGTCTCGATTTCTTGACCTCGTGATCCACCTGCCTTGGCTTCCCAAAGTGCTGGGATTACAGGCTTGAGCCACCGCACCCAGCCTTGACTGTAAATTTTACGGTAGTCTTTTTTTAATCTTTTTTTTTCCCTGTACCTGTACATTCAAGAAGTTTTTTACAGTAGTCTTAGGGAAAATTTAAGTTTTACTATCAGATTCTCTTACAAGAAGGTATGTAGGGTATTTAGGTTTTTTTTGTTTTTTTTTTTTTATGATGGGGTTTCACCATATTGGCCACGCTGGTCTTGAACTCCTGTTCTCAGGTGATCCACCCACCTCGGTTTCCCAAAGTGCTAGGATTATAGGCATGAGCCACCTCGCCCGGCTTAACTAGTTTTAAAATTAAATTACTTAGCCTAAAGTCTTATTTTTGCAGAATTTCTATTTTTAAGAGATCTTTATGGTGGTTCCCAAATTTAGACTGTATCAAATTTAGGCTTAAAATGAATATGCTCAGAGATTGGGATGCAGTGAGTCCAGAATAAATGAAAGCTGTATTTTTTTAAGGTGATTTTAACAGTTATATGAATAGGGTCCTTTATTCATAATATATTGAAAACCATTAACAAAACGTTAGTGAATGTAGTTCAGTAGTATTAAGTGTTTATACTTGAAATTATACCAGTGACTGTGGGTGATATGGTCTTTGCTTAGAGCTCACAATCCAGTGGGAAATGAAGACCAGTAAATACAGTTTTAATGCAGTATATGAACCTCTGTGCTGTGTAAGGAAAGGTCACCTTCAAATACTGTGTGATGTCACTTAACTCTGGAATCTGAAAAAGTTGAACTCAAAGTAGAGAGTAGAATGATCGTTACCAGAGCCGGTTGGGGGCAGAGTAAGGGGTGTATTGGCCTGGGAAAGGGGAGACATTGGTTAATGGATACAAAGTTTCAGTTAGTAGGAATAAGTTCTGGTGTTCTATTGCAGGGGTTCTCCTCTGCTCCCTGTTAGGAAGCAAGCCACACAGCAGAAGGTGAACAGCATGTTGGGTGAGCATTACCACCTGAACTCTGCCTCCTGTCAGATCAGTGGCAGCATTAGATTCTCACAGGATCGTGAATGTGAAGAATCCTATTGTGAACTGCACATGTAAGGGATCTAGGTGTGGTGCTCCTAATGAGAGAGACTCTAATGCCTAATGATCTGAGGTGGAACAGTTTCATCCCCAACCACCCCCACCCCCATTCTATTGCTTAACACAGTGACTATAGTTAATAATAATGTATATTTCAAAATATCTAAAAGAGAATTTTTTAATGTTCTCTTCACAAAAAAATTATAAATATTTGAGGTGATATATATATGCTAATTGGCCAGATTCAATCATTCCACCATGTATACATGTATCAAAACATCACATTGGCTGAACATGGGGGCTCATGCCTATAATCCCAGTACTTTGGGAGAACAAAGCAGGTGGATCACTTGAGACCAGGAGTTGGAGACCAGCCTGGGCAACATAGCAGCAAAACCCATCTCTACAAAAAAATATACCACATGTGGTGGTGTGTGCCTGAAGTCCCAGCTACTTGAGAGGCTGAGATGGGAGGATCACTTGGCTTCAGCCCAGGAGGTTGAGACCCCAGTGAAACATAATCGTGCCACTGCATTCCAGCCTGGATGACAGAATGAGACCCTGTCTCAAACAAAAAAAACAAAAAACTCTGTCACATTGTACCTCATAAATATATGCATTTATTATTTGCCAATTAATGAGAAAACAAAACTTTTGAAAAGGAAAGTCACCTTTTATCAATTAGGTGAATCAGAGATGACCTCTTAGAAGGTGTACACCTAAACTGAGCCATCAATGTTGATAAGGACTTTGACAGGTGAAGAAAGGAAAAAATAAAAAGAAATGGCATGTGTGAAGAGTGACCTATTCAAGGAAAAGAAATTGATTATGGCTGGTGTAGGGGGACAGATAGGCCATCTAGGGAAGACTAGAGAGGCAGCAATCTTAGATCATACAGTACCATCCAGGCCATGTAAAAAGTAGAAATTTACTACTAAGAACACTTGGGAAGCTATTGAATAAATTTAAGTAGGGAAGTATTGTGATACATTTGCATTTTAGGAAGATTATACAGGTTGTAGAATGAGTGGATTGGAGGGATTAAGGATTTGAGTGGAGAAATTAGTGAAAAACGATGTAACCCAAAGGAAGGGTGATGATGGCCAGGATTAGGTTAATGGCTACAGGAACTGAGAGAAGTGGACAGAGTTGAAAGACATTTAGAAGGTGGGTTAAACATGATTTGTAGTAGATTAAGAGAAATAAAGCATTTGATTTTTGTTAGATGTTAGTGGGTACTTATTTCTCTTTCCTTACCTGTAATACCTATTGCCTATGAATAGAATGAATATTAACAGTATGCTAAAATGCTTCAGCCAGTCCACCCAAATTACAGTTCATTTGTAGCTAATTTAGAGTAATGTATTTTATTCTAGATTTAAAAGTAGGAAATTATTTTGTACTCTTAAGATTTTACCTTTGCTGTGTTATAAAACTTAAACATTTTTATTTTTCTATATTTTATACCACAGGTTGCTTCTAGGATATGTTTTTGAAATAAAAACTATTGTTTTCAGTGCATAAAAATAAAAAGAAAACACAACCCTTACTGATATGCATATGTTCAAACAGTACAGTATACATTAACTTTATGGAATAAAAAGTAACTTGCCTCACTGTGCATTCCTCCCCAATACTACAAAATAACACTGTAGAAATAGAGTCATCCCAAGTATCCAAAATAAAAGCTTATACATATTCTATATTCCTTTTTTTGACTTTGCAGAAAAGGAATTTTTACCTGACCCATTCTCTACCTACTTTTAAAAGATATCCGGGGCCCTTAAAAACACAAAGATTGTTGGTATTCTTTTTATCACCTGCACCACTGTATAATGATATATAGATATATCTTTAACCAGTTCTGAATGATGGTCTTTAGATTACATTTTAATTATTATAAACAAAACCGCAGCAAGTATTTTTATATTGATAGTATATCCATGGATTTGTAGAAATAAACAAAGACCACTCAGATGAGAACAGAGACTATTTATGCAGAGGTTGCTATAGTAAAAGAACTTAAGTTTGGCAGAGACTCGCAGGCAGGGGAGTGGGAAAGCTTTACAGGGAAAAAAAGGGAAGGTTTCAGAGATGCCTGATGGGAAATTGTTGGCAGTGGGGAACTGGAGGTGGGCTAACTAGAAGCAAGGCATCTTATATGATTGGTGTTAGGGTGGTATACTGGGCTTTCTTGGTTGGTCCTGAATCTCTCAGGTTAAGATTATGATTGATAAAATTGTTAGGTCAAAGGGGTGTGTGTGTGTGTGTGAATGATTTCTAATAAATATTGCAAAATTGCCTTCCAAAATGTTCATATCAATTTGGTTTCTCACCCAAAGTATACTAGAATGCCTTTTTCTCTCTATGCCTTCCAGCACAGGGTATTACCAAATTTTGAAATATGTGCCAACCTGATAGGTAAAAATTAATGCACACATTAACATTTAAGTATGTTGATTCATTCTTTGAGATTTCTAAAATTATTTTCTGGAATAATCATAAGTTTTTGAAAAAGTTGTCATATATAATTGTCTTATTGGCAGAAGTGACTAAAAATTAAGTACAATCCATCTTTCAGCAATGGGTTTGAACTGTGCAGGGCCACTTATACATGGATTTTTTTCAATAAATATATTGGAACTTTTTTGAGATTTGTGACAGTTTGACAAAACTTGCAGACAAATCACAGCCTAGAAATAGTGAAAAAATTAAGGAAAAATTAAGTGTGTCATTAATGCATAAGTATGTAGATACTAGTTTATCATTTGCTACCATAAGATACCCGTAAATCTATTATAAAAAGTTAAAATTTCAAAACTTACATACACATTTAGACAACCGTACATGGTGCCATTTGCAGTTGAGAGACATGCAAACAACTGTAAAGATACAGTATTAAATCATAACTGTATAAAATTAACTATAGTACATGCTGTACTATAGTAATAATTTTGCAGCCACCTCCTGTTGCTATTGTGGTGAGCTTAAGTGTTGTCAGTATATGCTCACAAATGCCATGTGACTCTAATCATCTCCACTTGAGCAGATCCTCTATCTAGTAAATTGCATATTACAATAAAAAGGGATCTCTTTCAGTTCTCAAGTATTTTTAAAATTGTGTTTGCTGCAATACTGCAAACCTTGAATAACACTGTGGGACCCATACAAAATGCCACTTTTGATCCTAGAAGTACTTCTAAGAACAGAGAAAAGTCATGACATTATAAGAAAAAGTTGAATTCAGCTGGGTGCAGAAGCTGAGGCAAGAGGATTGCTTAAGCACAGGAGTTCTAGGTACTAGTGTGCTATGATCTTGCCTGCAAATATCTAAAAAGAAAAATGCTGAATAGCTTGATATGTACTGTAGATGGAGGTCTGCAGCTGTGGTTGCCTGCCATTTTGAGATAAATAATCCAGTGTAAGTACCATTTAAAAAAAAAACCAACAAATTCATGAAGCTGTCACTGCAGCTATGTCAGCAGGTGCAAAACCTTGCACTTTTTGTGAAACACTTTTTTAATCTCGTATTAAGAATGCAGCTTGTATGTGGGTGCACAATTGCTATAAGAAAGGCATACCTATAGACTAATCTGATTCAAGAAAAGGCAAAGTTATTATGACAAAGCAATAAGAAAGTGAAAGATCTAATGCAGGATAATTTAATGCTAGCAAAGGATGGTTTGACAATTTTAGAAAGAGATTTGGCATAACAATGTCAAGATAACAGGATAAGTGATTTCTTCTGACCTAGAAACAGCAGATGAGTTCCCAGATGCCATTAAGAAAAAGATACCTGCCTGAACAGATTTTTGGTGTTTTGTTTTTGCGACAGAATCTCACTCTGTTGCCCAGGCTGTATCCTTGCCCTCCTGAGTTCAAGTGGTCCTCCCACTACAGCCTTCTGAGTAGCTGGGACTACAGGCGTGCACCACCATGCTGAGCTAATTTTTAATTTTTTGTAGAGATGAGGATTCACTATGTTGCCCAGGCTGGTCTCGAACCCCTGACCTCAAGCAGTCCTCCCACTTCGGCCTCCCAAAATGTTGGGATTATAGGTGTGAGCGGTCTTGTCTGGACCTGAACAAGTTTTTAATGCAGATGAAAGTTCCTAATTCTGGTGAAAAAAGAAAACCACTAAGGTCGTTTATTAGTGAAGAAGAGAAGTCAGCACCCGAATTTAAGGCAGGAAGGCTAACTACTGTTTTGTGCAAATGCAGACTGTTCTGTGATACACCTTACTTATAAAGCTGCTAACCCCCAAACCTCGAAGGGAAAAAGAAACACCAGCTGCCAGTCTTTTGTTTGTACAACAAAAAGACCTGGACAGTGAGAACCCTTTTTCTGGATTGGTTCTATCAGTGTTCTGTTCTGAAGTCAGGAAGTACTTTGCCAGTAAGGGACTGCCTTTTTTTTTTTTTTGAGATAGAGTCTCACTTTATCACCCAGGCTGGAGTGCAGTGGTGCAATCTTGGCTCACTGCAACCTCCGCCTCCTGGGTTCAAGTGATTCTTCTGCCTTAGCCTCCCAAGTAGTTGGGATTACAGGGACATACCACCATGTACAGCTAATTTTTGTGTTTTTAATGGAGATATGGTTTCCCTATGTTGGCCAGGCTGGTCTTGAACTCCTGCCTTCAAGTGATCCCTCCGCTTTGGCCTCCCAAAGTGCTAGGATGACAGGAGGATTACAGGAGTGAGCCGCCATGCCTGGCCTAGTAGACTGCCTTTTAAGGTTCTTTCAATACTGGATGATGCCTATGGCCACCGAGAACCCCTGGAGTTCAGCAATGAAAGCATCAAAGTGGTCTACTTACCCCTAAACACAACGTCTCTAATTTAGCCTATTAGGAGGTCATAAGGACCTTTAAAGCTCATTACTCAGGGTACTCTATGGAAGAGAACCTGGATAGAACATCACGAAAGTCTAGAGGTGTTACACCACAGAAGATGCCGTCGTTGATACAGAAAAAAATTGTGAAAGCTGTCAAACCCAAAACAGTAAATTCCTGCTGGAGAAAACTCTGTCCTGATACTGTACATGACTTACAGGATTTACAACAGAACCAATCAATCAAGGAAATTATGAAATAGATTGTGGATATGGCATAAAAGGCAGTCATAATGGTGAAGAGTTTCAAGATAGAGATATTGGAGAAATCTAAGAGCTAATAAACACCACATGAGAGGAATTAACAGAAGACAACTTCATGGAGATGAGTGCTTCTGAACCAGTGCCAGATTATAAGAAGAAGATGTAGAAGAAGCCATGCTAGAAAACAAATTCACATGTAACAGTTTGGCAGAAGGCTTCTGATTATTCAAGAATGCTTTTGACTTCTTTTATAACATGGGCCCTTCTATGATACCAGCACTGAAACTAAAGCAAACAGTGGTAGGATTGGTATTATGTAGATAAACATTCATGCAGAAATGAAAAAGCGAAGAAGTCAGAAATTATGATGTGTATCTATAAGGTTAGATACAGTATGCCTGCCTCTCCTGCCTCCCCTTCTACCTCCTTCACTCCTCTGCTTCTGCCACCCCTGAGACAGGAAGACCAACCTCTCCTCTTCCTCCTCAGACTACTCAATATGAAGATGATGAGTATGAAGACTTTTATGATGATCCACTTCCACTTAATAAGTAGTAAATAAATATATTTTCTCTTCTTTTGATTTACTTAATAACATTTTCTTTTTTTCTAATCAGAAGAGAGCTGGAGTAATTAACATTTTCTTTAGCTTACTTTAGGAATATGGTATATAACTTAGATAACATACAAAATTAAGTGTTAACTGACTTTATGTTGTTGGTAAGGCTTCTGGTCATTAGTATGCTATTACTGGTTAAGTTGTTGAGGAGTCTAAAGTTGTATGTGGGCCGGGCATGGTGACTCACACCTGTACTCCCAACATCTTGAGTGGCTGAGGTGGGAAGATTGCTTGAGTCCAGGAGTTCAAGACAGGTTGGACAATATATAGCAAGACCTCATGTCTACTGAAAATTTAAAAAATCATCCAGACATAGTGACATGTGCCTGTGTCTGTGCCTCTAATTTCAGCTACTTGGGAGGTTGAGGTGGGAGGATTGTTTGAGCCCAGGAGATAGAGACTACAGTGAGCTGTGATTGCACCACTGCACTCCAGCCTGGGTAACAAAACGAGAGTCTCTCTCAATAAGTGAATGAATGAATGAATGGATGAAAAAATATGTTAATTTCCTCCTCTGTTGGGGGTTGGTGCCCCAACTGCCCTGTTGTTTCACAGTCAACCAAACAATAAAGAACAATTTTACGTTTATGGGGTTTTTGACTAAGTAATACAACATATGATAACCATTTAAAAATCACAATGAACTGAAAATTCAATCTGTAACATTTAAGTGTACTAAGTTTTCTTTGGTTTGTTTTTGGTGTTTTAAAGGTTTTATCTTTTAGAACAGTTTTAGGTTCACAGCAAAATTGAGAGGAAGATACGGAAATTTTCCATATGCTCTCTGCTCCTACATATCATAGCCATTCCCATAGTATACCAAGTTTTAGGTTAAATAATAACTTGATTCTTAGTTTTCTTTTAATATTCTTTTAACAATTTCAACAGTATTGAAACTGTTTTTCAGATTCTTAGTCTTAGATATTTTACATGTGATTTGTTAATTCTTGGCTTATAAATAAAAACTATGAATCTTTTGTGTGGCTTTAAAATATGTATTGTGAATTACTTTGTAAAATTGATAAGCAAACTACATTTCTTTGTGAGGTTTTGAGTTGTATTTTTTAAAAATAAAATTGTATGTTTGTCTTCTGTACATGAGATTTATTGTTTTATCTGGCTTTTTTGATCTTTCATGGCCTCCCTAGTTTCATCTGCTTGATAAAAGCCAAGCACCCAAGATACAAGTTAGTTTTTGTTGAATATAATTTGTATTCTTTTTTATTATTGTTAGCTACTGAAAATGATACCTTTAAAAATTGTTTTTAGGTCTCCATGAATTTGATGGCTTGAAGGATCCTGAAGTAAATGAATTTCGAAGAAAAATGCGCAAATTCAGTGAGGAGAAGATCCTGTCACTTGTGGGATTGTCTTGGATGGACTGGCTAAAACAAACATATCCACCAGAGCATGAACCATCCATCCCTGAAAACTTAGAAGATAAACTTTATGGAGGAAAGCTCATTGTAGCTGTTCATTTTGAAAACTCCCAGGTAGGATTAAATTTTTTTTTCTTCTTTTTTTTTAATCGCTACCGCAAGTGTTTTACTTGGTAAGGATTATATATATATATATATATTTTTTTTTGAGACGGAGTTTCACTCTTGTTACCCAGGCTGGAGTGCAATGGTGCTAACTCAGCTCACTGCAATCTCCGCCTCCTGGGTTTAGGCAATTCTCTTGCCTCAGCCTCCTGAGTAGCTGGGATTACAGGCACACGCCACTGTGCCCAGCTAATTTTTTGTATTTTTTTTTTTAGTAGAGACGGGGTTTCACCATGTTGACCAGGATGGTCTCGATCTCTTGACCTGGTGATCCGCCCGCCTCGGCCTCCCAAAGTGCTGGGATTACAGGCATGAGCCACCGTGCCCGGCCAGGATTACATTTTTTTAAGAAATATTTTGTAATAAATTTCTCATTTTTACCTGAATGCAGCTTCAGTTTTAGAAGTGTCTCTCACTTACCTAGCAAACACTGTTGTTATAAAGAACAACTTTAGATTTAAGATGGAACTATATTTAGGATTATGTGTAATAGTCTAAAGTGATACTCTTTGCACCTTTTTTTTTTTTTTTTGATGCAGTGGAATGGTGATTTAGAATGGGATTGGTAAACTGGACAGTTAATTGGTTTTTTACAGTTTTAAAGGGACGTTTAAAAAAGAAAAATACCTCAAAGACTTGTAAAGGAATGTTTAAAAGAAGAATAAAAAGGATTATAACAGAGACCACTATGATGTATGTTGTTTGCCAAACCTGGTCCTTTAATAGAACAAGTTTGCCAACTGCTGGTCTAGATAGTGTTCCTTATTGCAAATATTTTCTTCTCATGTGATTTTTTCCCCCCCATCTCTAGAAATGAAAGGCGTAATCAAAATGGTCTCTTTGTTTCTATATTCTTAAATTTGCTTTCTGTGAATTAATGATATGGAAGTAGGCATTATAATAGAGTCCATATACAGCCCATCCATTTCTGAATGTTCATAACACTTATACAAATGAGATGATGCTGCTGCTGTTGTAGCAAATACAGTCATTCTAGCATCTAGGATCTGCCATTAGATTAAGGTAGAAACGCAAGGGATTTTTTTTTTTTTTTTTTTAAGACAGAGTCTCACTCTTGCCCAGGGTGGAGTGCAATGGCTTGATCTCGGCTCACTGCAACCTCTGCCCCCCAGGCTCAAACAGTTCTGCCTGAGCCTCCTGAGTAGCTGGGATTCCAGGTACACAACACCACACCCGGCTAATTTTTGTATTTTTAGTAGAGACAGTGTTTCGCCATGTCAGCCAGGCTGGTCTCGAACTCCTGACCTCAGATGTTCTACCCATCTCAGCCTCTCAAAGTGCTGGGATTACAGGGATGAGCCACCATGCCTGGCTGGATGTTTTCTTTTGTTCTTGAATTACTGTGATAACCAGAGTAATGACAACAACCAGTTATGCAGGGTAAGTGCTCAACGACTTAACAGTCATTAGTCGGTGTTGAGGGCTTAATCCTGCATAATTTCTGGTACAGTATATTTTTCATATACTCTCCAGTTCCCGCAACAACCCTACAGAGTGTTGTTGTCTTTACCCCATTTTATGGTGAAGAAACTGAAAGGAAGAGAAGTTTAGTGTTTTGTGCCATCCTCATAGCTGGTCAGTGGTAAAGCCAGGATTTCATCCAGGTGTCTCTGGTTTTACCCAATTTTGCCTCATTTTAGACAACATGTTAATAAGTATTTTTTGGGCCGGGCGCTATGGCTCAAGCCTGTAATCCCAGCACTTTGGGAGGCCAAAGTGGGTGGATCACGAGGTTAAGAGATCGAGACCATCCTGGTCAACATGGTGAAACCCCATCTCTACAAAAATACAAAAAATTATCTGGGCGTGGTAGCGCGTGCCTGTAATCCCAGCTACTCAGGAGGCTGAGGCAGGAGAATTGCCTGAACCCAGGAGGCGGAGGTTGCCGTGAGCCGAGGTCGCACCATTGCACTCCAACCTGGGTAATAAGAGCGAAACTCCGTCTCAAAAAAATAAGTATTTGTTAAGACAGATGTGAAAATAAGATTCTACCTTCAGGAATTTTCTCTAGACAGGAAAGTTTATCTAGGGAAAAACACCATTTGTCATTATATCCTGAGATATGTTGAATTTAAAGTTCAATTTAAGTCAGGATTTGAGTATCATTAAAATGTCAGGGTCAAATTTACAATACTGTTTAAGGATTTCTGCATGGTCATGAGAGGTAGACTAGGGGAGTTTAGTATTGAAAGGTGATGAGAATTTAACTTAAGAACACTGTCTTGGCCAGGTGAGGTGGCACACACCTATAATTCCAGTACTCTAGGAGTCTGAACAGGGAGGATCTCTTGAACCCAATAGTTCGAGACCAAGTTAGACAACATGAGGAAACCTCATCTGTACAAAAATTAGCTGGGCATGGTGTTGCACATCTGTAGTCCCAGCTACCCAGGACTCAGGAGGCTGAGGTGGGAGGATTGCTTGATCCCAGAAGACAGAGGTTGCAGTGAGCCAAGCTTGCGCCACTGCACTTCAGCCTGGGCAATAGAGTGATACCCTATAATATTTCATGAAGTCATTGAAAGTGATGTTGAATAACTGCCTGAAATACAGGAAAACCATTAGGATAAAAGATCATTGGTGTCTTGTTGGGAGGTGAGGTCAGGGAGGAGAGAGGAGACTTCTGAAAATGATTCCCAGCATCCTAGCCTGAGTTCTTTGATGTGTATGGTGCCATCTTAGTCTGTTTGGGCTGCGCTGCTGTAACAGAATACCATAGACTGGGTGGCTTGTGAACAACATAAATTTATTTCTCACAATTCTAGGTTTTTTTTTCGTTTTGTTTTGTTCTGAGACAGAGTCTTGCTTTGTCGTCCATGCTTCAGTGCAGTGGCGTGATCTAGGCTCACTGAAACCACCTCTTTTCAGGTTCAATGGATTCCCCAGCTTCAGCCTCCTGAGTTGCTGGGACTATAGGTAGGAGGCCACCATGCCCAGCTAATTTTTTATATTTTTAGTAGAGGCAGGATTTCACCATGTTCATCAGGCTAGTCTTGAACTCCTGAGCTCAAGTGATCCACCTGCCTTAGCCTCCCAAGGTGCTGGAATTACAGATGTGAGCCACTGCGCCTGGCCTGTTTCTCACAATTCTGGAAGGTGGGAAGTGCAAGATCAAGGCACCAGTTCATTCCTTGTCTTATAAGGGATTGCTTTCTGGTGGATATGTAACTGTCTTCTTGCCATGTCCTTACATGGCAGAAGAGGAGGGGAAGCTCTCTTGGGTCTCTCTCTCTCTCTTTTTTTGAGACAAGTCTTGCTCTTCTTGCCCAGGCTGGAGTGTAATGGCATGATCTCAGCTCACCACAGCCTGTGCCACCACACCTGGCTAATTTTGTATTTTTAGTAGAGATGGGGTTTCTCCATGTTGGTCAGGCTGGTCTTGAACTCCCAATCCCAAGTGATCCACCTGCATTAGCCTCCCAAAGTGCTGGGATTACAGGCGTGAGCCACCACACCCGGCCTGGGGGTCTCTAAAAAAAGGGCACTAATCTCATTCATGAGGGCCCTGCCCTCATGACCCAGTCACATCTCAAAGTTTTCGCTTCCAAATATCATCACATGACCCTTTCACATCTCAAAGTTTTTACTTCCAAATATCATCACATTAGAGATTAGTTTTCTGTATATTGATTTGTAGGGGGAGACAGAAACATTCAGTCTATAGCAGGCATCAACTCATAAAAAACACAGATGAGCAAGTAGAATAGTGGAAAAAATAGATGTGAAATACTTAGTAAGTTTAGGTTTTAAAGTTTGAATCTGGCCTTATGTCTTTAGTGATAAAGACATATGATTTTTGTGTGATTTTTTTTTTTTTTTTTAAAGAAGGATGTTCATTGGAAAATGCCTGATGCTAACCTTTAGTTAAATATTAATCTTACCTGTGGAAACTGTGCACTATGAATACAGTAAGATGACTTGCAAATGATCAGAAATCATTATATTTCAGTAAACGTGTCTACATTCTAAATATATGTCCATATAAAATTTGTTAAGGATGTACCTATAGAAATATTATGTACATTTGTGCATACTATTACATAATGTTTATAATAGTGATTTTTCAGCATGAATATAACATTTACTTTTTTCTCCACCTCCCTCCTTCTTTAGGATGTGTTTAGCTTTCAAGTATCTCCTAATATGAATCCTATAAAAATAAATGAATTGGCAATCCAAAAACGTTTGACTATTCATGGGAAGGAAGATGAAATTAGCCCCTATGATTATGTGCTGCAAGTCAGCGGGAGAGTAGAATATGTTTTCGGTGATCATCCACTAATTCAGTTCCAGGTATGTATATTATCTAAGAATTTACCGGAGAAGTTCATGAGTGTATATATATATTTTTATTTCTGATTTTAAAAATGTGTACCCATAGTGGAACATTTGGAATATAAAGAAAATTACACAGTTTTGAATAGTAAATATTCATAATAATACTTACCTCTGAGATAATCATTGTTAACATTTTTGGCATGTTTTCGTCACTTTTCTTTGCAGGTACATATGTATTTTAGCATAATGATTGTATGCACAAATGTGTGTATATACATGTTTGTATTCTGCCTTTTTTTTTCTTTTTTGAGACACAGTGTTGCTCTGTCGCCTAGGCTGGAGTGCAGTGACACACAGTTTTGGCTCACTGAGACCTGTATTTCCCAGGTTCAAGCGATTCTTGTGACTCAGCCACTGAGTGGCTGGGATTACAGGTGTGTGCCATGATGCCCAGCTGCTTTTTGTATTTTTAATGGAGACAGGGGTTTCACCATTTTGGCCAGGCTGGTCTCCAACTCCTGACTTTAAGTGATCCGCCCACCTTGGACTTTCCTAGTGTGAGATTACATGTGGCATGAGCCACTGTGCCCAGCGCGTTCACCTGTTTTGATTGTTTTAGTTAGTTTTATAATTATTGTCTTATATCATTGTGAATTTTTTACACTGTTTCTTAATAGCTGCTTACTATTTTGTTATATGGTATAAATGTGAAATATTCTGGGATTTGTTAATCAGTTTAAAAATTGATTAAATGGTCATCCATTGAATTGTATAAAAACTTATTTGTGATTATTCATTAGCTAAGTAATGGAAAACTTTTCCATTTTAGTCTGAAATATTTGTGCATGGAATTTCCCTTTCCCTTTTTTTGTTACTTCCATGTATGGCAAGAATTTTGTAAGCATTAGGTTTGACCATTCTCAAAAGCCTTTCTTAATCATTTGGATATTTATTTTTATTTAATTAAGAATTATTTGAGAATAGTTCTGTACAGTACTGAATTGCCCCAGATTATTTTTGGAGTAGGGCATAGTTTAAATATACTATGGTGCAGTGCAGCACCCATCCCTCTATAAGGTATACTGTTTAAAGATGAGGTCCTTGGCTTTGCCTTCAAATAACATGAAGATGTTTTTGTTGAAATATCTTGAAGACTAAAAAATAGTCATTATGTAAGGAATATTATTATAAGTGCCCAGTTAGAGGCTAGTAGTTACAGAATTTTAGGAAAATCTTGTTGTTTTGTGATATTATTGTTGTTATTTAAACAAGAGGGATATAGGCATGCCAAATATAAAGGGATGTGTGTTTGAGAACATGGAGCTGTAATTTATTAGTAGGTAATGTGATATTACACATCTTTTCACATTTCTGGGATGGCCCTTAATTTTTGTGATTTAGTACATACAGGGTCTAGGAGCAGGCCTGTAGTCCCAGGTACTCCAGAGGGTGCGGTAGGAGGATCACTTGAGCCCAGGAGGTCGAGGTTGCAGTCAGTTGTGGTTGTGTCACTGCACTTCAGCCTGGGCAATAGAGTGAGACCCTGTCTCAAAAAAAAAACAAATTACATTCTTGTTACTTAGCTATGGTTTAAGACATACTTTCACAGTACATTTGATATCGTGTTCAGCTTAATTTTATTCTGTTGATTTAGGTGTTGGCTTTAAAATCAATACCTTCCTTTTTCTTGCCCCTATAGTATATCCGGAACTGTGTAATGAACAGGACCCTGCCCCATTTTATACTTGTGGAATGCTGCAAGATCAAGAAAATGTATGAACAGGAAATGATTGCCATAGAGGCTGCCATAAATAGAAATTCATCTAATCTTCCTCTTCCATTACCACCAAAGAAAACACGAATTATTTCTGTAAGTTTTATTTCTGAATCTTTAGTAATCCCAAAAGGCATGTGATTGTGTTAGTTTACGTAAGTTTCACACGTATTTCCTTTGCTCACTTCTCCTTCTGTGAAACCAATGCATATTTGCCAAAAATCTATCGTTTATTTAAAAATTATCTTTCTAGATACTATTATTTTTACTCAAGCTGCAATTAAATGTAAATATGCCATTTATATTTTTGGTGTTTCTTTTCTGCTAAAGAAAAATGCCATCAAATTATAGATTTTGATTTAAATACAGGACTTCAGTGAGTAATTGGAGACATTCTAGTAGAAAAGTTAGATGTACAGAAATAATTGAATTAACCAGTATATTTCATTTCTATCAGCCTAACCATGATAGTGTTTTTGGTATAATGTACCTGCTTTCTTAATACTGAATTCTTTTAGTATTAAACATATGTGAAGGGCACTATTTTTTTTTTTTTGAGAATGTAATATATTCGTATAAAGCAAATCTTAAGCTTGTTAACTAAAAAGTTAACACTTTTTAGTCAGTTATTCAGTCATCACAAATGGTATATTTAACTGCTCCTTACTGATGTTTTTTCTATATTAATATAAATGTTAAACTTAATTTATACAAAGCTTTTATTACTATTTGCTAATGCTTTTAATTTAGTGATATCTCTTAGCATTAGTGGAATGCTGCGTATGTTTTGCCATGAAAGCCAAGTGTTAGGAGTTATAATGTTTAATTTAGTGTATATGACTTTCAGTTGTTACTTCAGAGTTCTATTTTCATGATTTTGCCAATAGACATTAGAACTAATGACAGTTTCATTGCTAGCATAGAATATTCATTTGTTTCATTAAAATAATTTGTATTTATTTTATTCTTTTACAGCATGTTTGGGAAAATAACAACCCTTTCCAAATTATCTTGGTTAAGGGAAATAAACTTAACACAGAGGAAACTGTAAAAGTGAGTACCCACTAAGATTTGGATTTGCTATCTGCTCCAGTGTTTGAATTATTCGCTGATATGCTCAGTAATGTCACATTGGAGATTGAGTTTTACCCATATTGATCAATTACATGATACAGAATATGGTAATTTATTATTAAGACTATTGATAATTTTAATTAAAATTTTGTTTAAAAGTTCAACGACTTTTGAATTGTTAGAGATCCACTGGAAAGATTGACATTATTTTTCCAGTATATGTTACATATTTCTTCTGTATGTTATATAGAAGAAATATGTAATATAGATGGGTGAGACTGAAGAAAGTTGAGAGAAATAATTCAAAGGCACAAGGATAGAGTTATCTTGGTTGAATAATTCTAGAGGTTTACTGTACAACATGAAGACTATAGTTAATAATATTGTGTACAGTAAATTTGCTAGAAATGTAGATTTTAGGTACTCTTACCACTCCTCACTGAAAAAAACAAAGGTAACTGTGTGTGATGATGGATATGTTAATTATATTTCAGCAAGTGATATTTAAGCCACAACTATAAATCACTTTTTTATGCAAGCTTACTCTCCTCTCTCAGCCTTGCCTAGAGCTGCATTGAACCCCTCCTTCAGTCTTTTTTTTTTCTCCCATTTTAAACTTGCCGAGCACAGAAAACATCTAATACCATTTCCTGGAAGAAAATAGATTGCTACGTTATAGACCACAAGTTGTTAACACGTGGGATTTATTGCTCAATCCCACACAGTAAAGCATTTATTTTTCCTATTTTGCTGGGTAGGAAATTAAGTGAATAATTTTTGTGATCCAAGAAAGAGATTTGATTTGTTTGAAATGTTTGTGGCAGTGAAGATATATTCAGGAGCCTCTTGTCAAAAAGTACCAATGACTTGCTTTTGTACATGGGCATTAAAGATTTTGGGGGAGAATAGAAGGGTGGTTACTACCTTTGGTTGTTAGACAAGCGGGTGAGGCTGAGAAGAAAGTTGAGAGAAGTAATTCAAAGGTACAAAGATAGAGTTATCTTGATTGAGTAATTCTAGAGCTCTAATATATAACAGTTAATAATGTATGCAGGAAATTTGCCAGGAGAGTAGATTTTAGGTACTCTTCAAAAAAGAAAGGTAACTATGTCTGGTAATGGATGTGTTAATTTACTTGACTGTGTATTAAGCACTTCACTCTATATTAAAACATCATGTTGTATACCTTAAATATATACAGTTTTAGAAGAAGATTCTTTGAGTACCTATCATTAAAATAAAGGCTTTGCTTTTATATTTTCAACTAGATTTTTCTTTTTAATGAGTGTATTTATGGCCGATTAACTTCTATTTTCTATTTTAGTGATAATCCTGTTTTTAATTTAAGTTTTTCAATTGCAAAATTATAACATGACTAATTTGTGCAAAAAATGAAAAAATGCAAACAGGCTGGGTGTGGTGGCTCACACTTGTAATCCTAGCACTTTGGGAGGTGGGCAGATCACTTGAGTCCAGGAGTTTGAGACCAGCCTAGGCAACATAGGAAAACCCCAACTCTACAAAAAAATACAAAACTTAGCTGGATGTGTTGGCATATACCTGTAGTCCCAGCTATGAGAAAGGCTGAGGTGGGAGAATCGCTGAAGCCTGGGAAGTCGAGGCTGCCCTGAACTGAGATTGTGCCATTGCATTCCACCCCCGTGACAGAGCGATACCTAGTGTTCCCTCCCCCCCGCCCCGAAAAAAAAGAAAGGAAAAGAAAAAGTGCAAACATGATTAAGAAAAAAGGTGTACTGGTGTCTCCTTACCATCATAAGGGATTCAAAGTTAACAAGCTTTGTGAATGTTTAAATATATAAACTCCCCTATGATATGGGAATTAAAGAGGTTTTGGTTGTGTTTATTTCTGTGATTTGTCAATTGGTTTGTTGACAAAAGGGATAATACTATATACATTGTTCTATAACTTGATTTATTCACTTTATAATACATATTGGACAGTCCTCTGGATTAGTAAATAGACTTCCTTCAGGTTTTTTTTTTTTAACAAAATTTATTTAGAGACAGTGTATTTCTATGTCACCCTCAGTAGTGCAGTGGCATGATCATAGCTCAGTCCTGGTCTCAAGTGATCCTCCTACCTCAGCCTCCCAAGTAGCTAGGACTACAGGTACACACCATCACTTATGGCAAATTTTTATTTTTATTTCTAGTTTTATAGCGATGAGATCTTGCTGTGTTGCCAGGGCTTGTCTTGAACTCTTGGCCTCAAGGAAGTCTCTTGCTTTGGCCTTTCAAAGCACTGGGATGTAGGCACAAGCCACCATGCCAGACCAGGATTTCTTCTTCTTTTTTTTTTTTTGAGATGGAATTTCGCTTTTGTTACCCAGACTGGAGTGCAATGGCACGATCTCGGCTCACCACAACCTCCACCTCTGGATTCAAGCAGTTCTCCTGCCTCAGCCTCCTGAGTAGCTGGGACTACAGGTGCGCACCACCATGCCCAGCTAATTTTTGTATTTTTAGTAGAGACGGTGTTTCACCTTGTTGACCAGGATGGTCTCTATCTATTGACTTCGTGATCCACCCGCCTCGGCCTCCCAAAGTGCTGGGATTATAGGTGTGAGCCACTGCGCCCGGCCAGGATTTCATTTTTAAAGGCAAAAATCACATGGAGTCAAATCTACCCTCAAGTTTTCTGGAATATTTTATATATATATGGTTTTATTTAGTAACTTGTATGTATAGATATAGAATCTAGTAACATATGGGAATATCTATTTGTTCTTCTAATTTGCCAGCTTATCATATTTGTCTTCCATAGATAATTTATCAGTTCTTTAATTTTTTTATGGTTGGTATTTCTCTGCAGCCCTTTATTTAATTTCTTCCTAAAGAATGTCCAAGAAGCCTTCATTCATGCTTTATTTTTCTCAAGCATTATGCATTATTTCTTTGTCAGTTGTCAGAAACCTAATAAAGTCATTGACATTTTATGTCCATATGTTTGCCACTTCTGTCAGCTATCAAGCTTGATTGATTCTATTGTTTGCAGTTGCTATGTTCATAGAGAGGATTAGCGGCCTTAATGCCAGTAGTATTTAATGTGTGTACCTCACTTCACCCTACCTAGCACTGTAGTTATTTTTTCTTTCTTTCTTTCTTTCTTTTTTTTTTTTTTTTTTTGCGACAGAGCCTCATTTTGTCGCTCAGGCCAGAGTGCATTGGCACTATCTTGGCTTGCTGCAGCCTCCGCCTCACGGGTTCAAATGATTCTTCTGCCTCAGCCTCCGAGTAGCTGGGTCTTCAGGCGTGTGCCATCACACCTGGCTGAGTTTTGTATTTTTAGTAAAGCTAAGGTTTTACCATATTGGCCAGGCTAGTCTCAAACTCCTGACCTTGTAATTCACCTGCCTTGGCCTCCCAAAGTGCTGGGATTACAGGCACGAGCCACTGCGCCCAGCCTATAGTTCTCTTTGTCTTTCTTCTGCCCAGCAGGATTATATAGTTGAATTTGAGTACATTAAATGTAATTATGACATGATTTTCCTGTAGATATACCTTGTTACATAGGTTAGGAGCTCCAGTAGAATGTTAAAGCGAAATCTGAAGAAAGGTGGCTGCTTTACATCTTTCTTTCGAATTTTTTTTCTTTCCTTTATGCACTGGCTAAGACTCCCAGTACAATTTTAAATAGAAGTGATAAGAGTAAATTGATTACCCTGGGTTCTCCAGAGAAACAGAGGCAATAGGATATAATATGTATATCTATATCTGTATATCACTTATAAATAAGGAAAAATTATAAAAGATTTGTTATAAGAAATTGATTTACGTGATTATGGAGGTGGGCAGCTGGAGACCCAAGAGAGCCAGTGGTTGCATTCTAGTCTGAATCTGAAAGCCTGAGAACCAAGAATGTCAGTGGTGTAGTTCGTATCTGAAACCTGGTAGACTTGACACCCAGGAAGAGCTGATGTTTCATTTAAGAGTCCCAAGTCAGGAAAAAAAGCCAATGTCCCAGCTAGAAGACAGTCAAGTAAGAAGAATTCTCTGTTACTTGGAGAGGATAGTCTTTGTTTATCTTCAGGTATTCAGCCAATTGAATGAGGCTAGCCCACATTAGGGAGGTGGGCTACTGATTAAAATGTCAGTCACATCCAAAATCACCCAGAATAATGTTTGAGCAAATATCTCATTAGTAACACCCAGAAAAATGTTTGACCAAATATCAGGGCACCCTGTGACCTAATCAAGTTGACACATAAAATAAACTATTACAGTAGACTCCCCCCAGGCAGAGTCTCACTCTGTCGCTCAGACTGGAGTGCCGTAGCTCAATCTTGGCTCACTGCAACCTCCACCTCCTGGGTTGAAGTGATTTTTGTGCCTCAATGTCCTGAGTAGCTGGGATTACAGGCACCTGCCACCACACCCAGCTAATTTTTGTATTTTTAGTAGAGATGAGGTTTCACCGTGTTGGCCAGGCTGGTCTCAAACTCCTGACCTCAGGTGATTCACCCAACTAGACCTGCCAAATGCTAGGATTACAGGATTGAGCTACTGCACCCGGCCTGACATACTGATTTTGTTCTTAATCTTAAAGGACAGCATTCATTCAGTCTTTCAACTTTAAGTATAACATTAGTTGTAGTTTTTTTCATAGATGCCTCTTATTCATAGACGTCTCTTGTTTAAGAAATTTATTTTCTTCCTAGTTTGCCGAAAAGTTTTATCCTTTAAGAAAAAGTTGATTACTTTTTCTGCATTTTTTGAGATGATCATTTGATTTGTAAATTTTAATCCATTGGTTTTCAAAAGTTGAAATCAACCTTACTATTCTGAAATAATGTCCACTCGATCAACATGTGTTAGCTCTTTAATACATTATTAAATTTGATTTTTTAATATTTCGTTATGGATTTTATTGTCTATGCTCATAAGGAAAATTGAGGAATATTGGTGTATACTTGACTTGTAATGTCTTTCTTTGATTTTGGTATTAGGATAATGTTGGTCTTATAATGAGTTGAGAAGCCTTCCCCTGCTTTATTTTCTGGACAAGTTTACATGGGATTGGTATTATTTCTTTCTTAAATATTTGATAGAACTTACTCCATGCCCTCTGAGCCTTGAGTTTTCTTTGTGGGAAAGTTTTTAATTAGAAATTTAATTTAGGGCCAGACGCAGTGTCTCATGCCTGTAATCCCAGCACTTTGGGGAGGCCAAGACGGGTGGATAACATGAGGCCATGAGTTGGAGACCAGCCTGACTAATGTGGTGAAACCCTGTCTCTACTAAAAATACAAAATTAACTGGGTGTGGTGGCAAATTCCTGTAATTGCAGTTGACTGGGAGGCCGAGGCAGGAGGATCGCTTGAACTTGGGAGGCGGAGGTTGCAGTGAGCTGAGGGCATGCCATTGAACTCCAGGCTGGGCAACAACAGTGAAACTCCATCTCAAAAAAGAAGAAAAGAAATTTAGAATTTATTTAAAGGACATATAGGTAGATTTTCTGTTTCTTTGTGTCAGTTTTGGTAATTTTTGTCTTTCAGAGAATTTGTTTTTTTATTGTTTATTGGCATAAAGTTCATAATAGCCCCTTATATTAGTTTTCTGTTGCTGGATAACAAAAGTGCCATAAACTTAGCAGCTTAAAACAACATTTACTTATTAGCTCAGCAGGCATGGAGTAGCTAGGTTCTGCTTATATAGTCTTACAAAGCTGAAATCTAGGTGTTAGTTTGGCTGCACTCCTTTTTGAAGACTGAAAGAATTTGCTTCCAGACTGATTCAAGTTGTTGGCCCTTTTCTGTTCCATGAGATTGTAGGTCTGAGGTCTCCAATTCCCTGCAGGCTGTTGGCTGGGGTCTTCTCTCTGCAACTAGAGGCAGCTCTCAGATCCTTGCCCTGTGACCCTCTCTAACTTTTGAATATGGAGGATTTCTCACACATCAAATTTCTCATGCTTTGACTCTTGCTAGGAATTGCTTAGTCATTCTTAAGCATTCAGCCAGAAAGTCAGGCTCACTGAGGATTATCTGCCCTTCTTAAAGCTGTCAATGTCATATAGTACAACCCAATCATAGGCATCTAATCCATCGTATTTGCAGTCTGAGAGATCATACAGGACACATGACTCTATAACGAAAATCTCGTGTTCAGGGTTGACTCATCACTATGCCTGCCTGGCACTTGAACATCTTTCATCTCTGTGGGACTGCTTGGAATTCTGTAGCATATAGCTTCCTGGTCAATCTTTCCTTGGCCTTGTGGGACTCTTTGATTTTTGTATTTTTTAAAGGCAGAGTCTTGCTCAGTCACGCAGTTTGGAGTGCAGTGGCATAAATGGCTCACTGCAACCTTGACTTCCTGGGCTCAAGAGACTCTCCTGCCTTAGACTCCTGTGTAGCTGGGATTACAGGCATGCACCACCACACCCAGCTATTTTTTTTTTTTTTTTTCCACTTTTTGTAGAGACGAGATTTCACTGTGTTGTCCAGGTTGGTCTTGAACTGCTGGGCTCAAGTGATCCTTCTGCCTCAGCCTCCCAAAGTGCTGGGATTTCAGGCATGAGCCACTGAGCCTGACTAGCCTTGTGGTGTTTTTATCTTTCATGTATACATCTTAATTAATATTCGGCAGAAGCCTGAACTCAATGTTGCCTAAAATCTGTAAGATGGCATTATTTGTAACTATTTATAGCTCTAGTAGGAAAAGGGTCTTCTAACTTTCAGAGAAAGTATGAATTGCCCCTGGGTGTGGTGGCTCATAAGGTGATCCAACCCACCTTGGCTCCCAGCACTTTGGGAGGCCAAGGTGGCTTGGATCACCTGAGGTCAGGAGTTCAAGACCAGCCTGGCCAACATGGGGAAACCCCATCTCTACTAAAAACACATAAAAAATTAGCCAGACATGGTGGGGGGCACCTGTAAGCCCAGCTACTCTACTCGGGAGGCTGAGGCAGGAGAATTGCTTGAACCCAGAAGTCGGAGGTTGCAGTGAGCTGAGATTGTGCCACTGGACTCCAGCCTGGGCACAAAAAAAAAAAGAGTGGGACTCCTTAAAAAAAAAAAAGTATGAATCCCACCTCTTTTTCTCCTCTTTTTGTTTCTTTTCTCTCTTCTGAGTTGCCTCAGTCTCTGAACAGTACTGTGGCAATAGCAACAGTGGTAGCAGGGCAGTGGCAGGAGTAGTAGGGACAGGTAGAGCCTAAGACTCAGAGTTGAATGTCTGCTTCAATTATAGGAGTTGTAATAGCAAGAAAATGAAGTAAGTCTCCCCTTCCTTTACCCCCACCCCCACCCCAGTATTTAGTATAGTTGCAGGAATGTGGGTCAGTAAAGTCTCAGCTTTCTGGTTGGATACCAAGAAAAGGGAAGCTCCGGCCTACTAAAAAAATACTTGGAACACTGCAGAGTAGATAAGCTCAGGAAGCAACCTCTTAAAGTTAGTTGTGCTTATAAGCTTATTCCTGAGCTGTACATATGAGGATCTGCTCTTAACAGTCTACATACTTTGAGAACTGAACAGTGGCATATTCCATTACCCAAGTCTCAGAGTGGTTAATGTGTAGTACACACATAGGACAGATGCAAATAGCCCTGCAAGAAGACTCGAAAACTGAACTGGTATTGGAATTGCAGCTCACAGAAGGCTCATGGAAACTTGCAACTTTTGAACCTAACTGTGGTCCCCTAAAACAAAAATATCAGCATTCTCCATAGAATATAAACAAGACCCAGTGTCTCATAATAGTCAAATTATCTGGAACACAATTCAAAATTAGTTGACACATAAACAATGAGGAAAATGTGAAGTTGTGTGGACAATGATAGTTCAGTAGATGTCAGTACCGAGATGACACAGATGTTGGAATTATCTCACAAAGACATTAAAGCAGTTATGAAAATACTGTAACAACTAGGGCAAATACAATAGAAGGGACTGAAAAGGGAGAAAGTTTCAGCCATTAAATAGAAGATATAAGGAGGAATCAAATGGAAAATTTAGGCTAAAAAATATAATAACTGAAATTTTAAAATACACTAAATGGACCCAATAGCAGAGTGGTAATGAGAAAGGAGAGAGTCAGTGACCTTAAGGATTCATCAATACAAATTTTCCAGTTTGAACAATAGAGAGAAAAACGGGAGAAAAATTCAACAGAGCCCCAGTAACCTATGAGAAAATGCTAGAAAGTCTAACATTTGTGCAGTCTGACTTTGAGAAAAAAGAGAAAGAGTATACAGTTCAAAAAGACTACTTAAGGAAATAACCACAGGAAACTAGATTATTGACAAAGTCAGCAAAAGACAAAAACACAAATTCAAGAAGCCCAAGAGAAATACAAGTCCAGACATATCCTGTATTCACATGTATTAGTCATATATCATAATACCTCATAGCCTAGTTATATAGATCTCAGGACTCCTAATTTGTTAAAATATATAACCCAAGGAAATTGTATCTTTAATTTTAAACATTTAAAAAAATATATTTAGGGAGTGTAAATGCAGATTTCTTACATGCATATGTTGCATAATAGTGAAGTCTGGGTTTTTAGTGTATCCGTCACCCAAATAGTGACACTATACCCAGTAAGTAAATTTTCAATCCTCACACCCCTATCCTCTACCCTCCCACACCTTCCCTGTATCTTACTCTATCTTATTTCAGTGCCTGAAACACTAAATAAATATTTATGCAATGATTGAATACATTTTAATGTAACCGTCTCTAACATCTTATCCTTAGTTTAAGGTCACACAGTATTCTCATAAGTCAGAACAAAGCTACCTTTTTAAAATTGTGATGTAATAAAGAATATATATTTGGTCTCTGACCTGGCGTTAATCAGAGAGCTCCTTTAAGTCCCTTGTCATTTCCTGAGTGATAGGAGCATCTATTATTATAATGTTTGATCTAGTCTCTGTGTCCTGACAAAAGAGCTTTCAAGATCTGGGTAATGATAGGAGTGTCTTTTTGTATGCCGACAAGTTGAATAAGACTTAAAGCCCCTAGATAGCTGCAGGATGGAGCTGGTTGCCAGAGAAACCAACCAGGTGAATAGAGGATTGGAACTTTCAGCTGCACACCGGGACAGGAGTAGGAAGGGAGGCTAGAGGCCAACTTAATCAGCAGCAGCCAAAGATTTAATAACCATACCTACTTAATGGAGCCTCCATAAAAATCCTAAATAATGGGGTTTGCAGAGCTTCTGGGTTGGTGAATATATCCATATGCTGAGAGGATCATGCAGCCAAATTTCATGGGGACAAGCTCCTGCACTTGGGATCCTTCTGGACCTTGAAGTACACGTGTGTTCCTTTTCATCTGGCTATTTGTTTCTATTATTTGTAATATCCTTTATAATAAATGGATAAATGTGTTTCCCTGAGTTTTGTGTGCCATTAGACCAGATTGAACCTGAGGAGGGCATTTGTGGGAACTGTACTGTCTCGATTGATCGGCAGTACAGACAATAACCTGGGATTTGCAGTTGTCATCTGAAGTGGAAGTCAGTCTTAAGGAACTAATCCCGTAACCTGGTAACATCTGCTCTAAGTCCAGGTAGTTAGTGTCAAAATTGAATTGTAGGATACCAAATTGGTGTCCAGAGAGTTGGAGAATGGGTTGGTGTAGGAAAAACCCTCACACATTTGGTGTCTGAAGTGTATGAAGGTAGAAGAGACAGTTTTTCCTTTTTACAAATGATCAAGGCTGGGAAATTCCCAAAATATGGGAATTTCCATCTATTCATGCTACTGATCTTTTTTTGTGTCTAATATCTAAGGGCAAAAATGTAGTGGATTTTGGCCATATTGTGGAACAAGAAGGAAATTAAAGTGTTGATATGAAAAAAAAATCATATATTATTCAACACAGAACATTTTTAATTGGTGAGTATAGGAATGCAGCCTGTGTGTTGGCTTGGCATTTCCCTGCTGTAGCACAGTGGCAAGTCCTTTGCATGACAAAGCCTGACTTCTCTTGCTCTCGTAATGTTCTAGGGCTTGTGAAAAAGTGTTTCCATGAAAGTTTATTAAAATTGGATAACAAAACATGTAACTATATAAAGCATGGTTATACTTTTTTTTAGTTTTGAGACAGGGTCTCACTCTGTCACTCAGGCTGGTTTGCAGTGACGCATCCCGGCTCACCGCAGGCTCCAGCCCCAAGGCTCAAGGGATCCTCCCACCTCAGCCTCCTCAGTAGCTGGGACCATAGGTGTGCACCACCACATCAACTTTTTTTTTGAGATGGAGTTTCACATTGTCACCCAGGCTGTATTGCAGTGGCACAATCTTGGCTCACTGCCATCTCTGCCTCCTGGGTACAAGCAATTCTCCTGCTTCAGCCTCTCGAGTAGCAGGGACTACAGGCGTGTGCCCCCATGCCCATTTGTATTTTTAGTAGAGAAGGGGTTTCACCACGTTGGCTGGGACGGTCTTGATCTCCTGACCTTGTGATCCGCCTGTCTTGGCCTCTGGAAATGCTGAGATTACAGATGTGAGCCACCTCGCCAGCCTATTTTTTTTGAATTTTGAGTAGAGAGGAGATTTCACCATGTTGCCCAGGCTGGTCTCGAACTCCTGAGCTCAAGCGATACTCCCACTTCGACCTCCCAAAGCGTTGGGATTACAGGCGTGAGCCACTGTGCCTGGTTTTAAAGCATGATTAATTATACTTTAAAATTCTTTACTTCTCAAAGGATTGAAGATGACCGAGATCAAGCTTCAGGAAATAGGATAATTTTTACACAATTTCATGTGATACAGATTTAGAGAATGGATTTTGTTACTGCTTTTTCTGAAAACAAAAACTTTTTATCCTTTTTTTTTTAAATGGGAGATTCTAAATTCAGAGAAGGAAATTATCGTTATAAAGTTGGTTCTTTTTTTCTACTGTTCTTTTTAACCATTTGTCAACTTTGATAATTTTAGTAAATTACCCAGAGATTTCTCAACCAGAACTGATCTTAATGACTTGGCCTTAAATAAATCATACTTTGACTATTAAATAATGATTATTATTTTCAACAAAGTTTTTCAGAATGTGCAGGGTCTTCTTTTTTTTCTCACCATGCTCAAGTTAGACTAGTTCTTTGTTGTTATCCTTTCCCAGATTACATTTTTATTGTGGCTGTTCACAGCTGGTATGGGACTTATTTTGGGATCATTATAATTGATGGGGTTTTTTTTTTTTTTTTTTGAACTTTTATAACCCTCTCATCCCTAATTCTACTTCATTCCCTATACCTGAGTTTTGCCACTTGTTTTTGGATGCAGTTACAACTAGCGTTCTGTTTTGTTTTTAAATACTAGCTAACATTTATTGAGCCTTTATTATATGGTAGGTACTTATTTGTCTTTATTTCTCATTGCCTTTGTCACCAGAACATTGAAAAAATCTGGGTTGCAAGAGTAAAACTCCATCTCAAAAAAAATAAAAAATAAAAAATAATCATTTGTAAAACTCATAATTTTCTGAATAAACTATATTTAAATTCCATATTAAAAAGATGACAAATTCATGAAAAATCAAGAGTAAGAATTGCATACCATTTTTATCCTGATATTCTTATCTTATAACCTCCCATACAACAGATGCAAAATATATTTTATGTATTTTTTTTAATTTATGATTTACCAAATTTCATTTCACAATTACTTGAGGTGAGCTTACACTGTCTCACAGTCTCTCTCTCTCTCTCTCTCTCTCTCTCTCTCTGTGTCTCTCTTACATAACACATATAATATACACAGTTTTGACTTAAAAAAAAAAAAAGAGGATAGTTAATTGACAAGAAGTAAGGGAAAAAAAGCCCCAGTAGTAAGATTCCCAGTAGGTATGTGTATAATAATAAGATCCTGTGTAATTAATTGCTTAATGTGGGCTACATATTTGGCTGTCTGCTTGCCCTATACCTAGTGGACAAGACAAAGAGAAAACATGATCAGTTACAATGCTCAGAATCACATAAGATAAACTGGTTATTTATGGGTTTGTAGCATATTCTGGTACCATAAATTGAGAGAGATATGCTTAGGGAATCCTTATGAAGGAGACACAGTGGGTAATGTAGTGAGCACCAACACCCCTGACAACATCATATTATAGTAGGTAAAATAATACTTCACATCTCTCTTATAATGTCTTTCACCAAGTAGAAATAAAATATAATATTGAAAGTGTAATATGGAAAAAGTCATTCTAGAGGAGACCAAACCAATTCAATCTTAGGGCTGTATTCAGCCATTTGATGGTTTATCTTTTTTTTTTTTTTTTTTTTTGGGATGGAGTTTCGCTCTTACTGCCCAGACTGCAGTGCAATGGTGCGATCTCGGCTCATCTCAACCTCCACTTCCCAGGCGGGTTCAAGTGATTCTCCTGCCTCAGCCTCCCGAGTAGCTGGGATTACAGGCATGTGCCACCACACCAGGCTAATTTTGCATTTTTATTAGAGATGGGGTTTCACCATGTTGGTCAGGCTGGTCTCGAACTTCGGACCTCAGGTGATCACCCACCTCAGCCTTACAAAGTGCTGGTATTACAGGCCTGAGGTTTGTCTTTAGTTGAATAATAATATTTGGACTTCCTAAAAAAATAAATATTGTGTGCTTTTCAGGAAATTCTGTATGCATTTTTTTTTTCAAAACTGGATTTGGGAAAGTTTAGGCAGTGGAGACTTTGTTGTGTTCATTTAAGGTCAAATGAAGATCAAAGTATGTGTGTGTTTATATATGTATATACACATACATGTGTGTGTGCGCATATGCAAACATCAACTGAGCCTAGAGTAACATTAAAACCATCTTGGCTGGGCGCTGTGGCTCATGCCTATAATCCCAGCATTTTGGGAAGGTGGGGCGGGTGGATCACCTGAGGTCAGGAGTTGAAGACCAGCCTGGCTAACATGGTGAAACCTTATCTCTACTAAAAGTACAAAAAATTAGCCATGCCTGGTGGCAGGTGCTTGTAATCCCAGCTAACTCGGGAGGCTGAGGCTGGAGAAATGCTTGAACCCGGGAGATGGAGGTTGCAGTGAGCTGAGATCACACCATTGCACTGCAGCCTGGGTAACGAGCAAAACTTCATCTCAAAAAAAAATCATCTAAGAACATGAAGTTCCTAAGCAGAAACCATGTGTGAATAGACAGCACTGCTTCCTCACTCACTTTTCATGAAGATGTGTGGAGTGTTAGTTGCCTATGAAATCACTTTCATTTTCCTAAAATATTTTTGTAGTTAGCAGGCTGATTATCTCTCTGGAGAGTAAATGGTAATAAAAGTTTTGAGCAGTCAAAAGAAATCTTGTGTGATGAAATCGTTTTTTCTTTCTTTTCTTCTTTCTTTCTGAATGAGGCAGGATCTTGCTCTGTCACCCAGGCTGGAGATTCAGTGACACAGTCTCTGCTCACTGCAACCTCTGCCTCTTGGGCTCAAGTGATCCTCCCACCTCAGCCTCCTGAGTAGCTAGGACTACAGATGCATGTCCCCACACCTGACTAATTTTTGTATTTTTTTATAGAGATGGGTTTTCACCATGTTGCCCAGGCTGGTCTTTCTGTGCTCAAGGGATCTTCCTGCCTTGACTTCCCAAGGATTACAGGTGTAAGCCATCTCACCTGGCCTGAAATAGTAATTTTACGTTTGAAAATGATCAGTCATGGTGCTGGTCTGCCTGAAAACATTTGGCATGGAGAAGAGGCAGGCGATTAGGTTTATCCAGAATACAGACTTCCAGATGAGTGTAATGGGATTTCAAAATTATCTGCACTTGCAGATAATTCTGGTGAGAGTGAAGGCAGACAAAGCTATTAGAGAAGTGGAGAAAGAGGTGCTGGTTGTTAAAATAGAGGTCTTAATGAGGGCTACAGTTTTCCTGTGGGAACGTATTAATAGGAGTGAGTTGGAATTGGGGTGGGAAGTGGTTGGAAACTGGGATGTAGTAATTAATAATTTGTAGGTGCTAAGGTGTGCTGAAGTCAAATTCAGGGTGGGATTGTGGGATTGTGTGGCTGAAGGGAAGGAGAAAAGTACCCAGTTGGAGATTTTGAGGTCGAGGAACTCAGAAGTCACTGGGTTGTTTGCCTCAGGCATGTAGACCCTGCATCATGACCTCTTAGTGATTTTCTTCTCAGTCATCTTCAGATCTTGGAAAGCAATTACTGGTATTTTCCTTGTCAGAAACTTGAAAAAGTACACCACCTTTGCCTGATTCCCAAGCTTTTTTTTCTAGCCTAGATATTTCTTCAGTCTCATTTTCTATATCCACGCTGTACATACACGTTTCTTCCCCCCACCCTCTTTTTTTTTGCAGAGCAGTGTTTGCAGAGCAGATTGGGAGTTTATATGAATTTAGTTTAAATGTTGAGTATATAATGTCATACAAAATTTTTGATAATGTGTTTAAAGCTGTGAAATGGATTATTTTTTCAGCCTTGAAAGACTTCTTGTTTGGGCGAGGTGGCTCATGCATGTAATCCCAGCACTTTGGGCAGCCGAGGTGGGTGGATCACCTGAGGTTGGGAGTTTGAGACCAGCCTGACCAACATGGAGAAACCCCATCTCTACTAAAAAATAAAAATAAATAAAATAAATAAAAAATTAGCCGGGCATGGTGGTAGGTGCCTGTAATCCCAGCTACTTGGGAGGCTGAGGCAGGAGAATCACTTGAACTCGGGAGGCCGGAGGTTGCGGTGAGTTGAGATTGTGCCATTGCACTCCAGCCTGGGCAACAAGAGTGAAAGTTCAGAAAAAAAAAAAATAAAAGACTTTTCTGGAGATAATACAGAGCTGTTACAGACATTGATGGTAGGGCTGTTTTTTAATTGCTCAGGAGAAAATAATTGTTGTATGAATCTTACAGACAACTAAACTTTTATTTAGAGAAATAAAGTAATTAGGAATATAAAAAGTGAAGTATGTCTTAATATACCTTCACTTTTTCCTATTCTATCTAGTGTTCTATTTTAGCTGTTAAAAGTACTGTGCTAGCCCGGGTGCGTGGTGGCTCATGCCTGTAATCCCATCACTGAGGCCAGGAGTTTGAGACCAGCCTGGCCAACATGGTGAAACCCTGTCTCTACTAAAATACAAAAGTTAGCCTGGCATGGTGGTGTGCACCTGTAATCCCAGCTACTCGGAAAGCTGAGGTGGGAGGATTACTTGAACCCAGGAGGTAGAGATTGCAGTTAGCCGAGATCATGCCACTGCACTCCAGCCTGGGTGACAGAGTGACACCTCATCTCAAAAAAAAAAAAACCATGGTAATGTAAGTTTCTCATAACTTAGATACTTTGCATATAGCATATAAGGTAGATATAAAGATTTCCTAGAAGTGCTGTTGTATAAATCTTACTTTGTAATTTTCCTTAGTTCATAGTCTTAGAAACTAAAAACGAAAGTCCCCAGGCTTTTGGACTGATTTCTGGGAACACAGGAAAATACCATTTAAAGTAGTTCAGAGACATGGACTTAAAGAAAGATTCCTTAAGGGTGTGGCTACTTAATCCTCAAACTGCCTCCTTCAAAAGGGGGAAAAACCCAAATGGTTGCTTTAAAAAACAATACGTAATACAAAAATAGGCACATAGAACAATGGAACAGAATAAGAGCCCAGAAGGCTGCACACCTATGACCAACTTCTCACAAAGTTGACAAAAACAAGCAGTGGGGAAAAGAATCCCTATTCAATAAATGGTGCTGGGATAAATGGCAAGCCAACAGTAGATGATTGAAGCTGGACCCCTTGCTTACACCATAAACAAGAGTCAACTCAAGGTGGATTAAACACTTAATGTAAATGTACATTTACATTTACTTTAAATGTAAAAACCTCAAACTACAAAAACTTTGGAAGACAAACTAGGCAATACCATCCTGCACTTAGGAATGGGCAAAAATTTTATGACAAAGACACCAAAAGCAATCACAACAAAAGCAAAAATTGACAAGTGGGATCTAATTAAACTTAGAAGCTTCTGCAAAGCCAAAGAAACTATCAACAGTGTAAACAGCCTACAGTATGAGAGAAAATATTTGCAAACTATGCATGTGACAAAGGTCTAATAGCCTTCATCTATAAGGAACTTAAATAAATGTACAAGAAAAAAAACCATTAAAAGTGGGCAAAGGACATGAACAGACACTTTTCAAAAGAAGACATACGGCCGGGTATGGCGGCTCATGCCTGTAATCCCAGCACTTTGGGAGGCTGAGGCAGGCAGATCATGAGATCAAGAGCGCAACACCATCCTGGCCAACCTGGTGAAACTCTGTCTCTACCAAAAATACAAAAATTATCTGGGCATGGTGGCATGTGCCTGTAGTCACAGCTACTTGGGAGATTAAGGCAGGAGAATTGTTTGAACCCGAGAGGCAGAGGTTGCAGTGAGCCAAGATTGCATCACTCTACTTCAGCCTGGCGACAGAGCGAGACTCTTATCTAAAAAAAAAAAAAGACATATATGCAGCCAACAAGCATATGAAAAACTCACTATCACTGATCATTAGAGCAATGCAAATCAAAACCACAGTGAGATACCATCTCACACCAGTCAGAATGGCTATTATTAAAAAGTCAAAAAATAAGAGATGCTGGTGAGGTTGTAGAAAAAAGGGAACACTTATACAGTGTTGGTGGGAATGCAAATTAGTTCAACCTTTTTTTTTTTTTGAGACGGAGTTTCGCTGTTGTTACCCAGGCTGGAATGCAATGGTGCGTTCTCAGCTCACCGCAACCTCCGCTTCCTGGGTTCAGGCAATTCTCCTGCCTTAGACTCCTGAGTAGCTGGGATTACAGGCACGCGCCATCATGCCCAGCTAATTTTTTGTATTTTTAGTAGAGACGGGGTTTCACCTTGTTGACCAGGATGGTCTCGATCTCTTGACCTCGTGATCCACCCGCCTCGGCCTCCCAAAGTGCTGGGATTACAGGCGTGAGCCACCGCGCCTGGCCTAGTTCAACCATTTTTAAATGCAGTATGGCAGTTTCTGAAAGAACTAAAAGCTGAACTACCATTTGACCCAGCAATCCCATCACTGGGTACCTACCCAGAGGAATATAAATCATTCTACCGTAAAGACACATGCATGAGAATGTTCATTGCAGCACTATTCACAGTAGCAGACTTGGAATTCATCTAAATGTCCATCAGACAGATTGGATAAAGAAAATGTGTTACATTTTCACCATGGAGTACTGTGGAGTCATAAAAAAGAATGAGGTCATATCTTTTAGGGAACCCGGAGCTGGTGGCTGTTATCCTTAGCAAACTAATGCAGGAACAGAAAACAAAATGCCACATGTTCTCACTTATAAGGAAGCTAAATGATGGGAGCTTATGAACACGAAGGAAGCAGCAGACGCTGGAGTCTACTTCAGGGTGAAGTAGGGAGGAGGGAGAAAAACAGAAGAGGTAACGATTGGGTACTAGGCTTAATACCTAGATGATGGAATAATCTATACAACAAACCTCTGTGACACTAGCTTACCTATGTAACAAACCTTCACATGTACCCCCAAACCTAAAATGAAAGTTAAAAAAAACAAAACGCTATTTTCATTCATGCTTTCATTTAATGAGTTTTGGATTGACTATGGACATTTTCCTGTTATGTCTGTATATATAGGGTCTTACATTTAGATATCCAGCCATTTTATGATACTTTCTGGGACATTTAAAAATATTTAAAGGTAACATTATAAAATAAAATTAAAATCAAAGATTATTGATTTTAATATTTGTCCCCCTTTAATCAAAGGGGACGACAATCATCAATATTGCTGCCATCCACTATAAACTCCTGTTTTTTTTTTTTGAGACGGAGTCTTACTCTGTCACCAGGCTAGAGTACAATGACGCAATCTCAGCTCACTGCAACCTCCGCCTTCCTGGTTCAAGCCATTCTCCTGCCTCAGCCTCCCTAGTAGCTGGCACTACAGGCACATGCCACCACACCTAATTTTTGTATTTTTAGTAGAGATGGGGTTTCACCATGTTGACCTTGTGATCTGCCTGCCTCGGCCTCCCAAAGTGCTGGGATTACAGGCATGAGCCCTTGCACCCAGCCTCTAAACTACTTTTATTTGTATTCTTCACACAGTTTACCAAGTGAACATGCTTTTTGTTTTTTTTGAGACAGACTCTTGTTCTGTCGCCCAAGCTTGAGTGTAGTGGTGCAATCCTGGATCACTGCAACCTCTGCCTCCTGGATTCAAGTGATTCTTCTGTCTCAGCCTCCTGAGTAGCTGGGATTACAGGTGCTGTTCACCATATCTGGCCAATTTTTGTATTTTTAGTGGAGATGGTCTTCCATCATGTTGGTCAGGCTGGTCTTGAACTCTTGACCTCAAGTGATCCACCCACCTCAGCCTCCCAAAGTGCTAGGATTACAGGTGTGAGCCGCTGTACTTGGCCATGCTTTTGATAGTGTTTTGCTATTGTTTAGTATTTTGATAGTATTTTGCATTATACTGTTCTTTATGTAAGGTTACATCATAAATCAGCTTTTTCTTTTATATAGTGTAGACTTCATGATGAATTGAAAGTAGGAGACAGAGGTGACTGAGTAGCTCTTGGTACTATTATCACTGTGTTAGAAAGAATATGGATGATTACCATTAATTAGCTTCTAAGGTAGATTTTTGTTTGAGTTTGATTTGAGAGAGACTTGCACAGGTTTATAGCCTACTAGAGAGGAAGATTTTTCCACTGCAGAGGAGCAAAGGAGCAACATCTCAGTAATTGGAAAGTTGGAGCTATATGGGACCAGGAGATTTGACTAGAAGGATTACTCCTTTATCTGGAGTTGAAGGGAATTAGATGATATGTTCAGATGTAAATTCCTAGGGACTTGAGGATTTACTACAACTACTTTTAGTATCCTTTGTAACCCCTGTTACTTGAATATTTATCATGTTATATATCTGCCTCCCAGGTTCAAGCGATTCTCCTGCTTCAGCCTACTGAGTAGCTGAGACTACAGGCTCTTGCCACCATGCCTGCTATTTTTTTTGTATTTTTAGTAGAGACAGGGTTTCACTGTATTAGCCAGGATGGTCTCGATCTCCTGACCGTGTGATCTGCCTGCCTCGGCCTCCCAAAGTACTGGGATTAAAGCAGTGAGCCACAGCGCCCAGCCTATTTTAATAGGTTTTAAGCTCATTATTATAAATATTTATAGTTTAAATTGCTGATGTAATCAGCAATTTTATATTACTGTTTTAATATCTGTAGATGAAAAGCATATGGATATTCTTGGGTGTTTATCTTCCTTTTCAAAAATTGGGGTGGTAACTCTTAATTAGCCAAAAAAGCTTTTATTGATAAGCTTTTGAAAAATGAAAGATAAGCCTAAACAATTCCACATATGCTGGGCGCGGTGGCTCACGCCTGTAATGCCAGCACTTTGGGAGGCCAAGGTGAGTGGATCACGAGGTCAAGAGATCGAGACCATCCTGGTCAACATGGTGAAACCCCGTCTCTACTAAAAATACAAAAAGTTAGCTGGGCATGGTGGCGCACGCCTGTAATCCCAGCTACTCGGGAGGCTGAGGCAGGAGAATTGCCTGAACCCAGGAGGTGGAGGTTGCGGTGAGCCTAAATCACCATTGCACTCCAGCCCAGGTAACAAGAGCGAAACTCCGTCTCAAAAAATAAAACAAAACAATTTCACGTATGTATTCATTTATTTAGTAAATATTTGTTGAGTAATCTTGTGTGCTAATATCACATCTGAATAAACTGGTATAAGGTATTTTGACCTTAAAAGTAAATCACTGGGTCGATTTCTGTGTTGTACTACTGTTTTTAGCTTTACTTTGCCCTGACTTTTAAATTGGTGATAATTAGGTCATGCATTTTTAAGAACTGCAAATGGGTAAAATTGTCTAGGACATCTTACACATGTCTTGCATCACTGTGGACCCGGCCTTTAAGGAAAAACAAAGGATAATCATAGATACGGATAGAATCTTTTGTTATCTCTTGAGTTAGTGTGAGTATGACAAATCCATAAATTATTTAGATGTAGAAATAAACTTTGGAGCCATCACATCCATTCATTCTTTTCTACATATAGAGAAGAGTAAGACAAGACCTCAAGTAAATGAAGTCAATAGGTAAGCATATGATCGTATGCTTATACTTATTGTCTTGGTTTCTTTAGACCTGTTTAAACCATTGAGCACCCTGGCATTTGGACAAATACGTGGTTTTGTAGCTTGTTTACTTAGCAAGCGAAAAACAGATTAGACTAACTGCACTTTAGTGATCAATATAGTGGTTAATTACAGTCTAGTGGTTCTGTAGGTAAATAGTCTTTTAAAACTTGGCATGCTTCTTCTTCCAGTGTGTTCCTTCCTTCTCCAAAATAGAGATGTTTTTAGTGTAGAAACAAATTTGATAAAAGAGGGATATTTTTAGTGGTACAGTATTTATGATTTTGTATTTGTTTTTGTCTGTTTCATTACAGGTTCATGTCAGGGCTGGTCTTTTTCATGGTACTGAGCTCCTGTGTAAAACAGTCGTAAGCTCTGAGGTATCAGGGAAAAATGATCATATTTGGAATGAACCACTGGAATTTGATATCAATACTTGTGACTTACCAAGAATGGCTCGATTATGTTTTGCTGTTTATGCAGTTTTGGATAAAGCAAAAACAAAGAAATCAACGAAAACTATTAATCCCTCTAAATATCAGACCATCAGGAAAGCTGGAAAAGTGGTAATGATATACTAACTTCTGATGATTGTTTTATATAATGGAATAATTTTAAAACTGTTTGAAATAATTGAGTAATGTAAGTTAAATTATATTAGGTAACTTTGATCCTTAAGAACTGATTTTAAGAAGGTAAGAAATTTCCATGTTTATGTCTTTATGTTCATGCATTTATGTTTATATTCATGTATTTTTTTGTAATCTTGCTCCTTCTAACATGCATTTTTTTGGCAGATTTATTTTTTAAGTTTTATTGCATATGTAATAATTAAGATATAAAGATTGATGATATTTGAAAAATTTACAGTTCTGCAGTCTTTCAACTGAAATTTCATGTGACAGATGTTTTAGAATTTAGAATTTTGTGCATTTTAGAAAGATAATTGATTGTAACTGACTCAACATCTTGTGGGGTCTGGGGCATAAATGTGTCATCAAGCATGTTAATATTTGGAGTGAAATATGTGAATACTCACACTAAATGTGACTGTCATTAGCTTTTTGCCATCTCTGGCCACTTTTGCTGTCCCATGAACTATGAACAAACCTTCAGTTTTCAGAGCTTCTCAGATGTTGAAATTATGGATATAAGAGAATGGACCTGTTGTCATACTCTCATCTTCCATGTTGTCAGTCAAGTGTTTCACTTTTTTCTTGGTTTTTTGAAAACTTTTTTGGCGGGGATAGGGTCATTATTTTATACAGTTTTAAAACCTAGTTACTATTTTATCCATATGAATTTGTGTTCTTTTACTCTTAACATGGGAATATAAGCATTTCCTCTAGTTATCATCATATAATCTTCTAAACATAATTTTTGGGCTTGGTACAGTGGATCACACCTGTAATCCAAGGTGGGAGAATGGCTTGAGGACAAGAGTTTGAGACCAATCTTGGTAACATAGTGAGATTCTGTCTCCAAAAAAAAAAAAACCCTAAAATTAACTTTTAATGACTAAAAAGTCATAGAACAGTTAGTTCCTTAGTATTTTTTCCATCCCTGATATAGAATTATCCTCAAAGTGTTTGATTATTTATAAGGCTTTTGATACACTATGGTAAAATTAATCTATTTAAATGTTTGTATAAAAGACCTATCAGCTGCTATGTATGTAGTTGTTATATTGCAGTTTAAAAAAAAAGTCCTATCAGCTCAATGGCTCCTTTTCAGAGATATATGTCTCTAGGTATATATATTTATTATAATAAATATATATACCTAGAAACATTATCTGTAGGTATATATACCTAGAGACATTTTCTGTAGGTGTATATACCTAGAGACATTATCTCTAGGTATATATATAAAAAATATATAATATAAATATGTATAATACATATATTATATACCTAGAGACATTATCTCCTTCCACACTGAGATTTATGTAGGCTGAAAGCTCTTAAAACATATATCCTGATATTATACATATTTTCTTGGATTATTAAAAATTCCTCATTTTGGCTGGGCATGATGGCTCATACATAACCTGTAATTCCAGCACTTTGGGAGGCTGAGGTGGGTGGATCACCTGAAATCAGGAGTTTGAGACCAACCTGGCCAACATGGCAAAACCCTGTCTCTAGTTAAAATACAAAAATTAGCCAGGTGTGGTGGCAGGTGCCTGTCATTCTAGCCACTCGGGAGGCTGAAGCAAGAGAATCTCTTGAACCTGGGAGGCGGAGGATGCAGTGAACCAAGATCAGGTCACCACACTCAGCCCAGGTGACAGAGTGAGACTGTCTCAAAAAAAAAAAAAAAAAAAAGAAACTAATTTTCACAAAGCTGTATAGTACATGTTCCATTTTATTCATATACTATTTTATTATGAAACATTAATTGGGTTTTAAGGTCCTTCTTAAACATAATAAAAATATTGAACATTTTTCTATGTATATCTTGTTCTCATTTTAGAAGATTATTTTGGAAATCATCTAGAACGTTCTAGAACTAACATTATTAAAACAAAGGGCATGTGCATGTTTACACCTTAAAGTTCATTAGTAGCATATTTATGCAGTGGTATCTTTTTCAACAGCATTATCCTGTAGCGTGGGTAAATACGATGGTTTTTGACTTTAAAGGACAATTGAGAACTGGAGACATAATATTACACAGCTGGTCTTCATTTCCAGGTAAGATTTACATTCTTATCCTTAGTGTTAAACAGTAACTAACTTTTGGCATGTGGACTAGTTAGTATTTCTTTATGAATCACCATTCTCTCAATTAATAGTAAATAAGACTATTATTTTGTATTGTTATTTATTTTAAAACAGATTTACACAAATTATTTTAATATCATAAAATGATTTGTTTCTGAGTAGATTACAACATTTTTTTGGTTAAAAATTGGCCTATGTTTTATTTTATTATTTACTTTTATTTTGTAGAGACAAGGTCTTACTATATTGCCAAGGCTAGTCTCAGAACTTCTGGCCTCAAGTGATCCTCCCAAAGTGCTAGGATTACAGGCATGAGCCACTGTGGCCTGTATTTTAAAAGGTTATTTTAACAAGTTAGTACTTTAAACATACTTCCAACAAATAACGTACCACTATTTTGCTAATAACAAGTTAATATTAACAAATTATTCATTTAGCTCATTACAGATTGTCTAGTATGGCCATGGGACATAACTTTTAAGTTTTGTGATGGGTAGCTTTGTCTTTAAGTCTTATGCATCTCCATATTTAGGAATGAAATAGTCTAAACTTCTGACTCCTTGAGTTGTGCTGCCAGGCACACAGTGGGGGATTATTTCTGAATAGATTTCTTATTTTAATGAATGTGTGTGGCTTTCAGCTTTTTTTTTTTTTCCAAGAAATTATCCTAAGGAATAGTGTCTTCTTTATAATAACCTTCATTGCTCCTAATTGTGCTTTCTTTAGTAGTAGAAGGAACATTCTGTAAAGTGGGAGAAATAATAAAAACACTTTTCCTTTAGTGCTTTAGCCTGAAATTTGAGGTAAGTGGAGCACCTTCCACACGCCTTTAGTTCTCAAATACTACTCAAAATGCCTTCATCAAATGAAGTAGATGGTTTTATTTCTGTTTTTACAGATAAGAAAAGTGAAGCTCAGAGAAAATAAGTTAGTCTTACATAGTTGGTTCAAACATAAGATTTGAATGAAAGACTATTCAGATCTTTCCATTGGTCTATACTGCTTTCCTGTTGGAAGTTTTAGCGTAAATCTTGCATTGTAATAGTGATTTTCTTTTTCTTTGTTCCTGTCTTTATAGTTTGTTAATGTATCTAGTAAAGTTGTGAACTAATTTGAATTTGAATTCGAATTTTTTAATTAATGGCTTTGTAAGTAACATTTGAAAATGTTCATGTATTAGCAGTTGTCACCTGAGAAATTATTTTTAGATAATCATTTACTGACATATTTATAAACTCTTTGCAATCTAATTGTGTGTGTGTGTGTGTGTGTGTGTGTGTGTATGTATGTGTGTCCCCATATTCTTCTATTCTCTCCAGCATGTACTTCTAATAATTTTCACTAATTATGTTATTCCCCAAATGTAGGAGAGCTGTGTATATTTGATGTATTTCTTTTTGTTTGTTTGTTTGACTCAGGGTCTCACTCTGTCACCCATGCCGGAGTGTAGTGACTTGAACACAGCTCACTGTAGCCTCGACCTCCTGGGCTCAAGTGAGCCTCCCGCCTCAGCCCCCAAGTAGCTGTGCCTACAGGCACATGCCACCACAACCGGCTAATTTTTTTTTTTTTTTTTTTTTTTTGTATTTTTTTGTAGAGATGGAGTTTCGTCATGTTGCCCAGGGTTGTCGCGAATGCCTGAGCTCAAGTGGTTTTCACCTCCATGGCCCCACAAGGTGCTAGGATTATAGGCATGAGCCACTGCTTTCAGCCTATTTTACATATTTCTTATGAGAAACTAAACATTCACAGTGCAAGAAAATACAGCAGCAAAATACTATACTTTCTGTAAAATCTTAGTTTGGACTCACACATGTTCTCAAGAATTACCAACCAACTTGACTAGTACTTTTAGTAAAAATTACAATTTTTGCTGGTATTAACTTGGCATAATACTATGAATCTAACTTCATCTCTAAGAAAGTGTATGATGAAAAATAGTAAATCAACACAATTATTTCTGCATGTGTCAGCTCTAGAACTGTCACATTTAACCCAGTAGGGGCAAACAAGAAGCAAAGGAACTACAAATAATCTATCATCTAGAGTCCCTAGGTCATCATTACAAGGTATATAATCACATTTATTTATTTTTTTTCTAACTTCCCAGAATTCTTTATATATGCATTAGGAAATACAAACTTGTCTTTCTCCCTGTACTTACAGCACATTCTGCATAATATTCTGCTCCTTGCTTTATTCACCATAGCTATCTGCATAGAGAACTGTTTTTTCCTTCCATGCCTGGACTGTTAGAGAAATTTTTTTTTTAAAGCAGAGTTGTGTTCTGATAATTCAAACAGTGCTACTATAATGAATAACCTTGCTATGTACAGGTGTATATCTGAGATAAATTCCTTAGAGATGGGTTTATTGAGTCAAAGAATAGATAAATTTGTAATTCTTATAATTACAAATTGTTCCCCAACAGAGTATATCAATTTTTACTCTCCATGCGTAGTATATATGAATGCCTTTTGGGCCAGATATGGTGGCACACATGTGTAATCCCATTGCTTTGGGAGACTGAGGCAGGAGGATCACTTGAGGCCAGGAGATTGAGATCAGCCTGGACAACACAGTGAGACTCTGTCTCCCTGTACACACAGAAAAAGAATGCCTTTTTTTCTGATCTCTTTTGAACAAGGTTAAAGGATTACCTCTATATTTGGGGTTAATAAGTGCTAAAATACTACATTTGACTTCAGTTAGGTTGCATTTGCTGGGACAAAAGAATAATAGTACTAGAGAGCAGAAGTATGAGACTGTTAATTGCTGAGAAATCATTTCTAGAGGTATATAAATTATAAGAATTGAGCCAGGTGCAGTGGTGTGTGTACTTGTAGTCCCAGTTATTCAGGAGCCTGAGTCAAGAGGATCAGCCAGGAGTTTGCATCTAACCTGGGCAATATAGTAAGACCCTGTCTCTAAAAAACAATAAGATAAAAGAAAGACTTGCCTTCATCCAGGTGAAAATTGAGTCTGGGCTGTGTGTGATTGCTCAAGCCTATAATTACAGCAATTTGGGAGTCTGAGTTGGGTGGATCTCTTGAGCTCAGGAGTTCAAGATCAGCCTGGGCAACATGGCAAAACCCTGTCTCTACCACAAGTTGAAAAATTGGCCAGGCATGGTGGCATGTGCCTGTGGTCCCAGCTACTCAGGAGGCTGAGGTGGAAGGATCACTTGAGCCTGGGTGGTGGAGGTTGCAGTGAGCCGAGATCATGCCACTGCACTCCAACCTGCATGACAGAAACCCTGTCTCAAAAAAAAGAAAAAGAAAATTGAGTCTGTGAGATGAGAAAATATTTAAAAAGATGAGCAAAGAATTAAGGAACTAAAACTTGTAAAGATTTTCCAGCTTTAGGAGACAATTATGAATGTGCATACTTTATGGACATTAGACCAAAACAGAATATATCTGATCTTTTTTTTTTCCCCCTTAGGATATACAGAGAGAACAACTGTACTAAGTATGAGAAAAGAAAAATTACTTTAGAGAGGGGAGATCTTAGATTGTTCTCCTGCTTTTTCGTCATGAGTTTCTTATCTGTGAAATAAAAATTTATATAATGTGAACTCCAGAGTTTTCTAACTATACTGAAATTCTAAAATCCCACACACAATTCTGTGAATATTTAGGGTGGTGGAAAAGGAAAAGGAAGGAGTACCTTGAAAAAAGAAACAATTGGTGAGGTAAAAGGAGTGCCACTTAATGGAGTATTCCAGAGACCACCAGAAAAGGTATTTGTGTCAGCAGTTACAGGATAATAAAGAGCATTATCAGTAGATTTGATAAGAAGAATGTCACTGACTTAAAATATGAATTTGGTTATTGTGACAACCATGAAAACCAGGATTACATGTAAGAAGTCCATATGTAGTGATGAGATTATAGTTTCTGTGGACCACATAGTTTTAATGGAGTGAAAGCAGTTCCAATTAAAGTCTTTTCAAGATTGAGAACTAAATTTGAATTACGAGGTAAAGTAGCCATTCAGTTTTGTTAACTTTCTCAATTTTTAAAGATATATGCAGACTCATACTGAAATTTTGTTCCAAGCATTAACAGAAAATTAGAGGCTTACTGATATAATTGTCTGTCACACTTCCATAGTTGACACACTTCTAAGGTAATTTTCATGAGAGGAGATCCACTGCAGCTTTTTTTTAAAGCTTAGTTTTAAAGACATTTTTTTAAGAATCAAAATTATTTGCATGTTTTAGATGAACTTGAAGAAATGTTGAATCCAATGGGAACTGTTCAGACAAATCCATATACTGAAAATGCAACAGCTTTGCATATTAAATTTCCAGAGAATAAAAAACAACCTTATTATTACCCTCCCTTCGATAAGGTAAGCTAATTATTTAAAGGGCCACTATGCATGAAATAATTGAATGATTACTTGCTGGCTCTATCTGTGTATAGATTAAGCTCTATCAGTCTCTTTCAGAACTTCCCATACAATGCCAGCTTTGTTGAGTGGGAAGACCATGGAGCAGGGAGCCCTCTTAACTGTTAGTTTTGGCTTTATCACTGACTAAGAAAGAAAAGGCAACTCTGGAATTCAGGTTTCCTATTTGTAAAATGAAGAAGTCCTAATCAGTCTGAGATATTTTTGAATATCTCAGACCCCCTAAAAGGACTATAAATATATTCATGTGTAACTCTGAATATATAAAGTGTTCAATGAAATATGCCCTGCATGTTGTTTCAGATATTAAAGGTATACTCACTGCTATGTTAGAACTGATATTCAAAGAACAATTGATTTTTGTTGAAGATTTCTGTTGGTGGGACTTCCTTAATGTAGTTATTTTTTAGAATCTATAGTAAGGACTTCATTTCTAAATGTATTTCTTTAATTTACATACTGCATGTTTTGGGGATGAGATTATCTAATGGGGGCTAAATATAGGGCTATGATAATTTACATGCTAAGAGAGCCAATCTGTCATATATTTTATCTTCAGGTTTGGCATGGTGGTTTTTGTTGTAAAAAATGAGGTGTCTCTGTCATCCAGGCTGGAGTGCAGTGGCACAATTATTGAGTTTCAAATTCCTGGCTTAAAGCAATTGTCCTGCCTCAGCCTCCCGAGTGCTGGGATTACAAGTGAGAGCCACTGCACCTGGTAGTGTTGATTTTTATGAGAACATCTTTTAACAAATTCTCAGAAAATAGGAGCCAGGCACCGTGGCTCAGGCCTGTGGTCCTATCAACTTGGGAGTCTGAGCCAGGAGGATCACTTGAGACTAGGAGTTCAAGATAGCCTGGACAACTTAGAGAGGCCCCTGTCTGTACAAAAATTTAAAAATTAGCTGGGTGTGTTGGCTTGTGCCTATAGTCCTAGCTGCTCTGGAGGCTTAGACAGGAGGACCACTTGAGCCCAGGAATTTGAGACTGCAGTGACCTATGGTCATGCCACTGTGCAACAGCCTGGGCAACAGAGAGAGACCCTGTCTCTAGGGGGAAAAAAATGTTCAGAAAATAGACTGGAAGTTTATTTAATTTCCTAAATCCATTTCAGAACAAACTACCTTTAAAGATTGATATTCTTTATAAATACTTAAATTAAACTACCTATACATTTAAAGTATTATGCAAATTAAATTTATGTAACTCACTGTTTCTTCATTTTCATTTTAATTGAATTTTATCCATCTAAGGAGTAATTTTTTATTTCAAGTTTTTTAAACATGTTTTTCTAAACAATAATTTAAAACCAAATTAAATTTTGTGCTTATTATAATAGAAATTTCGATACGGCAAGAACCATATACCTTAGTATACACTGAGTAGAAAAAGCTACATTTTGACTCATTCAATATATTTATGTAGTGGCTTTGGTTATTCCTTTGATAGAAATGTATCCATAAGGCCAGGCGCGGTGGCTCACGCCTGTAATCCCAGCACTCTGGGAGGCCGAAGCGGGTGGATCATAAGGTCAAGAGATCGAGACCATCCTGGTCAACATGGTGAAACCCCGTCTCTACTAAAAATACAAAAAATTAGCTGGGCATGGTGGCACGTGCCTGTAATCCCAACTACTCAGGAGGCTGAGGCAGGAGAATTGCCTGAACCCAGGAGGTGGAGGTTGCGGTGAGCCGAGATCGCGCCATTGCACTCCAGCCTGGGTAACAAGAGCAAAACTCCGTCTCAAAAAAAAAGAAAAAAGAAATGTATCCATAAGGCATAGCTGCTCATGATATATTTAATAGTCCTAGCTATGACTATTATGTTCAGCTAGATGTGTGTTCAACAGTTATAGACTCTTTTGGCCCAAATGAGATGCTTTTGAAGCACTTTTACAAATACAGACTTCTGTATTTGCAAATAGAGTATCTTGAAATAGAATATTTCAAGAGAAGTTTTATTTCACCATTGCTTCAGTCATCTGCAAATGGTCCTTAAACTTTTCTTTTGTCTTTCTAATCCCTTGGAGAGTTTTTCTCGAAGAATATCAATTTGGGATAGAGATTTTAGTCTTTAAATATATATAAGCCAAGGATAGTAGCCTTTAGTCTCATCTACGTAAGGAGGCTGAGGTGGAAGAATTGCCTCCGCCCAGGAGTTCAAGGCCAGCTTGGGTGACATAGTCAGACCCCATCTCAAAAACAAACAAAAAATGTGTAAATATGTATATTCTTATTGATTTCCTTTAATCGTACAAGTTAGATATGGTTATTATAACATAAATAATAAATAATACAGATGTAAAAAGTGAAAGCTTCCCTAAGTCCTGTTCTTTTTATTTAATATAATGCTTGTTGTAATAATTTGTGTTATGTTTTGCTTTTCAGGTTAACTTTATAATTATTGGTTAATTTAAGTAACCATAATCTTACGTTATTCTGACAACCCTGTGTAATAGGATGGGAATTATAACATTAAAATCTTTTTATTTTTATTTATTCTATTTTAGTTTACTTATTTTTTTTTATAGAGTTGAGGCCTCACCATGTTGCCAGGCTGGTCTTGAATTCATGGGCTTAGGGGATCTTCCTTCCCTTGGTCTCCCACAGTGCTGGGATTAAAGATGGGGGCTACCACACCCAGCTGATCTAATTATTTACTTATTTATCTTCCTCCTGGGTAAGTGGGTTTCTATCTTAGCAAAATGAGCTCCCCCCATCTTTGAACTTAATGAATTTTAACATATTTTTAGACTTTTCCCTTGTCATTACTTCTATTTTTGGTATCTTAATTGAAGAAAATAAAAATGACAAAATTTATTCTACAATTTAGTAACTCTTACATGTTTTTGCATTTCCTTTGCTAGAATACATTTACTTATATTTCAAAAAAATTTTGACATATATATGCTAGTTGCTACTTATTTTATCTACAGACAATTTTAGTGCTTCCTAGGAGTCATAATCCCTTATAGCAGTACCATCGTTTCCCTGTTGTCAAGAGTTTAAAGCAGTGGGGAAGCATGATTTTGCTTTTAAAATTCATGTTTCTGTTATAAAATATAGCAATGCTAGATCTTATGTAGTCTAAGTACAAATTAGTCATTTACATTTAAAATTCTACAAATATGAGAGCCAAAATTTATGTTTTTCAATTTTTTTAAACAGATTATTGAAAAGGCAGCTGAGATTGCAAGCAGTGATAGTGCTAATGTGTCAGTAAGTATCAAGAGTTTTAAATGGCCCTTTTTTATGGAGTTGTGCAAATTATTAGGTAATGAACTCATAGAAGACCATAACTCATATGCAAGAACAGTTTGTGAGTGTGGGTAAGTATGTGCATATTAGTGTTTTGTTAAATGGCAGCACAATTTGTGGATGATCTACATTCAGTGGGCAAGCCCTTTTCTGAGAGAAATATAGGTTTAGCAGGTAATCTATAAGGGATGCTATGGAACTTCATAGATTAACAATGCTGTCATAGGGAATATTACTTAGTTGAATGAGGAGGCTGTATTTCTCTCATGTAACAAAGAGATTTAGTAATAAGCACATGCATCATCATGCAAGGGACCCAAATTTCTTCTGTCTTTGTGCTCTGCCATATTTAATATGTATTTTCTATTTCATAGTTTAATATTACTGCTTCAGCTTCCTACTTTACTATATTCCAGCCAGCAGGAACAGGAAAAGGAATAGTAGTGGTCACATCCCATTCTTCTTTAGGATACCATTAGTATGTATCATTTCTGCTCACATGTCATTGGCCAGATCTTACTGTCCGTACCTCAGATGTACACGTGCATCTGAGAGGTGCAGTCTTTAGCGAGGCTATCAGTCATGTGCTTGGCTAAGAATAAGAGATTATAGTACTCAAGGAAGAAGTGGAGAATAGATATTGAGGGTCAAATAGTAGTCTCTGCCACATACACTATTCCCATTTGTTTCTATTCAGATACTACAAATAGATTACTTTGTTGACTTAGGTTGCTGTATCTCTCTTTCTTTCTCTCTCTCTCTCTCTCTCCATATATATAAATATATATACCATCTGTGCTTTTTAAAATTTAATTTTTTGGCTCTTTCTAGTTTGACTTTGTTGAGCTCTAATCTGATATTCTCTTATCATCAGTTTCCAACTTTTAAGTCTATTTATAAAGCCATTCTACCTGTAGCATGGCTGTGTTATAGAGACTAGGAGGCAAACTGGAGACAATATGTATATTTTTCCCATTCTCACAGAATCAAAGCACTATTAAATTTTGGCCAATTGGTGAACTTTCTGGCCTAGGTTTTCTGCTCCTTTGCCATTAAAGCTCTCAAAATCTTTGCCTAGTTTCTCAGTGTGAGTCATCTGGTACTGCTTTCTTACTAGTGTTTTTTGGTTTAAATTTTGCCGTTTGAATTTGAATGCTTGACCTCAGGAAAGAGGAGCAGTAGTGCCAGGCTCCTGGTCTTTAAAGTTTAAGAAAGGCTTTTGGGCCAGTTTGGGACCATAGTAGCCAAATTCTTCCTCCTTCTGTCTTTTTTTCCCAGAGTTTTATGTTATTCAGATTTCTGGAGACAGTTTCAGATAATAATTTGTAACCTTGTGCAAATTTTAATAGCTTAAAATATATGTACGGCCTGATAAAAATTTGCATGGTCAATTGATGAGGCTGGTGTGATAGGATCATTGTTTTTGACTGCTTTTTCTTGCTGAGCTTGTAGACTTGAGAATGCCCTAGAATCTCTAAGAAGTGAGAGTTCATTAAAAAAGTAAAATGTAAAATAAAAGTGGAAGCAATCTCAGAGACTTTTTAAACTCTTAATTTAAAAAAAAATGTGTGTGTGTATAAATTTAAAACACAAGAGGAAAACTTTAAAAAGAGAGAACTGCAAGAGCAGTTACCTTTAATGATACAAAACAAATTTCTTACAGGTGTTCATTTATCAGCTTATTAGCCAATTACTGAAACATAATTACAGCTTAAGCTTAGGAGATACAGTTATACAGGCAGGTGGTTCAAGTGCCTCTGTCTCATTACCCTTTATAAGACAATATTGTTCCATGAACCCCAAATAAATGAATGAATTTTTACTGTTTCTACTATAAACTTGTACCTGACCTAAATCAGAGAGTTCCCTGCACACTGAGCATACAGTAATCTTGCCCAGGTCTGATATACTTTTAAAATTTGTTTTTTATTAGGCATAAAGTACAATTAATAAATTGTGAGGATGGGTGTGATGGCTCACCCTTATAATCCCAGCACTTTGAGAGGCCAAGCTAGGAGGATTGCTTGAACTCAGAAGTTTGAGACCAGCCTGGGCCACATAGTGAGACCCCATCTCTACAAAAAAAAAGAACTAGTTGGGTGTGGTGGCATGTTCCTATAGTCCCAGCTACTTGGGAGGTTGAGGCGGGAGGATGGCTTAAGCCTGGGAAGTTGAGGCTGCTGTGACAGAGTGAGACCCTGTCTCTTTAAAAGAAAAAAAATTGGCCAGGCATGGTGGCTCAAACCAAAGTAATCCCAGCACTTTGGGAGGCTGAGTTGGGTGGATCATGAGGTCAGGAGTTTGAAACCAGCCTGACCAACATGGTGAAACCTCATCTCTACCAAAAATAAAAAAATTAGCCGGGTGTGGTGGCACACGCCTGTAATCCCAGCTACTCAGGAGGCTGAGCCAGGAGAATCACTTGAACCTGGGAGGCGGAGGTTGCAATGAGCCAGGATCGTGCCACTGCACTCCAGCCTGGGTTGCAGAGCAAGACTCCATCTCAAACACAAAAAAATTTAAACTAAAAATGAAAGTTTCATTCTGTGACTCCCACCTACCCTCCTCTCCATAGGCTAACTGGTAAACAGTTTAATTTGTAGCTATCAATCCTAACTTTATTTGTAAATATCTCTCCCTTTAAAAACAATTGATACATATGTATATCTGAGATTGCTTCCACTTTTATATATATTCTACTACATATGTATATGTTCTTGTTTTTATTTAATACACTGTGTATATTGTCATGTGAGTATGAATAGGTCTATTTCACTTTTAAAAATACCTTTCTAGCATTCTATAGCATTAATTATCAGTATCTTGTAGTTAATAAATGTACAAAATCATCTTGATGAATATTTTGCTTATTTTCAGTTATTCTCCATTAAAACAGTTCTGCAATATCTATTTTGTACATGCTTCTTTATATACATGTGTATTTTGTAAGATAGATTCCTAGACATGAAACTATTAGATCAAAATATATGTGCATGTTTAATGTAGATTCTGTCAAATTACATACCCTAAAATACTTAAAATTTATGCCACCATCTTACCTTGGAAGAGTTCCTGTCTTTGCAATTCTTTCAACCCTTTTAATTATTTATCAATCCAGTGAAACAAAAAAATGGTGCCATGTTATTTTAACTTGTATTCCTTTATTAGTAGTCAGTTTGGGGATTATTTTTTGTTCTTTTTCTTTTCCTGTCTATTTTAATTTCAAAAGCTATTTTAAACTATTTCTGATTTTTTTTTTTCAGTGTCATCTTAGTTCTTCAGGAAATAAATAATCTTGCTTTTAAAGTGGTCTTATTTTCTTATTTTGGCAACCTTTTTTTGTTTTGATTGGTTTTCCTTATATGTTTGGTGAATCTTAGTTTAGCTCTTCTTCTGTTTGAGACTCCCTGGTTATCTGCCTGTTTACTATAACAGGCCTTCAGTAACTCTAGGAATTAGGATCTCCTGCTTGTGGAAATTTCAATACCTTTTGAGATCAGGTGGCTCCCTAGAGCTCAGTACCCATGCTCCTCACCTCAATCTGGGGCTGATGCCATTGCTATCTCAGCTCAGCACAGAGAATGGGGCATGCCTGGCCAAGGCATTTGCTCCATTTGCAGATCCCTTAGTAATCCTCCTTATGATTGACCCTGGCTTTCTCCCACACCTTGTATCCTTGATTCTGATTGGGAGTTACCCCAGGATTGTGTGCCCAACAATTCTTATTAATACATGGATCTTAGAAAATATGAACCCTGGTCTTGTCTGCTTTCTCTCAGTAAAGAATTTCCTTGCTAGGCACTCTTTTCTTGTTTTCTAGGGCTGTTATTGATTAATATTTTTAAAGAGCTATGCCTTATACTTTATAGGCTTTTGGATGAGAAGAATAAAGAGAACTATATTCTCATTACATTATTCATATGACTGCCAGGAGCAAATTAAGTTCCTTGATAAGATGATGACAGGTTCACTTACTGAATTGTGTATACACATATTTACATATGTTAAACATATATATGTGTATATATAGATAATACATATACACACAGTTCATCAGGTGAACTTACCATCACCTTTTTAAGGTACTTGCTTGCTCTTGGCATTAAAAATTGTTTTTAAGTTGTAGTAAAATACACATAACTTAAAACTTACCATCTTAACAATTTTTGTTGTTAGGATGCACCCGGTCTCCAGAACTTTTTCAGTCTTGCTAAATGGAAACTCTTTTATCCATTGAACACCAACCCCTCACTGTCCCCCTCTCTCCAGCTCCTGGCACCCACCATTCTACTTTGTATCTCTTATGAATTTGACTACTTGAGGTATTTCACACAAATGGAATCATGGTATTCATGTTCTTCTGACTAGCTTTCACTTGGTATAATGTTCTCAGGATTTATTCATGTAGCATGTGTCTGATTTTCCTTCCTTTTTAAAGCTGAATAATATTCCATTGTTTGTGTATTCTACATTTTGCTATGAACATGGGCATAGAAATTCTTTTTTATTTTTCTTTTTAGAAATCAAGTCTCTCTGTATTGGCTAGGTTGGTCTTGAACTCCTGGCCTCAAGCAGTCCTCCTGCCTCAGCCTCCCAAAGTATGAGGATTACTGGTGTAAGCCATCATGTCCAGCCAGAAATACCTTTTAGGGATCCTACTTTATGTTCTTTTGGATATATACTCAGAAATGGAATTACTAGATCATATTTTAATTCAATCTTTAATTTTTTAAGGAACTGCCATAGTGTTTTCCATAGTGGCTGCCACACTTTTACAGGAGCTGTGCCATTTTACATTTCCACACACAGTGCATTCTCAAAGATTCCAATTTATCCATATCCTTATCACCACTTGTGATTTTCTGTTTTTTTTTTTTTGTTTGTTTGTTTTTTAGGACAGGGTCTCACTCTCTCTCAGGCTGGAGTGCGGTGGTGCAATCATGGCTCTCTGCAGCCTTGACCTCCCTGGGCTCAGGTGATCCTCCCACCTCAGCTTCCTAAGTAGCTGAGACCACAGATGTGCACCACCTCACCCAGCCAATTTTTGTATTTTTTTGATGGAGATGGGCTTTCACCATGTTACCCAGGGTAGTCTCAAACCCCTGGTCTCAAGCAGTTTGCCTACCTCAGCTTCCCAAAGTATTAGCATTACAGACGTGAGCAACTGTCCCCAGCCTGTTTTTGTTATTTTATAGAAGCCATTCTAATAGATTTAAAAAAAAAAACAAAACTGGTTGCTGAGGATCCTGGGTCTACAGACTCAGAAAAATACATTCTTTGTGACTTATGATTATAGATTTGGCAGAGTCTTTTTATTGTTTGTTTTTGAGATAAGGTCTCACACTGTCACCTAGGCTGGAGTACAATGACGTGATCTAGCTTACTGCTGTCTTGACCCCCCAGGGTTAAGTATTCCTACCTTAGCCTCCTAGGTTGCTGGGACCACAGACAAGGCCCACTACACCCGACTAACTTTTTACAGGGACAGGGTCTCACTGTGTTGTCCAGGCTGCCCTTGACCTTCTGGGCTCCAGCGATTATCCTGCTTCAGCCTCCCAAAGTGCTGGGATTATAGGCATGAGCCACTGTGCTCAACTGCATTGGTAGTTTTGGACCTTCTTATCCAGTGATTTTCAACCTGCAACTTTTTTGCCCTCCCTGGGGGCATTTGGGCAATATCTGGAGATATTTTTGATTGTCACATCTCGGTGGAGTATACAGCTAGCATCTTGTCAGGGGAAGTCTGCAAAGCCGCTAAACACGCCACAATGCATGGTATGACACCATTCTTCCCTCAACAAATTATCAGTAGCGTGGAGTTAAGAAACTTTGCTCTAATCTAAAACGTCTAAGTTATAAGTAAAGTTTGTCTTTTCTTATTCGAAGTCTTTCTCTTTTTTGCAGGGACCCAGGTACAAAATGGTAATGACAGGTTTTGGAGAATGCAGGTGATGACTTGACCTTTAGTCTATAGAAATTCTGGCCATCTACCTAGAATATTTTCTTAGTAGAATGACTTGGAGACCTTACAGCCTTGAATGTCAGGGAAAGGAAATAGCAAGCACTTTTTAAAGTTAATTTCAAACTTCCTGACAACTTGTAAGACTACAGAGAACTTTCATATACCCTTCACTTTCATATGCCTTTTATAATAAATAAATTAAATGTTTTGTGTGAGCATATTTTGACATTCGGGTTTCCCAACTGTTAACATTGTACATTTGTTTTATGATTCTCTGTGTGTTTTTTTTTTTTCTGAATTGTTTGAAATTAAGTGACTTACATCATGCCCTTTTGCCCCTTAATTCTTCAGTATTTCCTTAAAAAAAAGTATTTTTTTTACAAAATTAGCCAGGCATGGTGGCAGGTGCCTGTAATCCCAGGTACTCAGGAGGCTGAGGCAGGAGAATGGTTTGAAGCAAGGAGGCAAGTTTGCCGAGATCGCACAATTGCACTCCAGCCAGGGCAACAAGAGCGAAATTCCATCTCAGAAAAAAAAAAAGCGTTTTTATATATAACCTGAGTACAATCATGTGAGTCAGGAAAATAATACTGATTCGGTTCTATCTAATCTACAGATTTTATTCAAATTAAGTTGTGGATCCAACCTCTGGTTACTTGTTGCATTTCATTGCCAGGTATCTTTAGTTTCCTTCCATCTGAAACAGTTCTTCAGTCTTCTTCTTTTTTTTTTTTAAATCTTTAATGACTGACATTTCTGAAGAATACAGATCAATTATTTTATAGAGTGTCCCTCAGTTTGGATATGCCTAATGTTTTGTCATGTTTAGGATCCCAGTTATGCATTTTAAGTATGACTATCGAAGTAAAGGTGTAGTTTTATTACTGCATTTTATCAGGAGGCAGTGTTGATTTTTACCACTACTCTAGATGTTAACTCTTATCCCTTAGTTAGTATGGTATCTGCTAGCTTTTTCTACTATAAAGTTAATAAATAAATAAATGTTTTGTGGGGAAATATTTTGACACTAAGTAAATATTCTATTTCAGATCAAGCTGTCACCCACTTGTTTTTGCATTCACTAATACATAATACTTGAATTAATGTTACTGCAATGAGTTGCCCATTTTAAATCTTGCTTTTCCTTTTGGATTTATTAGTTGGCTTAAACATAGAAGAGAGGCTTTTCTTCTACCTCATTTATTTATTCAATATATTTTTTAGAGTTAGGGTCTTGCTCTATTGCCCAGGCTGGAGTGCGGTGGTACAGTCATAGCTCACTATAGCCTTGAACTCCTACCCTATCCGTCTCTTTCTTATTTCTTCCTTTTTTTTAACTTATAGGAGATGGATATGTGATCTCTATTTTATTTAATGATTTATGATTAGTTACTGTCATTTATCTTAATGTTTAATTTATTCCAGATCTGGCTGATGGGAGCCCATTTAAGCTGTCTCCGTGTCTTTTTGCTTTGTTCCTATCATTCTTTGAGCATTTCCTTCTTTCCGATACAACAGCATATTCCATGCTTATCTAGTACTTTGCCTACCCCAGCCTTGGAATCAACCATTTCTCCAGAGAGTTTTCATTTTTTATATTCAGTTTATTCCTTTTATTTGTGAAAAGTATGCAGGGATGTATAGATGGATGGATGGATGAAATGGATTGACAGGGTCTCACTTTGTTGCCCAGACTGGAGTGCAGTGACATGATCATGGCTCACTGCAGCCTCGACTTCCTGAACTCAAGTGATCCTCCCACCTCAGCCTCCTAAGTAGCTGGAACTTACAAGCACATGCTGCTATACCCGACTATTTTTTTTAGTAGAACAGGGGTTTCACTTTGTTGCCTAGGCTGTTCTTGAACTCTTGGGCTCAGTAGCCTCCCAAAGTGCTGGAATTACAGGTGTGAGCCACCGCACCTGGCCTGTGTAATATCTAGGCCCTGGATATGCTCATTGACACTGGATATAACCCAAGCAGTGCTCTTTGGAGAATGCAGGGGTGCAATTGCTTCCAGGCCCTTTTGTGAAACAGAGCTAGACAGTATATATTTGTTTACCTACATATGTTTGTGAAAATAAATATACACAGAGGTATATTTATTTATCTATTAAAGACCATGAGCTCTTATCAGTACCTGTAATATGGATCCATATGGATATTTTCTAATCTTTGTCTTTTCATATTTTAATTTCCTTTTCTAACAGTGAGAAATCTGGATTCCTGTTAACCTTGATATGTTTACTTATTTGCTCAATCCCCTGTTTGTATTCAGTCTTCTAGTCTTATAGTCTTATAACTGTCTTCTTAGTCTCTGCCTCATTATCCTTGACTGCTTTGTGTTGGTCAATTCTGTATGTCTGGGCAACACTTAATTAACTCAACAGTCTGTCCCCAGCAAGCACACTGTTAACATGCCATCTGCATTCCCACCCCTTGTGAAGATGACAGATGAGTCTGTGGCCTTCTATAGGGAAGGGAAAGGAACCATAGGTTTTTGTTTTTGTGTTTTCCCATGTGCTTATAGCAAGATGTTTTTTTTTGGGTCAGTAATCACTATTATATCATAATATGTGTGTTTGTGATTTAAAAAAAATCTAAACGTAAAAACAGTAGAAAATATAGTTGTAATTTTTAATTGTTTTCTACCACTTTTAGCTTATTTTGGTACAAGCATTTGAACATGCATTTAAGTTCTTCAGTTATACTGTACAGTATAATTTTTCATTACTGTTATTTTTGTTGTTTTATAGAAGAATCTAAGATTTTGGGTTTAGGCTTTTTGGTAGTTTTTACCTTGGCATTATTCAATATTATGCTTTTCATACCTCGGTAAGCAATAACAGTACAATTATGCAGTTCCACTGCTCTCCCCACTTAGCTTATTCGTAGGTCTTCAGGGTGTTTATACCTTACAGCAGCCTATAGAGGTCTAACTTGGATTCACCAAATTGTACTCAGCCTGCTAGCTTTTGCTAGCTTTTTGAACGTAACAGCTGTCTTTCTCTGACACTAACAAGTCACACTCTGTGTTGTTTGCAATAACAGGTTTGGCTAGGAGTTTTATTTTCAAATTCTGATGACATTGGGTTTTTTTTTCTTGAGACAGAGTCTCTCCCTTTTGGCCTAGGCTGGAGTGTAGTGTCACAATCACAGCTCACTGTAACCTCTACCTCCCGGGTTCAAGCAATTCTCTGCCTCAGCCTCCTGAGAGGCTGGGATTACAGGTGCGCCCACCACCACGCCCGGCTAAGTTTTGTATTTTTAGTAGAGACAGGGTTTCACCATGTTGGCCACGCTGGTCTTGAACTCCTGACCTTGTGATTCACCCACCTTGGCCTCCTAAAGTGCTAGGATTACAAGCGTGAGCCACTGTACCTGGCCGATAACATCATTTTTTAATGAAACCCAATTATGTACCCTTTATAGGTTGAGTCTCTAAATATAAAACCACTATAAATAGGTATATAGTATTTTTGTGTTTATTTTCTTTAGTACAGTGAACTTTATCTGCCTACCTATAAGATCCCAAGAATTTAGAGTTTACTTATTTGATTCATCTTTGGCTGTCTTAAAGTAGATATTGTAGAATCCATTCTCTTTAATTTATTAAAACTTGGAATTCTTCAAATTGTTAGAATATAAGCTTTTCATATTTTTATATTTTTTCAATGTTGATATTTGAAAGGGAGTACAGAACATTTGGAAAAATCATTATCTTATAGGAATACAGATATTAAAATTTATAAAACTTTTTATGGCCGGACACAGTGGCTCATGTCTGTAATCCCAGCATTTTGCAAGGTGAGGCAGGTGGATTGCTGGAGCTCAGGAATTTGAGACCAGCCTGGAGAAACCCCATAGCTACAAAAAATATAAAAATGGGCCTGGCACGGTGGCTCAAGTCTGTAATCCCAGCACTTTGGGAGGCCAAAGCGGGTGGATCACGATAGATCGAGACCATCCTGGTCAACATGGTGAAATCCCGCCTCTACTAAAAATACAAAAAATTAGCTGGGCATGGTGGCGCGTGCCTGTAATCCCAGCTACTCAGGAGGCTGAGGCAGGAGAATTGCCTGAACCCAGGAGGCGGAGGTTGCAGTGAGCCGAGATCGCGCCATTGCACTCCAGCCTGGGTAACAAGAGTGAAACTCCGTCTCAAAAATATATATATATAAATAAGCTGGACGTGTTGGTGCACGCCTGTGGTCCCAGCTACTCAAAAGGCTGAGGTGGGAGGATCCTTGAGTCCAGGAGGTTGACGCTGTGATTAGCCAGATTGTGCCACTGCACTGCAGCCTGGGTAACAGAGACCCTGTCTCAAAATACAAACAAGCAAACAAAACCCTTTTCTAAAGTAATGGAAGATTAATCTGTAATGAAATCCTAAGGGAAACAAGGGTGTTTAACCTGTAAAGTTGCTGTTTGTGAGAAGATAATATTTCTTTGTGTCTTTGTCAGAGGTAGATACCAAGCAAGAAGTTCCTTGGGTTTGACACAGTGTGGTAATTTCTACATAAAGAAAATGAAATGGAGCATATTTCACTCTCTGTTTCATTTCAATGACCACAAGGGCATGTAGCATACTTCCTTTGACTTAGTTTTCCAGGGTCTGGTAATTTTCCCATCTTACCAATTTTTGTTAATTTTTGTTAATTATTCCCAGGTAGCTAAATTTTTAGATACTGGAAAGAAGTCATATATTGATCATCCTCAATAACTGGAATAAATAAGAGATTTGGGCAAAACACCTAGAACATACATGTGTATGTGTGCCTGCCTGCCTGTCTCTCTGCCCGCCTGCCCTTTTCTATCTACTTGACCTGAGTGATATGCTAATCAGAAAACTGGTCTCATTCGAATGATTAGCTTATTTGTGTTTTTCAGGGACCTTTATTCTAGATGTAACTTTTAAACTCTTGTCAAAAGATATCTAATATAGAGAATTAGTGAATTATCTCCTAGTCTGTTTTGTTTAGTTATTTAATTCTATTAGAGTTATTTATTATAATAGAAGATAGCTTGATTCAGAATTTTAATGTAAATATGTTCATGACAAATTTGTTTTCATTTTTTATGTATTTTATGTGTTGTTTGTTCCATACTAGGGTTATACATGGGAAGAAGATATGACTTCCATTTTGAGATAAGTTTATCATTTGAGAGCATGAAAAGTAGAATGAACAGTATTAAAAAATGCCAATGAGTATCACTGCAGTATGCAGTAGAGGATATAGCAACCAGTTTGAATTATTAATAGTTATGTATAATTTGAGAGATTTAGAGCAACTGGAAAAGTATGAGATGAGGCCTTGAAGGTCCTCATATCCTTTGAGACTAACTTGAATTTTATTCTGTAGACAGTGGCAGAGCCAGGGAAAGGTTTTAAATATAAAGCATTACAGTTATGTCAGGAAGGCTGTAGACAGAAGATCAGAACTGTTTATTGGCTAATTGGTGCTTGTTCTTCAGCTTAGTTTCTCTCTACCGAGTGGCAAACAATCCTCTTTCCACTTGTTAGTTAAAATTTCCAGCTGTTCTACTCTACACTTTGGTCTCATTGGGATAAATATTGTGCTAGAAAGACTCATGGAGTTATCAGTTTCTCAGGCATTTTCATGCATGTCTTTATTGCCATTGTAATAACAAGAAAGTATTTAAATCTCCATTAACGAATGGACAAACCGAAGAGAATACAAATATTAACTTAATCTTTCTTTGTATTATAACAACGTATTTAACTCTTAAAATAAACTTTCAGCTGAGGAAAGCTTAAACTTTCAACTTAATTTAGCAGTTAAACAGCTTTGGTTCTTACCTGTCTTTGGTCTGTTTTTTTCTCAGTAATGTGTCTCCCTGAAGGCCAGTGTCCAAAAATCACTTCTCTTACTTTAATAAAATTATACTTAGTATTTCCATTGTTTTTTAATTTAGCTATATGCTGTTTTGAATTGGATTACTTTTGAAAACTAATAATATAATTCTATTCATTTTCATGTTCATATGAAATCCCAGTTAAAATAATGTCGAATATAAAGTAATATAATACTAGATTATAGATCCTTACAGGCTCTTATCAGATAATGTTGGAAAGAGATTTTTAGGAAAATATGTTTTGAGTAAAGTAATATAATTTTGATGTAAGCATGGGGGAATCACACCTCTTTCTTTTGTGGAATTCAGAGAGTCTGGATCCAAAACAACATGGGCCATATTCTTTTTTTAGTATTTTCTTGTAGGGATTGGGAAGGAAAATGTTATTTTTCCATGTTTAGTTTTAGCCAACATTTGATTCTTAATCTAAGGAGATTTTAGGCCTTTGAGTCAGGGCACAAGCCAAGAAGGCACCCCTTACTTTTATTTTTAGCCTCATATGTTTCGATCATCTTCGGTTTTTTGTTTATAGTATTTGAAAACTAAAGAAATTCAATTCAAATAGTAAATGATTTGGTTGTGGGTTTATTCTTGAAACGGGGTCTTGCTCTGTCACCCAGGCTGGAATTCAGTGGTCCCGTCTTGGCTCATTGCAACCTCTGCCTCCGAGGCTGAAGTGATTTTCCTGCCTCAGCCTCCTGAGTACCTGGCACTACAGGTGTGTGCAACTATGCCTGGCTAATTTTTTTTTCTTTTGTATTTTTTGTAGAGATGGGTTTTCACCATGTTGCCCAGGCTAGCTGGAAACTCCTGAGCTCAGGCAGTCCACCCTCATTGACCTCTTAAAGTGTTGGGATTACACACATGAGCCTCCCTTGCCTGGCCTGACTTGGATTTTTATCCAAAAAGCAATACTGCCACCTGGTGTTTATACAGTTTACATTTTTTAGATTTTTAGAATCTCTCGTTAGCTTAGAAATTTAATAAAGGATCCACCTTTAGTATTTTTTTTATGAAATTATATTTTTATATCTCACATGTTTAGGTTCATTTATTATGTAAATGTATATAAATTCACTGAATGTTTACCAGTGGTGTTTGTACAATTCTATAATGAGCATTTAACTTTCTTAGAGTCGAGGTGGAAAAAAGTTTCTTCCTGTATTGAAAGAAATCTTGGACAGGGATCCCTTGTCTCAACTGTGTGAAAATGAAATGGATCTTATTTGGACTTTGCGACAAGACTGCCGAGAGAATTTCCCACAGTCACTGCCAAAATTACTGCTGTCAATCAAGTGGAATAAACTTGAGGATGTTGCTCAGGTAACAAAAGATGGTTTCTTTAACTTTTTTTGGGTATATATGGTACTTGGTTGGTTTCAGATAAAGTGTCCTTTTCTTGTAGGTATGTTTTCATAGATGGGATAATTTAAGCAGGAGAAATTTTTGAGGTTTTAAACTCTAATACTCCAATTAATGGACCAGAACATTTTCAAGATTTAAAAATCTCAGATTTTGGGTAGGATTGCCATACCTTTCACCAAATACAATTGAAACACTGATCTTGGGACAATTATCTATCAAAATAGCACTTGCTAAGACCTGGGTACCTTCTACCAGCTTCATCAATGAACTCCGGAGTTTTAAATCTTATGACTCTTTGCAATGCCTGTTCTAAAATGTTCATTGTTTGAAAATTACATATATTATAGAGAATAACATTTTAGATCATGTATCATTCAGATCAATTTTAACATTCATTTCAGTTGTCCAGTATTACTGAATGTATGCCTTTTGGCAGAATAGAAAAAAGACCATTTTGCTTCAAAAAAAACCACCATATTGGCCAGATGTGGTGGCTCACACCTGTAATGCCAACACTTTGGGAGGCCAAAGTAGGTGGATCACCTGAGATCAGGAGTTCGAGACCAGCCTGGCCAACTTGGTGAAACCCTGTCTCTACTAAAAATACAACAATTAGCTGGGTATGATGGCGAGCGCCTGTAATCCCAGCTACTCGGGAGGCTGAGGCAGTAGAGTTGCTTGAACCCAGGAGGCGAAGGTTGCAGTGAGCCGAGATTGTGCCATTGCACTCCAGCCTGGACAGCTAGAGTGAAACTCCATCTAAAAAGAAAAAAAACAAAAACAAATTTTAGTTCCTTGATTTAATTTTCAAGACCCTGCCAAAAAGCACTGGCATTTATTCAGTTCAAACAACCCACCAGTGCTCAATTGAAAGACCTTAGAAATGGTTTTTTTAATCAGAAAAGATAAATTTGGTCTACTAAAATAACCAAATGTTTTCATGTTACTTATTTAAGTTCAATCAATTTCTCTAGTATGTAGTCTTAGTAAATTTATAGTGACTAAAAATATAGTGAAGAAGTACAGATTTATCTTAATTATATTCATTTTTTAAATCTTTGGTTTTATTGTTTCACTTCTTAAATTAAGTGTAGAAAGGATTTCTTTTGTGTTTACTTTTAGTGCCTAAAGATCTTTGGAGCCAGGCGTGGTGATGCACGCCTCTAATCCCAGCATTTTGAGGGGCCAAGGCAGTTGGATAGTTTGAGCTCAGGAGTTCCAGACCAGCCTAGGCAACATGATGAAACCCCATCTCTATAAAAAATACAAAAATTAGCTGGGCATGGTGGCATGTACCTGTAGACCCAACTACTTGAGAAGCTGAAGTGGGAGGATTGCTTGAATCTGGGAAGTTGAGGCTGCAGTGAGCCAAATGCCATTGCACTCCAGCCTGGGCAACAGAGTGAGATCTTGTCTCAAAAAAAGAAAAATGGCCAGGGTTGGTGGCTCGTGTCTGTAATCCCAGCACTTTGGGAGGCTGAGGTAGGCAGATCAGGAGTTTGAGACCAGCCTGGGTAACATGGTGAAACTGTGTCCCTACAACAGATACAAAAATTAGCCCGATGTGGCAGCACACACCTGTTCCAGCTACTAGGGAGACTGAGGCAGGAGGATCACTTGAGCCCAGGAGGCTGAGGTTGCAGTGAGCTGAGATTGTGCCATTGCATTCTAGCCTGGGTGACAGAGGAAGACCCTGTCTCAAATAATTAAATAAATAATCAATCAATCAATCAATCAATCTTTGGAAACGTTCTATAATTACATAATTGTATGTACCTTGTGTAAACTGTTTCTACCTTAGACCAAATTAGACTGAGAAGGAATGATTTAATTTTCATTGCTCTAGAATAGTTATTGTCTTCTAGCCACTGATTTATTGTCTAAATTTTGGATTCATTTTCCAGGAACCTTCAGTAATGGAAAACAAAATCTAGGAATTTTTTAACTTGGCACATTTGCTTATTTCTTTTGGATAGTGTCTAGTGCTGAGTGCATATCTAAGAAATGTATCATATTATTATTTCATTAGAATCACAATGGAAAAAATTTCTTACTGTACTCTTAAAAGCTGTCTTATAGAGAGATTTGGTGAGTTTTGGCGATTAATTTTACACTTATATAATTTAATTTTTAGTAATTATAAATCTTATGAAAAGTCATTATTTTTTAATGGAAGAGTTGTTTTTAACTACAGCATTGCTGAACCTCTACTACATAATATTATCTCTCCTTTTCTGTATTATTTATGGGTAGCATATTCCAAGTATTAATTGGAGATACTAGAAGTTTTTTTTTTATTACTGCTGTTTCAAAACCTCAGAAAATAGTCTCTTCCCAGCTCTTCTGCCCATAATGAAAACTGCTGGTCCATTAGGGCCTTGGGCAAAGTAGGGAGAAAAAGTGGGGATGAGGTTGGTGCTTACGTCTTTATACCAGTATTTCTTAGTGGGTTTTCATCACTATATCCTTAAGAGTTTTTATAGACCTTTTTTCCGTGCAATAACCCTTGAGATTTTGATTTTACAGATACATGGTACATCTGTTCATGTACTGTATGTGTATCCATGCTGTATATGTAAAAAAAAAGAGCAAGCTTTATTTAATACAGGGTTAAGAATAACTAAGTAAAACTTAAGTTTAAAGTTAAAATTTAAGCTGGGTATGGTGGCTCAAGCCACCATAAAAATTCCAGCACTTTGGGAAGCAGAGTTGGGAAGATCACTTGAAGCTAGGAATTTGAGACCAGCCTGAGCAACATAGTGAGACCCCATCTCTACAAAAATAAATAAATAAAATAAAATTAGCTGGGCATGGTGGTATGTGCCTGTAGTCCTGCCTATAGGCTAGGTGGTGTGTGCCTGTAGTCCTAGCTACTCAGGAGGCTAAGATGGGAGGATCGCTTGTACCCAGGAGTTCAAAGCTGTAGTGAGCTATGATGGTGCCACTGCACTCCAGGCTGGGCAACAGAATGAGACCCTGTCTCTTAAAAGAAAAGTTAAATTTAAAAACTACTAGCATTTCACTGTATTTGCTAAATAATTATCTATGTAATTTTTTCACAAGTGAATTGTATCAAATTACATATATAGTTTAACAATTTATGCAGGCACAGTGGCTCATGCCCGTAATCCCAGCACTTTGGGAGACCGAGCTGGGTGGATCACCTGAGGTCAGGGGTTGGAGACCTGGCCAACATGGTGAAACTCCATCTCTACTAAAAATAAACACAAAAAATTGGCTGGGTATGGTGGTGGGCACCTGTAATCCCAGCTACTCGGGGCGGGGGGGGGCCAAGGCAAGAGAATCGCTTGAGTCTGGGAGGCAGAGGTTGTAATGAGCTGAGATTGTGTCATTGCACTCCACCAGCCTGGGCAACGAGAGCAAAACTCAGTCTCCAAAAAAAAAAAAAAAAAAAAAAAAAAGACAATTTATATAAATATATGCTAATAATAGAGTAATTAGATTTTTAGAAAATTATTCAAAAGTATTATTTTCCCAAAAATATTTATTAAATGTAAAACAACTGAAAATATTAAGTTAAATTATCTTTAGTAAACTTAATTTTTATTTACTTTTGCTTGATATGGGAAAATATCCTTAGCTGCTGGATACTGACTTTTTGGAGAGAGTTTGCCATAATTAATGATGGGTTGAATAACTTAAGTAATAAAACATTAACTGTTTTTATTGAATTCTCAAAGCTGATTGATCTGAAAATCAAACATAACATCCATAAGACAGCCAGCAAGTGCTTGCAGACCAGACCATCTCTCCCAATAAGACTTTGAGCAATCAATTGAAAGAAAATCCTCTAATCACTGCCATCTATTTACCATAGTTTTATAGCACTGATCTTGCATATATATCATATACTTTCCATAACATTGATGTCAGTGGTACTTATGTTATACCCAAGAAAATCCAATGAGTGAAATTAATACTAAGGAATAAGATTTTCTCAGATGGGGTTTGAGTTTTATGAGGGCTACATACAAATTAAACATTTTTTTCACTCTCACCCATAAAGTTTATTTGGGGGTAAGTACTTCATAGCTTTTTCAACTTGTCTATAGAATGTTTCAACAACAAAGACGATCTTTATTAGTTTATATTAACAGGAATGGATTTTTGAGGCCTCAGTAATTAAAAGTGTGCTTTGTCTTCTTTTGACCCATCTCAGTGCTCTTGTGTCAAGGAAAATTAGATTATTTCTGTCCCCCATTATTTCTGAACCATTTTCATTTTTTAAACAGCTTCAGGCACTGCTTCAGATTTGGCCTAAACTGCCCCCCCGGGAGGCCCTAGAGCTTCTGGATTTCAACTATCCAGACCAGTATGTTCGAGAATATGCTGTAGGCTGCCTGCGACAGATGAGGTATCTTCTGCAGCTGGTTTTCTTTGGGGCAAGGAATAGCTTGGGTGGGTTTGGGACAGGGGTGTGTCCTTGATGTCTTGTAAGAAAGAAAAGGGATCAGAATTACTTACAGTTCAGAGAAAGCATTTGCTCCTGTACTCCTGCCGCTTCCCCCGACTCAACATTTATACTAGAACAAAACAAAAGCATACTGTGTCCGAAGGTCCTCAAGATCACCCTCAGGATTGATGACTCACTAGAAGGACTCAGAACTCAGCATATAGTCATTTACAGATATAATTTATTACAGCAAAATGATACAGAGCAAAATTCGAATAGAGAAAAAGATTCATGGGGGTGAAATCATGAGGAAAACAGGCATACATAAGCTTGTAAGAGTCCTTTTCCAATGAAGTCACACTGAACACTTTTAATTCTATCAGGAGTGAATTGTGATAATACATGTCTGCAAGGGAAGCTTGTTAGAGATTTGGTGGCCAGGGTTTTTACTGGCGGCTATCACATAAGCACCCTCTGCCTAGCATGTACCAGATTTCTATACTCCTAGGAGTAAAGTGGTTATACAACATAAACCATTGTTTACACAAACAGTTTAGGTGCAGTGAGCCACTCATCAATCAATTAGGAAGGTGGTAGGAACCTTTGGAAATCTAATTCCCAGATGCCAGCCATGGGCCGATCCTATAAGCAGACTTGTTAAAGAATAATAGCCAAACCTGCTGTGCTACCTCTTTTCTTCACACAGTCTGTCCACCATCCAGAATTAAGAAATGTTAATTTTTGTCATGGGTTTAAAAATATATATTGTTAAGCAAATACATTACAATTAAAGTTGAAGTCCTTGTAGTTTTCTTACTCAGTCTTAATTACTTATCTTCCTTCCCAGAGGTAAACATTATAATGAATTTGGTGTGTATGCTTCTATATCACATTTTTCTGTTTCATCATATATGTCTGTGAAAATATAGATGTGGAATCGTTATTGCACAAGTATGTCTTGCCATATGCATTAGTTTATATCTTGCTTTTTGAAAATTTGGCTAGATGGCTGGATGCAGTGGCTCACGCCTGTAATCCCTGCGTTTTGGGAGGCCAAGGTGGGCAGATCACTTGAGGTCAGGAGTTCAAGACCAGCCTGGCCAACATGGTGAAACCCCTTCTCTACTAAAAATACAAAAAATTAGCTGGGCATAGTGGCAGGCGCCTGTAATCCCAGCTACTTGGGAGGCTGAGGCAAGAGAACCACTTGAACCCAGGAGGCAGAAGTTGCATTGGGCCGAGATTGTACCACTGCACTCCAGTGTAGGTGGCAGAGCGAGACCCCGTCTCAAAAAAAAAAAAAGGAAAAAAGACCAACCAGGTGTAGTGGCTCATGCCTATAATCCCATCACTTTGGGAGGCCAACACAGGCAGATCAATGAGCCCAGGAGTTCGAGACCAGACTGGGCAACATGGTTAAGCCCCATCTCTACCAAAAATACGGAGATATTAGCTGAGCGTGGAGGTGTGCACCTTCGATCCCAGCTACTTGGGAGGCTGAGGTGGGAGGATCACTTGAGCCCTGGAGGCGGAGATTGCAGGAGCTGAGATGGTGCCACTGCACTCCAGCCTGGGTGACAGAGTGAGACTCTGTCTCAAAAAATAAAATAAATAAAAATAAAAATTTGGTGGCTCACGCCTGTAATCCCAGCACTTTGGGAGGCCGAGGCAGGTAGATCATGAGATCAGGAGTTCGAGACCAACCTGGCCAATATGATTAAACCTCATCTCTACTAAAATACAAAAATTAGCTGGGCATGGTGGCACGTGCCTTAAATCCCAGCTACTCGGGAGGTTGAGGCAGGAGAATTGCTTGAACCCGGACCCGGGAGGCAGAGGTTGCAGTGAGCCAAGATTGTGCCACTGCACTCCAGCCGGGGCTACAGAGTGAGACTCTGTCCCCCACCCCCCTACCCCCCAAAAAAGTCAACATTAGGATTTTGAGGTTAGTGTCTCCCATTATGTTTAAATTTATTCCTTTACTTTATAATATTCTGTCATAGGGATATATCTTATTTAATTCTCTATTAAGTAACATTTAAGTTTTCTCCATATTTCCCTATTATAAAAAATGCTGCAGTGAACATGTTTGTACAGTCTCCTTTGGGTGGTGCATTTGTGAGAATCTATGAGATTCACTGACGAAATGAATGTCTCAAACAATGAAGTTTATCTATTTTCTTTCTACCCTCAAAAATGAGGCTTATGTACTTTATGGTTTTTGAAAAATGAAAGCTCTCAAAATAGTATGGATACTATGATCATTTTTTCTTTTTAAAATTTTGTATGTTTTACGCTACATGATATCCAAAAGAAATTACCCAGACTCACCAACAGTGCTTATTTCTGGGGAGTGAAATTAGAAATGTGAGAGAAGAGGAAGCCTCCTTCTATTCCTATACTTCCTAACTTTTACACTATTTACAGATTATATAATTGGCATGAATTTTACAATAAGTCTAATCGAGACTGTCTTATAGGTAGTTTTAGAAACTGAATTGCCAGTTGCTCCACCATCTCCTTAAGTTTGCATTGGAGACCTCTTGTGGAGGGGCCACCTGGTTCTCCTTGGGCTGAACCAAGTGTTTTTCTTAAATGCATTGATCCCTCTGAGGAGATTGCTATGATCTGTGTATTCCATGTAGCTAATTCTGGTGGTTTTTCCATTGTCAAATTTTCTGATTATGAGGGTTTTTTTTTTTGTTTTGTTTTGTTTTTAAATAATGCCCTGGGTTTCAATGCCAGATATCTGCCTTAGACTACTAATTCCTTAACCATTTATTACCCAAGACTATAGACATTAAGTGGAGCACTTGGGCTTCCTACCTCATACTGCTGGAATTGCCTCTGATGGGAGTGTGTTTACAGGTGAATGGTCTGGAGATTGACACAAAATAGCCACTAACCTTAATTAATTCAGCTCAGTTAATTACAATATTGTATGTTATATGAATTCAGTGATCAATTCCTACTTATAAATGTATTCACTTTCTCATCTTTCAAACTATTTGAAGTTAAGATTTTAATTGTTCATTGGTTATCTGGGAGAACTTACTTAACCCTAATGATAGCAAAGGAAAATAAATTGTGAAATTACTGATGGGATTTTTATTTTAAAAATGATTGTTCAACTAAGCACATAAATTTTTTAGCATGATGAGAAATCAGTATTGAAGTGTCTAATATTTTTGGTAACTCAGCACAGTCATCAGTTTTAACCATCTGTAATAGTCTGTTTTCAAACTGTTATAAAGAAATACCTGAGACTGGGTAATTTATCAAGGAAAGCGGTTTAATTGACTCACAGTTCCACATGGCTGAGGAGGCCTCACAAAACTTAAAATCATGCTGGAAGGCAAAGGAGAAGCAAGTACCATCCTCACAAGGTGTCAGGAAAAGGGAACGAGCAGGGGAAACCACCATTCATGAAGCCATCAAATCTCATGAGAACTCACTCACTACATGAGATTAGCATGGGGGGGGCCACATTGATTCACTTACCCTCCACCAGGACCCTCCTTCGACACATGGGGATTATAAGGACTATAATTTGAGGTGAGATTTGGGTGGGGACAAAGCCAAACCATATCACAATCTAATTCATTTGATTAAAATGTCTCTTGTATCTGTTTTTTTACGCTCTTCACCCCCCTTTCCCTATCTGCAATCTTTAGCTTGTTTTGTGGTGTTTTAACAGTGGTTCAGTGAAGGCATGCATGTAACAAGCCTGACCCAAAAGAACCATTGTGTTTCAACAAGTTCACATTTGATAGTTTGACAGGAAGGGATCTTTTACTGCCACAGGTTGTTTGCTTACTCACTGTCTTTTGCTTCTTTCAGTGATGAAGAACTTTCTCAATATCTTTTACAACTGGTGCAAGTTTTAAAGTATGAGCCTTTTCTTGATTGTGCCCTCTCTAGATTCCTATTAGAAAGAGCACTTGCTAATCGGAGGATAGGGCAGTTTCTATTTTGGCATCTTAGGTAAGTCTTCTGTATTTCAATTTGAGCCTACCATGTGCTTTAGTAATTATAAATCACCATAATATATTTAATAGAATAAATAGCTGCTTTCATTTATTTCTGAGCCGTTTATAACATGTATAGTTTTGGTGCCTTCTCCTATTTCTTGATACCTGTACTCTTGATTTTCATGATTTGACAAAGTAATTCAGTTATTCAAGATCCTTATGTGTCCCTCCATGCCTGCTTGATTTCTTCTTTCTTCCTTTCTTTTATTCTTTCTTTCCCTCCCTCCTTCCTTCCTTTTCCTCTTTCTTCTTTTTCTTTGCTGAGCTTCTCAAAGGCAATAAGCTCTATAATATTGTGCTGCTGATTTTAGAAGTTTTATTTCTGGATATGATTTTCTTATTATTCATAGATCCCCCCCCTTTTTAATTCCTTGTGTTGTTCTAGAACGTTTTCTTATTTTTAACTAGTCTTTTCTCGTTCATTCGGTCTTAGTTTTTAAATCCCTCAGGGAATAGCAAAATAAGTATTCCTTCCTTTTTCAAATATGTACACCAGTTTTTAAGTGAGAAAAAAATTGAAATAGTTGCTAATCAGGGCATTAGTCAGTTGTATAATGCTAGTTGGATTTCATAGATCTCTGTTTTAGCCTAATGTTTTTAAATTGGTAAGATCACCTTACCCCTACAAAAAGCAAATCAGGTTAAGATGTGCACATTTTAGATTTCTTGGAATAAAGAATTAACTAATTATAGAATCACACAGATTTTGAACTTTGAAGTTTAACAAATTGGAAAGTTGACCCATCTCACTAATAATTATGCACAAAATAGCCGGGTGCGGTGGCTCACGCCTGTAATCCCAGCACTTTGGGAGGCTGAGACAGGTGGATCACTTGAGGCCAGGAGTTAAGACCAACCTGGCCAACATGGTGAAACACTGTCTCTCCTAAAAATACAAAAATTAGCCAAGCATGGTGGTGCATGCCTGTAATCCCAGCTACACGGGAGGCTGAGACAGGAGAATCATTCGAACCTGGGGCGTGGAGCTTGCAGTGAGCCAAGATCTTGCCACTGCACTCCAGCCTGGCGACAGAGTGAGACTTCATCTAAAAAACAAAAAAGATAATAATAATAATAATGCACACAATTACCTTGCCATCATGTTTATTTTTTTGTAGAATAAAGAAGTCAATATTTATTTGATGATCTGAAGTGTTTGATAAACCATTTGGATATCATTAACTTCCTGCAGGTCGGAAGTGCACATTCCTGCTGTCTCAGTACAGTTTGGTGTCATCCTTGAAGCATACTGTCGGGGAAGTGTGGGGCACATGAAAGTACTTTCCAAGCAGGTATCAGCTTATTTTGTTTATTCATTTTTTCTTTTTTTTGACAGACAAAGGTTAAAGCATGAATATTAGCTTGTTTTAATCTTCATGTTCAGTTTGGTACATAGTGTTTGATCAGTTTTATCAAATGCCATTTCTCCCACCACGTTATTTCCTAGAAGTCTCAGTAACTAATAACCTGATTAATAAATTCTTTTATCAAAATTTAAGTCAAGAAATTAAGTTTCAATGAATTTAGCAGAAAAATATTTACTGAATGCTACCTGAAAAATAATTAGAATTCCTAATATATTCTATATTGATCCCAAAGTGCTGGTAATACAGACATGAGCCACCATGCCCAGCTCCACCCTATTTTTATATCAGATTCCTAATTTCTAGATAAACTACTCTTTTCTAATTCATTTGTGGTGCCACAGGAATTCTCATAGGCTTCCATTAGGTGTTTTTAGTATTTAGGCTTTTTCATGATGTTAAAAACTTTTTCTGATCTCTTCTTTTTGAAAAGCCCATTAATGATGGTAATAATAGCTAATGTTTATTCATCACTTATTATGGGTCATTTATTCTTCACAGCAACATGGAATCAAATATTATTAATCCTCTGAATTTTATAGAATTCTGAAATATATCTCACACCTCTGCCTATTTCCCTTGTGTTCATGGCTACCCTCCTAGTCCAAGCTATTATTCTTTTTCCACTGGACTTCTTCATTAACTTCCTAAATTGTGCCCTTTGTTTCCCTTCTTACATCTCTCCTCCTGCCCCACATTCTATACACAGAAGATAAAGTGACCTTTTAAAAATGTAGATGTAGGCTGGGCGCGGTGGCTCAAGCCTGTAATCCCAGCACTTTGGGAGGCCAAGGCCGGTGGATCACGAGGTCAAGAGATCGAGACCATCCTGGTCAACATGGTGAAACCCCATTTCTACTAAAAATACAAAAAATTAGCTGGGCATGGTGGCACGTGCCTGTAATCCCAGCTACTAGGGAGGCTGAGGCAGGAGAATTGCCTGAACCCAGGAGGCGGAGGTTGCGGTGAGCCGAGATCGTGCCATTGCACTCCAGTCTGGGTAACAAGAGCGAAACTCCATCTCAAAAAACAAACAAACAAACAAAAATGTAGATGTAGCCAGATGCAGTGGCTGACACCTGAAAACCCAGCACTTCGAAAGGCTAAGGTGGGAGGATCACTTGAGCCCAGAAGTTCAAGACTAACCTGAACAACATAGTGAGACCCATCTCTACAAAATATTAGAAGGTGGCTTGCTACTGTAGTTCCAGCTACTTGGGAGGCTGAGGTGGGAGGATTGCTTGAACCCAGGAATTTGAGGTTGCAGTGAGCTATGATTGTACCACTATACTCTAGCCTGGGCAACAGAGCAAGACTGTCTCAAAAAAAAAAAAAAAAAAAAGGAGATTGTATTACATCATTTCCCCTTTAAAATTCTTTCAATAATTTTTCATTGTACTATGTGTAAAATTCAAATTTTCTGCCAAAGCATGTTAGGCCACAGTTAGTCATAATTTGTTTAATATCATCATATGACTGTTTACCACACTGCCTATTTTCTTGGAGCCTCAGCTTCATGTTAAAGACAATAAAAGGATGATATATGTATGAACAAATTATTCTTACTCCTTTTTTTGTTTTGATTGATAAATTGTGAGAGGAAGACTTTACCTTATACATGGCAGTTCTTGCTATTACTGTAAACTTAATAAAACGACAAGGTGTTGAAACACTTGAAGTATTAGACTTATGGCCATAGGGACTATGGAACAGGACACTGTTCCAGGAAGTGGATATCAACACAGTTAGAGATGGAGCACAAAACTTTCCAACTGTACAGACATGGAAGAAGTATCAAATTTCAAATACTTCTAAAAAGTTCCTGTTTTCATAGCCCAGTTTTTATCTGGTTGCCTTGTCATTAGTGTTTGTACAGCTCCTGAAACTGTTGAGAAGTAGAGTGATCTGTGGTTTTAACAGATGGGTAACTTGGCAAGTTTCAGCCATCTCTATTTTATCATAAAGCTGCATAGGTCCTTCCTAGTTTCCTGTGAGCAAGGTCCGAGCCTCTGTGGAAACTCCATGCTTAAATTCATCTCCCTACATACATAGTCTTTGTGATTTCCTTGTATACAAGTAGAGTTCAAAAATGAAAACATCAAAAGAAAAAATGAAAACATGATATAAATTAAATCTCTTGTTGGATTTTCAAGCCACATTGTTTGTATTTGTGATATACATATTTTATATATTTGTTACATACAGTATACTTTTTTTATTTGAGACAGAGTTTCAGTCTTGTTGCCCAGGTTGGAATGCAGTGGCTCAATCTCAGCTCACTGCAACCTTCACCTCCCAGGTTCAAACGATTCTCCTACCTCAGCTCGATTACAGGTAGCTGGGATTAGCATGCACCACCACACCCAGCTAATTTTGTATTTTTAGTAGAGACGGGGTTTCTCCATGTTGGTCAGGCTGGTCTCAAACTCCTGACCTCAGGTGATCCACCCACCTCAGCCTCCCAAAGTGCTGGGATTACAGGCGTGAACCACCATGCTCAACCAGTATATTTTTAAATTCTATTTTTAACATTTGTTTTTTCCAGTTTTAATGATATAAAGTAAAATGTTTCTCCTTTATGGTTGGTTGAGGTTGTTATGAATTTTACATAATATGACATGAAAGGACCCTCAGTTATCAAATAGAAAAGTTGAAATATATTGTTATTTATTTATTTGTTTTATTTTTTGCAACGGAGTCTCACTCTGTTGCCCAGGCTGGAGTGCAGTGGCGTGATCTTGGCTCACTGCAACCTCCAACTTCCAGGTTTAAGCAATTCTCCAGCCTCTCCTGAGTAGTTGGGATTACAGGCATGCGCCACCCCTTTTGACTACTTTTTGTATTTTTAGTGGAGATGAGGTTTCGTCATGTTGACAAGGCTGGTGTTGAACTCCTGACCTCAAGTGATCCACCCACTTCGGCGTCCGAAAGTGGTGGGTTTACAGGGGTGAGCCACTGCACCTATCCTTTATTTATTTATTTATTTTTTGAGACATAGTCTCACTCTATTGCCTAGGCTAGAGAGTCCAGTGGTGTGATCTGGGCTCACTGCAGCCTCTGGCTCCTGGGTTCAAGTGATTCTCCTGCCTCAGCCTCCTGAGTATCTGGGATTACAGCTGCACACCACTATGCCTGGCTAATTTTTGTATTTTTAGTAGAAATGGGGTTTCTCCATGTTGGCCAGGCTGATCTCAAACTTCTGGCCTCAACTGATCTACCTGCCTCGGCCTCCCAAAGTGCTGGGATTACAGACGTGAGCTATCGCACCCAGCCTAAAGTTGAACTTTATACGTAATGGTTTTGATTTAGTTGGCCGTTGTTGATACACCTTGTACTACTTGCGTAAGTTTTTTTTTTTACTTGCTTAAGTTTCGATAGCCATAGTTATTGTAAAAACAAGTAATTTAGATTTGAATAACATACTATGTCTGTATTCACACTTTATTAGACAATAATTCATTCTAGCTATTTTGTTAATGGAAAGAGAATATATTGAGATATGGTACAAGAGTGATGACAAGAAGTGGATATTAAGGTTGAATAGCAAGAACCTCAGAGTTACTTCTACATAGCTTTTTCTCTTATACTATGGAATTGGCCAAATGGACTGGTTTAGATTAGTGATGTATTAAATTCTACTACTCAGTGAATTGCAGAATTTTGAATAGTTTAAGCTTCATATTCTTTTTCTTTTCTTTTGTTTCTTTCTTTCTTTCTTTTTTTTTTTTTTTTGAGACAGTTTCTCACTCTCTTACTTTGGCTGAAGTGCAGTGGTTCAGTCTCAGCTCACTGCAACCTCCGCCTCCAAGGTTTAAGCGATTCTTGTGCCTCAGACTCCTGAGTAGCTGGGATTACAGTCGAGTGCCACCATGCCTAGCAAAGTTTTGTGTTTTTTTGTAGAGAGAGAGTTTTACCATGTTGCCCAGGCTGATGTCCTGACCTCAAGTCATCCACTTGCCTCAGCCTCCCAAAGTGCTGGCCCACATTTATCTTCTTAAATACCCATGATCTATGACTGCTTTTCTCAAATTTATAAGAAAAGGTTTAAAGCAACTTTGAAAATGATGCCATAAATAACAACTGTTAAAAATAAGTTGTTTATTATATGTAAAATACTTTTCATAAAGCAGACACTATTTTTACTTCAGCTGATTATGTATGTTTATGTGTTGGGAGCAGGTGTTAGTCACATGATCACATGATATTATTATTTTTAATCAAATGAATTTTTTGTGTGGGGAACTTATTTTTCAGGTTGAAGCCCTCAATAAGTTAAAAACTTTAAATAGTTTAATAAAACTGAATGCAGTGAAGTTAAACAGAGCCAAAGGGAAGGAGGCCATGCACACCTGTTTAAAACAGAGTGCTTACCGGGAAGCCCTCTCTGACCTGCAGTCACCCCTGAACCCATGTGTTATCCTCTCGGAACTCTAGTAAGTGACTGTGCTTTGTTCAGTGAGTCTCCTATGAAATAGCAAGCAGAAAGTCGCTGCCTTAGAGGAATAGCAGGGCCAGCTGTCAGCCTCAGGAGATAGAATATAATTAAAGAAGGAAAGTCTTAAAAGTTCTCAGAGGCTGTGTTTATATTCAATAGAATATATGCTTGTCAGCTAAACTTACCTGTGGGTTTAGTGAAAGTTACAAACGAATTCATATTTCAGTTATATATAATTAAATTTATTTTCTATATTACTGATTTTTAAGAGTTGATAGTCCTAACAAGCAAAATGTTGGAAACTATAGTAAATTGTTTACTGATTGATTTTCCTATTTTAAAATGAGATCTTGTCTTGAGTGAATTTGGCAACTTATTTCTCATTTTCTCATTTCCTACAAAAGTGATAATGAAAAATAATACTCTGTTATTCAGTGTACTGTCAGTATTCAAATGAACCCCTTGTTAAGAAATCAAGAATGACCTCATAATAGTTCTAATTTTAATCCAATGATTTGTTATAATTTTTTATTCACTAAATGTAATAATTTACAAACAAAAGGAAATGAGAGGAGGAATTTTAAGTGGAGAAGGTGAGAAGGGCAGATCTTGGGTTTTGAGTCCAGCCTATCTGGCATCAGTATATGTCATCCAAGGCTGTCCTCATGGTTGCTTTTCTACCAAGTGGGACTTTTTTGACTCCTCTGCAGACCTTAAAGGAATAGGTGAGGAATTTTCCCAAGCCTGTTATATCATGGTAAAAGTATAGTCTTGTGTATCACTACACTGAAGTTGACTAATTTTCTTGATTTTAGTGTTGAAAAGTGCAAATACATGGATTCCAAAATGAAGCCTTTGTGGCTGGTATACAATAACAAAGTATTTGGTGAGGATTCAGTTGGAGTGATTTTCAAAAATGGTGATGGTAAGTACTGAGCTTTTTTAACATCATCAAATTCCTTGGAATTTTTCATTTGTTGCCATTTTGCCTTATCTGAAAGGTGATGTGTAGTGAAAGTGTTTAGCAGTTTGCAGCCATGAAGATAGCTATTAATGGTCATAAAGTCAAATTCAAAATGTCCTAAATGCCTTTTTTTCCTTCTTAGAAAATGATTTATACCATTCACTGAAATACACTGTCCTAACGAACCTAAATTTTCTCCTACAAAATACCAAGTATGTCTACTCCTTTGATTAAAAAGCTTTTGAAATATGAGATAATATTTTTACCTTCTTTTTTTTTTTTTTTTGAGACAGTGTCTCACTCTGTCATCCAGGCTGGAGTGCAGTGGTACGATCTTGGCTTCATCCTTCACCTCCCAGGCTCAAGCGATCATCCCACCTCAGCCCCCAGAGTAGCTGGGACTACAGGCACATGCCACCACACTTGGCTCACTTTTTCTATGTTTTGTAGAGATGGGGTTTCACCATGTTGCCCAGGCTGGTGGTGAGGTCCTGAGCTCAAGTGATTCATCCACTCCAGCCTCTCAAAGTCCTAGGATTACAGGCATGAGCCCCTGTGCCCAGGCAAGGATATTTTCAGTAATATATTCATACATCCTGTTTCAGTAATAGCAATATTGATTTTGCTGCCATAGTTTTGTATTTTAATAAAAGCACCTGACAGACCCACCATTTGTAGAGGAAATGCCTCTGAAGTAATCACACCAGCCAATAGGCAGTGGTGACTTGTTAGTTATGTGACTACAAACAAGTCATAGAAAACTGCTTGAACTTCAGATTATTCACATCCATGAGGATTATAGTATCTGTATGTCAGGGCTATTAAAAGGAGTTGAGATAACATAAGTAAATGTGCTTATTAGAATATGTGCTTACAACTTATAAAGAACTCATAGAGGTTTGCTAAACATTTAATGCCACTTGACCATACAGATGTCATTATGTGGATGTCACTAGTTTCATGTGGTCTCTTCCCTGAAAATACCCTTAGACATGTGAATAAATTCAACCATTACAGTTTTGTGACCTCGTGATTCAATTAATTATGTGATTCTTAAGGACTCCCTGTGTAACCCTAAAAGCAAGCAAGAAGGAAAAAAATTAGCTGTGTAATTAATATAATACACATACCATGTAATACAAACAGTGTTACAGCATACAATTAGTATAGTAGTTTACACATTATAAGCAATTAAAAAATCTTTTAATATAATTTCTAAAATAATGTTATAGGGACATACTATCCAGTGAGTGTACTATTTGTTATAAAATTAGCGAAAATATTAGCATAGCATTAGTTAACGTTTTTAGTTAATTCTGACTGATTTAATCTTGAATTAATGAGTTACAGGGCATAAAAGGGAAAGCACTTATAACGAAGTAGTTTGTTTTCCCTTAGATTTACGACAGGATATGTTGACACTCCAAATGTTGCGCTTGATGGATTTACTCTGGAAAGAAGCTGGTTTGGATCTTCGGTGAGATATAGTGATTTTTTTTGTTTTTGTTTTTGTTTTTTCGGTCTCATGTTGCAGTCTTTCCACAGCAAAATATCTATAATTTTTTGTTAATTCCTCCCCTCTTGTTCTTATTTTTAGTTGTTGTTCATAATATTTATATAGCACTTTACAGTGTACTTTCAAATATGTTGTCTTGTCTAAACTTTTTCAGTTTATAACTATACAGGTGACTGAAATTCCAGAAAGAAAGAATAGGTTTAAACTTTCATAAGGCTTGGACAGACAGCAAGAATTACATTCCAGTATACGGTTTTGAAGGGTGTACTGTGGGTCATGGCAGTGACAAGGCCAGAGAAGAACCTGTACCTTTTTATACTTAGCCCAGGGACATTCATTTCTCTACCTACCAAGGGAAAAGAGAGGAAAATGTTTAGGTGCATTCTCAGGTTTTTAGCCTGCCACCATCAATAGGGGTAGATAGTGAATAGAAGAGGTGTGGTATGGTGACAGAAAAAAGGAAACATAAAATCAAGCCTAAGACTAGGAATTATATTCACAATGAACAGAACAGGAGTAAATATTCAAAGAGCCCATAGAAATGAACATAAGGAAAAGAAGTGAAAAGCCATTTCTTGAAAGGTATAAAAATAAACTAATAGGCATGGTGGCACACGCCTTAATCCCCGCACTTTGGGAGACCGAGGTGGGTGGATTTCTTGAGGTCAGGAGTTTGAGACCAGCCTGGCCACCATGGTGAAACCCCATCACTTCTAAACATACAAAAGTTAGCCTGGCGCGGTGGCACACACCCATAATCCCAGCTACTCTGGTAGCTGAAGCATGAGAATTGCTTAAACCCAGGAAGCAGAGATTGCCCCACTACGCTCCAGCCTGGGCAACAAAGTGAGACTCTGCCTCAAAAAATAAAATAAAAAATACATTTAATTGGAATGGAGCAATTCCCACAGTCAGTTAAAAAAAAAATATATATATATATACACACATATATATATATATATATATAAAGAAACTAATATGAAAATTCTCAGTAAGAAGTACAGATTATAAAAACTGGGCCAGGCGCAGTGGCTCATGCCTGTAATCTCAGCACTTTGAGAGACCAAGGTGGGCAGATCACCTGAGGTCAGGAGTTTGAGACCAGCCTGGCCAGCATGATGAAACCCCATCTCTACTAAAAATATAAAAAATTAGTAAGATGAGATGATGGACGCCTGTAATCCCAGCTACTTGGGAGACTGAGGCAGGAGACTCGCTTGAACCAGGGAGGCAGACGTTGCAGTGAGCCTAGATCATGCCACTGCACTCCAGCCTGGGCAACAAGAACAAAACTCTGTCTCAAAAATTGAAGAAAGAAAAAAAAAAAAGAACAACTGGATATCGCTGATATCCTAACAAAGATTTTCTTAAATGATAATCCAGTCTAGAGTGCTATTGAAGCAATAAAAACACAGGTATTTTTATATACTATTATCCAGTATTTCCAGAATTTACCTTAAAATTGGAAATGTAGACAGATTTACATACGAAGATATTTCTCCTTTTATTTACAGTAAGAAAAGCAGGCCACCCTTTTGAATATCTGTTCAATAGTAGAATAATGATTTTTTAAAGTTATTACCCTTTCCATATGACCTAATACTTCAGGTATTTTTAAATATTGTTTATAGAGAGTTGCTGTAATTTGGAAAAAGTGCTTATCATCAAATGTTAAAGAAGTAAGATATAAAAATACTTTTGTAGATTACAGGTTTTATAGATATTTCTTAGTGGTATAATTATAGGAGATTTTCCCCCCATCCACTACTTTGTATACCTCCTTCTCTAGTTTTCTACAATGAGTGTGTACTCTGTTTATAAACAAGGGGGAAAAAAAGCCATTAAGTATGTTTCATGATACAGTATAGGCTCATACAGTTTTAGAACTTTTTTTCTGTGCTAGTAATTGATGATTAACTATCTTTTACCCAGTTCTTTATATATATATATAAAGAACTGGGTAAAAGATATATAGATATAAAGAAATATGTGTGTGTGTCTATATGTATGTATATATACGTATGTATCTTTTAAATTGTAGAGTATTTCAAGAATAAAAGTTTAGAAAAAGCTTTTTTTTTTGAGGCCAAGTCTTGCCCTGTCGCCCAGGCTGGAGTGCAATGGCGTGATCTCACTGCAACCTCCACTTCCTAGGTTCAAACGATTCTTCTCCTGCCTCAGCCTCCTGAGTAGCTGGGATTACAGGCACATGCCACCATGCCCAGCTAATTTTTGTATTTTTAGTAGAGATGGAGTTTCACCGTGTTGGCCAGGATGGTCCTGATCTCCTGACCATGTGATCTGCCCACCTTGACCTCCCAAAGTGCTGGGAGGTGTGAGCCACCGTGCCTGGCCTGAATTGTTCTCTTGACCCCTGCTGGCCTCGCGTGACAGAGTTCAGGGCTGAGAAATTGTGGTCTTCTTATTTTTATTTTTCTGCATAATCTTATTCATTTTCTTATGTAGTTAATACTCAGTTTTGAATTCATTGTTGATGGATATTATGTTTTCTATGAAGGTCCTTTGCTCACTGGGTTGTGAATATATCTCTAAAAATGAGTTTGTATTTTGTTTGTGCTGTTGCCAAAGGCCTGTACACACAATCAACCAGTTTTTATGTTAACTCCTTACCTTCAGACCATCGCACCTCATAGTTTATATTTAGATCTCTTAAGAGAGTGTGGGAAGGCTTGAATTTTTGCAGTTACATGAAATCTTTTTTTTCTTACCCACCCAGTTTCTGGGGTAGATGGGAAACTATCATGCCACACCATCTAATCAGTGAACAGATGTTTGCAAGTTCCAGTCCTCCTAGACCTCAGCTTTGTGTAGGATCTCGGGTCCTGATCCTACCTCATAGGCCTAAGTCCGTGACTTTTTTTTGGTGAGCATTGAAATATCAGCCAAGTCTAACTTCCTGAGCCACTGCTGTGAGTAATCTCTATTTTTGGAACCTACAGGTCTTTTTTTCTTTCTTTTTTAACTACACCTATTTATAAAATCTTGGACTTCATCATTTTTTAAATGTGATTTAGTATCTACAGCCACTTAGTCTACAAGGTTGCTGGAAACAGTTAGACTTGTAATTAACTTTGTTCCTGCAAGATTATAATATCTCCTGATTAGTTTTAAGTTTCACTTATATAGTTTATTATGAAATATATATGTTATATATTTTTTAAACTTGCAACTCTTGCTGTTTATTAACTGAACCAGGCATTGTTTTTTTTTGTTTTTGCCAATCAGTTCGAGCTTTATGAGGTTGCTCAGGTTAGCCTTGAACTGATGACCTCGCCTTCGCGAGCGCCATGACCTCCGGCGGGAGCCACTTTGGACCCCCTGAACCAGGCATTGTATTAAGTTCCTCTCATAAGTAATATCACATAAGCTCACAATTCTGTGAGGCTATGTTATTTCTTTTTAATACATTAAAAAATTAAAGTGCTAGTGATTTTAAACAAAGGTTATAGAAATATTAAATGGCAGAGCTAAATTCAAATCCAGGCTGTCAGTTACTAAATTAATGCCTGTTATTTTATTCGTATGGCTAAGTGAGAAAACAATTGTACTAGACAAGACATGTCTAGTACTACTCTTTGTTTATCAAAGTATAATGGTGCCTAAAATACCTGAATTTCCTTTTTTTTTAATAAATATTTTTTTATTTTTAGATTCTCCAAGTTACACTTTTCTGGTAGTGTAAAGATAGAGCAATTTGATGTGAGTCTTGTTCGTTTAATGGGATTGTAGATGTGATTAGGAAAAAAAAGAGATCATAATTTATCTAAAAAGGACACTATGGCTATCACAAGTGACAGATTTTTTTTTTTCTTTTAAATTAGGAGGAATTTCTAATGTAGCTGTGTAAAAATAGAATTAGTGCCTTTGAATAGGTAGCAAATTTTTCAACCACTCATAAGGTATGCTGTGTAGATAAGGGGAATAGGTTCCTAGAATAAACCGTCTGCTTGAGGATCATAAACCCAGTTGCACCTGGGCTACCTGTTTTTGTAAACAAAATTTTATTGGCACACAGCCATTTGGTTACATATTATCTATGGCTGCTTTTGTGCTGCAACTGCAGAGTTAAGTGTTTAGTCTGTAGTGCCTAAAATACTTATTTTCTGGCTTATTCCAGGAAAAGATTACCGACTCCTCCTATTTAAAATAAACCCCCACCCCCCAGGAATATGTTTTTACTTGAATGATCCAACAAAAAAGGAGGGAAACTTCAAGCTGAAGTTTAGTAACTCATTTCTTCTTTCCAAAGTTAGCACAGAAGCTACAGAATGGTCTCCTTTGCTAATAGTAGATTCAGTTCATATTACAAGCCTCATTTAGTTATGAAAAGCTAAGCTAAAACTATTTCCTGGCATTCTTAGTTCCTTCAGCCTAATTGAAAACCCTGAACAAGTTATTCTCTCTTAGTTTTGATTTTATTTATTTAATCTAAATGTAAAGCACATTTAGCATCAAATGAAGTTCATTGTGACCTGAGACAATGGGAGGCAGCCACATGTGGGAGTGCTAGAAATAAACCTAGTGTCTATCTGATGGGAAACACTGTGTGAAGAAAAAGGAACTTGTCTGTCCAGTGGGATCTTTGCTGACTTTTTGTACTCTGACCCCATGTTTTTTTAAAAAATGCAGGACTTTAATTTTTTTTAAAGTTCATTTCCAAACTGATACCTTTCTCTTGCCAAACCTTTTTTACTTACTGTTTCTATAAATATATGTGCTCCAATGTTTCTATTTTGTTTGTTTTTCTTTCGACCAGCTGTTCAGGTTAAACTGGGTCACATAGCACACACTTTTAAAGTCAATCCCAAATCTTGAGGTACCTTCTATACGTTACTGTTTTAGTACTTGTAACAGTGCCATGTTAATGCATATTGCTTGTCTTCATTTTTCTGTGATGTTACAAAATATTCTTTTAGTATTTTTTATGTCAACTTATATCATTTGTAAGACATCAGTATGTTAGGACACGGATAACCTGACGACCTTTGGTCAACAGATAATAAGCAAATCTTATAGGTTGGCTACACGTAAACCTATTTGGTCTTGGGGTAGATTTGCCAGTCCTCTGCATGCCCCCGCTCCACCCATACAAATACATGTGAAATCAGTTTTTTGACAGTTGACTCCATTAAGAGTTCATATCTGAGTTACACTAACGGAGTTTACATTTTACATCCTTTTTTTTTTTTTTTTGAGACAGGGTCTCACTCTGTCACCCCACCCAGAGTACAGTGGCACAATCATGGCTCATGGCAGCCTGAAACCCCTGGCTCAGGTGATCTTCCACCTCAACCTCCTGGGTAGCTAGGACCACAGGCACCTGCCACCATGCCTGGCTGATTTTTGAATTTTTTGTAGAGACGAAGTTTCACCATGTTGCCCAGGCTGGTCTTGAACTCCGTGATTTAAGTGATCCACCCACCTTGGCCTTTCAAAGTGCTAGGATTACAGGTGTGAGCCACCGTGCCTGGCCTACTTCCCTTTTAAGAGACCTATACAGAAGTTATTCAGTAAATGGTATCAGCAGTCTCAGAGGGTTGGAAGAAGAAGGTGGAAACAATGCAAGCATTAGGTAAAAGATTAATACTTTTCTCCTTTGGAGGCCATGGGCTAAGGTACTACTCAGACTCTAGTCATTGTGTCAGAGTCAAAATCAGAGATAAGAAAGACAAATATCACATATTCTCACTCATAAGCAGGAGCTAAATAATATATACACATAGAGAAGAGTGTGGGATGATGGGCAGTGGGGACTTGGAGGAGTGGGTTGATGGCAGGTTGCTTGGTGGGTACAATGTCTGTTGCTCCAGTAATAAGATGCACTGAAGGCCCTGACTTCACCACAGTGCAATGTATCAATGTAGCAAAATTGCACTTCTACCCCATGTATATATACAAGTTGTAACAAATTTTTTTTAAGCCAGATAACTTGTTACCGGTTTGGAATAAGGATGTGGAGCTGCCATCCCAGTGCTGTAGAATTTATTTAATTTTTAAATGCTTGCTTTAGTGTGAAAGATAACAAATTGCTACTTGAGTTAGAAAGTCTGAGAAAGGAGGTTAAACATTACTGAAATTGTTATCTTGGCGTTTATAAGAAATGTAACAGTTGAGTGCAATGGAGACCTAGGTGAGATGATCAGGGCTCCAAGAGTTTGTCCTCACCTTGACTTCTGTCAAACTGTCTCTCTGAGAAGGATGTTTTTTCCTTCTCATTGTGAACATTCTACCCTCAAGGCACTGAGTGCTTTCATCGTTGCTTGCTTTTGAAAAGGAAGTTATTGGACTTGTGCCTACTTTGGCTGCAAGTGGAGTGAGAGGAGATGCAGGAAAGTGAGAAACTACACTTTAACCTGGCAGTGTTTGCTTTCCGTGTGTTGTGTCATAAGAATAAGGGGTGTTATTAAAAACATTAATGCTGCGTTAAGAGACTGCTTCATTCTCTTATCATGTATTTTGACATTTCTGCTCCCAACCTCATTTGCTAGGACTAGGAAAGTACTGTTATTATTATTATTATTATTATTTTTTTTGAGATGGAGTTTTGTCCTTGTTGCCCAGGCTGGAGTGCAATGGCATGATCTTGGCTCACTGTAGCCTCCGCCTCCCAGAGTCGAGCAATTCTCCTGCCTCAGCCTCCCAAGTAGCTGAGATTATAGGTGCCTGCCACCACATCCAGCTAATTTTTTATATTTTTAGTAGAGACGGGGTTTCACCATGTTGGCCAGGCTGGTTTCGAACTCCTAGATAATCCACCGACCTTGGCCTCCCAAATTACTGGGATTACAGGCGTGAGCCACCATGCCTGACAGAAAAGTTCTTTTTAAAAAGCATAAAATAATTTAATTTTGGGAGACAGAGGAGTTTTAGAAACTGTTTAATTTTAGAAACTATCTATTGTGACACATGATAACTACTCATATGCTCCCTCCTCCCCACAACACACAGGTCTCTCTTTGTCACTCATAAAGTCCTTCAGAAGTTTTCTCAGTGCTTTTAGGAGTATGACAGAAGTCCTTACATGGCCAACAGGGACCTGCATGGTCTTTTCAGTACTTACTGTGTCTTCAGCTCATCTTTTTGTTGTGCTCCCCGTGCTCTCCTCCAACCCTGCTGTCATTCCTCCACATGGAAGTCTTTTTTGACTCCTGCCATATTCTCCTGGCACTTCTTCCTTATACACATGCACATTGTACATTTGCACTTCGTAAGCTCAATTAGTGTAGGGACTGCTGCTTTTTGGTTTTCTTGTTTGTTTGGTTGGTTGATTTTTGCTTATTTCTGTATCACCAGCATCTAACACAGTGCTTGGTTAGCTGTACCCAAGTATTTATTGAGCCCATGAATTCCATCCACTGTATTTTCTATAGCTACCTGATCTTTATTTGAACCTATCTCATTCCATTTTGGTGTTCTTATTATAATACAGTTTTTAGAACTTAGAGAAAATATTTGCAACCAAAATGAGAGAAACATAATTTTTTTTGTTTGTTTTTGAGTTGGAGTCTCGCTCTTGTTGCCCAGATTGGAGTGCAGTGGTGCAATCTTGGCTTACTGCAACCTCCGCCTCCCAGGTTCAAGCAGTTCTCCTGTCTCAGCCTTCTGAGTAGCTGGGATTACAGTCATGCAACACCACGCCTGGCTAAATTTTGTATTTTTTTAGTAAAGACGGGGTTTCTCCATGTTGGTTAGGCTGGTCTTGAACTCCTGACCTCAGGTGATCTGCCCATGTCAGCCTCCCAAAGTGCTGGGATTACAGGCATGAGCCACCGCACCCAGCCAAGAAAAAGGTAATGTTAGTATACAAAGAGTTCACATAAGTCACTGAAGAAAACGTCTAAAGCCTAAATAAATAGGCAAAGAATATAAATAGCTAAGTCACGAAAGAAATCTTAGAATGCTTAAAAGATCCAAGTGCAGTGGCTCATGCCTGTAATCCAACACTTTAGGAAGGTGAGGCAGGAGGATCACTTGAAGCCAGGAGTTACAAGTCTTGGCAACAAAGTAAAACCTCATCTCTACAAAAATTAAAAAAAAAAAATTAAGCATAGTGGCACATGCCTGTAGTCCCAATGACTCTGGCAGCCAAAGGAGAGAGGATTACCTTGAGCCCAGGGCTTTGATGCTAGGGTGAGCTATGATCGTGTCACTGCACTCCAGCCTGAGCAACAAAGTGACACACTGACTGTTAAAAAAAAAATGGGCAAAAGAGATCTGAGAATAATTATCTTTTTTAGGGATCAAATAAGTGCAAATCAAAGCAAAATGCCACCTATCAATTTAGCAAAAAATTTAATTGATAATCTCTTCTTCAGAATTTATTGCTCTAGTTAGAATATCGGTTCTCATCTTTCTGACAGATTACTAGTCCTTTGTAAATACTCAGTCACCTCCAATAGGGGAGGTAAGATCTCAACTCAAGAAATGAGAAGTCAGCATGCAGACCCATTGATGTCACATTGCTGGTATGGTTTAAGTCTTTGTTCAGTCACTGAAAACTGTAAAACATGTAGCAGTTCTTCATCGAACTCAGCCTATCTGTTTTTACTCACAAGAAGCAGCCTGTTGCATAATCAGTGACTTTATCTATATAAAGACATCTTTACATCTTTTTAATCTAAGACCCATTTAAGGCCCAACTTTAAGTCTTAGGTCTTCCACTTTGTTAAATGTATGACTTTTGGGAAGTTACTTACATTACTCATTTGTAAAATTGGTAACTTACCTTGTAGGGTTTGTATTATTCAGTTTGTTTATTGATTTTAAAATATTAATTGAGCACCTACTGTGATAGGCCTAGACTGAGGCACTGAGGATAGATACAACAGTGAAAAATCCATACTTGGCCAGGTGTGGTGGTTCATGCCTGTAATCCCAGCACTTTGGGAGGCTGGGGAGGGAGGAACATTTGAGCCCAGGAGTTCAAGAGCAGCCTGGGCAACATGGCCAAACCCTGTCTCAACAAAAATTTTTGAAAGTTAGCCAGGTGTAGTGGCGCATGCCTGTAGTCCCATCTATCTACTCAGGAGATTGAGGTGAGAGGATGGCTTGAGGCCATAATGAACTGAGATTATACCACCACACTCCAGCCTGAGTGACAGAGTGAGACCTGTCTCAAAAAAAAAAAAAGAAAGATTGTAGGCTTGAACAACTATAAGGATGGAGTTTCCCTAAAGTGCTTAGTCTGGCACATGGTACTTACTGGGTATTCCATAAAGAGTGATTTACTTCCCCAAAATCTAGAGTAAGTGTGAAAAAGTTTTATCCAGTGTACTTCTGTCCACCTGTGCAATCAAGTAGAATGTTTCACCAGAATAGATAAAAAATGTTATATATAATTGGTACATTGGAATCCTTGTGAATTACTGCTTCTGTTGGCCGAGAGATTTACTCCCTTGATAGAACTTGTGTTTTTCCATGACAATAATATAGTAACAAGTATATTAATAATAATTTTTAATTAAAGGGAAAATCTTACCAAATTCATGTTTCATTTTAAGGAAAATATTACTCTTTATGCCCATTTTCTTCCTTCCAGGATGTTGCCTTATGGCTGTTTAGCAACAGGAGATCGCTCTGGCCTCATTGAAGTTGTGAGCACCTCTGAAACAATTGCTGACATTCAGCTGAACAGTAGCAATGTGGCTGCTGCAGCAGCCTTCAACAAAGATGCCCTTCTGAATTGGCTTAAAGAATACAATTCTGGGTTAGTTTCTTCTGTTTAATTATCGTTTTTATGTACAGACAGCCAAAGAAATGCTATATGGTCCCAATAGAAGTCATCAGTGTGTTAGAGGAAATAGTAGTGTTTTTTATTTATTGCTTCATTTCAGGTTAGAAAAAACGACACATAGGCCTTCCTAAAGTCTTACAGATGGTAAATGTTGAATTCTACTTTATCTAGATCAAATTTTAGAGCCCTGCAGTAAAGTTACAATCTATGAGTTTAAGTATTTAAAGATAACGTATTAAAGCCTTTCTTCACGTGCATCAGCTTCTCTAATTATGTGAATATATGAACTTAAGTAAGTTTTTAATGAGTTTATAGATTGTGATTTCTCCAAAGTAAAAGATGCAGTGGTTGGAATTATGGCTATGGTATTAGAAAAGCACTAACATACAGGAAATAAAAGAATTTCACAGTGAGGGGGAAATGGTCTGCAAGTATTTTTGCCTAAAGACTTCAAAGTCAGATACATTTTATCAAGGACTTGTAATATGAAAATCAGTTTCCAAATTTTGATCTTAAGGCCTTGTCTCCAAGGAATCTCTATTACTTACTTCTAATTGAAGTCCATGACTTAAATGATTGAAACTGCAGTACTTAACATGAAATTGTAGTCAGTATTTGGTCAAAACTAACAAAAATGTTCCCATCCCCCAGCATGATCTAGCAAAGCCATGGTCTTTTCTAGCCACTATCCACATGAGCCTATGCACAGCCCCACTGAAACACAGCTTCCAGGACACAGGAATTTGAATGTCTAAGGCCCAGTTATTTAGTGTCTTTGAAGGCAGCTCTCTCGGCTCTGCCCAGTGATGACCGCCCACACTCCCCTTGGCTGATCCACATGTTCTCTTATATGGCTTTGGCAGCTCTGTGTTCTCACAATTAAAAAGGAAACAGAAGTATGGTTTGGGTCTCACTCAATACTGTTGGAGGCTGAAAATCTTTTTTGTTTCTATTTTTTTCTCTTGTTCAGGGATGACCTGGACCGAGCCATTGAGGAATTTACTCTGTCCTGTGCTGGCTACTGTGTAGCTTCTTATGTCCTTGGGATTGGTGACAGACATAGTGACAACATCATGGTCAAAAAAACTGGCCAGGTGAGCTGCTCCCCAGGATCTGTGAAGGGCCTTAGTAATGCTATTACTTGTGCATCGCATAATCTCTTGTGCAACTCAGCCAGATTCTTTAGTGGGATTCTCAGTGTCATGTCTTTGTCTTCACTTCAATTTCTTACCACCTCTTCTTTTCATATACAGTCTACTATGTGTATTCATTTGTTTGCTTGCTTAAAGTTAGATGGTAAGCATTTATTTGTTTAAAAAATTATTGAAGGCCAGGCATGGTGGCTTATGCCTGTAATCCTAGCACTTTGGGAGGCTGAGGCAGGCAGATCACCTGAGGTCGGGAGTTCAAGGCCAGCCTGGCCAACATAGGAAACCTCGTCTCTACTAAAAATACAAAATTAAGCTGGGTATAGTGGTGAACACCTGTAATCTCAGCTACTTGGGAGGCTGAGGCAAGAAAATCACTTGAACCCAGAAGCAGAGGTTGCAGTGAGCTGAGATCATGCCACTGCACTCCAGCCTAGGCGACAAGAGTGAAACTCCGTCTCAAACAAAAAAAAAATTATTGAAAAAATTATTGTTATTTTAAAGTGGCCTATTCTTTTAATATAAGAAATTGTATTTGGGATACATGTGTACCTAATAGAAAGAGCAGATAATGTGGTGGTTGTATTAAATTTAAAGATAACCAGTATTTGAAAAAAAAGTTGGGATGAACCCCACTTGAGCCATTTTCTCTTTTAGAACATCAAACCTATTCATTTATAGGAGAAGGAAGAACAGTTGAATAAGTAATAGCATTCTGGGATACCTTGGGAATCTAGACCAGGTTACTTATGGAGTACTTAAGTTTTCAAATGAAAATTTCATTTTTCAGAGTGACATGTTTATAAAAATTTTTTATATTAAGCAAAGGCAGGTGAGATACCTTAGATAATTTTTCAGTTTAGCCACCCTAGGAATTTCCACACTAGAGGCATACTAGAATGAAAATCTCTCTGGGTCACTGTGTAAACTGTGGTTCTATGAGGGACCCAGAGTTTTGTCCTAGGAAATCTGGATTAGTTCTGGCTTGGGCTTTGAGAGTGGATGGGGAATGAATTTGTAATGCCCTATAATACATGAATGTACTACATACGATTGAGGAAGCTTGTGTCCATACTTAAAAGGATTCCCTTGGACTTCCAGTCAATCACATTGAACACCTAGGTTTATCTCCATTTTCTTCTGATACCCCTCTAAAACAGTAATAAGGAATAAGAAATATATAAACTCAAGAAGTCAAAGATGATAGGAAAATAGGCCACAGTGGGTGAAACATATTACTAGAATTGGGGGTGATAGAAAGTGAGATAGAGAAGTGGCAGTGACTTAGCAGAAGTGAGAAAATAGAAAGTACTTGGAAAGGGGTACACAAGTCTCATAAAAGCTTTGGAATCAGAGGCACCACGAACTGTTCAAGGAGGGATATAAAAAGAGGCTGAAACAGAAATAGCTGGCAGTTTTTATATGGAGCAGTTAGGTACTCAAGTCCCCTTCCTTGTGCCAAGAAGGAGATAGATTTATTTTATGAAGAAACTGGTTCTGACTCAAGCACGCTTGTTTCTGCAGAGGCTACAGGAAAGGGTCCCATATTAAAAATAGAGATGGAGTGAAAGTTGGCATACTAAATGGTACAATCTGCAGCCATTTCCACTTACTTTATTCTAAGAATACTGGCAGCCAGGTGTATAGCTCCATCCCCAGCAAGAGACTAGATGATTCCATTCCAGAAATCTGACTGGTCCCGGTGAAAAGTCCCACAGATCCTGACAGTTGAGGTTCCTCCCTAGTTTCTCTACAAGGAAGTCCACCAATCAACGAGCAAGCCTACCATGTACATAGAACTTTCATTCAGCTTTTTAGTGATTCATTGTTAAATATGAATCGTCAGCTAAGGATTAAGATACTTTTAAAAAGTGACAAAAATTGTATATGTTTATCGTGTGCAACATATTGTTTTGAAATATGTCTTCATTGTGGAATTGATAAATTGAGCTAACATATTATTACCTCACATACTTACCTTTTTTGTTATGATAACATTTAAAATCTAGTCTTTCAGCAGTTTTCAGGAATGCAGCATATTATAGTTGCCGTGTTATAAGACAGATCTCTTGAACTTATTCCTCCTAAGTGAAATTTTGTGTTATTTGACCATTATCTTCCCAGGCCTTGCAGCCACCATTCTCCTTGCTACCGGATTAGCAGACATTTAAGGGAAGCCTCTACCATGAAAGATAGAGACTAAACAAGCAAAATAGGGAAGAAAAGAAAACAGGATAACTGCAGTAAACAGAGGGTGATTTTAAAAATCAAGGCAAAACAATACGTTGTATCTATAAGTTATAGGGTTCTGTTTTTTTAATAGTCAGAACATAGAGGTCTTGAAAATTAGAAATAGGAACAAATAAAAAGTTAAAATAGAAATAGGTAAATATTTTGTGGCAGGCATAGTAAGTGCTTTATCTATAATCTAATGCCTTTGGTCCTAATGACAACCTTATAGAGTGGTGGCATTAGCCCCATTTTACAAGTGATGATATTAAGGCAAAAGAGAGTAGACATACCAGGATTTTAACCCTGGCAGTTTTGCTCATATTCTTTTTTTTTAATCTACTATGCCTTAATATCTCCAAAAAATATGATAAACAGAGAAAAGATCCAGAAATGATAGAGACTCTGTCCAGGGAGGTATGCTCTCAGCTTAAATGGAAATTCCAGAGAGAAGTAAAAGGGAAGAGGAAAGAAGGGCACTTACTAAGCAAATAATACTAAGACATTTCCCAGAGCCAGTGTTGATTAATATTCAGTCAAAATAGCACAAAAATTCTCAGATAATGTAAGAAAAACACCCTTACTAAGGGTCTGCACTGTGGAATTTCAGTGTATCAAACATAAAGAGCAAGTCTTAAAACCTCCCCAGAGACACAGCAGATCACATAGCAGAGTTTAGAAGTCAGAATAACTCAGTTCCTCGATAGCTAGCATTGGCGATTAGAAGACTGCAAGTGGCCGGGCGCGGTGGCTCAAGCCTGTAATCCCAGCACTTTGGGAGGCTGAGGCGGGTGGATCACAAGGTGAAGAGATCGAGACCATCCTGGTCAACATGGTGAAACCCCGTCTCTACTAAAAATACAAAAAATTAGCTGGGCATGGTAGTGCGTGCCTGTAATCCCAGCTACTCAGGAGGCTGAGGCAGGAGAATTGCCTGAACCCAGGAGGCGGAGGTTGCGGTGAGCCGAGATCGTGCCATTGCACTCCAGCCTGGGTAACAAGAGCGAAACTCCGTCTCAAAAAAAAAAAAAGAAGACAGTGCAAGTTAGCCTTCATAATTTTGAGGAAAAATTATTTCTAACCTAAAATTCAATAACCAAACTATTAATCAAATATAAGGGGTAGAATGAAGATGTTTTTCCAACTTGCAGGGTCTCAAAAGCTGTCACTCCTCTGCATCTTTTCTCAGAGATTGCCAAAATAAGGGCATCTACCAAAACAAGAGCCTAAACCAATAATTTTCAAGTGGGGTGATTTTTTTTTTTCCCTCAGGAGATATTTGTCAATATGTGAAAACAGTTTTCATTGCAATAACTGGGGGCTGGCATAGTCTAGTGGGTAGAAGCCAGGGATGCTGCTAAACACCCTGTGGTATACAGGACAGAACCCTATATCAAATAATTATATGGCCTAAAATACCAATAGCACCAATGTTGAGAAGCCCTGGTCTCAACCAAAGAGAATGTGATGTTGGATACAGAAAACAGGGGCTCCAAATGGGAGAAGAGGAAAGGGAAGGCCGAGGATGATGGCTCTGCAGCAGGACCAGAGAACGAGCAGCCCAGATAGAAACGAACAGATTACCTGACTGACTGGAAAGCAGTTTTGAAAATGATTTGTAGATTTGTTGTTGTTTGATTTGTAGATTTTTAAGGAGAGTTTGGGAAGAATTAATGATAAGATCATAGAACACTAAACTAAATGAATGTATGAATACCTGCATACAGTTTCTCAAGGAAAAAAGGTGAACAACATGTGAAAAATAAAAACACTGAATATTGAGGTCACCAGATATTATGACATAATGTGTCACAGTGTGTAGCATTTTCTTAGCATAAAAGTACTAAATCTTTATCTTCCGTAATAAGAATAGTAATATGCAATTAGGAAGCAAAAATGAGTATAAACATATTATTTAGAAAAATAGAGGCAGACACCAGGAAAAACACCTAGTGAGAAGAGTAAGAAGTTATCTCCAAATAGCACTCCATGTGGGGAGCTAATAGGGAAAAGGTGTACTTTTTTGGAGATAGGGTCTTACTCTATCACTCATGCTGGAGTGCAGTGGCATGATCATGGCTCACTGCAGCCTCAACCTCCCAGGTTCAAGCAGTTCTCCCACTTCACCCTCCTGAGGTAGGACCACAGGTACGTGCCACTATGCCTGGCTAATTTTTTTTGTACATTTGTAGCGATGGGATCTTGCTATGTTGCCCAGGCTGGCCTTAAACTCCTGGGCTTAAATGATCCTCCTGCCTCAGCTTCCCAAAGTGCTGGGATTACAGGTATGAGCCACCACACCCAACCTGTACTCTTTTCTTGTTATGTTTTATAAAACTATTTGACTTTTTAAAAATCATACATTTTAATTATTTGGATGTATTTTTCTTTCTAAAGCGTCTCCTAGGTAGAAGAATCGCTTGAACCCAAGGCAGAGGTTGCAGTGTGCCAAGATCGTGACACTGTACCTCAGCCTGGCAACAGAGTGCTCCATCTAAAAAAAAAAAAAAAAAAAAAAAAAATTAGCTGGGTATGGCGGCATGTTCCTGTAATCCCAGATACTTGGAGACTGAGATAGGAGAGTCGCTTGAACCAGGGAGTTCGAGGTTGCAGTGAGCCGTCATTGCAGTGAGCTACTGCACTCTAGCCTGGGCAACAGAGTGAGACTCCATCTAAAAAAAAAAATAAAGAAAGAAAAAAGAAATTCTTACCCTTTAAAAAAAAAAAAAAAGAGTCTCCTTTCCCACTAGATATCTACAGTTTAGTATCAGGGTTATTATTGATTATACAAGTCTTAAGAGTGTTAGATGTGCTCTTTTCTCATTTGGCTGAGTAGGCTATAAACAGAGGGAGAACAGCTTAGATGAGGTTGGGTATAGTGCCTGGGGGTCTAGGACTATGGAGGTTTTGCCTTCTATTTAGAACCCACCAGAAAAATGAAAGAAATTAAATCCCATTTGTTTTCCAGCTCTTCCACATTGACTTTGGACATATTCTTGGAAATTTCAAATCTAAGTTTGGCATTAAAAGGGAGCGAGTGCCTTTTATTCTTACCTATGATTTCATCCATGTCATTCAACAAGGAAAAACAGGAAATACAGAAAAGTTTGGCCGGTGAGTACTACTGCCCTTGTGTCAAGGCTAAACACTGCTAACATTTTCTTATCTGACCAAGTAGACTAGCATTTCTTAGCTGAGTTATATTTGGATCTGGGAAATATTCAGTCTGATTATAGGAAGTTTTTGGGGGAATTTGCCTGTCAGATTATTGTGCTGGTTCAGAAATTCTCAGGAGAAACAGAATGCTAGAAATTTAAAATAGTTATTGTATTTTATTCCAAGAATATACTACCTTTTACCTGTTTCAGAAAATTCTCTGAAAAGATTAAGACAGTTGATAGGGAGATGCTGAAAAGACATCTGCTATCATTGTATATGGAGTATAGTGACGGAACCAGGGTTCAGGGCAAATTTCATAATCTCTGATCTATTACTCACTACCTGCCTGTTCCCAAGCTTAATACTTTTTGCCTTTGTTTCATCTTAAAGTGGGGACAAAAATAAAAAAATTAAGGGCTACTATGATGATTAGAGATATATCTTGTGACCAACACATACTTAACAAATGATTGTCACTATCCTTTATAGTTCTGCCTGAGTTTCTGCAGAATATTCCTCAGTGGGTCAAGTTTTCTCTTTGGCAAAATAAGAGGGATAAAATTGGATGCGCCTCAGCCTGGCATGGTAGCTGACGTCCCAGCACTTTGGGAGGCTGAGGCAAGCAGATTACTGGAGGTCAGGAGTTTGAGACTAGCCTGGCCAACATGGTGAAACCCCATCTGTACTAAAAATATAAAAAGTAGCCGGGTGTGGTAACGCACACATGTAATGTCAGCTACACAGGAGGCTAATGCAGGAGAGAATCACTTAAACCTCGGAGGCAGAGGTTGCAGTGAGCCGAGATTGAGTCACTGCACTCCAGCCTGGGCAACAGAGCAAGACTTCATCTCAAAAAAAAAAAAAAAAACTGGATGATCCTCTTGAAGGACCATCTTGAAGAGGAGAGAGAGGGAAGGCAGGATGATAGGAAGGAGCAATGCAAAAGCACTGACACTGATAGGAAGGACATTAAAAAAAAGTAGTCCCTGGAATTAGACCACAAGTACAGAACCCAGAAGTATGTTCAGAAATCCTCATGGATTGTAATTATCACTGAATTAATAATCAGTTCTTGTGTCTCATAGATTAAAAAGTCGAGATTATTAATAAAAATATTATAGCCTTTTATCATAGAATTTCGATTTAGTTTTGTTTTTGAAAAATAGGTGCGTGAAGTTAAACTGACTGTTTCATGTAGATTTTAGTCCTGGGACAGTTTTCATGGAAGTAAAAATCAGAAATGAACCTTTAGTTCAGTAGAAATGTTCTTATTCAAATAGAAAGTTTAGCTGTGTCTTCTTAATTTCCTTTATGAAATGTGCTGTTTCCCCTCTAACACTGTGCTCATGTGGTTTGCTGCATCAACCAAAGGTTCCGTCAGTGTTGTGAGGATGCGTATCTGATTTTACGACGGCATGGGAATCTCTTCATCACTCTCTTTGCATTGATGTTAACTGCAGGGCTCCCTGAACTCACATCAGTCAAGGATATACAGTATCTTAAGGTATAAAACCCCTTTTCCTTCTACATTGGACTTTGTGGGCATTGAGCTCAGTTTGAGCTGCCTGTTTTATTCAAGTGTCTGAAAGGAGTAGAACAAAGTCATTTCCTCTAAGATGGTTCTTAGCCAGGAGGGAAAGAATCTGGGAAGTTCACATAAAGGAGGAATTTTGAAGAGTAGCTTGTAACCCAAAAGATTTTCCCATTAGTAGAAGCAGCATAAAGAAGACTGGTATTGGGCTATGGCCTTCTTACTAACATTACTGGAAGACTGCAGATCAGGAGCAGGTTAACACCATGATTTTCAACAGCCTGCCTTTTTCTTGCCAGGGTCTTAGTGGGTCTTGAGTCATCTTACTGGATTTGGGTGGTAGTGGCAAGCTGCTTTATGTCCTGCAGTAATTATAAATTATTTTCATCTTCAAAAATCTTTTGGAAGAAGTCATATTATCTCCCTATCTTGGGGTTCTGGCTCCTACAGATAATATTTAAATAAGAACAGGAAGCATGCTGCTTGATGGTGGCCAGGGAGGCACAACCAAGCCAGCCTCCCACAAACTTTGATATTTGCACATCTCTACAAAAGGTATATAAAATCATATTTCCCCCCTTCCATTTTAGGACTCTCTTGCATTGGGGAAGAGTGAAGAAGAAGCACTCAAACAGTTTAAGCAAAAATTTGATGAGGCGCTCAGGGAAAGCTGGACTACTAAAGTGAACTGGATGGCCCACACAGTTCGGAAAGACTACAGATCTTAACGATCAGCCTTTGCTCCTAACGTATTTGTTGGTTTCATTTCATTTTCATTTTGCACTTGCACTAAATCGAACCTGACCCTGTCAGAGTTGTTATAAAGGGAATGAAATCCTGGAACTCAGAGTTAAATTAAGAACAAGGCATCCCACAGAACCTAATCTGAATAATCCCCGATATTCCCTCTGCTTTTTGAATACTTCCAAGACTTATCATGAAAACTGTCAATGGATAATCATTTCCTGCTGACTTTGCACGCCAAGGAATGCTACTAGAGATTGTTTCTGTTTTTGTTTGTTTTTTCTAATGTTTGGTACTTTCCCAGAATGGTGTAAATACTTCTTTTCAATATTGTGACCAAGTGTTGTCACTCAGCCAACAACTTATCCACACCTGAGAGTTGGTGGCTATTCTTACTTTCCAAATGAGGCTGAAAAGAAAAGCATCTATCTTTCTTCCCTTTGAAAATTGTATAAACTGCAAATCATAATATAATTTGAATTTATGATTATTTTCGAGAAGAAATCTTTTAAACCTGTGGACACGCATTAATTCTTTTGTTAATATTTATCTCCATGATAGCATCATTCCAGCCAGACTTGCTGAAAATCTACTGGTGAGGCAAATATAATATATATAAATATGCTACATATATATTTATAAAATTTCTAGTGGGAGTTCTATATAAATGTTTCTTTGGTATTCTTCAACTTGTGTTTTAAAGTTTTACAGAAAGCAGAGCTTTTTCCTAAGTTACTTTTCAGTTAGGTAACTGTGTGATCCAGTTCTTCCAGCTGCTTCTATAATGAGGCACATATTAATACGGTTTTTATATGGTATCTATGAAAGAGTTCACTTCATAGAGAATAATACTTGAGCAAACGTATCCAAGAAAGCAAGCAAATGAAAAGAAACCTATTTATGGAATAAACTCCAGATCTGAAATTCAGTATTTTAGAAAAATGCCAGCTCTTCTTACTGTATTTATTAAAACTTGTAATAATGTGATTTTTTTCAAGGATATTAGTTCAAGTTGAAATGGTTTCATGCCACATAGAAATCTTTAAGTTAATTGTTGAGGTACCATATATTTAGGGTGCTAGGGGCAAGTAATGTTAATATGTGCAATAGGAACTACTGGTTTGAATGTGTAAATGGATGATCTCTCTGAGTTCTGGCAACATCCAGCAAAACTACTGCTTATTCTCCAAAGAATACTGGGAGCTCTCAATCCTCAATGATATGGGACAGAGAACTGAGTATTTGCCCTTTGACTGAGTTTTCTATAGGAATTTTATTAAAGAATGTTTAATTTTGTTGTTCTTCTTAAGGTTCTCAGTCAAATAAACGAGTGAGCTGGTTTCAGCTGTTCTTGGAATGCGTGAGCCTCTTCTTTATGGGTAGAATAGGCCTTTGGAACTTGGCACTAGAACTCTAAGAAATGACAGTCAGTTGACAAACCACCCACAGGAATAGGCTAAGGCTTATGGCCTCTTCCCTGACTTCTCCCCTTGTTTCCCAGGCTCATCCATGGTGTGGGAGGCCCCTTGGACTTTGGTGGGAGGCTGAGGTGAGAAGCCATGCATTTGGAAGGTACCCTGATGTCTGGATAGTTACTTGGCACCTGTTTCATTACTTGGCACCTGAGCCAAGGCCAGACTGTACTGCTTTGGAGCTCTTGTTCATGGGGCAGATGCAGAGCAGTCCAGTTCCTTGGAAATAACTCAGCTGAGGATGGGAGTTGGCCTTTTAATTCATTTCCAGGGCTGGTGTAGACTCACTAAGACTTCCAGGAATAGGACTGTGGAAGGGCAGGTTTGTTCAGAGATCTTTGTCTAGTAGCCGCCCACCAGTTTATGAAGCAGGCCACAGGTCAGTGGTTTGCAGAATGGTGAACACTGCCAGGAAGAAATGGATACCATTCTTTCCAGAGGGGTCTCCTCCACTGAAAGGAGAGCCTTGATATATGAGCCAGGTCAATGAATGTGGATGTCTTTAAGAGCAAGAAAGGGAAATGAACTTCTCTGTGTGTCCCCAAACAGTCCTGGGCCTGAACCCAGGATAACTATTGACCCCCTCCCCGCTCCTGACCTCTGCTACAGGCTCCCACCCCAAGGTAGCCAGGACAGTGTTACTTAGTAGCTACTGAGCATTCCTAGCAAAGCACTCCCTATAGACTTGTTGAATTGCATGTCTCTGACCTTCAGGAGCTCTGATTGGGCCAGAGAGGAAAAGATAGAAGGCAGAAGGATAGCTACACTCCTGGATGTTAGGACATTAGGATGGGCTGCATGAACAGCTTCTTACATAGGATTGGTTACCTCATGTCTTGATTCTTGAGCACTCTGGCCAACAATGGATATTATCCTGAGATACTTTGCTCCCTGTCTTTTGGTCTTTTCCCATGTTCCCCTGAAACAAGGTCTTAGAAACTATACATTTCCATACTTGAGGATGGCATCTGTGTCTACCTGGATTTGGTGGGGTGGGGGCTGGGAGGGAGCAGGCAGTGCAGAAGATGACTGTTAACCAAGTAATTCTGGAGGGCTCACCCTTGGACTCCAGAGACCAGTATTTGTAATCTAACTCTCCCTTTGTTACCCTTGAATAAGGTATTTATTTCTCAGGGTCTGCGCTTCCTAGTTGATAAAATTAGACTATTAATACCTACCCCACTTACTTTTCTGGGGTGGGGAGAGCTTGGGTTAAAAGTAGGGATAGGAACATGTGCTGAGCCCCAACTCAGACAAACTCACTTCTTTCCTTACTCACCCTTCTCCAAGACTACTGAGAGAAGGAACTCCATGAAGGAAAGCCCAATCCAGTGTTCTATCCTTGTCCTCTCTCTGAAGAGACCCTCTAGTGTATTCTCAGTTCCGCCTTGTCAGGACCTTAGCCAGACAGCCTGTAACATAGGGGTCACTTGTCTAGAGAAGGTGAAAGATTTGTCTGTGGAGTAGAGAGCAGAGAAGTACCATGCCATGTAACCCTGCCATTTGAGGATGAGTGGCTCTTAGAAAGGACGGGGCAGGGGCTGGAGTTTCTTGGAAAGGAACAGCAGGAAGAACTGGCTAGATACAGCATTTATACAGGCTTGGAGGTGAGATAAAGCAGGATTTGTGGGCACTAACATACTCAACAATTGTTTCTTTCCATCTGCCTTCCCTTTCCTATACTCCAGAATACTACACCTTTTCTCAGGGATCTAGTCCCATCCTCATGGAGCCACTTCCTCTTTCAGTATTTGGCAGTTTTATCCTCTTATCCAGTGATGGAAAATCTGTCTGACCTTATCTTCTGAGATAGTCCTATCCTAAGATATATACTAACATTTTAGAACCCATGATTCCTTTTAAATTTTGACAAAGCCTAGATTCAACAACTTAGAAATTTTCATCTTCCAGACCCTCCCTATCTTCCTCTCTCCTACCTTTATAAAGCGTAGAGAAAGGTGCATAGACCCTTAACAACAAGAATGTTGCCAACACCTTGGAAGTCCTACAGGCTTCCATTCCTGGTCAGGATCCCCTCCCCCTTGCTAAGGAAATCACTATACTCTCTTTTATGGCAATCATTTTTTTCCTTGCTTTAGAATTTATGCTGCCTACGTTTTTAGGCAGATTTCTTTCACTCAGCATTTTGTTTTCAAGATTCAACCATGTAGTTGCAAGTAGCTGTACTCATTTGTTATCATTGTATAGAATTCCATTTTATGGCTGTCACGTAATTTATACCCTTTCTGCTGTTAGGATACATACAGTTTGTTCCTAGTTTGAGGCTATTAGAAATAATATATACCTTTATCATTATAGTTTATCTCCTGATTCATATATGTACATATTTCTTTGGATGTGTATACTTAAAATTGATGGGCCATAGGATTCTGTATATGTTTATCTTGACTGGGTAATGCTACAGTAAGTGGTTGTACCAATTTCTTCCTCCTCCAGTGGTACATGAGAATTCTTGTTGCTTTACATTCTCACCAATACCCAGTTAATTTTTAGCAATTCTGGAGTGTTGAGTGAATTGATTTTCATTTCCTTGATTAGTAATAAAATTAAGGTGTTTTTTTTTTTAATTGTTTTGGCCATTTGGATTTTCTCCTTTGTGAAATTCCTGTTTAAATTCTGTGTCCATTTCTTCATTGAGTTACCTGTCATTTTGGCTTTGAGGTTGTTGGTGTTTTTGTTTTCGTTTGGGTTGTTTTAAAGAATTTTTTTTTTTTTTTTTTTGCTTTTGTTCTGTGAAGTTCTGTATATTCTTTTGGATACAGGCTTTTCATCAGTGATAGGTGTTAAAAATCTTTTCCCACGGTGTGTGTGTAACTTTCCTTCTCATTCTCCTAATGGCCTCTTTTAATAACACAAGATCTTAATTTTAATGTTGTGAAATGTATCATTTTTTCCTTTTGGGTTAGTACCCATACGTGTTTAGATTTCTTTTCTCTAAAGTCTTGAAGACATTCTCTTGGATTATCATTCACACACTTTATATTTTTACCCACCCCAGTTAGATCTGTAGTCTACCTAGAATTGCTCTTTATAGCATGAAGTTTGAGTCAATTGTTTTTCCCATATGGGCAACAAATTGCATCCTTCCTTAGTTTTCTTTTTTCTTTTTTTCTTTTTGAGACAGTCTCTCTCTGTCGCCCAGGCTGAAGTGCACTGGTACAATCTCGGCTCCCTGTAACTTCCACCTCCCGGGTTCAGGAGATTCTCCCAACCTCAGCCTCCCAAATTGCTGAGATTACAGGCATGCACCATCATGCCTGGCTAAATTTTGTATTTTTAGTAGAGATGGGGTTTTGCCATGTTGGCCAGGCTGGTCTCAAACTCCTGACCTCAAGTGATCCACCCACCTTGGCCTCCCAAAGTGCTGGGATTACAGGCGTGAGCCACTGCACGTGACCCTTTCCTCAGTTTTCTACAGACCCACCTTTATCATAAATCATGTCCATACATGCATGGGTCTCCTGATGTTAAATAGATTTAATCTCTATTATTTTATTTGATTTTATTTATCTTCTTTATCAAACTATCATACATAGCACTTAGTGTGTACTAGTCACTCATCTAAACTATATATGTATATATTTTTGTATGTATTTATTGATACATATCTAACCCCCCGTAACAATCTTATGTGATAGATAGAATTGTTTTTCCTTATTTCAGAGGTAAGAAAGCTGAGGCACAGAAGGGTTAAGTAACATGTTCATAGTCACAGAGTAGTTGATGGAGCCAGTATTCAAACCCAGGAAGTAAGAAGCCTGTCTTAATTATCTGTGTTCTTTACTCACAGTGCCTCAATATACCTTTTAGATTTATTGGGTTCCACAAATAGAAGCCTATGGAAATTTTTAATCAAATTGCATTAAGTTATAGATTAGGTTGAGGCAAATTGACATCTTCAGAATATTGAATTTTCCAAAGTACATAAGTACATTTTTTTAGATTCTCTTTCACTTATATCCACAATGATTTATAGTGTTCTGTGTTTAAGTATTACATATCTTTTGTTAGATTCCTGGGTAAGTAATTTTATTGTAAGTTTCATTGTTGCTAATCTATAGCAATCATTCTCAAAGTGTGGTCCCCTGATGAGGAGCATCAGTATTACCAGAGATAACTGATTAAAATGCAAATTCTTAATTTTTAATTTTTGTGAGTACATAGAATATATATATATATGTATATATATGTGTGTGTGTGTGTGTGTGTGTGTGAACTATTTTGATACAGGCATGTAACATGTAATTACCACATCAGAGTAATTGGGGTATCCATTACCTCAAGCATTTATCCTTTTCATTACAAACAATCCAGTTATACTCTTTTAGTTATTTTAAGATGTACAATTAAATTATTGACTATAGTTACTCTATTGTGTTGTCAAATACTAGATCTTATTTATTCTTACTATTTTTTTTGTATCCATAGAAATGCACATTCTAGGCTGGGCATGGTGGCTTACAACTGTAATTCCAGCACTTTGGGAGGCCAAAGCAGGTAGATCACCTGAGGTCAGGAGTTTGAGACCAACTGCCAATATGGTGAAACCCTGTCTCTACTAAAAATACAGAAATTAGCCAGGCATGGTGGCTGGCACATGTAATCCCAGCTGCTTGGGAGACTGAGGCAGGAGAATCACTTGAACCCAGGAGGTGGAGGTTGCAATGAGCCGAGATCACACCACTGTACTCCAGCCTGGGTGACAGAGCAAAACTCCATCTCAAAAAATAAAAATAAAAAGAAATGCACATTCTTGAGCCCTGCCCCAGAGCTACTGAATTAGAAATGGGGTAGAGCCCCAAAACCTGTATTTTTTTTATTTATTTATTTTTGAGACAGTCTCACTTTGTCACCCAGGCTGGAGTACAGTGATGTGATCTCAGTTCATGGCAACCTCTGCCTCCCAAGTTCAGGCAATTCTGTCTTAGCCTCCCGAGTAGCTGGGACTGCAGGCACAGGCCACCATACCCACCTAATTTTTGTATTTTTAATAAACACAGGTTTTCACCATATTGGTCAGGCTGGTCTCGAACTCCTGACCTCATGATCCACCACCTTGGCCTCCCAAAATGCTAGGATTACAGGTGTGAGCCACCATACCCAGCCAAACCTGTATTTTAATAAAGTTACAGAGCAAAGGTCCATACAGATACATTTGATGTTTATATTTAGCAGACTTCCTAATCTTCTTAATGAATCCTAACAATTTATTTGTATGAATTACAGGATCTCTGTCACCCAGGCTGGAGTGCAGTGATGTACTCTTGGCTCAATGCAGCCTCTGCCTCCTGGGTTCAGGTGATCCTCCTACCTCGGCCTCCTGAATAGTTGGGGCCACTGGCATGCATCACCACACACAGCTAATTTTTTTGTATCTTTTTTTTTTTTTTTTTTTTTTAAAGAGATGGGGTTTCACCACATTGCACAAGTTGGTCTCCAACTCCTGGACTCAAGCCATCCATCTGCCTTGGCCTCCAAAAGTTGGGATTATAGGAGTGAGCCACTGAGCCTGGCCTGTATAAATTATTTTGATTTTGCATGTATCACCTAAAAATAACTATGGCTTGGCCAGGCACAGTGGCTTACGCCTGTAATCTAGCACTTTGGGAGGCTGAGGTGGGCAGATCACCTGAGGTCAGGAGTTTGAGACCAGCCTGGCCAACATGCTGAAATCGTCTCTACTAAAAATATAAAAATTAGCTGGGCATGGTGGTGCACGCCTGTAATCCCAGCTACTGGGGAGGCTGAGGCAGGAGAATAGTTTAAACCTGGGAGGCGGAGGTTGCAGTGAGCTAACACCACTGCACTCCAGTCTGGGCAACAGAGTGAGACTCCATCTCAAAAAAATAATAATAACTATGGCTTTATTTCTTCCTTTCAACATTTGCTTTTTCTTGCCCTTAGCAGTGGTTCCAAATTCTAGTAAAAGGTTGAACAGAAGTGATATTCAACCTTTTGCTGATCTTAAAGGGTAAGTTTTCAATATTAAATGTGTTTTTTCCTGTTGATTTTTTTGTGGATCTTTTTTTTTTTACTGTGATAAACAATTTAGTAGAGAGACAAACTACTCAGACAGATGGTTAGCATCACACAGCACTTTAAGCAGATATTGGCAACACTTCATCTAACCACAATAGCAATAAGAGGTGGGTACGAAATTATTAAAGTAGTACCTCATATACTACAGTTAATTTTAGGCACTTATGATTTAATACTGCATTTTTGTGTTTATGTTTTTCTCTTAAAATTTTTTTAACTTTTAGGTTTAGGGGTACATGTGAAAGTTTATTACATAGGTAAACTTGTGTCACAGGGATTTGTCATACAGATTATTTCATCACCCAGGTATTAAGCCCAGAAGCAGAAAAGGTAACTATTGGGTACTGGGCTTAATACCTGGATGGATCTCTTTTATCAAACTAAAGAAGCTTTCTAATTTGCTAAGGACCTTTTTAAAAAATAATTAATGGATGTGGAAATTTATCAAATGATTTTTCTGCATTTTACTGAAATGGTCATAAAGTTTTTCTCATTTAGTGAGTTTATTGATGTCTCAGTATTAAACCAAGTTTGCATTCCAGCAGTGAGCCAAATTGATTGTTAAGTTTTTGTTTGTTTGTTTGTTTTTTCAAGAGGGAGTCTCACTGTGTACCCCAGGCTGGAGTGCAGTGGTGCAGTCTCAGCTGACTGCAACCTCCATCTTCTGGGTTCAAGTGATTCTCCTATCTCAGCCTCCCAAATAGCTAGGATTATAGGTGCCTGCCACCATGTCCAGCTAATTTTTTGTATTTTTAGTAGAGACAGGATTTCACTATGTTAGCCAGGCTGGTTTTGAACTTCTGATCTCAAATGATTCACCAGCCTTGGCCTCCCAAAGTGGTGGGATTACAGGCATGAGCCACTGCGCCTGGCTGATTGTGATGTATTTTTATGTGTGTATTGCTGGATTTGATTTGCCAGTATTTGGGGGGTTTGCATCTTTTTTTTTTTTTTTAAATCAGTGGTATTAACCCATAAGTTCCTTTTAAGATCTGTGTCAAGTTCTTTTAGGGAAGATGTAACCACCGTGGCTGACAAAGTGCCTGGCACTCATCTCCTCCACGAAGTGGGACCAAAGCAGCAAGTAGAAAACCACACGTCAAGAAAGACTAAGAGAAAACACTAGAATTCACCAGGAAAGTGACAGGGCACCTCTGAGGTACAGAAGGAGAGAAAAAAAGAAGCACCCAGCTTAGCTGGAATTGGCTCAGAGCTGAGAAGAATTCACCATTACTAGAAAAAGGTAAGGGGGAGATCCCCAGCAGTCCACATTCCTACCAGGGTGCCTGCAATCCTAGCCACAGGAGAGCCCCTTGGCCCTAACAGGCCCTGAGCCTAGTGTAAGGAGCTGCTTAGAGTTCATAAAACTGCATTGTTCAAGAAAGGGAATTTACACTGGATCCCACTCACCCCTGACACCCAAGCAACTACAGCATAGTGCCATTTTGAGAGCTCAATCCCCACCAAACTATATCCTGCCCTGGGACTCAACAGCCAGAAACATTCCTAGAGCACCAATGACATCCTCCCACATCCACCTAGAGGGCTGCAGCATTGTAATGCCAGCTGGACTCAGTGCTATAGCCAGTTCCTCAGCACTCTAGCCCACATGGTATCCTACACCCTAGAGAATGGGTGGTGAAGCACACCAGGGAGGCTGCTCCAAGGACAAAGGGGGCCAAAGTATGCATTCCCTGCAGCCTGGCAGCCTCAGACTGCTGCCACCAACTGCAATCCTTCCCTTCCAGCATCAGGGCCAGCACATTGAAAGGCATGAAAAACAGTCCATCCAAGGGTGTGAGGACAAGCCTGCCAAGTCCACTCCTGCTGCCAGTGCCTGCATGCACCTCTGGGGGCCAGAGGACAGGCCCAACACACCTGTCACTGCCACTGCCAACACCTACCCATACATGCCACCTAGGAGCCTGGGGACTGGGCTGGCTAGTCCATTGGAACCTTTGCTAGCACTCATGTACACCACACCAGGGGCCTAAGGGCCAGCCTCTTGACATTACTGCCACTGCCAGTACCATAAGAGCTACCCAGGGGCCTGAGGACCCACCTGCCTGACCTGCCACTACCACTATGAGCACCTGAGCCTGCCACCTGAAGTAGACCACCCAGGGGCCTGAGGACTGGCCCACCTACCCTTCTGCTGACACAACTGGTGCTGGAGGACTGGCTCACTTGGTGTCCCTATCCCCAGTGAAGTCTCCCACTACAACCTACATAACTTCATCTTATTTAAGACAAAGCAAAAGAAAAAATTTCTGAACTGAAGTCATGTTTTTTGAAATAACCAAGTCAGACATAAAAAAAAAACAGTAAAGAAAGCCTGTGACATATGGGACACAATAACAAGTACAAAAATTCAGATTTGGGAAGTTCCAGGAGAAGAAATGGGCAAAGGTATAGAAAGCCTATTTAATGAAATAATAGCTGAAAACTTCCCAGGTCTTGCAAGGGACATAGATATTTGGAAACAGGAAATTTTAAAGAGTCCCAAATATATTCAGTCTAAAGAGGTCTTCCTAGAGACAAATGATAGTCAAACTGTCAAAATTCAGAAATAATTCTAAAAACAGCAAAAGAAAAGCATCAAATCACATATAAGGGAATCTCCATCAGACTAACAATGAATTTCTCAGCAGAATCCTTATAGGTCAGGAGAGAAATGAATAATATAGTAAAAGTACTGCGGGTGGGGGGAACCTGCCAACTAAGAATCCTATATCCGGTCGTCTGCGAAGCCTGAGTCCTGTCCTTCTCGCTCTCCTCCCCAGGCAGCATGAGCTTCACCACTCGCTCCTCCTTTTCCACCAACTACCGGTCCGTGGGCTCCGTCCGGGTGCCCAGCTATGGCGCCCGGCCGGTCAGCAGTGCGGCCAGCGTCTATGCAGGCGCCGGGGGCTCTGGTTCCCACGTCTCCATGACGCACTCCACCAGCATCCAGAGCGGCATGGGGGTCGGGGGCCTGGCCGCGGGGATGGCCAGGCGTCTGGCAGGAATGGGAGGCATCCAGAACGAGAAGGAGACCATGCAAATCCTGAACGACTGCCTGGCCTCCTACCTGGACAGAGTCAGGAGCCTGGAGACCAAGAACCGGAAGCTGGAAAGCAAAATCCGGGAGCACCTGGAGAAGAAGGGACCCCAGGTCAGAGACTGGGGCCATTACTTCAAGACCATCGAGGACCTGAGGGCTTAGATCTTCTCAAATACTGTGGACAATGCCTGCATCGTTCTGCAGATTGACAATGCTCATCTTGCTGCTGATGACTTTAGAGTCAAGTATGAGACAGAGCTGGTCATGCGCCAGTCTGTGGATAGCGACATCCATGGTCTCCGCAAGGTCATTGATGACACCAATGTCACTCGGCTGCAGCTGGAGACAGAGATCGAGGCTCTCAAGGAGGAGCTGCTCTTCATGAAGAAGAACCATGAAGAGGAAGTAAATGGCCTACAAGCCCAGATTGCCAGCTCTGGATTGACCGTGGAGGTAGATACCCCCAAATCTCAAGACCTTGCTAAGATCATGGCAGAAATCCAGGCTCAGTATGACGAGCTGGCTCGGAAGAACCGAGAGGAGCTGGACAAGTACTGGACTCAGCTGATTGAGGAGAGTACCACAATAGTCACCACACAGTCCACTGAGGTTGAAACTGCTGGGATGACACAGAGCTCAGACGTACAGTCCAGTCCTTGGAGATTGACCTGGACTCCATGAGAAATACAAAGAGCAGCTTGGAGAACAGCCTGAGGGAGGTGGAGGCCCGCTATGCCCTGCAGATGGAGCAGCTCAACGGGATCCTGCTGCACCTGGAGTCAGAGCTGGCACAGACCCAGGCAGAGGGACAGCGCCAGGCCCAGGAGTACGAGGCTCTGTTGAACATCAAGGTCAAGCTGGAGGCTGAGATCGCCACCTACCGTTGCCTGCTGGAAGATGGGGAGGACTTCAGTCTCAGTGATGCCTTGAACAGCAGCAGCAACTCCACGCAAACCATCCAAAAGACGTCCACCCGCCGGATAGTGGATGGCAAAGTGGTGTCTGAGACCAACGACACCAAAGTTCTGAGACATTAGGCCAGCAGAAGCAGGGGACCCTTGGGGGAGCAGGAGGCCAATAAAAAGTTCAGAGGTCATTCAGTGTTTAAAAAAAAATATCCTATATCCAGCAATGGTGTCCTTCAAAAATAAAGGGAAGGGGCCAGGCGCGGTGGCTCACGCCTGTAATCTCAGCACTTTGGGAGGCCAAGGTGGGTGGATCACGAGGTCAAGAGATCGAGACCATCCTGGTAAACATGGTGAAACCCCATCTCTACTAAAAATACAAAAAATTAGCTGGGCGTGGTGGTGCCTGCCTGTTCATCATCACTAGACTGGCCCCACAGGAAATATTTAAGGGAGCCCTAGACTTGGAAACAAAGGGACAATGCCTACCATCATGAGAACTTATAAAAGTAGTAAGTCTCACTGGTAGAGCAGATACACAAAACAGGAATAGAAACATTGTTACTCTCTAAAAAAGACCACCAAATCACAAAGTAAAAGAAGAACAAAGGAAGAAAGGACATACAAAACAATCAGAAAACAAGCTGGAATGTAAAAGTTTAAGTTCTTCTCAACTGAAAGATACAGACTGGCTGAATGGCTAACAAAAATAAGACCCAAATATATGCTGTCTACGTGAAACTCATCTCGCCTATAAAGACACATAGAGTGAAAATGAAGGGATGAAAAAAAACATGCAAACAAACTAAAAGCATGCAGGAGTAGCTACACATGTAACAAGACTTTAAGTCAAAAATAATGAGACAAGAAAAATAATAAAGGAATCAATTAGGCCAGAGGATATAAAAATTGTAAATATCTATGCACCCAACACCAGAACACCCAGATATATAAAACAAATAGAGCTAAAAAGAGAGACTTAAATACGACAAGAACTGGGGACTTCAACACCCCACACTCAGCATGGGTGAGGTTACCTAGACCAAAATTCAAGAAACATTGGAATTAAACTGCACTTTAGACCAAATGAATCTAACATTTTGAGAACATTTCTTTTTTCTTTTTTTTTTTTTTGAGACAGAGTTTTGCTCTTGTTGCCCAGGCTGGAATGCAATGGCGCGATCTCTGCTCACCACAACCTCCGCCTCCTGGGTTCAGGCAATTCTCCTGCCTCAGCCTCCTGAGTAGCTGGGATTACAGGCACGCGCCACCATGCAACAGCAGCAGGAAATATATTCTCATGAGTACATGAAACATTCTCCAGGATGAACCATATGTTAGGCCACAAAACAAGGCTCAACCAAGTTTTAAAAATTGAAATCATATAAAGTATCTTCTCAGACCACAGTGAAATAAAACTAGGAATCAACAGGAAACTTGGGAACAAATATGTGGAAATTAAACAATATACACCTGAATATCCAATGGGTCAATGAAGAAATTAAGAAAGAAAGTAAAAATTCTTGAAACAAATGAAAATGGAAAAACATACCAAAACCTTTGTGACACAGAAAAAGCAATGCTAAGAGGGAAGTTTATAGCAATTAACGTCTATACCTAAATGTCTGTATCTCAAGGAACTAGAAAAGCAAGAACAAACTAAACCTAAAATTAGTAAAAGGAAAGAAAGAATAAAGAGCATAGCAAAACAAAATGAAATAAAAACTGAGGAAAAACAATACAAAAAATCAAAATGAAAAATTGGTTCTTTGAAAATGTAAACACAATCAATAAACCACTAGCTAGCCCAAGCAAGAAAGACAAAGGATCCAAACAAAATGAGAAGGAAAAAAAAGAGACATGGCTGGGCACGGTGGCTCCCACCTGTAATCCCAGCACTTTGTTAGGTCAAAGTGGGTGGATCACCTGAGGTTGGGAGTTCAAGACCAGCCTGACCAACATGGAGAAACCCCTTCTCTACTAAAAATACAAAATTAGGCAGGCGTGGTTCAATCTTGGTAGGTTATGTGTGTCCAGGAATGAATACATTTCCTGTAGGCTTTCCATTTTTGTTATTCTATAGTTGCTCATAATTGTCTTTAATGTCCTTTTGTATTTCTGTTGTATCAATTGTAATGTCTCTTTTTTTTTTTTTGGAAGGAGTTTTGCTCCTGTTGCCCAGGCTGGAGTGCAATTGCATGATCTTGGCTCACTGCAACCTTCAACTCCCTGGTTCAAGTGATTCTCCTGCCTCAGCCTCCCAAGTAGCTGGGATTACAGGCATGTGCCACCACGCCCAGCTAATTTTTGTATTTTTAGTAGAGACAGGGTTTCACCATGTTGGCCAGGATGGTCTCTATCTCCTGACCCCATGATCCACCCACCTCGGCCTCCCTAATGCTGCGATTACTGGCGTGAGCCGCCACGCCTGACTGACTTGTGTTTTATCTTAACCACTAAACCATTCCTTCTGTAGCTGAGGAGAGCATCCCTCCACCCCATTTGCTCACAGTATCCTATAATCTTGGTGCTCTCGCTGCATTTCCCTTTGAGTTTTCCTTGTTCCCTTCCCTGGATTGCAGAGTTAAGTTTACGATTATGAAATAAAAACTAAATAACAACAAAGAGGGAGGACTCAAGATGGCGCTGTGAGAACAACCCAGGATTGGAGCTCGCGTTGAATCCACAAACGGTGAGTCAGAGCTGCATTTCCAGACCGATCTTTGTTGCCCACAGAACGGGGAAACTCCCAAGTATAAAAAGACACGGGACGCCAGGCAGTAGGTCTGCCTGGCGAAGCCGGCAGCCAGGGCGGCGGCGGCCGGCCCTACCCAGCAATCCCCACAGGGCGCGCTCGTCCGGCTGCGCTGTTGAATCGGCAACCTGAGACTTGAGAGGGCTGGACTTGAGACTGAACGAGACTTGGACAGTAGCCCAGCCCAGGGGATTGCAGGGACAGATCGTTTGGGATACCCAGTGGACGAACAAAACCGCGATTTCAAACTATCCCGAGCAGACGGTCCGAGACGCTCTGTGGGGGAGGGGCGTCCACCACTACCGAGGCAACCCGCCCCAACTGAGATACACGCCCACTGCTGACGCAGCCAGCCGTTGCCGAGGCAACCCGCCCCAACTGAGATACACGCCCACTGCTAACGCAGCCAGCCGTTGCCAAGGCAACCCGTCCCTACGGAGATACACGCCCACTGCTGACGCAGCCTGCCGTTGCCGAGGCAACACGCTACAACGAAGAGTCTCCGCCGCAGGGCGTGGCGGAGACCACAGCAGAGCCTGCAGGAACAGGGCGAATCACACAACAGCAGGGCGGAGCCTCGGCAGCCAAACAGTGGCTAGTCTGCCTTCTAGCTGGGCAGGACACCTCATCGAACATCCAAAAATAAAGCCCAAACCCCTCAACACAGAGCATTTGAGAAAAAAAAAAAAAAAAGGCTTTTTAATGAGCTCTGTTGCTGCAGAATCAAACATAGCAGCCTAACAGCCCTGAATGAACAACAGAGCGCACAGCTCAGCAATTAAGCCCATATAAAGTACAAACTGTCTCCTCAAGCAGCTCCCTGACCCCTCTATATCCAAAAGACTGACATTAGGCAGGCATCATCCTGGGACAAAGATAGCAGAAAAAGAAACTGGTAGCATCCCTCGCTGTGCCACAGCTGCTAGAGGTGCACCCCAGACAAGCAGGGTCTGGAGCGGACCTCAGCAGTCGTACAGCGAAGGGGCTAGACTGGTAGAAGGAAAACCAAGCAACAGAAATACTTCATCATCAACATTCTGGGTGTCCACTCAGAGACCCAATCGAAAAGTCAGCAACTACGCAGATGATCAGCAGACAAATCCACAAAGATGGGAAGAAACCAGCGCAAAAAGGAGGAAAACACCCGAAACCAGAACACCTCGCCTCCTATAAAGGACCAAAACTCCTCACCAGCAAGGGAACAAAGCTGGACGGAGAATGACTGTGATGAAATGACGGAATTAGACTTCAGAAGATGGATAATGAGAAACTTTTGTGAGCTAAAAGATCATGTATTAAATCAATGCAAAGAAACTAAGAACCTTGAAAAAAGATTCGAGGAAATGATAACAAGAATGGATAACTTAGAGAGGAATATGAATGAATTAAAGGAGCTGAAAAACACAATACGAGAACTTCGCGAAGCAAACACAAGTTTCAATAGCCGAATTGACCAAGCAGAAGAAAGAATATCTGAAGTCGAAGACCAACTCAATGAAATAAAACGAGAAACCAAGATCAGAGAAAAAAGCGCAAAAAGGAATGAACAAAGTCTCCAAGAAATGTGGGACTATGTGAAAAGACCTAACCGACGTTTGATAGGTGTACCAGAAGGGGATGAAGAGAATGAATCCAAGCTGGAAAATACTCTTCAGGACATCATCCAGGAAAATTTCCCCCACCTAGCAAGACAGGCCAACACTCAATTGCAGGAAATACAGAGAACACCACAAAGATATTCCGCAAGAAGAGCAACCCCAAGGCACATAATCGTCAGATTCAACAGGGTTGAAATAAAGGAGAGAATACTAAGGGCAGCCAGAGAGAAAGGTCGGGTCACCCACAAAGGGAAGCCCATCAGACTCACAGCAGATCTCTCGGCAGAAACACTACAAGCCAGAAGAGAGTGGGGGCCAATATTCAACATTCTTAAAGAAAAGAACTTTCAACCCAGAATTTCATATCTAGCCAAACTGAGCTTCAGAAGTGAAGGAAAAATAAAATCTTTTGTGAACAAGCAAGTACTCAGAGATTTTGTCACCACCAGGCCTGCTTTACAAGAGCTCCTAAAAGAGGCACTACACATAGAAAGGATCAACCAGTACCAGCCATTCCAGAATCACACTGAATGCTAAAGAGCTTCAACATAATGAAGAATCTACAACAACTAACAGGCAAAACAGCCACTTAGCATCAAAATGGCAGTATCAAATTCACACATAACAATATTAACCCTAAATGTAAATGGACTAAATGCACCAATCAAAAGACACAGACTGGCAAATTGGATAAAAATCCAAAACCCATCAGTGTGCTGTATCCAGGAAACCCATCTCACATGCAAGGATACACAAAGGCTCAAAATAAAGGGATGGAGGAATATTTACCAAGCAAATGGAAAGCAAAAAAAAGCAGGAGTTGCAATTCTCATCTCTGATAAAATAGACTTTAAAGCAACAAAGATCAAAAGAGACAAAGAAGGCCATTACATAATGGTAAAAGGATCGATACAACAAGAAGAGCTAACGATCCTAAACATATATGGACCCAATGCAGGAGCACCCAGATACATAAGGCAAGTTCTTAATGACTTACAAAAGGACTTAGACTCCCACACAATAATAGTGGGAGACTTTAACACTCCACTGTCAATACTAGACAGATCTACCAGACAGAAAATCAACAAGGATACCCAGGGCTTGAACTCAGACCTGGAGCAAGCAAACCTGATAGACATTTACAGAACTCTCCACCCCAAATCCACAGAATACACATTCTTCTCAGCACCACATCACACCTACTCTAAAATTGACCACATAATTGGAAGTAAAGCACTGCTCAACAAATGCAAAACAACTGAAATCATAACAAACAGCCTCTCAGACCATAGTGCAATCAAGTTAGAACTCAGAATTCAGAAACCGACCCAGAACCGCACAGCTTCATGGAAACTGAACAACTGGCTCTTGAATGTTGACTGGGTAAACAACGAAATGAAGGCAGAAATAAAGAAGTTCTTCGAAACCAATGAGAACGAAGACACAACGTGCCAGAACCTCTGGGACACATTTAAAGCAGTCTCTAGAGGAAAGTATATAGCAATAAGCGCCCATATGAGGAGAATGGAGAGATCCAAAATTGACACCCTATCGTCAAAATTGAAAGAGCTAGAGGACCAAGACCAAAAAAACTCAAAACCCAGCAGAAGACAAGAAATAACTAAGATCAGAGCTGAGCTGAAGGAGATTGAGACACGAAAAACCCTTCAAAAAATCAATAAATCCAAGAGCTGGTTTTTTGAAAAGATCAACAAAATAGACCACTAGCCAGATTGATTAAAAATAAAAGAACAACCAAATAGATGCAATAAAAAATGATAAAGGGGAAATCACCACAGATTCCACAGAAATTCAAACCATCATCAGAGAATATTACAAACAACTCTATGCGCATAAACTAGTAAACCTGGAAGAAATGGATAAATTCCTGGACTCCTGTGTCCTCCCAAGCCTAAACCAGGAAGAAGCTGAAACTATGAATAGACCAATAACAAGGTCTGAAGTTGAGGCAGCAATTAAGAGCCTACCACACAAAAAAAGCCCAGGTCCAGACGGGTTCACAGCCGAATTCTACCAGACACACAAGGAGGAGCTGGTACCATTCCTTCTAAAACTATTTCAAACAATCCAAAAAGAGGGAATCCTTCCCAAATCATTTTATGAGACCAACATCATCCTGATACCAAAACCCGGCAGAGACCCAATGAGAAAAGAAAACTTCAGGCCAATATCCATGATGAACATAGATGCAAAAATCTTCAATAAAATATTGGCAAGCCGATTGCAACAGCAAATCAAAAAACTTATCCATGATGATCAAGTAGGATTCATCCCAGGGATGCAAGGCTGGTTCAACATACGCAAGTCTATCAACGTAATTCACCACATAAACAGAACCAAAAACAAAAACCACATGATTATCTCAATTGACACAGAGAAGGCAATTGACAAAATTCTACAGCCCTTTATGCTAAAAACCCTCAATAAACTCGGTATCAATGGAACGTATCTCAAAGTAATAAAAGCTATTTATGACAAACCAACAGCCAATATCATACTGAATGGGCAAAAACTGGAAGCATTCCCTTTAAAATCTGGCACTAGACAAGGATGCCCTCTCTCACCACTCCTATTCAATATAGTTCTGGAAGTTCTAGCCAGAGCAATCAGGCAAGAAAAAGAAATAAAGGGTATTCAAATAGGAAAGGTGGAAGCCAAATTGTCTCTATTTGCAGACGACATGATAGTATACCTAGAAGACCCCATTGCCTCAGCCCAAAAACTCCTGAAACTGATAAGCAACTTCAGCAAAGTCTCAGGATATAAAATCAATGTGCAAAAATCACAAGCATTCGTCTACACCAATAACAGACTTAAAGAAAGCCAAATCAAGAGCGAACTGCCATTCGCAATTGCTACAAAAAGAATAAAATACCTTGGAATACAACTCACAAGGAACGTAAGGGACCTCTTCAAGGAGAACTACAAAGCACTGCTCAACGAAATCAGAGAGGACACAAACAGATGGAGAAACATTCCATGTTCATGGTTAGGAAGAATTAATATCGTGAAAATGGCTATACTGCACAAAGTAATTTACAGAATCAATGCTATCCCCATCAGGCTACCATTGACTTTCTTCACAGAACTGGAAAAAACCACCATGAACTTCATATGGAACCAAAAGAGAGCCCGCATAGCCAAGTCAATTCTAAGCAAAAAGAACACAGTGGGGGGCATCACACTACCGGATTTCAAACTATACTACAAGGCTACAGTAATCAAAACAGCATGGTACTGGTACCAAAACAGAGATATAGACCAGTGGAACAAAACAGAGGCACCGGAGGCAACACAACATACATACAACTATACAATCTTTGATAAACCTGACAAAAACAAGCAATGGGGAAAGGATTCCATGTTTAACAAATGGTGTTGGGAAAACTGGCTAGCCATGTGCAGAAAGCAGAAACTGGACCCCTTCCTGACACCTTACACTAAAATTAACTCCAGATGGATTAAAGACTTGAACATAAGAGCTGGCACCATAAAAACCCTAGAAGGAAATCTAGGCAAAACCATCCAGGACATAGGAGTAGGCAAGGACTTCATGAACAAAACACCAAAAGCATTGGCAACAAAAGCCAAAATAGACAAATGGGACCTAATGAAACTCCACAGCTTCTGCACGGCAAAAGAAACAGTCACTAGAGTGGATCGGCAACCAACAGAATGGGAAAAAATTTTCGCAGTCTACCCATCTGACAAAGGGCTGATATCCAGAATTTACAAAGAACTCAGATTTACAGGAAAAAAACAAACAAGCCCATACAAAAGTGGGCAAAGGATATGAACAGACACTTTATGAAAGAAGACATATATGAGGTCAACAATCATATGAAAAAATGCTCATCGTCACTGGTCATCAGAGAGATGCAAATCAAAACCACATTGAGATACCATCTCACGCCAGTTAGAATGGCGATCATTAAAAAATCGGGAGACAACAGATGCTGGAGAGGATGTGGAGAAAAAGGAACACTTTTACACTGTTGGTGGGAGTGTAAATTAGTTCAACCATTGTGGAAGACAGTGTGGCGATTCCTCAAGGCCTTAGAAATAGAAATTCCATTTGACCCAGCAATCCCATTACTGGGTATATATCCAAAAGACTATAAATCGTTCTACTATAAGGACACATGTACACGAATGTTCATTGCAGCAATGTTTACAATAGCAAAGACCTGGAATCAACCAAAATGCCCATTGATAATAGACTGGATTGGAAAAATGTGGCACATATACACCATGGAATATTATGCAGCAATCAGAAATGATGAGTTTGTGTCATTTGTAGGGACATGGATGAATCTGGAGAACATCATCCTCAGCAAACTGACACAAGAACAGAAAATGAAACACTGCATATTCTCACTCATAGGTGGGTGATGAAAAATGAGAACACATGGACACAGAAAGGGGAGTACTAAACACTGGGGTCTATTGGGGGGAAAAGGGGAGGGCCAGTGGGAGGGGGAGGTGGGGAGGGATAGCCTGGGGAGAAATGCCAAATGTGGGTGAAGGGGAGAAGAAAACCAAAGCACACTGCCATGTGTGTACCTACGCAACTGTCTTGCATGCTCTGCTCATGTACCCCAAAACCTATAATCCAATAAAAATTTTAAAAAGAAAAAAAAAAATAAATAACAACAAAAAAGAAATAACATCAACTTTTATCAAACTATTTCAAAAAATAGAAGAGGGAATTCTTCCTAATTCATTTTATGAGGCCAGCATTACCCTGATACAAAACCAGTCAAAACCAGACAAAAAAAGAAAACTGCAGGCCAGTATTATTGATGAACATAAATGCAAAAATCCTCAACAAAATGCTAGCAGACTGAATCCAGCAACATATCAAAAAGATGATACCATGGTCCGATGGGATTTATCCCAGGGATGCAAGGTTGGTTTGACATACACAAATTAATAAACATGATATGTCATATCCAACAGAATGAAGGACAAAAACCATGTGATCTTTGTATTAGATCACATTTCACTACTATAAATAACTAAGGCTGGGTAATTTATAAAGGAAAGAGGTTTAAGTAACTCACAGTTCCACGTGGCTGAGGAGGCCTATGGAAACTTACATTCATGGCAGAAGACAAAGGGGAAACAAGAGCCTTCTTCACATAGCAACAGGAGAAAGAAGTGGAAGCAGGGGAAATGCCAGACACATAAAACGGTCAAATCTCCAAGAATGTTATGAGAAAACTTTTTTTTAAAGAAAAAAAAAGATCAAATCTCATGAGAAGTCACTATCATGAGAACAACATGGAGGAATCTACCCCCATGATCCAGTCACCTCCCTTCCTCAACACATGGGGATTACAGTCCCTCCCTCTACATGTGGGGATTACAACTCAAGATGAGATTTTGGTAGGGACATAGAGCCAAACTATATTAACCTTCTCAATAGATTCAGCAATTGCATTTGCTAAAATTAAACATCACTTCATGATAAAAACAAATTTGGCATAGAAGAAACATACCTCAATATAATAAAGGCCACATATGACAAACTCACAGCTAACATTATACTGATGAGGGAGAAGCTTAAAGCACTTCTTCTAAGAACTGGAACCAAAGTTGCCCACTTTCACCTCTACTAATCAATGTATAATACTGAAAGTCCTAGCCAGAACAGTCAGGTAACAGAAATTTTAAAAAGACATCCAAATTGGAAAAGAGGAAGTTAAATTGTCCCTTTTTGCATATGACTCAATCTTATAGTTTAAAAACCTAAAGACTCCAGCAAAAAAAAACTCTTAGAACTGATAAATGAATTCAGTAAAGTTATAGGATACAAAATCAATATTAGAAAGTCAGTGGTAAGGCCAAGCATAGTGGCTCATGCCTGTAATCCCAGCACTTTCGGAGGCTGAGGGGTTCATTCTTCTGAATGGCTGAGTTATTACTCATGATGTATAATAATTAATCATTTATCTGTAGATGGGCATTTACAATTTCCAGTTTCTTTTCTCCCCCACTATGAACAATGCTGCAATAAACGTCCTTGTATATATCCTTATATACCAACACTAATGGCTTTATTCTCATGGAATAGTTTCCCAAGAGAAATGTGGGGCATATTTTTTAAAAGGTTATTGTAAGTACATTTTAAAATCTTTATTGAAGTTTAACATTCTTTTAGAACATAATACACAGAAAGATAAAAATCCTAGGATTGTAGCTTATTTTTCACAAAGAGAATTGTCTTTGTGACTAGAACCTAGATCAAAAATAGAAAATTACCATAATCTCAGAAGTTCCTTTCATGCCACCTTCTAGTTACTAACTCCCCTCTAAACTGGGCATTGTGTGGACTTCTACGACTATATATATTATAGGTTTGCCTGTTTTTATAAAATGAAATTTTTAATACTGTCAGATTGCTTTCCTAAGAGCTTATAATACCTATTTTCTTTTTCTTTTTATCCCCTTTAGGTTCCCCAGTGATTTTTTTTCTTTTTCTTATAATACCTATTTTTACCATCAAAGTGTGTGAGGTAAGATCTTTCTACAACATCTTAGACGAAAACATATCATTGCTTTTTATTTTTTCTGGTTTCATCATTAAAATAATTTCCCTAACTACAAATTAATTTAAAATGTGTTGGCTCTTTGGATTTCCTCTTCTATTTCTATTATTTGTCCTTTTTTTTTCTTTTTTTGAGACGGAGTCTCGCTGTGTTGCCCAGGTTGGAGTACAATGGCCCGATCTGAGCTCATTGCAACCTCCACTTCCTGGGTCCAAGTGATTCTCCTGCCCCAACCTCCTGAGTAGCTGGGATTGCAGATGCCCCACCACCATGCCCGGCTAATTTTTTGTATTTTTAGTAGAGAGGGTTTCACCATGTTGGCCAGGCTGGTCATGAACTCCTGACCTCAGGTGATCCACCTGCCTTGGCCTCCCAAAGTGCTGGGATTACAGGCATGAGCCACCACACCCAGCCCTATTTGTCCATTTTACAATTAGCTTTGTAAGAGCTCTTTATTTTTATGTTGACAAAGATGTTCATTAGAGTCACTGATGTATTGATGATCATCTGAAAACTACCTAGGGGTATGTGTAGTTAAATTTGTATGGTTGAATACCAGAGTTAAAGGAACTGGAGATACACATCCCAACCTACATAAAAACTTTGTTGACTAGGGGAAAAGCATGATGTAGGTAGGATACACAGAATGTAATCACATTTAAATTTTAAAATAATACTGTACTTTTTGATACCTACCTATATAGTAAAATAATATAAACTTGCATGGGAATGATAAATATCAAATACACAATAGTGATTAGTTACACAAGGGAGGGGGAGGGGAACAGGGAGGGTGTATGGGTATTCAGTTGCATTGGTAATGCTTTAGGTTTTAAACTGGGCAATAGGTACACCTAGTTTAATACTACAACTGTGTTATATTTTCTGTTTTTTGTACATCTGAAATATCTAATTAAATAACTAAGATAAGTAAGAGCCTCAAATTTTGAGATGAGGAAACTGAGGCTCAAGAACTTAGCTTGCTGTGTCAAACTTCAGAGCTAGCCTATACTGTTTCTACATTATTGTGCTGCTTAACAAAACAAAACAAACGTGGACTCACCATGTCAAAGGCAAAGCTATATTCCTAGGGTTTGGTTTCCATAAAGACAGAATCAAACTGTACTCCCAAGTGTTTGCTTAGGTACATAATAACCACTGCAAATCACGGATTTTGACCTCTAATAACTGCAGTTCAAGGACCACTGCCTGAAAGTAGTTGCTTTGCTTTTGGACATGGCATAAAATATTTTTCAAGCTGATAAAATATGGCCATTAAAATAAGCCTTTTACTCAAGAAAAATGAAAACAAACCACAGCTCCCAAGACCATGAAAGCAAACCCAAATGTGAGTTTAGCACGCCTCAGAGAGTCCCTGTTTGTTTCCTGGTATCCCAGGGGCAGTGAAGCAAAACTAAGGGGTGGAATGGGAAGAGCAGGGAGGTTTTTTGGTAAAAATCTTTTATAAACTTAAATTTGTTTTTGTTTTTGTTTTGTAGTGACAGAGTCGCACTATGTTGCTCAGGCTGGTCTTGAACTCTTGGGCTCAAGCAGTCCCACTGGCTCAGCCTCCCAAAGTGCTGGGATTAGAGGCATGAGCCACTGGCCCAGCCTTGTAAATGTTTTTGTAAAGGTATTATGCTGAGCTTCCAGTGGTAAAGACTTCAAAACAAAAGGTGCTCGAAGAAGGAAGGAGTCAAAGGCTTCTTAATACACCCACCCTGCCACCCTGCACGTTGCCTGCCGGGGTCCTGGCCTGTCCAAACCTTCTTCCCTCACTGCTCTGCTGCCCCTCAGTTTCTTTCCTGCTGTTAGAACCTGGTTCTGCCTCTGTTCTGCCCAAAATTTCTTGGAAATATGTTAATGGCAGGGAGATAGGAGTAAAGGGCATAAGTCGTAGTGCCAGAAAAACCTGGATTTGAATCCTACGCCACTACTGAGCAACTCACTCAACCTGAGACAGTCTATCTAGACCAGTGCTGTCCAACAGAACTTGGTGTGGTGACAGAAATGTTCTATATCCACACCATCTGGTATGATAGCCACTAGCCACATGTGACTGTTGAGCACTTGAAGTGTGGCCAATGTGACTGAGAAACTGAATTTTTTATTGTATTTCATTTTAATTAAATAGCCATGTAACTAATGGCAACCATATTGAACAGAGCAAGTCAAAAAAATGGAGAATGTCCCCTCACACAGATCATTACTGATCTTCTGTGTGTGAGGTGACGTTCTCCATTTGTGAAATGCCTCAGTATAGTCTACTATTAAACTATATCTTGCCTTGAAAGACTTTCAGAGTATTGAAATGACCAACCCTCAGGACTTTAGTATACTGACTTGGCTGGTCTTTGCGCATACGCCTACACTGGCAGATTCAGTCACAGAAACACTGACACTGGTGCCACATCCAGGCACAGATATGCAACTCTGACTTTTAAACATTGCCTAAGGAAGCATCTGGTAATCTGGTGTAAAGTTTGCTTCTTTTCCTTTTCATTTTTGCCCTCACCATGTTAATGAAACAAAACAACTACATTTTCAGAAACCCACATTTTAAATTAAATTATTGCAACACTATCTGAAATTTCCTTAAATAAAAACTGTTTCTCATTTTCTTCAGTTAAACTAATTGTATCACTGTGTACCATCTGCTTTAAACTAGAGAAACAGGCTATCTGCACAGGTTAAAACACATAAAGACTTAACCATACATATAAACACAAATCAAGTGGCATCCATTTTATTTTTACAATATTTATTACAGTAAAGGTTACTTTTGTAAAACATTAGTGACTTTGGTCCGTATCTTATTTTCCATTTGCCTTTAAAACATTTTATATTATTTGCATCGTAAATTGTAATTTTTATGACTGTACCTAATTGGTTTTTTTCCTGACCCTTGGAATGTTACAGTTTCATGTAACTTTTTTAAAAATAAAAACATTGCAGACTAAATGTACTAATAAGTACATACTGAACACATTTAATTACCACAGTAATTAAAAAGTCCTGATCTTTACTTCTTAAGATTCAAATTCATTAACTTGCAATCTCTGGGATTTCTCTATTATCCACAATGAGCGTATGAATAATCCCTTCTTTCCGCTTCCCACTACTGACAGCCTTTATGTAACAGTCGTGGTTCCCGATACTGAAGTGAGTTTCAGTCCCATCATCTACAAACTCACCCTGGATCAAAAAAAGAAGCAGCAATTAGTGTTGCAGAAACATTCTCTGTCTAGAGCATTAACACCATCTAAAATTACTAGTGGTACAATAAAATAATGTATTAGTTAAAAATAAGCTTTGAAAAACAAAATCTAAAGCTTGTACTTAGATGCATATTTCTGTTATGAATTAAAAGTTTCCTTTTTATAATCCCTACAATCCTTAAAAATCTTAAATTCTGAGGTGGGGGGTGGTGGATATAAACCTCATAGCTATGTGTCTATAACATATGCTTTCAAAAATAAAAATGATAAACATTACATTTATTAGTTATTTATAAGTGATCTACCCACCTCAGCCTCCCGAATTACTGGGATTACAGGCGTTAGCCACTGCACCCAGCCAGGGATGGGGTGTTCTTAACCACACTGAAAATCTGATTCCTTATGATATAAGGTGGCTTACAATAAAATACACAGATAACAAAACCAAACACCACTAAATCTATACCTGTTCTGTTCAGTACAGTAGCCACTGGCCACATGTGGCTATTGGGCACTTGAAACTGCCTAGTCTCAAAGTAGATATGCTGTTTAAATATAAAATAGACACTGGATTTAGAAGACCTAGTATGAAACAAAAAATGTATAAAATAATTTTTTACATTGATTACATGTTAAATATTTTTTGATATATTGACTTAAACATATTAAAATTAACTTCACCTAAATTTTTTTTCAAATGTGGATACTACATAAATTAAAATTACACATGAAGGTCATATCTGTGCCTCATATTATATTTTGATTGAGCAGCAGTGATCTAGAGTAAAAAGGTTAGAGCCAGGCAGCACAGAGAAGGAAGGAAAGAAGAAGAGGCTTAGAGGATAAAAAATAATTTGCTTCAGAAAGCAAAGAAACTGACAATCAGATTTAAACCCTGGCTATTAGCTTCTTAGCAGCCAGAGTAGATAGAGCAAGGGCCCCAGATAACACCACCAAGCCAAAGAAGGCACAGGATGCCTCAGGGAGAGAAGCCTTTTCCTAGCTCTGGGAAGAATGTCGTCATTGGCTCTTTATGGGAGGTGTGCTGAATACCACAAGCATGTCCTTGGGTGCAGCGTGTTCCTGTCCCCATTTTTAACACTGAGCCTTGGAAAAAGACTTTGGAGGAAAGGGCAAGGGTTAGGTAATATAATCTATATAACTAGCTTCTTGGCAATTAGACAAATATATAATTTTGGCATGATGCTTTGAGATGAAAGAAAAAGGAGAAAAGCTCTAACAGGCAACAAGATGAGTTTGTTGTGCGTATTACAGTACTGGGGAAGGCTGCCCACATACAGAACTGCCTAAACTGCCCTGCAGACTAGGTTGTAGTTACAATGAGAAGGCAACTGGGTTATAAAGAACTATTTTCCAAACACATGTGGTTTCCTGTTAATTACTACAAAACAAAGACGTGGATGAACATTGTTTTCACCTTCTTACAACTACAACAACATTCTTTGTGTGTGTGACAAGGTCTTACTCTTATCACCCAGGCTGGAGTACAGGGGTTCAATTGCAGTTCATTGCAGCCTTGAATTCCTGGACTCAAGCAACCCTCTTGCCTCAGCCTCCTGAGCAACTGGAATCAGGCACATACCCATCTAACTTAAAAAAAATAATTTATAGAAATAGGGTCTCACCATGTTGCCCAGGGTGATCAGGAGCTCCTGGCCTCAAGTGATCCTCCCATCTTGGCCTCCCAAAGTTACAACTGCATTCTTTTTTTTGAGACAGGGTCTCGCATTCTGTTAACGAGGCTGGAGTGCACTGGCGCAACCTTGGCTCACTGCAGCCTCAACTTCCCTGGGCTCAGTAATCCTTGCACCTCAGCCTCCCAAGTAGGTGGGACTACAGGCATATGCCACCATATTCTGCTAATTTTTTCTTTTTTTGAGGATGCCATTTTGAGTCACTTTATTATCAGGAACTTTATTTTTAAACTAATTCTAGGTACCCAAACATTAAAGTTCAAAAAATTAAAACAAGCCAAAAAGAGAACCTCAACAGCCACAGTTGTCTATCTACTGCTTATTCTTTTTTTTTGAGATGGAGTCTCACTCTATTACCAGGCTGGAGTGCAGCAGTGCAATCTCGGCTCACTGCAACCTCTGACTCCCTGGTTCGAGCGATTCTCCTGCCTCAGCCTCCCAAGTAGCTAGGATTACAGGTGCATGCCACCACGCCTGGCTAATTTTTATATTTTTATTAGAGACAGGGTTTCACCATGTTGGCCAGGATGGTCGTGATCTCCTGACTTCATGATCCACCCACCTCAGCCTCCCAAAGTGCTGTGATTACAGGCGTAAGCCACCACACCCAGCTTGCTGCTTATTCTTGTGGCCAAAGAGGAATTCTACTAAATGTCAAATGATGGATGTCTCTAAACTAGAAGACAAGTTAAAGGGCCTTGTTGTCATTTCTGTCATGGTGGTGGTGGTTGCTGGCTTTCTTGGAGAAATATATCTGTGACTTTCTCATTTAATGGGCCTCTGGCCCTCATTATCAGTCTCTTCCTATAAGAAAAGACTAGCAATAAATACATATGGTATATTATCTAAAATCCCTTACTATCATCCCAGAAAAACTTATTAAATATAAAAGTAAACTACTGATTGGAATAGTGCCTGTCAATGGTGACTCAATAATGATTTCTTGAATGATAAATACCTTTAACTTTATCATCTCTACTTTTTACTCTCCCATCTCAGAAACTTATGACCTTCATTAAACCCCATTAGTTACTAGTCTGGTGACTAACTAGGGGGCTAGCAGGAAAGCTAACTCATAGGCTTATGACATAAGCACTCAGGCATCCTAAAGCCTTATCTAGGCCAAAATAAGTTACCTATACAAACTCTACTCCACAGCCTAGCTCTGGAAAATCAAGGAAAGAGAGAGTTCAGCACCCATAACACACTGCATGCCACTTCTTTTGCATTTCTTCTTAGCCAACAGTTAGGAAAGACTATTTTTTAGCTTTCTTCACTTTTCCTTGATCTTCTACTTTCTTAATGGCTGCTTGGATGGCCTCTTGGACACCCAGGAACTGATGAGGCCCAACAGCACGCAGGTTTTTGTCCAATTCCAGAAGAATGGGGACTCCAGTAGGAAGAGTAATGTTGATGATGTCTTCATCTGAGATACCTTCCAGGTGTTTCGGGAGTGCCCTACTGCTATTTCCATGAGCAGATATCAGAATGGTTTTGCCACGTAATACTTCAGGAGCAATCCTTTCATTCCAATGGGGAAGGAGTCTCTCCAGAACATCCTTTAAGCTTTCACACCGTGGCAGTTGATCCAATGGCATATCACATACTTTATACCTCCGGTCATTGTAGATTTCATGGTAGTAAGGATGAGACTCCTCAATGGGAGGCGGGGTTATATTGTAGCTTTTTCTCCAGAGCCTCACTTGTTCTTCACCATGATTCAAAGCCATTTGCTCCCTGTTGAGACCAATCAAGGTCCCATAGTGACGCTCATTTAGACGCCAGGAGCTTTCCACGGGAACCCATTCCTGCCCCAGCTCTTCCAGGATCAGCCAGGCTGTGTGAATGGACCGATTAAGGACGGATGTGAACACAAGATCAAACTCAAAGTTTAATACTTTGAGTTGCTTCCCACAGTTTCGAGCTTCCTCCAGTCCGTCACTGTTGAGTTTCTGATCCACCCAGCTACAAAAACGGTTTTCCTTATTCCAAGCACCCTCTCCATGTCTTAACATAATAAGTTTGTACTTGGACATACTGATGGCTGAACTTTCCAGGCGTTTTCAAATGGGCTATTATTCAAGGACAGCAATACATCTGCAAAGAGGCACCAGCAGCAGCAGCCGCTCCTCCGAGCCGCCAAGGATCCAGCGCCTCCTAGGACTCATCGCGGTCGCCGGCATCAATGCTGTTTTCTAGCCCCTGAGCCAGACGGGGGCAGGTCCTAGGGCCTCTGCTAATTTTTGTATTTTTAGTAGAGGGGGGTTTTGCCATGTCGCCTAGACTAGTCTCAAACTCCTAGGTTCAAGCAATCCACCCGCCTCACCCTCCCAAAGTGCTGGGGTTACATACATGAGTCACTGCACCCAGTACAACCACATTCTTAATACCATAAAACAGCATTCTCTCTACATGTGCACTGGAGAATTTCTTGAGTGTGGGAGGAAATGTGATTCCAAAGTGCTGATTCTCCATCTAGAGAATTCCAGGGTAGGAAAGAAACAGGAAGAACCACTAGGCATGGCATTGGACACACAGTAGGTATCTGATCCACATTAGTGGTAACTGGAGTTTTTCCAAAGGGGGCCACAAAATACTGAAGTGCTCTTCAAGCCTCTCTGCCTAAAACAAGTTTCTTGCAGTAGATTTAACCCCGAGAGCAGCTCAAGCACTCAATTTTGAGTGAGCCCAAATTAACTTCTCCAGGACTCAGAAACAGAAAAGCATTCATCTTTGTAACTTTTAAATTTTAATTAATTTATTAATTTTTTTAGAGATGGAGTCTATGTTACTCAGGCTGGCCTAAAACTCCTAGGCCTCAGGTGTTCTTCTCACTTCAGACTCTCAAGTAAGAGGCAACTGCAGACCTATGCTACCACATGTAGCTTTATCTTTGTAATTTGTGATTTCTGGCTTTGTCACCTCTTCAGAAACAGCTATCAGACCAAGTAGGTTCTAGGTGGTCTTCTGAATAAATGAATCCCAGACCTCCTTTCCTCCAACAACCAAAAGCACCTTTTCTCACTGTCTTATACCTATACTATACAAATGAGATAAAAGCAACTACAACATGCAAAATGTGACTAGAGAAGAGAGCTTCCCATTATCTCCAGCTCTGATGTTCACATCTGGAGCCAGCATGAAAGGTGGGTACCAGGTGACAGCACTCCCCACTTGTCCTGCAGACCCCATAAGACATGGGGATTAGCATCCAGTGATTTCAGCTCCTAGTCCCATACTTTCTGCTTCCCACTCTCTCCTGTGTGCACACTATTACTGTTTCATTCCTACTTGAAATTCACTCCTCCATTCACCCCATCCACAGCCATAGAAGCACCTGACAGTAAAAGCTGAAGACACTGGAGTCTACATGGGGATTTCAGTGTGCCTGGCCACAGTGACTGGGGTAGCCTCTTTCTTCCTGCATTGGCACTGCTGGTCTAAAGTTCCCCTTGTCCTCTGGAGTTCATGAGAATGCCCTTTCCTGTCTGAGTACCTTCATGTCATCTGATACTGTATCACTCATTTTACAAAAATCTTGCTTTCAGAAAAGAACCATCTGCTTTGAGTGTATGGTATAAAGCATTCCTAACGTGTGATCTGTGGACCAGCAGCATTAGCAGCACCTAGGGAAATGTTAGAATTAGCATTTTAACAAGATCCCAGGCGATTTCTGTGCATGAAAGTTTGAGAAGCAGTGGTATATAATGCACCACTTAAAATGGTTAAACACCAGAGAACACTAACCTTTGGGGATATAATGTTTTAACTAGGGGCTCTTTTGAGGATAGAGCCTGGTCCAGGACAGGAAAGGAGAGTATGAAGTTTGTGCCAGCTGAGAACATAAATTGTTTCCAAACTCACGGCACCAGGCACTGTCTGGCAAAGGTTTTTGGAATCTGGAGTAATGAGTACTTAATCCCTTTTTTGTTTTTATCAAGAGGACTTTGGTTCTTGAACTCCCGACCTCAGGTGATCCGCCCGCCTTGGCCTCCAAAGTGCTTGGATTACAGGCGTGAGCCACCACTCCTGGCCAGGGCTTTGGTTCATTATAAAATCTCTGTAATTAGGAAATGCAGCAACAATTCAATGGTAACTTAGACAGATGGCACTTAGAGTAATCAAATAGTCAACTTACTGCTGTCTCCATTTTTTTACCATTGCACCATACGTCCATAGTGTCTTTTTCTGTAAAAATAAAATAAAAATTTTTTAAGTTATTCTGTGATTTAAAGATAAAGTTAACTTTTCCTATTTATTATTTTAGGAAAGGTTTGATATACCAGATCTCTAAAATTCCATTAACTCCAAAACCCAGCACTTTTTCATGGCTTTCATGGCTTTGAGACTCTCGTAAAATTTGAAGAAGCTGTGTTTGTTCTTTGTTCATAAAACTATAATGAAACAAAACAACCTTTTAAGAAAGTTATGGTCCCAATACAAATCGATTAAGTTTTGGAGCTTTCAAACAGGAGGGCAACAGACTCCCAAGAATATTGTTGTTAAGAATGAAAAGAAGGGTGGTCACAGCTGCTTACACCTATAATCCCAGCACTTTTGGATGCTGAGGCAAAAGGATCATTTGAGCCCAGGAGTTTAAGACCAGCCTGGGCAATATGGTGAGACCCTTACTCTAAAAAAAAAATATATATATATATTTATTTATTTATTTATTTTTTGAGAGGGAATCTTGCTCTGTCACCCAGGCTGGAGTGCAGTGGCATAATCTCAGCTCACTGCAACCTCCACCTCCCGGGTTCAAGCGATTCCCCTGCTACAGCCTCCCAAGTAGCTGGGACTATAGGTTTGTGCCACTACACTCGGCTAATTTTTGTATTTTTAGTAGAGACAGGGTTTCACCATGTTGGCCAAACTGGCCTCAAACTCCTGACCTCAGGTGATCCACCCACCTTGGCCTCCCAAAGTGCTGGGATTACAGGCATGAGTCACCACGCCTGGCAATGTTACATGTTTTTTGTTTTATTTTTATTTCGATTTATTTACCACTATACGATCACAGCAGTTACATGTTTTTAAAACCTAAATTTATAATCCTCAAATCCATTCCTATAAAACTTGGCTTAAGATATCTTATATATAAAATGGTGGATTAAATGAATGCATCATTCACACAGGACACATTAGAAATATACCTGCTAGACAATATACACACCTGCTAGACAATCCCAAGCAGGTGGGAAAGAAAAAGATTTTTAAAAATGTTGTAAACAAATGAAATACACCTGCACATACACTCTCTCTCCTTTTCAAAGCTCCATAGAAGGTCTGAATAGTTACAGGAATTAAACAGACATTATCTTTAAAAGAAAACAATGAGTTCTGCAGAAACAGCACTAACTTACCCAAAACAACTCTAAAGTTCTCACCATCCATGTGTAATACCCAAGTATTGGTGGTTTTTGATCTGTTCTCCATATACTTCTTGAGACTTCTCCCATTAATTTCCAGAGTATATTCATAAGCAAAACCACTGATAGCATCTATATTTATGGTCGCCTTTGTCTTTGCAGCTCCAACATAGAATGTCTCTTTGCCCACTAATTTGAACATCCATTCTTTTCTTATCTCTTCCTACATAATAAAATAGAAAAATTTGAGACATTCAAATGGAAGAAAAAATTAATATTTAATTTTAGAAATAATGTAAAGTGAACAAAGGTAATACCATTTAGATATAATTTTATTAATTTATGATGCCAAGGTTTTAGAAAATAAAACCATTTTAAGTTTAAATATTACATGCTATATTCCATGAATTCCATAACTATTATTAGTTTGCTTTACACAGAAAAATGACATGGATCAAAAACATAATCACTATAAGAAAAAGAAAAGCCCTGAATTCACATATGAAGATGCTACTTCAACAAAATCAAGTTTCTCTATATATAATATTTTACAAAGTAACATATTTTCTTCCTACCTTCCCATCTACATACACTACTCGTTTGCCTGATGTAGTCCCATGTTCAAATTCAATCTTGTGGACTCCGTCACTTAAAGCAACATCCCAAACAGCTACAAGATCTGTCATTTTTTCAAGGCTGTAAGGAGGGCTAAAGGAATAAAATAAACCAATTATAGTGGGCCAAAATACTAATTAAATAACCAGTTAATCCTTCCAAGATGAAAATATTAATGATTAAAACGTCTAAAATTTCAAAATATTAAAGTGGTAGTACCTAAGAAATTCTACTCACAGTACATGTAACTATTTTCTCCCGCTTATTCACCCTTCCTTTAAGATACAACTACTATATATGGGCACAGAGTCCGATTACGTCTAAAAAAATCCATCTTAATAGGATTAAGAATCCATCAGTTTATCCTGGTTAGTATTCTAGGTTGACTACAGCATAGTGCATGGAAAGGTCAGTAAAAAGTCTTTACTCTTCTCCCACCAGCTCCCATTTAAAAACCATGATATTTAATTTCGTTTATCTTTTTCAGGTCTAATCACTCTAAAACAAGAACTCTCCAGATCTCCCATACTTAAACTAATACAAGGGATTTGTTTTAACAAAAAGATTTTAATTTATTATACTAAGAAAAAAAGTCATGGAAGAAATATTCTATAATAAAGATAAAAATAATTTTGAAATGTTATGGGAAACATTCTTGGCATTAATACAGGAAATCTTATTTTAAAAAATAAAGGATTTGGGGCCGGGTGTGGTGGCCCATGCCTGTAATCCCAGCAATTTGGGAGACTAAGGTGGGCAGATTACTTGAGTTCAGGAGTTCCAGACCAGCCTAGGCAACATAGTGAAACCCTGTTTCTACAAAAATATTAGCCACATGTAATGGTGCATGCCTGGAATCACAGCTACTTGGGAAGCTGAGGTGGGAGGACCACCTGAGCCCAGGAGGTTGAGACTACAGTAAGCCATCATTGCACCACCACGTTCCAGCCCAGATGAAAGAGTGAGACTATCTCAAAAATAAAAAATTAAAGGATTTGGTTTGTCAGACATTTCTGGCATATACTTCAACATATATTTTTGATGTTAATATATCCTATGTGAATGACATATACATATATAATATCTAATTAATATTTTGATATTGGTAATCTTTTTAGCCTTGACAGAAGTATCATTTATTACAGTAACAATGATCAGAGCTAACAGGTATTAAGTGATTACTATGTGACAGTCACTGTTCTAAGAGCTTTAAATATATTAACTCACAGAATCAACATGAGATGAGTACTATTAGTATCCTTATTTTATAGACGAGGCTCAGAGAGGCTAAGGTTTACCTAAATAATGTTACAACGACATTAAGTGGCAGAGGTAGGATTTAAACCTAGGATTCTGGCTCCAAAGCCTGTTCTCTTAACTACATCTTCCTCTTTGTTCACCCTAATCTCCTTTGTATGCTCTCAAGTGAAGATGTTAAATGGATTTGATACCATTTTGAAGTCGTTGCCAAGAACTCTGTGCTGAGAGATAGGAGGAGACCTCACACCAAGGCTCTATGGAAATAGTTGCCATGTTATTGGTGGCTACCTCCACGCCAGGTATTTACTACTCCTGCTCTAAATCACACAAAAGCAGAACCACACAATCTGCAATTTTACAAAATGTATTCTTAACAGAGCAGCTTGGATAAATTGCTCTTTTGAATGATAACAGTCTTGAAAATGTCAAAGGCTAGTTTACTGCAATATAAGACATTTACCTTTCATCATCTTCAAAGATAGGACTGTCATCTCCAGATGCCATGGTTGGCAAAAACAGTCTTTAATCCAATTAGCAGCCAGAAAAGAAAAAAGCAGAATTGCAGCAAAGAAAGATTGAAAGCAACAATGATGACATCTACAAAGGGTTTTTCTATTTTTCTAATTTTGCAATCCATTTATTAAATTACATGGAGTTTCTGATGAAACAGCTTCTACATACACTAGAACTGTAATCTTTAATTTACAGAGAAAGATGTTAAATCATGCAAATCAGTCATATTTTTCCCTGTTATGGATTTATAATTTCTTAAAGATATACTTTATTAAAACTAAAAAACAAACTCTAGTTTATTGCAAGTATTACAGCATATCAGAGCTGCAAGATACCTAAGAGATCCTCTGTGTCCCATGCTTCTCAAACTGAAGCACAAGAAGCCCCAAGGGTATGAGGCAGTGAGTCAGGGAATACATCAAACTCCAGGATAAACACAATGCACCTTCTGGGAGCATCAGTGTTAAAGTGGTAACTAATTTAAAATGTAATCTTTATTTTAGAAGGCTACACTATGGTGGAACATAATTTTTAAAATCTTTCTGTGTTTAGATAACTTCAAAGAACTGATGAGTTTGCAAGAAGCAGACCGGGATATGCTGGTCTGCTCTCAAAGAGTGAACTTAATTTATCCCATTACTTAAGCCCATTTAATTTACTAGTGCCAATGATGAATCCACAAAAGTTATGTGGCTTGCTCACATCACTAGCAGGATCCAAGCCAGAACTAGAGCCCAGTACTATGCAATGAACTAAACAGTAACAGGGCTGCAGTGTTAATTAAGCTTTACTAAAATCAGAACTGCACACAAATTCACATGCATAGGAAACCCTCACATTTGAAGATTTGGGATTAACAGTTTCACTCCTGCCAAAGTATCCTAAATTCAACTATTTTTTGCTTCCAAGATCTACCCTAGTTTAGCCCTTTCTTTAGTGCCCATTATTTATAAATGCTCAAGAATGCTGTCTCCTGGTGAAAAATGGGAGCCTGCTAACCATCTCCGGATGGAAACAGCCAGAAGTCACAAATTATTAAAAAGCTTTTTGTTTGTTTTTGAGAGAGCCTCACTCTGTCCCCCAGGCTGGAGTGCAGTGACACAATCTTGGCTTACTGTAACTTTTGCCTCCTGTGTTCAAGCGATTCTCATGTCTCAGCCTGTTGAACTGCAGGAATTATAGGCACATACCACCAAATCTGGCTAATTTTTTGTATTTTCAGGAGAGATAGGGTTTCGCCATGTTGGTCAGGCTGGTCTCGAACTCCTGGTCTCAAGTGATCCACCACCTCAGCCTCCCAAAGTGCTGGGATTACAGGCATGAGCCACCACACACCCAGCCAAAAAGTTATTAAAGAAGAAATTAGCACTCATAAAAGCAATCCAACAGGCCAGAAAAGTTAAGGATTTTAGAATAAAAACTAGGTAAATATTCGTACTTAATATAAATTCCTCTTTTTTAAAATTAGCACCACACAAATTTGTGAATTTTTCTACTCTTAAGAAGCTCGAGGATTATACCCTGAGAAACCAGAGGGTATCATACAACAATAAAAACAAAAAGAATACATAGCAATAAAATAAGCCAGCCAGGCATGGTGGTATGCACCTGTAGTCCCAGCTACTAGGGAGGGTAAGGTAGGAGGATCGCTTGAGCCTAGGAGTTAGAGTCTGCAGTGCATGGCTGCAGTGGTCGTGCCACTGCACTCCAGCCTGGGTGACAAGAGTGAGACCCTGTCTCAAAACAGATATATATGTGTTTTATATACATATATATATAGAGAGAGAGACTGATAAATAGATATAATATATATATTATAGATAGATAGGTAGTATAATTATATGTACTCCAGCCTGGGTGACAGGTATATATACATAGATAGATAGGCATGGAGTACATATAAAGAATATATATATTTATATGCATAGTATATGTATTATACATACAGTTGTATGTATATTTATATATTATAATATTTACATATCATAAATATTATACATACATGTTTTCTATTATAACGAATTCCAAATACTACTAAATCACACTAAGATACAAACTCTTAATTATAATACCTTTCCATAGAGAAGTATAAAAGGCAATACCACCAATTAGAAGAAAGATTAGAGATTATGATCACATTAAACATGTTTTTCTTCTCTAAACTATAAAAAATCATTCAGACATTCAACTATTATTTAAGGACTACCTAAAAAATTGCAATTTTTTGGCCATGCATGGAGGCTCACGCCTGTAATCCCAGCACTTTGGGAAGCCAAGGCAGGTGGATCACGAGGTCAAGGAGATTGAGACCATCCTGGCCAACATGGTGAAACCCTATCTCTACTAAAAATACAAAAATTAGCTGCATGTGGTGGCATGTGCCTGTAACCCCAGCTACTCAGGAGGCTGAGGCAGGAGAATCACTTGAACCAGGAAGTCAGAGGTTGCAGTGAACCAAGATCATGCCACCGCACTCCAGCCTGGCGACAGAGCAAGACTCCGTCTCAAAAAAAAAAAAAAAAGCAATTTTTTTTTAACTGAAAGTGTACATGATAGGAGAGAATTATAAACAAAGATAAGAGTAAGTACTGAAGCGATTATCTGGCAAATTTGAACCATTCCAATTCTACTTATATAACTATGTATCAAAATTGATGTTTCTTCTTAAACAAGTTTATGAATTAATATAAAATTTTGTTACTCTCTTTGCCTATTTTCCTCTGATTAAGAAAAATGCTGCTTCAATACAAAGTAGTATTTCAGTTTTCTTATTGGTACTATCCATTATTTTTAGCAAAGCTCTAAAAAAACTTTTTATAAATGGTTAATAATTATAAAATATTTTTATAATTACTCCTTGGAGTGTGCATGGTGGCTCATCCCTGTAATCCCAGCACTTTGAGAGTCTGAGACAGGAGAATCATTTGAAGCCAGGAACTCGAGACAAACCTGGTCAATATAGTGACAGCAAAAAAAATTAGCTAGGTGTGGTGGCACGTCACTGTAGTCTCAGCTACTAGGGAGGCTGAGGTGGGAGGATCGCTTGAGTCCAGGGGTTTGAGACTGCAGTGAGCCATGACCATACCACTGTACTCTAGCCTGGCCAACAGAGCAAGACCCTGTTCCAAAAGCAAAAACAACAACGAAACAAAAATTATTCCTTGGAACATTAAAAGTATATTTAGCTTATAAAAAGACTGCAATACTTCAAATTTTGTACCATTTTAAAAGGCAGAAATTAACTTTAAGAAGTGCTTTCTGGCCGGGCGCGGTGGCTCATGCCTGTAATCCCAGCACTTTGGGAGGCCGAGGAGGGTGGATCACGAGGTCAAGAGATCGAGACCATCCTGGTCAACATGGTGAAACCCCGTCTCTACTAAAAATACAAAAAATTAGCTGGGCATGGTGGCGCGTGCCTGTAATCCCAGCTACTCAGGAGGCTGAGGTAGGAGAATTGCCTGAACCCAGGAGGCGGAGGTTGCAGTGAGCCAAGATCGCACCATTGCATTCCAGCCTGGGCAACAAGAGCGAAACTCTGTCTCAAAAAAAAAAAAAAGAAGTGCTTTCTATGCAAGGATTAAAGTGGCCCCTACCTTATAACATCCATAACCAAAATATGAGAGAGTCATAAAATTATCAGCACTGGAAAACAAAAAACAATGAAATTACCTGGTCTAGCCTCTCTCCTTCATTATGGGGAAATCAGTAACACACATCCCTCAAAATGCCATCTCCACTGCCAGTCCTGGGTTCTTTTTGCCCGTCCAACTTTCTAACAAGGCTGTAGAGGTTTCCAATAATGCACACAGAGTAAAGAAAACTTTTCAAATGATCTTACTGCAAAAAATAATTCCCATCAACAAATCCCATCTAATGTTTAAGAGAAACATCCCAAATCAACTCTGCCTCCTGCTTTTCGGCTTCTATCCTATCCCAGCAGTTTCACTAGTCTTGTGACCTCTGTCACTTTACATATTCCATTCCAATCTCACCACTTTAAAATGTAATTGAAATTGCTCTTCTGGCTGAACAGTAGGAGAGCACACAAAGAAAACATTTTTTTTGAGACAGAGTCTTGTTCTGTCGCCAGGCGACAGGCTCGAGTGCAGTGGCGTAATCTTGGCTCACTGCAACCTCTGCCTCCCAGGTTCAAGCAATTCTCCTGCCTCAGCCTCCCAAAGTAGCTGGGACTGCAGGTGTGCACCACCATGTCCAGCTAATTTTTGTATTTTAGTAGAGATGAGGTTTAACCATGTTGGCTAGGATGGTCTTGATCTCTTGACCTCGTGATCTGCCTGCCTCGGCCTCCCAAAGTGCTGGGATTACAGGCGTGAGCCACGGCCCCCAGCTGAAAACATTCTTAATAGCCACAAATGCAACAGGTTAACAGACTGACATCTGTTTTTTGGCCATTCATATCAGGGAAAATCATTAAAAACCTCTAGTCAGCTCATCAAATGCACATAAAAATATGCCCACTAGTGAGCCTTTCGGGAAACAGAAAATCAAACTGAGATTTAAGTCTGAAAGAAAGTCAATATGAATGATTATTTTAAAACCTCAACAGGCACTAAAGCAGAGATTGATGTTTACTTAAACAGACTTTAATATAATTTGGACTGTCGGCTGATTTTTCATTTTGAGAATATCCTCACACAAAAGTCAACTTACTTCCTCCGTAACTGGTGATTCTCTGGATGGTCTATACAAAGTAATATCAACCTGAGCAAATGCAGTCCATTAATTCAACAAATAGATAAATGGTCACCAAATGTTCTAAAAGCACTCCAAAGTCAAATACAGGTGGTCCCCAGCTTACAATGGTTTGGCTTAATGATTTTCCGACTTTAAGATGGTGCAAAAGAGATGTGTTTGGTAGAAACCATATTTTGAGTACCCATAAACCATTCACTTTCAGTACAGTACAATAAATTACATGAGACAGCCAACACTTCATTGCAATATAGGCTTTGTGTTAAATGATTTTGCCCAACTGTGGGCTAACGTAAGTATTCTCAGCACATTTAAGGTAGGCAAGGCTAAGATATGATGTCTGATAGGTTAGGTGTACTAAATGCATTTTTGACTTATAATATTTTCACCTTACAATGAGTTTATCGGGATATAACCTCATCGCAAGTCAAGAAGCATCTGTACATGTTTCTGTCTTTGTTTTGAGACAGGGTCTTGTTCTGTTGCCAAGGCTGGAGTGCAGTGGTGTGATCACCACTCACTGCAGCCTCAACCTCCTGGGCCCATAGGATCCTCCCACCTTAGCCTCCCAAGTAGCTGGGACTATGGGTACACACCACCACGCCCAGCTCATTTTTGTATTTGTTGTAAAGATGGGGTTTCACCATGTTACCCAGGCAGGTCTCAAATTGGTGGGCTCAAGTAATCCACCTGCCTTGGCCTCTCTGAGATTACAGGCATGAATCACCACACCTGGTCATACATGTTTTTAAAATTTCTCTATGGTTTTGTGTGATTTGCAGCAGCTATGCTCTATTTGTTTTCTCACAGGGAGATGTACCTTCACAACAAAAGTTTCCTTATAAAAAATGTCCAGCCTTCAGTTTTTCTATTCAACATTTATTTGAGCCTGCTATCAAGAGATACTGTACTAGAGGCTGTCAGAAAATCGAAGAAAATCCTTCTTTTTTTTTTTTTTTTTTGAGATAGGATCTCGCTCTAGTCACCCAGGCTGGAGTGCAGTGGTGCAATCTCACCCCCACTCCTGCCTACAGTGCAAGCAGCACAGCCTAGGGTCTGACGGGGTGAGCCTTATGCAGACTGTGCCTTGATGGTCCCAGCCTTGGGAGAAGAATTTACTAGTAACCTGGAAGACTACTGAATCCTTTCACCCCTGCCAGGTGGAACAGGACCTAAATGTACCCCTTTGGGGGAAAATGGGTCGCCTGGATTAGGGGTAGTGATTCATATTGTTTTGTACACTACATTTCCTACAAAGTATGAATTTATACTTTGAAAAAAAAGAATTGAGAATTCAGAAATAAATCTACATATCTGTGGCCAACTGATTTTTGGCAAGGGTGCCAACTCTAACTGATAGGGAAAGAATAGTCTCTTCAACAGATGTTATGAGGAAAACTAGATTTTCATACATAAGAGAATTAAGTTGAACCTCACCTACCTCAGACCATATGCAAAAGTTATCTCAGTGATGTAAATATAAGCTAAAACCACAAAACTCTTAGAGGAAAACATGGGGTAAATCCTCATGACCTTGGATTTGACAATGGATTTTTAGATATGGCAGCAAAAGAAAAAAATTAATTGGACTTCATCAAAAGTTAAAGCTGATTGCATGTGGTAGCTCACACCTGCAATCCCAGCAATTTGGGAGGCCAACGTGGAAGAACTGCTTGAGCTCAGGAGTGCAAGACCAGCCTGGGCAACATAGGGAGACCCCCATCTCTACAAAAAAATTTAAAAACTAGCCAGGCATGGTAGTGCATGCCTATAGTCCCAGCTACTTCAGAGGCTGAGGTGGGAGGATCATTTAAGCCTGAGAGGTCAAGGCTGCAGTGAGCTGTGAATGAGACCCTGTCTCAAAAAAACAAACAAAAATTTTTGTGCATCAAAGGACATTATCTAGAAAGTGAAAAGACAAGGATGAGAGAAAATATTTGGAAATCATATATCTGATAGAAGTTTCATATTCTGAATATATAAAGAACTCTACTACTCAAAAACACAAAAGACAACCCAATTTAAAAATAGGCAAAGGGGCTAGTCACAGTGGCTCACACCTGTAATCCCAGCACTTTGGGAAGCCAATGCAGGTGGATCACCTGAGGTCAGGAGTTTGAGACCAGCCTGGCCAACATGGTGAAACCCCATCTCTACTAAAAATACAAAAGTTTAGCTGGGCGTGGTGGCAGGTGCCCATAATCCCAGCTAGCTACTTGGAAGGCTGAGACAGGAGAATCGCTTACACCTGGGAGGCAGAGGTTGCAGTGAGCCAAGATTGCACCATTGCACTCCAGCCTGGGCAATAAGACAACACTTCATTTCCACCCCCCCACCACCAAACATGGGCAAAAGACTTCAACAGACATTATTCCAAAGAAGACATACAAATAGTCGATAAGCATATGAAAAGATGCTGAACAACATTAATCACGGGAGAAATGCAAATCAAAACCACAATGAAATACAACTTCATATCTACTAGGATAGCCATGCTAAAAATAAACAGAAAATAATGAGTGTTGGCAAGGATGTGGAAAAACTGGAACCTTGTACACTGCTAGTGGGACTGTAAAATGGTGACATTGTCAAACAAAAAGATACGACAGTTCCTCAAAACCTAAACAGAGAAGTATTTATTATATGACCTAGCAATTCCACTGCTAGGTTTACACCCACAAGTTTTGAAATCAGCCACTCAGAAATGTATATACTATTGTTCATTGTAGCATTTTCTAATAGCCAAAAGATGAAAACAACCCAAGTTGTCTGTCAACATAAGCATAAACAAAATGTGGTATATACACTTGATCTTAGCCAAAAGGCCTAGAAGTGATAAAATGCATACACACACACACACACACACACACACACACGACATTCCTTTTTATTCAGTCAAAAAAAGGAGTGATATTCTGACATATGCTATAGCATGAACTCTGAAAACTTTCTGCTAAGTGAAGTAGCCAGAAAAAAAAATGGCAAGTATAATATGATTCCACTTATATGAAATACCCTGAATAGGAAAATTCATAGAGACTGAAAGCAGATTAGACATTCTCAGGGAATGGGGGAAGAGAACAAGGAGAAGTCTCAGTCTCTTTTGTGTTGCTATAAAGGAATACCCAAGGCTGTGTAACTTATAAAGAGAAAAGGTTTATTTAGCTCATGATTCTGATGTCTGGAGAAGGTCAAGATTGGGCATCTGCATTTGGTGAGGGTTCCAAGTTGCTTCTGCTAATGGCAGAAGCAAAGGGGAGCTGGCTGTATAGAAGGCACGTGACCAGAGAGAAAGCAAGAGAGAGGTGGGAGGTACGAGGCTCTTTTTATCAGACAGCTCTAGTGAGAAGTGACAGAGCAAGAACCCATCCACCTCCAAGGGAGGGCATTAATGTATTCATGAGGGATCCGCCCCCATGACCCAAACACCTTCCATCAGGCCCCCCTTCCCAGTACTACCACAATGGGGATTAAAATTCAACAGGAGATTTGAAAGGACAAATATCCAAACCATAGCAGGGAGTTGTTGCTTAATGGTCACTGTGTTTCTGTTTAAGGTATTGAGAAAGTTTGGCAAATAGATACAATGGTCACACAATATTGTGAACATACTTAATGGCCCTGAATTGTACACTAAAAAATTGTTAAAATGGCAAATCTATGTTGTATATATTTTACCATTTAAAAAAGTTAATAATATATATATAAAAAGAATTGTATACTTTAAATGGGTGAATTACATGGTATGTGAGTTATATTTCAATAAAGTTGTTAAAAAACAAAAAAAGGAAAAAAAATAAAAGGCAGATGTCCTGCCTGTGGTGTTTCTTGGGATGCAATTGCACCTGTAACCAAACGAGGAGCACATCTGTCCTTGTCCCTAATTTCTACTTCACTCAGAAATATGTCATGTAGATCTGTAAGTTACAAATTCAATTTAATAAACACATGTCATATGCTAAGTTCACCCAGCATACCAATAGTTGCTGGGTACTTATGTATCAGGCTCTGAGAGTGGGGGAGTCTGGAGAGACCGAGAAATGATTATAGTACAACAATGGGAGTGTCCTTATAAAGGGAAGCAGCATAGGACAGAAAGGGCCCATAGAGGAAGGGTCCTAGCTCTGCCAAAGAAGGCTTTGGTTTAAAACTTTGGAGAAAGTGGCCAGGTGCGGTGGCTTATACCTGCAAACCCAGCACTTTGGGAGGTCAGGAGTTTGAGACGAGCTTGGACAAAATGGTGAAATCCTATTTCTGCAAAAATACAAAAATTAGCAAGGCATGGTGGCACACGTCTTTACTCTGGAGGCTGAGGCACAAGAATCGCTTGAACTGGGGAAGTTGCAGTGAGCCAGGATTATGCCATTGTACTCCAGCCTGGGTGACAAAGGGAGACTTTGTATGAAAAATAAGAAAATAAAACTTGGGGCTATGCACAGTGGCTCATGCCTGTAATCCCAGCACTTTGGGAGGCCGAGGCCGGCGGATCACCTGAGGTCAGTAGTTCGAGACCATCCTGGCCAACATAGTGAAACCCCATCTCTACGAAAAGTACAAAAATTAGCCGGGCGTGGTGGTGGGTACCTGTAATCCCAGCTACTCGGGAGGCTGAGGCAGAATTGCTCAACCCTGGAGGCGGAGGTTGCAGTGAGCCAAAATTGTGCCACTGCACTCCAGCCTGAGCCACGAAAGCAAGACTCAGTCTCAAAATAAATAAATAAATAAATAAATAAATGATTTAATTTATTTTTTAAAAAAAGGCCGGGTGCGGTGGCTCATGCCTGTAATCCCAGCACTTCGGTAAGCTGAGGTAGGAGGATCACGAGGTCAGGAGTTCAAGACCCACCTGACCAACATAGTGAAACCCTGTCTCTACTAAAAATACAAAAATTAGCTGAGTCCTGGTGGCATGCGTCTATAATCCCAGCTACTCGGGAGGCTGAGGCAGGAGAACTGCTTGAACCTGGGAGGAGGAGGTTGTAGTGAGCTGAGATCACGCCATTGCACTCCAGCCTGGGCCACAGAGCGAGACTCTCGCAAAATAAATAAATAAATAAAAATAAAAAATAAAACGGGAGAAATCCACTGTTGTTTTTAAACTCTTATGCATATACTTAATTTTCAAGATTATATGATCAAACTGGAAAATGATAAATACCAAAAAACCCTCTATTTTTGCAAAGATTTTATTAATAAAATATAAATTTAAAAGATGAAAAGCCATATTCCATTTATTTTCACTGATGGAGATGATGTCAAGCACTTGAAACTTTTTATATGTCTTCAAAGAAAGCTTTTTGGATATCTCATCCTTACCCAACAATCTTTTAAGATCCCTTCCCTAGCAACCCAACAACTATGTTTCAGAGCATGACTTAAAACACCAACATGATTCCACCGTTCATCTAATCTCACCTGAATTTTGTCTTAACTTAGGTTTAACCTTATTGGGGACTGAAATGATTTGTTCGAGATAAACCAAAGCCAGTTTAAAAATTACTCAGGTAATAGTAGTAACTAAGATGTGCATAGTTCCCTTTTCAGCAAAAGCCCTAGGTACGACCAGCCAATAAGGCAAGTCACTCTTTCAAGTGTTGACATCTTCATCTCCAGCCCGGGCCCCTTATGAAGTGAGGGGGCTTTCCACTGAAGTCAGTCAGGAAGCTCCTCGAGCCAAGTATTCCCAAATGCTACTTACTGGAGGTATAAAAATGATAGTAACTTTTCTCAGGGCCATTTCACAATCTTACACCAGAAGCCATATGGTATAGTTTATGGAGTCTATCTTGTTTTAGAATGAATCTTGTGGGATTCATTCTACACAAATGATCATGCTCAAAAACGCAGAGGTAACGGTGCTCAATGAGTTACTTTCTGCAATAACTAAAAACCGAAAACCACCTGTACGCTCAACATCAGAGAGAAACAACATTAAGTAAATCACAGTCCAGTCAAAGCCCATGCCAGAAGCCAAGGATGGATGCCGTAGTCAACCTGGCACACGGGAATGTGCAGTCTAGTGTGGCCAATAAAAAGGACGTAGAAAAACACTTAAAGCCACGGGTAAATACATGTGAGGTATTATTAAGAGAAAGAGCCCGAAGGTTGAGACTGCAACAGTGAGCCAAGATCTTGCCACTGCATTCCAGCCTGGGCGACAGAGTGAGACCCTGTTTCAAAGCAGAGAGAGAGAGAGCATGTTTCTGCACTTTATGATGCAGGTTCTGCAAAAATAAGCCCTGATCATATTCCAAGGAAAACGCATCTGGAAGAAAATACACCTTCATGTTAACCCGGCTTGTCTCTGGGGAGCAGGAGCATGGCTGCTTTGTTTCCTTGTTGCTTTCCGTTCCACGTTTTCGACAGCGACTAGTATTATGTCTAAAGTTAGCGAACAGGCTGTAGGCGGGTGCGGCTGGTCCCGGGGCCGGGCCTGGCCAAGCAGGGACGCTCCCGCACCGCCCTGGGTTGGCTCCGCGCCCCGCCGCACTTTCACCTCTGCCCGCGCTCAGCGGGAGCCGAGTCCTGCTGCTAGGCCTGAGGTCACCGGCGGGCCGGCTGGAAGCGTCCGGAACTCACCCGCGCCTCACCCGCTTGGGTCTCACCGACCGTGCAGCAGACACCGCCCGCCTCCGCCGCCGAGAGATAGCCGCCGCGGGAACAGTAGGGCCGAGGGCGCGGGGACGCCAAGGGCTGCGCGCAGGGGCTTCCGGGGTGCGGAGCCGGCGGGCCCGGGGCGTCCAGGTGGGCGCAGGCGCGACCCCGACCCCACCCGGTTGCTGCCTCACCTGTGCGCCGTGGGCCGCGGGAGGCTCTGGGGGCGGTCGCACCAAACAACCGGTTGGTTCCGACTCGGCTACGCAGGCCGCAAGGCCTTGCTCCCTTCGCCGAGAAACCGGCGCAGCCGGCGCGGAGGCTTGAAAGCTCTGCAGGCGCGATTACCAAACGCGCTTACTGTTTGTCGCGCCTCAGGTCCCCTGGGGCGCCCAGCGCAGGAGGCCACCCCTCCTCCTCCACGGATGCAACCCGGTCCACAGCCTTAGCCCAAGGCCGCACCCTCCGCGCACAGGCCTTCCTCAGCCCCCATCCAGGACATCACCAAGTCCTGCACTGCGTCCAGTCTTCCTGCCAGCAAGGAAAGATGGGTAGGAGCCAGCCGCAGGCCCCGCGCTGGGATAGACGCGGCGACAACCTGGCGGGCAAAAACAGCCCTGTGCCTGCTCTGCAGCTATGGGGAAGGGAAACCTGGTCATGGCAACTATGGCACTCGGTCCTTAAAACCTCTTTATGGAGTCTCATTCCTTCTTTAAAGACCCAAACTACTTAAGGTGGGCAGGAAGCTCCCATGTGTGATCTAGCCCCTGCCTGCTTGGCTTCATTTAGGTCCTTAAAGGATGCAAGTTTCTTCTCACCCAGGGCCTCGGCAAATGCTCTTCCCTCTGCTTGGACACTCCTCACCTCTTCCCTGTTGTGATTCTTAGGTTACACTATCCTGGCCCACAAGACTTGCAGCATTGCTGGGTGTGGTGGCTCATGCCTATAATCACAGCATTTTGGGAGGCAGATGGGAGGATGGCTTGAGCCGAGGAGTTCAAGATCAGCCTGGGCAACATGATAAGACCCCATCTCTACAAAAAAAAAAAAAAAGAGAGAGAGAGAGAGAGAAAAGGAAAGAAAAAAAAATTAGCCAGCATGTTGGCTCAGGCCTGTGATCCCAGCTATTTGGGATGCTTAGGTGGGAGAGTCGCTTGGCCCAGGAAGGAAGGTCAAGGCTGCAGTGAGCTGTGATTGTACCACTACACTCCAGCCTGGGCAAAGAATGAGACCTGGTTTCATTTAAAACAGAACAAAACAAAACAAAAACACAAGAAACAGCCGGGCTCAGTGGCTCACACCTGTAATCCCAGCACTTTGGGAGGCCAAGGCAGTTGGATCACCTGAGGTCAGGAGTTTGAGACCAGCCTGACCAACATGGTGAAACCCCATCTCTACTAAAAATACAAAAATTAGCCAAGCGTGGTGGCGTGTGTCTGTAATTCCAGTTAGGAGGCTGAGGCATCACTTGACCTTGAGAGGACCTTGATGATCCTCTCAAGGAGGATCACTTGACCTTGAGAGGTGGAGTTTGCGGTGGGCCGAGATTGCCTCGCTGCACTCCAGGCTGGACAACAGAGTGAGACTTCATCTCAAAAACAAAAACAAAAAACACACAGAGACTTGCAGCATCAGGGCTTCTTCTTCCTAGCCTCTTTCAGGGTGTGCAATAGCTTGTGTAATGTTTGCTTAATGTGTAACGTAACAGTAGACTGAAATCCATGAAGGCAGAGACCATGGCCGCTTGGCTCTCATTCTTGTATTTCTCACATCTGCATCGTGCAGGTCCATATTAACTTTGGCAAATATTTATTGATTGAATGAATAATGAAGAGCAGGCCTGGGTAGTGTCTTCGATGGCCTTGATTTTCACTTTGAGAAGGAGACAGTGTTGCTTACAGAGAGCAAGCAAAGTTGTTGAGTGGTCCCTGTGAAGTGTAGGCCCAACCATAGAATAGAAACAAGTGAAGGGATTCTGGAAGGCTCTGAGAGCCCAGTATATTTGGGGGCTGCTATGGTTTGAATGCTGGTATCTCCCCAAAATTCATATGTTGAAACCTAACTCCCAACACATTCATATTAAAAGAATGGGTCCTTTGTGGGGGAAATGAGTGCCCTTGTGAAAGAGGCTTGAGGGATCCTCTTTGACCTTTCTGCCATGTGAGGATGTACTGAGAAGACACCATCTTTGAAGCACAGAACAAGCCCTCAGCAGAGTATGACTCAGCTGGAGCCTTGATCTTGGATGTCCCAGCCTCCAGAACTGTGAGCAATACATTTCTGCTGTTTATAAATTACTCAGTTTAAGTTTTTTTCTTTCTTTTTTTTTTTTTTTTTTTTTGATACAGGGTTTTACTCTGGAGTGCGGTGGCATGATCACACCTCACTACAGCCATGATCTATGTCTTGGGCTCAAGTGATCCTCCTGCCTTAGCCTCTCAAGGATCTGGGACAATAGGTGCATACCACCACACCTAGCTAATATCTAACTTTTTTTTTTTTTTTTGTAGAGAGAAGATCCTACTATGTTGCCCAGACTGGTCTCAAATTCCTGGGTTCAGTTCTCCCACCTTGGCCTCCCAAAGTGCTGGGATTATAGGCACGAGCAAATGCACCCAGACTATTTTCTTCTTCTTCTTTTTGAGACAGGGTCCACCCTGGCTGGAGCATTGAGGAGACGTTTTCCGGGGCTTCTGAAAAAGAGACTGCTTCCCCTTTTCCTTGGGATTCCCAGTAGAGGAACATGAGCCCAGGGAGGGTTTTTGAGTTAAAGTCTTACTTGGTTGGCTCATTGCAACCACTGTTTCCCAGGTTCAAGCAATTCTCCTGCCTCAGCCTCCTTAGTAGCTGGGACTACAGGTATGTACAACCACGCCCCGCTAATTTTTGTATTTTTAGTAGAGATGGGGTTTTGCCATGTTGGCTGGGCTGGTCTCAAACTCTTGACCTCAGGTGAGCCACCCACCTTAGCCTCTCAAAGTGCTGGGATTACAGGTGTGAGCCACCACACCCGGCCTTTTCAAGTATTTTGTTATAGCAGCCAAAATGGACTAAGATAGGGACATTCAGGCCCTATCGTATAATTTCTTTCTGCATCTTTATGTTAATGTAAAGAAAGACTGCTTCACCTTTGGGGTTTGTAGGGTAGATGCAGTTTCTAGATGCTAAGCAAGTATGTGAGAGAAAGTAGTTAAGAGACAGTAGGGAATAACATATTGATGAGGTTAACCAGTTTGCAAAGTGATAAAGACTGATTACTAAGCAAATTATGATACAGGAATTCTGCTTAGTGAGCACTGCTTTCTTGTTTGCTACCCTGTACTGAAAGCTCCCTGAAGACAAATATTTCATATTTGTATTTTCTTCTACATCAGTGTTTTTTGTCTCTCTCTCTCTCTCTCTTTTTTTTTTTTTGGTTGTTTTTGAGACCTGGGTTTCATTCTGTCACCCAGGTTGGAGTGCAGTGACTTGATCATAACTCACTGCAGCCTCGAACTCCTGGCATCAAGCAATCCCCCTGCCTCAGCCTCCCAAGTTGTTGGGATTATAGACATGAACCACTACCCCCAGCTGCTGCAGCAGTATTTTTGAACAGAGTTTACAGCAAATGATTGTTGAAATAATGAATTGGGGGAAAAGGTAAAAGGCTCCAGAGTGGAAATTCCCAGAGATGAGAAACAGCTAGCTGATTTCTCCTAGTCTTTATTTCTTCTGAGAAATACTCCTGAGTTGCTGGACTAGAAGCAGGAGACACTTATTGGGGAGCAGCTCAAAGACATTATTTAATGAAGGATATTTTCTTATAAAACACGATTCCTCCATTGGCTTGTTCTGTGCCACTGTTTGCTCTCTGGAAATAGTTTCTGGAATATTTGGAATTGAGGAACATACCAGTTTGGACAGCATTTTCTACATATCTATTCTACAGACCCAGGACATCAGACATAGTGTCTTAGTTCATTTTCATGCTGCTGATAAAGACATACTCGAAACTAGGAACAAAAAGGTTTAATTGGACCTACAGTTCCATATGGCAGGGGAGGCCTCAGAATCATAGCAGGAGGTGAAAGGCACTTCTTACATGGTGGCAGCAAGAGAAAATGAGGAAGAAGCAAAAGCAGAAACCCCTGATAAACCCATCAGATCTCGTGAGACTTATTCACTATCAGGAGAATAGCATGGGAAAGGCCAGCCTCCATGATTCAATTACCTTCTCCTAGGTCCCTCCCACAACATGTGGAAATTCTGGGAGATACAATTCAGTTGAGATTTGAATGGGGACACAGCCAAATCATATCATTCCACCCCTGGCCCCTCCAAGTCTTATGTCCTCACATTTCAAAACCAATTATGCTTTCCAACAGTCCCCCAAAGTCTGAACTCATGTCAGCATTAATCTGAAAGTCCAGTCCAAAGTCTCATCTGAGACAAGGCAAGTCCCTTCTGCCTACAAGCCTGTAAAATCAAAAGCAAGCTAGTTACTTCCTAGATACAATGGTGATACAGGTATTGGGTAAATACAGTTGTTCCAAATGGGAGTAATTGGCCAAAACAAAGGGTTTACAGGACCCATGCAAGTCTGAAAAACAGCAGGGCAGTCAAATTTTAAAGCTCCAGAATGATGTCTTTTGACTCCAGGTCTCACATTCAGGTCACACTGATGCAAAAGGTGGGTTCCCATGGTCTTTGGTAGCTCTGCCCCTTTGGCTTTGCAGGGTACAGCCTCCCTCCCAGCTGCTTTCATGGCTGGCATTGAATGTCTGTGGCTTTTCCAGGCTCATGTACAGGCTGACAGTGGATCTACCATTCTGGGGTCTGATGGATGGTGGCCCTCTTCTCATAGCTCCACTAGGCAGTGCCCCAGTAGAGACTCTCCCACCCTATATTTCCTTTCTGCATGGCCCTAACAGAGGTTCTCCATGAAGACCTCGCCCCTGCAGCAGACTTTTTCCTGGGCATCCAGACTTTTCTCTACATCCTTTGAAATCTAGGCAGAGGTTCCCAAACCTCAGTTCTTGACTTCTGTGTACCCACAAGCTCTATACCACGTGGAAGCTGCCAAGGCTGGAGGCTTCCACCCTCTGAAGCCACAGCCTGAGTTGCACATTGGCCCCTTTCAGCCATGGCTGGAGCAGCTGGGACGCAGGGTGCTAAGTCCCTAGGCTGCATACAGCATGGGTTCCCTGGGCCCAGCCCACAAAACCACTTTTTCCTCCTGGGCCTCTGGGCCTGTGATGGGAGGGGCTGTCGTGAGGGTCTGTGACATGGCCTGGAGACATTTTCCCCATGGTCTTGGGGATGAACATTAGGCTCCTGGCTATTTATGCAAGTTTCTGCACTGGCTTGAATTTCTCCCCAGAAAAGGGGTTTTTCTTTTCTACTGCATCATCAGGCTGCAAATTTTCTGAACTTTTATGCTCTGTTTCCCTTCTAAAAGGGAATGCTTTGAACAGCACCCAAGTCACATTTTGAATGCTCTGCTGCTTAGAAATTTCTCCAACCAGATACTCCAAATCATCTCTCTCAAGTTCAAAGTTCCACAAATCTCTAGGGCGGGGGCAAAGTGCCACAAGTCTCTTTGCTAAAACATAACAAGAGTTACTTTTGCTCCAGTTCCCAAGTTCCTCATCTCCATCTGAGACCTCTGCCTGGACCTTATTGTTCATATCACTATCAGCATTTTTGTCAAAGCAATTCAACAAATTTCTAGGAGTTTCTAAACTTTCCCACATTTTCCTTTCTTCTTCTGAGCCCTCCAAACTGTTCCAGCCTCTGTCTGTTACCCAGTTCCAAAGTCGCTTCCACATTTTTGGGTATCTTTTCAGCAGCACCCCCATTCTAATGGTACCAGTTTACTGTATTATTTCGTTTTCACACTGCTGATAAAGACATACCTGAAACTGGGAACAAAAAGAGGTTTAATTGGACTTACAGTTCCATATGGCTAGGGAGGCCTCAGAATCATGGAGGAAGGCAAAAGGTACTTCTTACATGGCGGCAGCAAGAGAAAATGAGGAAGAAGCAAAAGCAGATACTTCTAATAAACTTGTGAGACTTATTCACTGTGACGAGAATAGCATGGCAAAGACCAGCCCCCATGATCAATTACCTCCCACGAGGTCTCTCCCACAACACATTTTGGAAGATACAATTCAGTTGAGATTTGAATGGAGACACAGCCAAACCATATCAGCTAGGAATAGTCACTTGTTACCTGGCAGGCAGTACTGTTATGGAGAGAAACGAAGTCTGAACAGAACGCTGTGGCAGGTATTGAACTTGAGTATAAAGTGTACTTGTTCAGGCTGATCCTGCTTTTGACTGTCATCTGACTCTCACATTGCTACCTTGTTTCCCAGGAAATACCTAGATGCTGTTCTGACTTCATAAACTGCCTTTCAGCAACTCCCCCATAGACACCACTGATTTGTTTTAAGAGAGCAGCTAAAAACACTTTGGTTCACAATAGTCCATGTTTTCATTGGGCCTCCTTTTGAAAAGGGAATTGTTAATGGATTGACTGATTTTCTTTCTCTCTCTCTCTCTCTCTCTCTCTCTCTCTTTCTCCCATACTCCTTCTCCTCCTCTTTCTTCTCCTTTCTTCTTTCTACTTCCTTTCTTATTCCCTCTTCCTCCTTCCCCTCCTCCTCCTCCTTCTTTTTCTTTTCTTCTTCTTCCTTTCTTCCTCTTCTTCACAGGCTATATTGCTCAGCTTGAATTCCTGGGCTCAAGCAATCCTGTCTTTGCCTCCCAAGCAGCTGGGACTGTAGGCCTGCACCACCCTCCCTTAGCTTGTTGATTTTTCAAGCTTATTTTTTAAACAGCATGGAGACCAAAATAAAAAGGAAAAGTTAATCTGATATCTACAAATTTAACATTTTCCATGTGCCCTTTCAGCATTGGTCTAGGATGACTATTGGCTATGTTTTCAAGGAAGAGGAATTAGCATTTCAGAAACAAGCCCAGGGTCCAGGATTCTGGCTGCTGGGCCAGCCTTAGAGGGTCATATGTCAGAATCAGTGCCAGGAAACACAGTCTCCTGCTGCTGTCCAGGCTTCTGCTGCTTAGGCATCTCTTCTCTCAGCACAAGGAGGTTGTGGCTGTCTCTACAAAAATACAGAAGGAGAACAAGCAGCAAACTAAGGTGATTGTGTAGCACTTCAGACCAGAAAAGCTTGGACAATTTCAGGAGAAAATCGGTATTAGTCTGAGTTATCTGGAGAGTGGAATTAACAGTACAGCCTTAATTAAAGCAGAGAGCCAAAGGAAGGCAGTAGAGACACATAATCCAATTGGTTAAGACCTTTTTTTTTTTTTTTTGAGACAGAGTCTCACTCTATCACCCAGGCTGGAGTGCAGTGGTGTGATCTCGGCTCACTGCAACTTCCGCCTTCCAGGTTCAAGTGATTCTCCTGCCTCAGCCTCCCAAGTAGTTGGGATTACAGGCATGCACCACCACGCACAGCTAATTTGTGTACTTTTAGTAGATATGAGGTTTCACCATGTTGGCCAAACTGGTTTTGAACTCCTGACCTCAAGTGATCCACCTGCCTTGGCCTCCCAAAGTGCTCGGATTACAGGCATGAGCCACCGTGCCCAGTCTGGTCAAGACTTTTTAACATTTTTTTATCTTGTTTGAGAAATTTTAAAACCATAGAAAAATACAGAGAATAATACATATATTCCTCCCTCCCAGAACTGACCATCATTAACTACTGATTCAGAATTAAATTTTTAATAGAGGAAAATCTCAATACTGTTACTCTTTTCTCCTCCCCAAAGGCCAACATCCCCTTGAGTTTGGTGTGTAGATTGTGTTAGACCTCCTAGTACAAATTATAGCCTTCATTAGCTGTTAAAACAGATTTTTAAAATCTGTGTGTTCTTTTCAAGTCCACAGTCTATAATTTTATATTCATGGGTAAATGTTATTGGGCATGAAATTCTCCTGCTTTTAAAAATTATTTAAAAATTGCTTTGGGAGGCTGAGGTGGCAGGACTACTTGAGGCCAGGAGTTTGACACCAGTCTGGGCAACACAGCAAGACCATGTCTCTGAAAGAAATATATAGCTTTAAATAGTACCATAAATGGCAACTGGGAATTTGTCTGACAGTAAGAGAGAATTACAGGTAGCTCCTCCTTTGGAATTTATGTCACTTTCATCATTATGTTTAATGAGAACTTACTGGCCATCTGTTATATGACAGCTGCTGTGGCAGGGAATACAACAGTGAACAACACTGATCATTTCTCCCACTAATGACACTTACATTCTATGGAGGAGACAGTCACAAAAATATGAGCAAATAGATTGTGGTAGCCATTCTCCAAGATGGGTCCCATTGATCCCCACTTCATGGTATTCACCTCCTTCCTTGTGTAGTCCTTTCACATTTTACCAGAGTTGGCCTGTGTGAACAACAGCATATGGCAGAAATAATGATATATAACTTCTGAGATTAGTTGATTAAAAAGACTGCAGTTTCTGTTTTAGTTGCCCACGTGATGTCTTGGGCTGTGTACTCTGTGGGAAGCTGTCATGTTATGAGGACACTAAGGCAGCCTGAGGAGAGGCCCACTTGAGGAGGAATTAACAGGCTTGCCAATAACCACATGAGCGAGTTTGAATGTGAATCTTTCAGCCCCACCTGAACCCTGAGATGACAGTAGTCCAGACCAAAAGTTTGACTGTAACCCCATCTAAGATCTTGTCCTGACCATCCAGCTAAGCCCTGCTGGATTCCTGACCCACAGAAACATTGAGATAATAAATGTTTATTTTAAGCGGCTATGTTTTACGGTAATTTTTATGTACCAATAGATAATGAATACACAGACATTAGCAATAGTGACATTAGCAATAACTAATATACAACAAATAATTTCAAATCGCAATAAATGCATATACCAATCTGATGGTAGGGCAGATGTCCATCATAAGAAGTATGGTCCAGTGGTAAATGACATAGGCTTTGGAGCCTGCATGCCCAGTTTCATTCCTGGCTTTGCCACATACCAGTGTGTGACCTTGGCAAGTCATTTCAAAAATTTTTTTTGCTTATATTTCCTAACTTGCTCATTTGTAAAACAGATAACAGTACTTAATTAAGGTTGTTGCAAAGATTCAACAAGTTAGTAAATGAAAGTGCTTAGCACAGAGCCTAGCACATCTTAATTGCCCAATTCATATAACTATTGTTATCCTGCATAGATGATTGAGCATTTGCCATCAATATATTTGCCTGAGCTGTTTGCATATTATCCTTCACATTGGAAAATGACTGCTGAGGGTGAATAAATCGGACTCAAATTTAACAATGTAGTTCAAAGCTGTGTTTAGCACCTGCTGTGCACCAAGGAAGTACACTAGCAGCAGGATGAAGTTTAATAAGACATGGTTCATGCTCGCAGAGGTTCAAATTCTTGTGGAGGAGGCAGAAATGAGTATTCGTGTAATAAAGGAATCTAAGTCTAAAAACCTTATGAGTTGAAGAATCTTTGAGTATTCATCATGAAATACCATTTATATACTGTATACTCATGTTTTTCTAGGGAGAAGTATGACAGTTCTATACCCAGAAGACAATTCGAGAATCAGTTTAGAAGCTGAGAAATTAAAAGGTGTGTTTTAACTGCTAATGAGAGCTATAATTTATACTAGGAGGTCAAAGCACAGAGGAAAGGAGAAAGCTGAAATGAGACATGCTTGGCTTTCAGCTTAAGTGTCACTTCATCAATCAGAGTGACCTCCTCCATACCCCCTCTTCTCTTCTGTCATAGCACTTATTATATTAATAATATATACTTAATTGCATTTGTTTCATATTTTCTCCCCAATTAGACTATAAGTTCCATGAGTCCAGGAATCATATCTGGGCTTACTTACCATTGTAAACTCCCCCACTTATAAATCTGACTCAGCATCTAGTTCAATCCCTGGTACATAACAGGTGCTTAACAAATTTTTATAAATGAATGAATGTTAAATGAATGTTTACAATGATTAGAATTCTAGTGGGTGGATGAGGCCCATAGAAAACTCTTGAGACCAATGTGGCAGGATTCTCAGTGAAAAACTAAATCTGTGTGCAGGATGCTTTCCTTCTCTAGCAAACAGAGGTGCTGGAAAGGCTTTCACCATCCATAAGAAGGGAATTGTTTTGGAGGGCAATGCTATAACACCTCTTCCCCTCCATTGATCACATAAAATATCCAGTTAGAAAATAGGAATCAGCCTTCTTGTGCTCTGAAGACATGAAGGATACTGGTGATAATCCATCTAGCATCCATTCTCCTCCCTTACAGGTCTCGGTTTTATTCAAACAGACATGCCTCCACCTTGCAACTCATGTGACTCAAAGAGCACTGACACCACTGCCAATTCCAATTGTCATAGCTCCTTTTCACTTCCGGAACCCAGGCTTAAGCTTCTGTACATTTCCCAGGCAGTTACTAATAAAGAGGCAGAGTGTGTGCCTGTGTGACCCAATTGGCTTTAAAAACCAGGAGGAAGGGTTTTAGATGAAAAAGAAAGTATGTGGTCCTGATTTCTCCAAGTAAACACCTGGAAAATCACGTCAGTATGAATTTGAAGTCTACCCTTTTCTACAACAGAGCAGAGAGACTATAGCAACTGGGTCTGTGGTAACTTGCTGAGCCACTGAATTAATCAAAGTCTACCTTGCCTCTGGTCTTTCTGTTATGCGAGATAATCAACTTCCTTATTTTTTAGCAAGACAATTTAACTCAGATTTTATATCACATGCCTCCAAAATAATCATAACTGACCCAAATATGTTTGGCCTCTACAATCAGGGCAGCCATGCTCAGAAGAGTGCGCAAGGGCACCCTATTGTCTTGGAAAAGGCAAGCACTGAGACTATTGCCTTTTGAGAACTGAAAATGCCAATCTGCTAATCATCCTTAGAGTGAATATCCAGGTATGAAAAGCAAAGGGGGTGGGCATAGGATGGGGCAGGGACACGTTTGCCTGGGTCAAACACAGAGATCAAAATTAAAAGTGGTCCCATCTGCCTGGAAGAAGGCTAAGAAGGGTCTGAAAGTATTGAGCTCCAAGAGCCCTTGGACCTTCTGGTGAGACACCCTTGGCTGATGCCCTTGATGGGACATCCCTGTTGGCTGCTGTGGCACCTGCATCCACTACAGACCTACATTATTTGACTAATTTGAAAAGACAGGTTGTCAAGAGCGACACCATGTGGCTATAATACACAATGACAATGGTGGACAGCTACAGCCCGAGAGGCCTGACGCTTCATTGAGAAGTGGAAAATGCTGAATGGAAAGATGAAATGTGATCAACAAACATTTAATGCGGTCCTGCAAATGTCAGCTGCTACAGTGCTCAGCCAGGTCTGGAACATCGAGAATATGGTGATCCGTACTCTGGTAAGAGCTCGCAGTCGCGGCGGAGTAGAGGGCGAGAGAGAGGGCAGTCTCTGGTGGGTAGGTAACCCAGGCTTCACTTTCACCCACGACCACAAGTATTTTTTACGTCTTCCGGACAAATGAGGCTCCATGTAAGTGACAGGGGAACCTAGGGAGGGCTATGAAATGCGCCAGCGTGCCAGCGACCAGCGCAGCGCAACGAGGCCTACTTTTGCGGTAAGCCCCGCCCCTAGCAGCTGAGCCAACCGGAGGGCGCGGGGCGGACCCAGCCTCCCCGTGAGGCCGGAGAGAATCGCTTGCGGGCTTTCGCAGGCGGAGAAAGGGCCGGCCCTCGATGCGCTAGGGCTTGATTTGCCGCCCTCCTCCGGCGGCGGCAACGGTCGCGGAGGCGGCGCCTCACCTAGCTGCGCGGGACCTCACCTAGCTGTGCCAGCCTTAGTCGGGGAGCTGCTGGTGGGAGGCGGCGACTGAGGAAGGTGAGTGGCACTCGGGGCTCTCAGAGGCGCCGGCATGAGCCCCTTTCCTGGGGCACCCCGGGCATGACATCACCTAGGCCTAAAAGTGGTCAGACTGACCCTTGTCAGGGAGGAGCCGCCTGGGACAGGGTCGCGCCTATTAAAAAAATCCTTGCGTAAGGGTTTGGGGATCGGACAAACCTAGTCCCAGCTCCCCAGCCTTTGTGTTCTTTGGGTTTTCCTTTAATGTCTCAGCGCCTCCGAGTCTTTATTTGTATACTAAAGCTGGTAATTCTTGCCTTACAAGGTGGTTGTGAGGGTTAAATGAGGCAATAAGAGTAAAACTCAGAACCGCACCGGGCGCAGACTCGATTTGGGATAAGCTGTAGGCAATTACTCCATCCCCCAAAATCGCCCCGGGCTGAAGCGCTCGGTTTGTGTCAAACAACTGCGAAGGTTGTTTAGGGAGTGAGGACTCGGAGCAGAAGGGGGCTGTTAGTCGAATAGCGCAGGTGTCACTTTCTGCGGTTTATTAAGCTCATTCCGGATTCAGAAGACCTCTGACTTTATACAGAGCCTAATAGGAGTCTTTCCAGGTGAAAAATGTCAGAAGGTGAAGACACCCGTAACAGAGAGACCAATCAGAGTTTCCTGCCACTGTGTTTTTCGATCATAGTAATATTAAACAGGCCTGGCGCGGTGGTTCACCCCTGTAATTCTAGCACTTTGGGAGGCCGAGGTGGGCGGATCACCTGAGGTCAGGAGTTCGAGAACAGCCTGGCCACCATGGTGATACCCTGTCTCTACTAAAAATACAAAAATTAGCCGGGCCTGGTGTTGCGCGCCTGTAATCCCAGCTACTCAGGAGTCTAAGGCAGGAGAATCGCTTGAACTTGGGAGGCGGAGGTTGCAGTGAGCCGAGATCACGCCACTGCACTCCAGCCTGGGTGACAGAGCGAGACTCCGTGACAAACTCACTCTCTCTCTCTCTCTCTCTCTCTGTGTATATATATATAAACTGTGCCGGCATTACCCATATTGGTTTCAATCTTCTGCTTGAGTTTTGTACTTTAAATATTGCCAAGTAGACTCAGGCCTCCCCTGCCCCACCTTTTGGGGAAGAGGTGACTGACTTAGCGTCTTCCCAACAGCTTTTGCTTTAAAGCAAGGTTCTGCCCCTTTGATGTCACCTCTCCTGGGAGAGAATGATTTGGTTGAGATGACATCCCATTTTGCTTCTTTTTCCTATTAGGGGTAGGTTCAGCTCTTTCTTAGGAACATTAAACAGCAGGTTGCCATATTTTTTTAGAATAGAAGCTTTTGTATTTAATAAGCAGTGGAGACTTCGAAAGGGTTACACGTTTTCATTTATTTTTTCTTTTTTTTTGTACGCATTCATTTATTGTAGTAATTTTAAGTATATACTTTTGAAGACGCTTAAAGATTTTGGTGTGATTCAGTTGAGAAGGAACAGTTATTGGCCATGGTTGTCAGCTCCCCTCCCCCACCCCAAATATGAAAAAAATAATTAAATTTTAAGGTGTGGAGCACGTTACAAGGGGCTTCAGACCTATAAAGGGCAATTTGGCTGAAAGACTTGGGAAACCTAGAAAGTGCCAGAAGATACAATTATGTTTTTGCTTTTCTATGCTTGGCTTACTATGCCATGTACAAACCAACTCCTATCCTTCAACTCCTACCGCGCCCCCCCCCCCCCGAGTCTTATTTTAAGTGTATTAACGACAGTAATTAGAGCTATAGCTTCTGTGTTGGCCCTATAAAGCATTTGGTCTCTTCCTGTGACTTTAAAAGTTCTAGACCTGTGTCCTGTCACAGCCTATAGTGGGGAAAATGTTGCTGCAAACTGTTGGCCCATTTATTTCACAGAATGGGTCTCTGAAAAGGAGGGCTTGGTCATAGGTGCAAATGAGTAGTTTTCTTCCTGGGTTTGCTTTTGTGATCAGTGGTAGTTTGTCTGAGGATGCTTCATTTTAGTACCCTTGCAAATAAATATCCTACCTGTGAAGCCAGAAGTCAGAATTGACGATAGATGATGATAGATTTGGATAGCCAGCTAAATGCCTCAACAAGGTGGGGAGAGAAGAGAAGGGGAGGGGCATATGATGGTGAGCTGGGAAGGCCATTAGCAGTTATTTCAGTTGTGCCTGCTTTATCTCAGGATTACCAGTACCATGGATGCCTGCTCTGGGAGTAACACAAGACCATTCTTGGTGGGAGGTTGAACATTTCAAGATTTTGTTCTTTTTATCTTTTTGAAACCTAGATGAAGATCAGTTTCAGACCATGAGACTCATTGGGTGATCATTTCATTGAGATCAACCTGCATGACCAGGTGTAAAGTGCAAGAGTAATATGCTATGACTGAGGTATGTCTAATGTAACGGATGATTCCAGATGTTGGGAGGCCATGGAAAAAATCTAATATTTATTGACTGCTAGGTTCATTACATATATTTCCTTTTGACCTCCTGATAATCCTATCAGGTAGATATTTTACAATTCAGCTAAGAAGCTGAAGCTCAGAGAGGTTAGGTACCTATTTAAGATAACACAGAAAGCTGATCACCAACTCTAATCACCGTCTCCATCCTGCTGTGTGTCAGGCAATGAATGCTGCTTTCTATATTAACTCTCCTAATGTTTAACTGTCAGCTAAGTACTTTTACTATCCTCATTTTATGATGAAGAAATTGAAGCCTACAGAGATTAGTACTTTATTCTCCTGGCTGTATGGCAGAATCCATGATTTGAACCCAGGTGGTCTGGCTACAGAGCTCTACAGGTTGAGTATCCCTTATCTGAAATGCTTAGAATTATGTTTTGGATTTTTGGATTTAAAAAAAATTGTAATATTTGTATATACATGAGATATTTTGGGGATGGGACCCAACTTTAAACACAAAATTCATTTATTGTTTCATATACACATTATACACATGGCCTGAAGCTAATTTTATACGTTTTTAATAGTTTTATGCATGAAATGAGATTTTAACTGTGACCTGTCACATAAGGTCTGATGTGGAATTTTCTATTTGTGGTGTTAGGCTGGTGCTCAAAAAGTTTTGGATTTTGAAGCATTTTGGATTTCAAATATTTATATCTGGAATGTTCAGCCTTTACCAGCTTTCTTTTAGTTAGCATTTCCTTTACCTTTCTGTTTTTGTTATTTCACAAAATCTTTTTTTTTTTTTTTTTTTTTGTCTCACTCTGTTGCCCAGGCTGGAGTGCAGATCTTGGCTCACTGCAACCTCTGCCTCCCAGGTTCAAGCAATTCTGCCTCAACTTCCCTAGTAGCTGGGACTACAGGCATGCCACCACACCTGGCTAATTTTTATATTTTTAGTAGAGACAGGGTTTCACCATGTTGGCCAGGATGGACTTGATCTCCTGACCTCGTGATCCGCCCGCCTCGGCCTCCCAAAGTGCTGGGGGATTACAGGCGTGAGCCACCTTGCCTGGCCTTCACAAAATCTTTTTATTGTAAAATGAAATTTTTGTTATAAATCATGTACCAAATGTATAGCTTAATAAATTATTACAAGACTATACCATTTGGGTATGCCTGATCCCCTCCATGGCCCTGTCCCAGTCACAACTCCTGTGTTCTCATTTAGTCGCCATTCTTCTAGGTTTTATGGTTCTATAGTAATCACTTTCCTGTATTTTTTTTTTTTTTTTTTTTTGGCGATGGAGTCTCACTCTGTCACCCAGGCTGGAGTGCAGTGATGGGATCTCAGCTTACTGCAACCTCTGCTTCCTGGATTCAAGAGATTCTCCTGCCTCAGCCTCCTGAGTAGCTGGGATTACAGGCACACACCACCAGGCCTGATAATTTTTTTTTTTTTTTTTTTTTTGGTATTTTTAGTACGGACGGGGTTTCACCATGTTGGCCAAGCTGCACTGTGAGCCTGGGCTCCTAGTTTTTGATAGCTTCCTTGTTATATGATATATTGAACAATTCCTATTGCAGATCTAAAAATCAGCCATTTCCTTAAAATACCCTAGTTTCTTTTAGAGGGAAATAGTATTTCAGTTCTAGTCTGAATGCTGAGGATCCTGAGTTAGTCATTGTTTCAGGCTTTTTGGTAGACAGAGCTAGGATACTTATATTTATCTATAGACACACATGTTAAAAGATACCTAATGTATTCTCCTTCCAGTCTTCAGTTTGGACTTTAGAGACTACAAAGCTTTTACTTAACAACTTCTCTATCACAGCTGTAACTCCTTTTTTCCATACTGATTATCATGATTCTCAGGAATATAGGAGATAATAGTATCCCATATTTACTCATTCTATATTGTACATATGACAGTACCAGAACTATATTTCTGAAATCACCATCAGTATGATTACTGAAAACATTAAAGCTTTTTTTGTTTATGTTTTTCCCATTTTTTTCTTCTCCCTCTCTTTTAACAGTTGTACTCTATCTGCATTGTGAGAGCATATAGCCATTTCATGTTCTGCTTTTTCCCTCTTAGTCTATTCTTAGTTCTATTAATATATTTAATGTTTACCACCAGTGTTTATGCTGAGGTCTCTCTAGGTGTTTTGGCTACCTGAAGCTAATACATTGTTAGATTCCTCAGGAGGGAATATTGTCTGAGTTCTTATATACTGATAAAAGTTTGTTCTTTTTATACTTGAAAGTCAGTTTTGCAGATATAAACTCTTTGGTTCTCACTTCTTTTCCTTGAATTTCTTAAACACTTTACTCCCTTTTCTTCTGGCATAAAGCATCGGTATCAAAGTTAGATGATAATCCAACTTTTTTTCTTCATATAGGTCATGTGGGTTTGTTTTTTTTTTTCCGGTAGATGACCAAATGATTTTTTTTCTTCCTTTCTCTCTCTCTCTCTCTCTCTCTCTCTCTCTCTCTCTCTCTCTCTCTCTCTCTCTCTCTTCTTCTTTCCTTACTCCATCACCCTGACTGGAGTGCAGTGGCATGATCTTGGCTCACTGCAACCTCCACCTCCTGGGTTCAAGCAGTCCTCCCACCTCAGCCTCCTGAGAAGCTAGGACTACAAGTGTATGTTCCCACTTCCAGCTAATTTTTTTTTTTTTTGGTAGAGACAGAGTTTTGCCATGTTGCCCAGGCTGGTCATGAATCCAGGCTCAAGTGATCCACCTGCCTCAGCCTCCTAAAGTGTCAGGATTACAGGCATGAGCCACTACGCCCAGCCAATTTTTTTCTTTTTCATTAAAATCTCGTAATAATATTAGAATGTATCATTGTGTTGATTGTTTTCGGTCAGTATTCTCAGGTACTTGACATTTTTTTTCCATTTGTAGTTTGAAATCTTTTTATAATTTCAGGAAAACTTTGTTTTAAACAGCTTTATTGAGATTATTTAATCTACAATAAGCTGCACATATGTAGTCTAAAATTTGATAAGTTTTGACATAAATATATACCTATGAAACCATCACCCCAATCAGGATTGTCAATACATCCATCATCCCCCTAGATTTTCTTGTTCTAGTTAGTACTCTCTGTCTCTAACCTCCATTCTCTCAGCAACCACTGATCTGCTTTCTATCACCACAGATTAGTTTTCATTTTCTAGAGTTTTGTATAAATGGAATGTTATAGTATGTACTATTTTGTGGCTGGCTTTCAGTGTAATTATTTTGGCATTTATCCATGTTGCACGTATTCTTTTTTGTTGCTGAAGGATATTCCACCCAATGGGTATACCACAGTTTGTGTGTCTGTTCACCTGCTGTTGGACATTTGAGTTATTTCCAGTTTCTGGCTATTATAGATAAAGCTCTTATGAACATTTGTGTACAGTCTTTGTGTGGACATAATGCTTTCATTTCTCTTGGGTAAATTCTAGCCATGGCATGGCTGGGTCTTATGGTAAGTGCTTAACCTTTTAAGAAATAGCTGAAGTGATTGACAAAGTGGTTGTACTAGTTTAAATTCCTATCAGCAATATATGAGAGTTCCAGTTCCTTCACATCCTTGAAAACACTTGGTATAGTCATTCTTAGCCATTCTAATATGTGGGTAGTGGTGTCACATCATGTGTTTTAATTTGCATGTCCCTCCTAACAATGTTTAGCATCTTTTTATGGGCTTACTTGCTGCCATCTGTATGTCTTTTGTGAAATGTCTGTTGAAATTTTTTGGCTATTTTCAAGTTCGGTTGTTTACTTATCATTGTTGTTAACTTCCTTACTGCGTTTTGAGAGTTCCTTATATGTTCTGGATAGGAACCTTTTCTGATTCCTGATTATTTTCTCAGAGTATGTGGTTTTTTCTTTTCATTCTCAGAATGGTATCTTTTAAGGAGCAGACCTTATTTTTATGAAGCCCCATTTGTTCTTGAATAGATCATACTTTTGGTGTCATATCATAGACATGTTTGATATGCACTCTGAGAGTGCAGATATCTACAGTTTTTCTGTGTTTTTCTAGACATTTTGTAATTTTAAGTTTTAGATTTATATCATTCATTTTGAGTTAATTTTTCTGTATATGGTGTGAGGCATGGCTGAAAGTCCTTTTTCTTTGTTTCTTTCTCCTTTTCTTTGCATATGGCTATCGCATTGTTCTAGCATCATTTATTGAAAAAACTACCATTTTTCCTGCTGAATTACTTTCATACCTTTGGTGAAAACTAGGTGTCCATATATGTATGAATCTGTTTTTGGACTCTATTTTGTTTCATCTGTCTTGATATCAGTGCTGTATTGTCTTGGTTACTGTAGCTTTATAAGCCTTGAAATGATGTAGTATTAGTCCTTCAACTTCATTTTTCATTTTCATTCATTCATTCATTAATTTAGAGATAGGATCTTGCTGTTATCCAGCCTAGAGTGCAGTGGCACCGTCATAGCTCATTGATTAAATTCCTGGGTTCAAGTTGTCTTTACACTTCAGCCACCAGAATAGCTAGGACTACAGGTTTATGCCACAGTGCCTGGCTAATCTTTCAAATTTTTTTTTGTAGAGATGGGGTCTTGCTATGTTGCCCAGTCTGGTCTTGAACTCTTGGGCCTCAAACCATCCTCCTGCCTCAGCCTCCCAAAGTGCTGGGATTACAGGTATGAGCCACCATGGCCAGCCTGTTCTTTTCAAAGTTGTTTTGGTTATTCTAAGTCTTGCAGCTTGTATGAATTTTAAAATCAGGCAAGTTTCCTGAATTATAGTTTTTAAAATTGGTTCTATTGTTTTAGTTTTCTTTTTCAATTACCACTATTAGTGTATGTTTGAGCTTCTTTGCCTGTCATTTTCATATCTCTTTCTTTTTAATTTTTAAAATTGTTTTTCTTTTAATCTCTGTTTCTCTTAAGGCATTGTCTGTAGTCTTTATTCATTTTTCTTCTTCTTAAAACTTTATTTAGGAAATAACTAGTTTTTAAAAGTTACTAATTTCTAGATTCTGTAAGCTCATTTCCAAGTTTTTCTTGTTTCTAATTATGTTGTTCTTTCATGTCTTACAGAGTTTTTCATGTATTTTACCTTGTTTTAAAGTAGAGGTTATAGTTACTATCTGTTTTGTGAGCATGTCTTTCTAGTAAGTTTTTCTTGTCTGTAGAGATATTCTTTTTTAACATGAACTTTTACAGTTTAAAACTTTTAAAATTGCATGGGTGCATAGATGTGTATATTTATGAGTTACATGGGATATTTTGATATAGGCATACAATATATAATAATCATATCAGGGAAAATGAGGTATCCATCACCTTAAGCATTTATCCTCTGTGTTGTAAACAATCCAATTATTCTTTTAGTTACTTAAAAATGTACAATTATATTATTGAATATAGTCAACCCGTTGTGCTAGCAAATACTAGATCTTATTCTATTTTTTTTTTTACGCATTGACCATCCCCTCTTCCTCTCAGCCCACCTGTTACTCTTTCCAGCCTTTGGTAACCATCCTTCTACTCTGCCTCCATAAGTTCAATTGTTTTGATTTTTGGATCCCATAAATAAGTGAGAACATGCAATGTTTGTCTTTCTGTGCCTGGCTTATTTCACTTAACATAATGACTTACAGTTCCATCCATGTTGCATATGACAGGATCTCATTCTCTTTTAATGGCTGATAGTACTCCATTATGTATACGCACCAGATTTTCTTTATCCATTTGTTGACAGACACTTTGGTTGCTTCCAAATCTTGGCTTTTGTCAGTAATGCTGCAGTAAGCATGAGAGTGCAGATATCTCTTTAATAGACTGATTTCCTACCAAAAACATAAAAAATTCGCTGGCTGTGGTGGCACATGCTTGTAATCCCGGTTACTTGGGAGGCTGAGGCAGGAGAATTACTTGAACCCAGGAGACGGAGGTTGCAGTGAGCTGAGATCGTGCCATTGTACTCCAGCCTGGGCAACAGAGCGATACTAAAAAAAAAATGTTTTGAGCTCCTTTATCCTGGTTATTAATCCCTTGTCATATGGGTAGTTTACAAATACTTTCTCCCATTCTGTGGATTATCTGTTTACTTTATTGTTTCCTTTGTTGTGCAGAAGCTTTTCAACTCAATGTGATCCCACTTGTCCATTTTTGCTTTGATTGCCTGTGCTTGTGGGATATTACTCAGGAAATCTTTGCTCAATCCAATATCCTGAAACGTTTTCCCAATTTTTTTTTAGTAGTTTCATAGTTTGAGGGCTTAGATTTAAGTCTGATTCATCTTTATTTGATTTTTGTATATGGCGAGAGATAGGAGTCTAGTTCCATTCTGCATATGAATATCCAGTTTCCCAACACCATTTATTGAAGAGACTTTCCTTTCCCCAATGTATGTTCTTGGCACCTTTGTCAATAATGAGTTCACTGTCACTATGGGGATTTGTTTCTGGGTTTTATATTCTGTTGTACTGGTCTACATGTCTATTTTTATGGCAGTACTATGCTGTTTTGGTTAATATGGCCCTGTAATATAAGTCAGGTAATGTGATTTCTCCAGTTTTGTTCTTTTTGCTCAGTTTAGCTTTGGCTATTCACGGTCTTTTGTGGTTCCATATAAATTTTAGGATTATTTTGTCTATTTCTGTGAATACCAATTTGTCATTGGTATTTTCCTAGGCATTTGCATGGAATCTGTAGATCGCTTTGAGTAGTATGGACATTTTAACAATAGTGATTGTTTCAATCTATGAACATGGAATATCTTTTCATGTTTTGTGACCTCTTCATTTTGTGTTTTGTAATTTTCATTGTAGAGATGTTTTACTTCTTTGGTTCAGTTAATTCCTAGGTGTTGAATTTTCTTTGTGGCTATTGTAAATGGGATTACTTTTTCAGATTGTTCAGTGTTGGTTTGTAGAAATGCTACTGATTTTTGTAAGCAGATTTTTTATCTTGGATCTTTATGAATTTGTTTACCAATTCAAGTAGCTTTTTGGTGGAGTCTTCAGGTTTTTCCACATATAAGATCATATCATCTGCAAACAACGATAATTTGACTTCTTCATTTCAAACTTTGATGCCTTTTTTTCTTTTATCATGTCTAATTGCTAGCCAGAGCAATTCTAGTCCTTTTTCATCTCTAGCTAGAGCAATTCCAGTCCTTTTCCATATCTGATTTTATTTGAATTTTTTTCTTTATTTCTTCGTTAGTCTGGCTAAAGGTTTACCAATTTTTTAACGTTGTTCTGTTGCAGATCTTAGAGGAAAGGCTTTTAGTTTTTCCCCATTCAGTATGATACTGCCTGTGGGTGTGTCATATATGGCTTTTATTATGTTGAGGTATGTTCCTTTTTTTAGGGTTTTAAAAAATCATGAAGGGATGATTGATTTTTCTTTTTATTATACTTTAAGTACATGTGTGGATCATGCAGGTTTGTTACATAGGTATACATGTGCCATGGTGGTTTGCTGCACCCATCAACCTGTCATTTACATTAAGTATTTATCCTAATGCTATCCCCGCCGCCCTGCCCCCCAGCCTCCCACCTCCCAACAGGCCCTGGTGTGTGATGTTACCCTCCTTCTGTCTGTGTATTCTCATTGTTCAACTCCAACTTATGAGTGAGAACATGCGGTGTTCAGTTTTCTGTTCCTGTGTTAGTTTGCTGAGAATGATGGTTTCCAGCTTCATCCATGTCCCTGCAAAGGACATGAACTCATCCTTTTTTATGGCTGCATAGCATTCCATGGTGTATATGTGCCACATTTTCTTTATCTGGTCTATCATTGATGGACATTTGGGTTGGTTCCAAGTCTTTGCTTTTGTGAACAGCGCTGCAATAGACATACGTGTGCATCTGTCTTTATAGTAGAATGATTTATAATCCTTTGGGTATATGCCCAGTAATGGGATTGCTGGATCAAATGGTATTTCTAGTTCTAGATCTTTGAGGAATCACCACACTGTCTTCCACAGCGGTTGAACTAATTTACACTCCCACCAATAGTGTAAAATCATTCTTATTTCTCCACATCCTCTCCAGCATCTGTTGTTTTCTGACTTTTTAACAATCGCCATTCTAAGTGGCGTGAGATGGTGTCTCAATGTGGTTTTGATTTGCATTTCTCTTTTTTTTTTTTTTTTTTTTTTGAGACAGAGTTTTGCTCTTGTTACCCAGGCTGGAGTGCAATGGCGCGATCTCAGCTCACTGCAACCGCTGCCTCCTGGGTTCAAGCAATTCTCCTGCCTCAGCCTCCTGAGTAGCTGGGACTACAGGCGCGCGCCACCATGCCCGGCTAATTTTTGTATTTTTAGTAGAGACGGGGTTTCACCATGTTGACCAGGATGGTCTCGATCTCTTGACCTCGTGATCCACCCGCCTTGGCCTCCCAAAGTGCTGGGATTGATTTGCATTTCTCTAATAACAGTGATGATGAGCTTTTTCATATGTTTGTTGGCTGCATAAATGTCTTCTTTTGAGAAATACCTGTTCATATCCTTCACCCACTTTTTGATGGGGTTGTTTTTTTCTTGTAAATTTGTTTAAGTTCTCTGTAGATCCTGGTTATTAGCCCTTTGTCAGAAATGATTGCAAAAGTTTTCTCCCATTCTGTAGGTTGCCTGTTCACTCTGATGATAGTTTATTTTGCTGTGCAGAAGCTCTTTAGTTTAATTAGATCCCATTTGTCTATTTTGGCTTTTGTTGCCATTGCTTTTGGTGTTTTAGTCATGAAGTCTTTGCCCATGCCTGTGTCATGAATGTTATTGCCTAGGCTTTCTTCTAGGGTTTTTATGGTTTTAGGTCTTACATTTAAGTCTTTAATCCACCTTGAGTTAATTTTTGTATAAGATGTAAGGAAGGGATCCAGTTTCGGCTTTCTGCATATGGCTAGCCAGGTTTCCCAACACCATTTATTAAATAGGGAATCCTTCCCCCATTGCTTGTTTTTGTCAGGTTTGTCAAAGATCAGATGGTTGTAGGTGTGTGGTGTTATTTCTGAGGCCTCTGTTCTGTTCCATTGGTCTATATATCTGTTTTGTTACCAGTATCATGCTGTTTTTGTTACTGTAGCCTTGTAGTATAATTTGAAGTTGGGTAGCATGATGCCTCCAGCTTTGTTCTTTTTGCTTAAGAGTGTCTTGGCTATGTGAGCTCTTTTCTGATTCCATATGAAATTTAAAGTAGTTTTTTCTAATTCTGTGACAAAAGTCAATGGTAGCTTGATGGATCTATAAATTACTTTGGGCAGTATGGCCATTTTCACAATACTGATTCTTCCTATCAATGAGCATGGAGTGTTTTTTTTTTTCATGTGTTTGTGTCCTCCCTTATTTCCTTGAGCAGTGGTTTGTAGTTCTCCTTGAAGAGGTCCTTCACATCCCTTGTAAAGTTGTATTTCTAGGTATTTTATTCTCTTTGTAGCAGTTGTGAATGGGAGTTCACTCATGATTTGGCTCTCAGTTTGTCTATTATTGGTGTATAGGAATGCTTGTGATTTTTGCACATCGATTTTGTATTCTGAGACTTTGCTGAAGTTGCTTATCAGCTTAAGGAGATTTTGGGCTGAGACTGTGGGATATTCTAAGTATACAATCATGTCATCTGCAGACAGAGACAATTTGATTTTCTCTTTTCCTAATTGAATACCCTTTATTTCTTTCTCTTGCCTGATTGCTCTGGCCAGAACTTCCAATACTATGTTGAATAGGAGTGGTGGAGAGATGGCATCCTTTTCTTGTGCCGGTTTTCAAGGGGAATGCTTCCAGTTTTTGCCCATTCAGTGTAATATTGGCTGTGGGTTTGTAATAAATAGCTCTTATTATTTTGAGATACATTCCATCAATACCTAGTTTATTGAGAGTTTTTAGCATGAAGGACTGTTGAATTTTGTCGAAGACCTTTTCTGCATCTATTGAGATAATCATGTGGTTCTGTTTATGTGACGGATTATGTTATATTTGTCATTGGTTCTGTTTATGTGATAGATTACGTTTATTGATTTGCCTATGTGGAACCAGCCTTGCATCCCAGGGATGAAGCCGACTTGATTGCGGTGGAGAAGATTTTTGATGTGCTGCTGGATTCAGTTTGCCAGTATTTTATTGAGGCTCATTGATGTTCATCAGGTATATTGGCCTGAAATTTTCTTTTTTTTTGTCGTGTTTGTGTCAGGTTTTGATATCAGGATGATGCTGGCTTCATAAAATGAGTTAGGGAGGATTCCCTCTTTTTCTGTTTCTTGGAATAGTTTCAGAAGGAATGGTACCAGCTCCTTTTTATATCTCTGGTAGAATTTGGCTGTGAATCCATCTGGTGCTGCACGTTTTTTGGTTGGTAGGTTATTACTGCTTCAATTTCAGAACTTGTTATTGGTCTATTCAGGGATATGACTTCTTCCTGATTCAGTCTTGGGAGGGTGTATGTTTCCAGGAATTTATCCATTTCTTCTAGATTTCCTAGTTTATTTGCATAGAGGTATTTAAAGTATTCTCTGATGGTAGTTTGTATTTCTGTGGAATTGGTGGTGATATCCCCTTTATCATTTTTTATCGCATCTATTTGATTTTTCTTTTTTTTTTCTTTATTAGTCTGGCTAGTGGTCTATCATCTATTTTGTTGATCTTTTCAAAAAACCAGCTCCTCGATCTATTGATTTATTTTGAAGGGTTTTTCATGTCTCTTTCTCCTTCAGTTCTGCTCTCATCTTAGTTATTTCTTGTCTTCTTCTAGCTTTTGCATTTGTTTGCTGTTGCTTCTCTAGTACTTTTAATTGTGATGTTAGGGTGTCAATTTTAGATATTTCCTGCTTTCTCTTGTGGGCATTTAGTGCTATAAATTTCCCTCTACACACTGCTTTAAATGTGTGTTATTTGTGAATTTGATCCTGTCATTATTATGCTAGCTGGTTATTTTGCCCATTAGTTGATGCAGTTTCTTCATACTGTCAATGGTCTTTACAATTTGGTATGTCTTTGCAGTGGCTGGTACCAGTTGTTCCTTTCCATATTTAGTGCGGTGAGCCAAGATCATGCCATTGCACTCCAGCCTGGGTAACAAGAGCGAAACTCAAAAAAAAAAAAAAAAAAAAAAAAAGAATGTTGAATATTGGCCCCATTCTCTTCTGGCTTATAGGGTTTCTGCTGAGATCTGCTGTTAGTCTGATGGGCTTCCCTTTGTGGGTAACCCCACCTTTCTCTCTGGCTGCCCTTAACATTTTTTCCTTCATTTCCACCTTGGTGAATCTGATGATTATATATCTTGGGGTTGCTCTTCTTAAGGAGTATCTTTGTGATGTTCTCTGTATTTCCTAAATGTGAATGTTGGCCTGCCTTGCTAGGTTGGGGAAGTTCTCCTGGATAAATCCTGAAGAATGTTTTTCAACATGGTTCCATTCTCCCCATCACTTTCAGGTATGCCAATCAAACGTAGATTTGGTCTTTTCACACAGTCCCATATTTCTTGGAGGCTTCGTTTGTTTCTTTTCACTCTTTTTTCTGTAATCTTATCTTCTCACTTTATTTCATTAAGTTGATCTTCAGTCTCTGATATCCTTTCTTTCGCTTGATTAATTCGGCTATTGATACTTCTGTAAACTTCACGAAGTTCTCTTGCTGTGTTTTTCAGCGACATCAGGTTACTTCTGTTCTTCTCTAAACTGGTTATTCTAGTTTGTCTAACCTATTTTCAACATTCTTAGCTTCCTTGCATTGGGTTAACACATGCTTCTTTAGCTCGGAGGTTTTTGTTATTACCCACCTTCTGAAGCCTGCTTTTTTCCATTCATCAAGCTCTTTCTCTCTCCAGTTTTGTTCCCTTGCTGGCAAGAAGCTGTAATCCTTTGGAGGAGAAGAGGCATTCTTGTTTTTGGAATTTTCAGCCTTTTAGCACTGGTTTCTCCCCATCTTCATGGATTCATCTACCTTTGTTCTTTAATGTTGGTGACCTTTGGATGAGGCCTCTGAGTGGACACCCTATTTGTTGATGTTGATAACTATTCCTTTCTGTTTGTTTTCCTTCTAACAATCAGGCCCCTCTGCTGCAGGTATGCTGGAGTTTGCTGGAAGTCCACTCCAGACCCTGTTTGCTTGGGTATATCACCAGTAGAGGCTGCAGAACAGCAAAGATTGCTGTCTGTTCCTTCCTCTGGAAGCTTTGTCCCAGAGGGGCACCTGCTAGATGCCAGTCAGAGCTCTCCTATATGAGGTGTCTGTTGGCCCGTACTGGGAGGTGTCTCCCAGTCAGGATACACAGGGATGAGGTACCCACTTGAGGCAGTCTGTACCTTATCCGAGCTCGAATGCTGTGCTGGAAGATCTGCTGCTCCCTTCAGAGCTGTCAGGAAGGGATGTTTAAATCTGCTGAAACGAAACCCACTGCCACTCGTTCCCCCAGGTGCTCTGTCCAAGGGAGATGGGGGTTTTATCTATAAGTTCCTGACTGGGGCTGCTGCCTTTTTTTCCTGAGATACCCTGCCCAGAGAGAAAGAATCTAGAGAAGTAGTCAGGCTGCAGTGGCCTTGCTAAGCTGTGGTGGGCTTTGCCCAGTTCGAATTTCCCCTTGGCTTTGTTTACACTGTGAGGGTAAAACTGCCTACTCAAGCCTCAGCAGTGGCAGATGCCCCTCCCCCCACCAAGCTTGAGCATCCCTGGTCAACCTCAGACTGCTGTGCCGGCAGTGAGAATTTCAAGCCAGTGGATCTTAGCCTGCTGGGCTCTGTGGGGGTGGGACTCACTGAACCAGACTACTTGGCTCCCTGGCTTTAGCCCCCTTTCCAGAGGAGTGAACAGTTCTGTCTCACTGGTGTTCCAGGTACCACTGGGATATGGAAAAAAAAACTGCTGCTGCCAGCTTGGTGTTTGCCCAAATAACTGCCCAGTTTTGTGTTTGAAACCCAGGGCTCTGGTGGTGTAGGCACTGGAGAGAATCTCCTGTTCTGCTGGTTTCAAACACTGTCGGAAAAGTGCAGTATCTGGGCCAGAATGCACTGTTCTTCCCGGTACAGTTTCTCACAGCTTCTTTTGGTTAGGGGAGGAAAATCCACTGCTCCCTTGCACTTCCCAGGTGAGGTGATGCCCCACCCTGCTTTGGCTTGCCC